>NC_081411.1:568934820-570134820 GCF_030272615.1 Cryptomeria japonica | reverse complement strand
TTAGATTATTATCAAACCCCTCAGAAAGAGCCAATCCTTACTTAAGAAACTTCACGAGAATAGTTCCTTCTACGTCGCACTACCATATAGTCAGCAAGATACAAACAAAGCCTGACATATTATTACTACATCAATAAGAATAATTGTCCAAGAGTAGAGATGGTACGATGGTAGCAAACATGCTAATAGCAGTAAAAAGGTCGATGGCTCAGCAGAGTTAATAATCACCGACTACTAAAGAAGCAATTAGTCATGCCTATCAAGGACAACAACCAGTATTAAGAAATTATTAATAATCGACTTAAGAGGAAGAATGACATGAAGAATTACGTAACCACGAGACTATGTACCCATCAACATTAAATGATTTCGACTACCAATACAAGAAAGAGGTTTGAACATATCTAGCAGATAATACGAGTGGAGTAGCCAATATCGCTACGTTCCCCATAATATCAGTAAAGAAAATATTCATATCACATTGAAAAATCATTGGAAAAGTTTTGGCCAAATAAAATAATACTATCGCTAATCAATATAATCACATATATCCCAAAGTGATTAAGATAGGGATCCGTGTCTAGCGATTCGTTAAACGTTAATAGAAGACAAAGAAAAATCCATATACTGGCAGAAACATTCCCGTAAACCACCATCCAAATGGAATGTTTTAATATAATGTTTTAATATATAACAGTAGCGATAATAATTAGAGAGATGTGTAAAGCAGCGATTACTAATATAAGAACAACAGCAATGTTAAATACAACAAATTGTATATATGGCAAGACTCCTTTAACAAGAATGCAAGGTGTTATTCATTAAGACGATGCAATGATTAGAACAAACAAACAATTAAAAAGCAGTTGATAAGCAAAAGGAATTAATAATATAATTCAAGAGGTGTGATCTGTTTTGTTTCTAAGAGGTCTGTTTATAAAGACATGTCTCATCTAAAGGGGTGCCTCCCCTCAATAAAAATGAAGATGTATAAATCAATATGGAAGGTGAAAAAGGAAGGAGGTATGTACATTCAATAATAAATTAGAGGAAGAGAATATGAAAAGATAGAAGTGCAGATCTATGATCAGGTTGTGGTGGTTCCGAGTCCATCCAATTCAGATCAGACATTATATCAAAGTGTTTACTTATAGAATCTCAAAGATTAGAAGTAAACTTAGTTCTCATTAGTAACAAGACATTCAGCTGGACTTCTTCCCTTCCTCCCATGCCAATTACATAATCTAAGTTATTGATCTTTGACACGACAATCCAAGGGGAAGTTATTACAATAAAGAAAGATAAGTTCTATCTTCCGAACTATTCTTAGAATCTTAAGTTAACGAACTAGCTTCAGATTTAATAAAATTATAATTTTTAAATGTATTACAATTCTCACCTTAAATTGGAATTGTGATCTCAGGATTAAATGAAGATAGATCCCGAATGGAGACATTACACCTTGGGAAATTATTTCTTTCATAGGTTGTTGTATGAGGGTTGTGGGTACTCTTCCTATGGAACAACATGCTTCCCATCTACATGTGGAAGGACTATTGGAGCTTGTAAAAGTTTCCTTTGTGTTTGAATGGAGGTTTACCTCCTTTTTGCCAATTTGAAGTTTGATGGAGCTCACCTTGTGCTTTGTGGACTTTACTTAAAGGCTTAGGAGAATTGGAGGTTGGCTCTTCTTCGTTTACTTGATTTTTGGAAGCAAAGGATGTAATGTCCCCAAATTTTCATTAAGTGACTTAGTTAAATTAATTAATTAAGTTGTCCAAAAAATTAAATTTCTTTCATGAGGATGACATTAATTGATTAATTTAATTTAAATAGAGTGAAAATAATAAAATAATATAAAAACTCACTTGATTTAATAAAGTTCTAAGGTCAGCTAAGTCAGCCTAATATTCTAGATGCTTCCTGAGTACTTTATAAGGAGGCTAGATGGAGGAAGTGAGCTGGCTTGAATCTGCCAAACGGTTTATGACTTCTGGAGACGAAAACCTTCAAGAGTTGGACAAAAGAGTTAGACGAAAAACCTAGTTCTTCCAAAAGGGTGGATTCGTGATGGAGCCTACATTTGGGCAAATTTGTGAAGTCTCCATTGGAGACAAATTTGTAAGAGATTGAGATATAATGATATTATCTTTCTATTGCTTATTTGAGGAATAAAATTACTATTTTCTGAATGTTTTATATTTCTAGCTATCAAGGGTTAAAAGATTATATTGCACAATCCACTTCATATATTTTGTTGATCAATAATCATCATTAGTAAATATAAATTGTGGGTCCATGATTGGTTATATGGAGATTATTATTACTATTACCAGGTCATGGGTTTAGTCGATGGAAGGAAAATATTAGTGCATTACTAGGTTGATGTGCCGTGAATATTTATTTGGTACTTCTTGGCTACCATAGTGAAGCAGAAGAGTGTGGCATAATATATTTTGGTTTCCTTCCAATCAATGGACTACAGGAGCAAATTGCGGCTTCTTGAAGATTCTATTCTCATAGCATGGTATCCACATCTTTTGTAATCGTATCTCGAGGGATCATTGCTCGAAGGATCAAGTAAGCAGTTCGAATATTACAAGAGTATTTAAGGCGATATTGAATTGGATGGTTTTGGGGAAACATCGATAGCCTTGTCATGTCTTCGACAGGCAAGGTCAAGATCAACAACCAGGATAGAGGTATTCCGATTGGGTTATAGACAACATTAAGAGGCAATAAAGGAGACATCATGTACACACAACAATAGCTAAGGTTAACTTGCTGAAGGAGATATCAAAGAAGGTCAAATTTCATTTTGTGGAATCGAGCACACCTATCAAACATAGCTTGCGACTCCAAGCACAAGCATCAAGAAATCATCGATCCAAAGTACAAAGAGTTGTATATCGACCTGTATGTAATATTTTTGTTTGTCATTTTTTCTCACAATTATCTGTCTTAATTGATTAGTCCCAAGGCCAATTGATACTTATACCAGTGATTGAAAACCAAAGTATATTTGAAAACTGTGGCAATTGCTTGTTATGCTCTGGAGTTGTTTGTTTTCTTAATAAAAATCACCAATGTTTTGTTTTCAAAAACTAGGAATATTTTCATAGTTTCATCAACTGCACAAATAAGGATATTTCAAAGGAAGGCATCCCTCTTTATTTATTGATTTTATTCACTCTCTTTTTGAGAAGCACATTGAAAATATTGAGAGGGGGGGTGAATCAGTATTTCAAGACTTTTCAATAGACAAATGCAGAATAAAACCAAATTAAACACAACGAATAACCAGAAAGACAAGAACACAAAATTTCTCATGGAAAACCCTTTAGGGTGAAAAACCACGCCATTAAAAAGCTTCCATCAACTTAAATGGGCACAAACTCAAATTATAATAGAAATTTATTGAGAGCACCAACTCAAATTACAAAAGGAATTCATTGAGAGCACCAACTCAGATTACAAAAGGAATTTACTAAGAGCACCAAATCTTTGGAGAACACACCTTGCTGGATGAAGCACCCACTTCACCCAAAAGAGGCACCAACCTCAACCTACGCTTCACAGTACTAACCTTTTCACAACTTCAATATTTTGATCACAATTTTTTGCCAAGGACTCTAAAATAATATTCTCAAACATACTCCACTCTCTATACACATAAATATCAACAGCTCATTCTTATTGATTATGTGAAGCTCTCACAACTAGACTCAATCTTCGTTTTTTTATGCAACACCTTACGTATCACACCTATTATGGTTGAGCAAACATCTACCTACTTTAAGTTATCCACACTATCTTTTAACTTTTTAGCATAACTCTAATAACCAATGTGAGGCCCTACCCCAACCCATCCTAGCACTTCAGTGATTTTCATGTTGGAACTATTATGGATGCTTTATTTCTATGCATTATGGATATAGAATTTTATATGATTCTAGGATAGGATAACATTGAGATGGTGTATGTCATTTATTTGATTTGCAGGACTTTATTATGATGCTAGAAATATGATGCATGTCTTATGAATGGATTAAATTTATGAGGATTATGATAATTGCTTATGTGGATTTGCTTTGATATATGGTAAATTGATTTGTATGATGTCAATTGTATACAGAGTGATTGATTTGTATTCTTATGTAAGTGTTTAATATTATATGAGGCTATTTGGGAATTACTAATGTGTAATTGAGATGCGCAGGACAATTATCCATGTGACCATGGAAACATTATGGAGAATCAAGCCTAGACCTATGTACGTTCGTAAAACCAGGGGTTGTCTATTTGGAGAGACAACACCCCGTATGTATCGTATTTTATTCGTAAACGTAAATGTTTGCATGTGTGTTAAATTGTATTTATTAATTTGTTTAATTTATAAATTTCAATAGAGACAATTGCCATGTGTGTATTTGTGATGTGGAGATCTTTTTTTGTAGTGTCACTTGACACGTGTTGTATGTTGAGTTGGCATTGTCATGCCTCTTTTTGAGGAATTTATTTTTCCAATGTTATATTTCCAAATTTTCCTTGAAAGACCCAAGTAAACCTAGGATAGTGAACCATTAGGAGGGTCAGAGTTGACCCGTAGGTAAACTTTGGGTGGACTTTCAAAGGGTTAAACCAATTCCTAGAGTCAGTTTTGAAGCATTTTTAGTGGGCCATATGGTGTACCTATGGATGAAGGCCAAATTTGGCCATGTGTCCACTCCCTGGGACTTGTTTAACCTCCCCAAAAAGTGAATTTCCCAAGATGGCCGAATTTCATCTTTAGGAGAGCCATCCTTGGTTAGATAACCTTCTTGGTATGTGTCATTACTTTTCCCCATTCCATTCCCCTTGTTGAGGTGACTTGGTTAGGGAGTGTGTAAGACTTTGGGAAGACCAACCAATGTGAGCTCTCACTCTACCCAAGAGGTTTGGAAAGAGTGAGAGAAGCCTTCCTAGGCAAGGGATTGAGACTTAGGAAGTTAATCACCCACTCTCCATCTTTGGAGACTAGATCTTGCAGTTTTGAAAACAAGTTTAGGATAGAATTTTTGGCTAAGTGTTGAAGAAAAGAAGTGTGGATTTGGCTGCTCTTCTCCAAACTATCCCTTGTAAACCCTTGGCAGATTCAAGGTTGGTTCAATCTCTTACTTGTATGTTGAAACTTTGTTTTTGAAAGATTGCTTGAATGTAGTTGTTTTCTTCCCTTGTGTTTTATTTGTGAAAATATATATATGTGATCTTTCTCTTATTTTTGGTATGCATTTACTTGTGTTTTGGGAGTATCCAAGGCCATCTTACCCTTGGGAGGGTATAATGGTCTTGGGGTGGAAGGTTGTTTGACAGCCTTAGAGTGAGAGGCTCTCTTTAAGAGAGTGATCTCAAGGGTTTGTTTATGTGACCCTTGCTGCATAGTTTTGTTTATGCATTTGGTGGTCATAAGGGGAGATATTATGGCATGTATGCCTTGGGGGTCATAAGGGTGTTGGGTCAAGATGGACTTGTGATGTGTTCTTGGTTGCCATGAGATGGCTTGTGATCTACTATCTTGCAGTTCTCCTCAAGGTACTTGGTCCACTTCCACCCATATAAAAAAAAATCACATTATGTGATGATGTTTAGCCTTTTAGTGGGAATGTGTTTGTTTTGAATTTTCCTTGCTTGTTTGTGTATTGTTTGAGTGTAACCCGTCTAGGTCTTGGTTGTCCAAGCTCGAGGGTAGCTTCTAGTAAGCCTAGGTTGGGAGGTGAGCCCTCCATGGTCACAACCCTAAGATTTTGTATTGCAGGTTGCTTTGGGAAGGGATTAAAGGAAAAGCTTTGAAATTGTTCCTATTGTGGTATCTTAGTTGTAGAAATGAAAGAGAAGAGTTTTCTGTTGTATTATTTTTGAAAAGGAAATGTATTTATTTATTTAAGTCCTCATTTATTAGGAATGAGAGGCTAGTTGGGTATTTCACCAATTTGTAAAGTTGGCATATTGTATTCAAAGTATTCTTATAAGAAATGCATTCTTTTGTTAAGTTGATATTGCAAAATATGGTTAAATGGATATTAGAGGAATAATAGTTCTGCATTTTTAATATTTCTAAGTGTTTTCTAGACTATATTAATGCTGCTGTAATTTATTTATCTCTGTCAGTTATTCAAAAAAAAAATGCAGAAAATATAATGGAAATTAATGAAACAGTAAGGCATGAATGTTAGTAAGAGAAAAGTAATTATTTAGTTCTATTTATTTATTTCCTAATGCAAAATATGGTTAAATAGATATTAGGGGAAATAAAAGTTTTGCATTTTTTGTAATGTTCCTAAGTGCTTTCTAGACTATAATCATGCTGCTGTAATTTAGTTATCTCTGTCATTCATTTCAGAAAAAAAAATGCAGAAAAATAAAAGTAGATATATTAATCTTTTCCTATAGTTAACTATATGGCATTAAAAATGAAAAGAAATGCAGTTATTTAAATCTGTTAGTTTTAGAAAATTTGCTTTTATGTGATTAGAAAATATGGATTTAAATATAGAGGAGAGATCTAAATATTTCAATAGATTTAAACAAAAAAAAAACAGTAGTTAGTCTAATATACTTTGTTCAAAAAAAATTGTATCAAGATGTGTTTTTATATTAAATAGAGCAATGCAAATTAACACTACACACAAAAAAAAAAGGGCGTTATTTCCACCTCCTATCATTTTTATCAGTCCAAATATGCATATACATGAAAGGGGTTCATACATTTTATTCTAAAAAGTGAAATATACATCTATTGAATGTTGCTGGTTTTTCTATATCTATCAGTTAATATTTTACATTTTTCTTTTATTGCTGCATATTTAAAAAAAAAATAGAACAGATATATATATATATATATATATATATATATATATATATATAATTTTAAATCTAACTAAATAAAAAAATTAAAAAATAAATTTAAAAACAAAAAAATTTGCAACCCCTACCCAAGGATACCCCGGAGCCGAGGCTCCCACGAGCCCCAGGGCGACGCAGGCCCTTTGTGGGCCGCAACCCACAAAGGCGCCGTCGTGGTCACCGCTGCGGACCGCGTCCCGTAGGGATGCCGTGGCGTCACTGCGAACCGCGACCCGCAATGGCGCCCATGGCGCTGCTGCAGGTGGCCCCGCTATCACCCATGGCCCCTCCAACCCACAGCGCCACTGCAAAATAAACGTCATCGCTGTAGATAGAACCCTCCCACAGCCTCTCTCAAAAGCCCTCCGCCATGGAAAATATCAGACCCCTACATAACACATTAAACCTTGACCCGGTTCGGGTTAGGGTAGATAAGAAGTTTTAAAAAAAAAATTGTTTGGTAATGTTATTTTATAGCATATAGTTAGGGTTTCATGGGGGATTATTTTATATGTTAGGTTTAAGTTTTAAACTTTGGGGGGGGAACCCCTTTCGAAGATGAAAGGGGTAACCCCACATTTATTTGGGTTTTATTTGGTATAGTTTATTTATTTTTATGACATCATATTTATATATATATATGGATGTGTAAGTATAAATTTAGATTAGTTTTTCTAATTATATATATATATATATGCTATATTTAAACATATAGGTATATAAAAATATATATATAAGAGGTTTAAGTTAAAATCTATTTGGTTTTGTTTTTATTAATAAATGTTTAATTAATAATTAGACCTTAGGGGTCTATTTATTTGGCCAACATTAATTAAAATTTATAGGGCAAATTTTATTAAAGATAAACTTAACCTTTTAGTCAAATTTGAGACATTATATTTATTGCTCAACTGATTATTAACTTTTAAAATAATCTAAATGTTAGAATTAATTTAAATAATTCCTAGAGCAATTAAAAGATTATTTGAGATTAATAATATCTCTTGTCAATTTAGTTAGAGATTGTAGTTTAAATTAATTTACTAATAAATGAAATAATAATGATTCTCTTGGAGAGTTATTTTCCGCATTGAGTTTAATTTCGCATGCTTGATTAAGTTAATTAGAACTTTAGTAAACAACTCTTTTATATTCCAGAGTTAAATCATAGTTAAGACAAGACTTAATTATTGCAGTTTTATTTTAGCTTAATTAGTTTTTATTAGGTTGTTTAAAAAAAAAAAAAAAAAAATTGTTGTTTCGTTTTTGCCCTAAAGTTTGGGCCTAACAACCAACTACCCCATATGTCATCTGAAGATGAGATCTGACACACCACTTTGTCACTATTTTTGGTGGATAGACCATGATATCTGTATATTTGGAAGAAAAGAAAAACAACCTTCTTAAAAACGTGACCTACAAAAATAAGGAATAGCTTCAATTTTGCTGCTCATTAAAAATTGACCCAGCATTAAAACCATTGTCTATTTAAAACAACACCATGAATACCATACGGTCTCCATTTAATATTGATTCCACAAATTGCCATAAGCGCCAACAATAGCACTTAATTGTCTGAAAGTGCCACGCATTCAATTGCCATATAAGCCTTGAACAATTAATAACCTTCGTTAAAGAATATAACTCTTTTGAGATTGATAGTTATGAATTTTGAATGTGTGGAATCACATCCCTTTGATAGCACAATCCTTCCTATACAATTCACGCTTCACATCTGCGGGCAAGTCATACTAAAAACGCCATGGTCATCACGAGATTGGTCAACAAAATAGCTCTCTAATGTCTACAGAAGAAGAGACGCCACATTTAGGACATTCACACGAATTAAAATTAAGCTGCTCACGATTCCTTTCATACTCAAAATTGTCCCTTCACCACCTTTCGATTATAAAGAAGACTCCAATACAAAAACATGCCAAAGGCAAACAAAGTCTTTATCGCCCGGAATAAGTCACCACACAACTTTCATTTGCGGTGGAAATAGGCAAACAGACAAGCAACTCCCAAAAACTCCAAAATAACAAATATGCAAAAGGTAAAGAACAAATCAAATAGCTCCCGAAACTCCAGTAAAATCCTCCTGCTTGCTAACAAAGTTTCAAATGATATAGACTTGTATTCTTTCTTTCTCCCGTAATGCCAAACCACCAATACAGATTAAACTCTGTGCCAATAAAACAATCAATAACAAGTCCTTTCTTTTCCTTGCATAAATTTACCATTCTAACAAATAAATCTTTATCTACAAAAATACTATAAACTTCTGAAATTAGTCTTCATAGAAGACTTCACTAATTTCATCCATGAAGCTCGATGGTGAACTCCATCACAATCGATGACAAGCAGACAACACAACATTTTATTCCAAAACTCAATTTAGAAACCGTAACATTTATCCTTTAACATCAATGACAAAATGTTCAATAGTCTCCCCCGTTGTCATTGATGGCAACTCCATCTGAAACTATCTTGGGATCAAAACAATATTGCTCTCCTTGAATTACTACTCCCCCTTTCAGATCAATGACTGATACAAACTTGCAACACTGAAACAAGGGCATAAAATGTAACAATAAACACTCCCCCTAAGTTAGAACAACTTTTCAATGATGGAGTGAAATCACTCCCAACTTTTGTCTCGATTTTTCAAACATATCTCTTGGCAAAGGCTTGGTGATAAAATTTGCAATTTGGTCTTTAGTAGAGACATTCCAATTTAAACTCCTGATTACTAACTTGTTCTCTTAAGAAATGATACTTTATAGGAATATGCTTGGTTCTAGAGTGCAAAACAAGATTTTTAGATATATTAATGGCACTCGTATTGTCACAAAAGATAGATATAGGATGACTGAAATCTACCTTAATATATTTTAATGTCTGCTTCATCCAAAGAATCTGTGTACAACAAGACACTGCTGCAATATACTCCGCTTCAGCCATTGATAAAGAGATAGATGCTTGCTTTTTACTATGCCAAGAAACTAAGCAACTCCCAAGGAAGAAGGCACCTCCACTTGTGCACTTAGCATCTCTCTAATGTATTTAGTTTGGGATATAAAGATACCTTCCTTAGATTGATGAATTTGCAACCCAAGGAAGAAAGATAACTCTCCCAACATAGGCATTTCAAACTCCATCTTCATCTTAGCAGAAAAAACCTTACACATTTGTTCACAATCACTACCAAATATCTGATCATCAACATAAACAACTACAATCAGCATATGTTTACCTTCTTTTTCACATACAAGTTGTTATCTGCTATGCCTCTTCTGAAACCTTGCTATTGTAGATTACAGTCCAGCCTATCATACCAAGCACGTGGTGCTTGTTTAAGGCCAAAAAGAGTCTTTTTCAAATTACAAACATAGTCTTGATTTTCTGGTAACACAAAACCATCTGGTTGCTCTACATAAACCTCTTCATTCAAATTACCATTAAAAAAAGCAAATTTGACATCCATTTGAAAGACTTTAAAACTTTTAAAAGAAGCAAAAGCTAAGAACATTCTAATTGCTTCTAATCGAGTAACTAATGCAAAGGTTTCGTCAAAGTCAATACCTTCTACTTGTGCATACCCTTTGCATACAAGCCTTGCCTTGTTTCTCACAACTTGACCATCCTCATTCAACTTGTTCCTAAAGACCCATTTTGTGTCAATCACATTCTTGTCCTTAGGCCTTAGGACAAGTTCCCAAGTTCCACTCTTTTGAATCTGATCTAGTTCTTCCTTCATAGGAGCTACCCAAGACTTGTCTTCTGCTGCCTCTTTAAAGCTTTTTGGATCAACCATGGACAGCAAAGAAATGTCTCCATCTTCATAATAATTTATGTTCCTTCTTGTTGCTCTAGGTCTATCCTCTTGCAAAATCTGATTAATAGGATGGGTCTTTTCAACAGATCTTGAAAAGTCTTAAGTGAAACTCTGATTGTAGCCCTATTTCAATCATGTGAAGGTGTATGTCCAACAGATGCATCTGCTGTATCAAACTGATTATCTGCTGTTCTACCTTCTGAATGTGTATCAACTCTTTCAATTTGACTATTTTCAAAAGTATTTCCAGCATTGTTACTTGCTGTCCCAACTTGCACACTGGTAGGAGATTGTTGATCAACACATCCAGCCTCACCATTCTACAAGTTATCATCACATCTTTGCAATTTTTTAGAGCAATTAGCAATCTCATGAGTTTTCACATTAGTGCTTTCATCTATCTTATGCAATCTCTTGTTAAAACATTTGTAGGCTTTACTTTTTGAAGAATATCCTAAAAATATACCCTCATCAACTCTAGGATCAAATTTGCCTAAATTATCCTCATCTCTTAATATAACAGGGGCTGCCAAAAACTTTCAAATGTTTAACAGTTGTTGCCTTACCATTCCATAGTTCATATGGTGTCTTGTTGTCTCCTGTCCTAATCACTCCTCTATTCTAAAAGTAGACAGTTGTATGAACTGCTTCCTTTCAAAAACAATCACTCACTTTGGAATCATTCATCATGCTCTGTGCCATCTCTTGGACTAATATATTCTTCCTCTCAACAACACCATTTTGTTGAAGAGTTCTTGCGAATTCCAAAATTCTCACAAAAGCTTATGAAATCATTGGATGTAAACTCTCCTCCATTGTCTGAACATAGGCACTTAATTTTTGAACCTTTCTCATTTTCAACCAATGCTTTAAAAGATTTGAACATCTCTAAAGCTTCTCATTTCTCCTTCAAAAAGGCAACCCAAGTCATACATGAGTAATCGTCAATCAAAAGCATAAAATATCTCTCACCTTGCATGCTAGTTGTTCTTGTAGAACCACACAAATCAATGTGTATCAGCTCTAAAGATTTTGTGCTTGAGTACTCCTTTGATTTAAAACTCCTACGAGTTTGTTTGCCCAGTTGACAATCCTTGCGCATGATGTCAGATGGTTTAGTAAGTTTATGCAAGTCTCTAACCACTTCCTTCTTGTTGATCTAAATAAAATTGTCAAAATTTATGTCCAAATCCTATGCCACAACCAAGATTCATCAAGTAGACTCAAACAACAAGTTTCACTCTTAACATCATCAAGAATGTACAAATTGTTCGCTGCCCTACTAGCATCACCAATATAAACACCATCTTTACTAATTTTGCAACAATCTGAACTGAAGGTTATGCTATATCCCTAATCACACAACTAACTAACACTAAACAAATTGTGTTTTAAGCCTTCTACAAACAGCACATTCTCAACTTTAGTCTTTCCAACATTTGACAAAAGAGTACCTTTTCCAGCTACCTTTGCAGATGAATTTCCACCAAACATTACCTTGCCACCACTGGATTTCTTGAGAGTCGAGAACTTAGTCTCATCTCCGGTCATGTGTCAGGAGCAACCACTATCCACATACCAAACATCTTTCTCATTTTGTACAAGAAGAGTTGTTTGCACAATCAGAGACTTCATTGCAGCCTCTTTCTCTTTCTTCCTCCACACTTTGGTTTCCTTAGCATTGTTCTGAACATCTTTCTTTGAGAAATTTGTCATGCCATTCTTACAAAATCTTGCGTTGTGTCCAAAGTTATTACACTTATAACAAACAATATTATAATTCCTCAATTGAGCAAAAGAGTTCTTGTTCATAAATCTAAAATCATTTCTAATACACACTCTACAATTCACTACCTTGTGTCCAAAGTAATTAGAAGCATAACAATAACCATAAAAGGAGTTATTAGACCTGGTCAAATGTGCTTGTCTGGAGGTGAGAAGCTGTTTGAGACCAATGTTTTTTTATTTTTGTAGAACCCCTTGAGCTACCACCATTAAGAGCCTGCTATTCTTCTTTTGATGTCTTAGAACATTAACCTTCTTCAAGGCCAACTCCACCTTTATCCGATGACTGTTTTTGTGAGGCTAATAGATTATCCAAAGATAAAGAACTTTTCTGATTTATCTTTTCATGGTTCAACAATGTTGAAGATTTGCCAATCTTCCTGAGAGAAACAATTTCAGCTTCCAATTTCCCACAGTTTTCTTCCTTCAACTTAATCTGATTTTAGATCCTCTTGAATATTCTTAGCTTCTTCATTCTGAATTTTTAAATCAATCAGGAGTTTTTCAGCATCTTCAAGTGCATGAGACTTTCTTGTTTTTTCTTCACTCTCTTCTTGGAGCAACAACTTCAAGTTTTGATTTTTCTTCTTTAATTTCTTGATTTCAGCTAAAGCAACTATTAGTTCCATCTCAAAATCAACTCCTTCCTCTTCTTCATCAGCATGTTCTTCATTTTCTAAAACCTAACTTTCAGCATGTGTTCCTTCCATAGCAATAAACAAAATCTCATCACTCTACGACTCTCCATCACTTCCTTCAGATGAATAACTTTCCTCTTTTGAATACAAACTCTTTTTTGTCTTTCAAGGTGTTCTTATTCTTTCCTTTATACTTCTTGCCATTGCTCTTTGATTTTTTCTCATTACTACTGCACTCAACAAATGGACATTTCGCAACAAAATGTCCTGCCTTTCCACAGTTGAAACATTTTAGAGGCATCTTCTTATTTTGTTTGCTGAAATCCTTCTTCAACCTTTTCATGAACAAAGCTTCTTTTGAGTCCGAATCATCATCCGAACTGTCACTTGAAGCTTGTTGCTTTTGTTTGCCTTTCTTTGAAGCTTTGAAGATGGTCTCCTTTTTAGAAGATTTTGTGTTTGTCCTCATCTCAGATGTAGTCAAAATACCATGGAGCTTGTCAATGGACATTTTCAAGGTCAACCATCTCCTCTATGGCCAAAATCTTTGCATCAAATCTTATAGGTAAGGACCTCAAGGTTTTTTGAATAACCACACTATCTTCAACCTTCTCACCAAGACCCTTAAGAAAATTCACTACTTCATCTACCCTTAGAAAATAGGCTGCAACATTTTCTTCTTCTTTCATTTTCAGGCTTTCAAACTGCATTATGTGAGTCTGAAGCTTGGCTTTCTTCACCTTTTCATCTGCTTCATAGGCATTCTTGAGTTTATCCCACATGGTTTGAGCAGTATCACAGTGCATGACTTTAACAAATTCAGATTCTGACAATCCACATAGGACTGCATTCATAGCCTTAGAGTTGCTTTCAAAAGCTCTATTTTCATCAGCAGTAGATTTTCAAAAGCTCTATTTTCATCAGTAATGGATGGAGGATTTTGAGGAGCTATATAGCCTGACACCACGTTGTTCCAGACATCAAAGCCAAGTGACATAAGGTAGGCATGCATTCTAACACACCAAAAGGCATAGTTGGATCCATCAAACAAAGGAACTTTGTTTGTGCGTTGACAGGACCAAGCTCCAAGATTTTAAGCTCTATTTTGGAGGTAACCACTCTGATACCAATTGAGAAGTACACTGGAAATACTGAGAGGGGGGCGTGAATTAGTATTTCAAGACTTTTTATTGGACAAATGTGGAATAAAACCAAATTAAACACAGAGAATAACCAGCAAGACAAGAACACAAAATTTCTTGTGGAAAACCCTTTCGGGTAAAAAACTACAGCATTAAAAAGCTTCCAATAACTTAAATGGGCACCAACCCAATCTCTTTGATAGCACGATCCTTCCTATACAATTCCCGCTTCACATCTACGGACAGGTCATACTGGAAACGCCATGGTCATCATGAGATTGGTCAACAAAATAGCTCTCTAACGTCTACAGAAGAAGAGACGCCACATTTAGGAGGTTCACACACAGATTAAAATTAAGTTGCTCGCGATTCCTTTCATACTCAAAAATGTCCCTTCACCACCTTTCGATTATAAAGAAGACTCCAATACAAAAACACGCCAAAGGCAAACAAAGTCTTTATCACCCAAAATAAGCCACCACAGAGCTTTCATTTGCGGAGGAAACAGGCAAACAAACGAGTAGCTCCCAAAAGGTCCAAAATAACAAATATGCAAAAGGTAAAGAACAAATCAAACAGCTCCCGAAACTCCAATAAAATCCTCTTGCTTGCTAACAACGTTTCAAATGATATAAAATAGACCGGTATTCTTTATTTCTCTCATAATGCCAAACAGCCAATACAGATTAAACTCTGTGCCAATTAAACAATCAATAACAAGTCCTTTCTTTTCCTTGCATAGATTTACCCTTCTAACAAATAAATCTTTATCTACAAAAATACTATAAACTTCTGAAATTAGCCTTCATAGAAGACTTCACTAATTTCATCCTTGAAGCCTAACGGTGAACTCCATCAAAACTGATGACAAGCAGACAACACAACATTTCATTCCAAAACTAAGTTTAGAAACCATAAGATTTATCCTTTGACATCAATGACAAAACGTTCAACACTTTCCTCACATTTTATATGGTTCAAATGAGATCATGATGCTATGGGTGCTAGTTTATTTGGTTGGGATATTATATTTGCATCTATAGTATAGTTAGTAGGTTAGAAAATAAATAGTTAGCATGTTAGTAAATAATTATGTTAGTGTGTTAAATAACATTGTTAGTATTATATTGTAAGGTGTGGTAGGTTAGGTTAGTTGTGTGCATGAATTTCTTATTAAGCAGTTTGGGGGGTTAATTAGTAGAAGCTTTTATACAACCAATGCAATACAATAAAACACTTACCACAAAATAACATAGTATTTGTGCTTGTCTATGAATCATGTTGTAGTTTCTATTTAATGATCTTCAAATAATAATTATATCAGAGTATATTTCTGCTAGCTCTGTGAATAGTTGATGGATCCATGGTGATGAGAACCATCATTGGAGAATGATACAAATATAAGGAAAATATTTTCTCAAGAGTGGAATGCAATTAGGTTGATACGCTTAGTAATGGAGTAATAGTTTTAAATATTTGTTGAGAAAGAGGTTTAGCACATTCAATTCCTCTTGTGAAAATTCAAATTACTCGTTTTGAATTTTGTAGGATAGTATCTTAAAATTTGATTGTTCTCAAAGTTTGGAATTGTGGGTTGAGGCTTGAGGGACAATTTAAAATCGCTACTATATTTGTTGGTAATTCGAAGGCAACATAGTGCACACATCAATGGGCTTGTTGCACTCCAATTGCTCACCATTCGCTCTCAAAAACCCAACAATACCTAGAGGGAGCATTAACACATAAAGTTTGAACAATCATTTTCAAATTAAAGGTACACATCATTTGATTGTACATTTACATCACTTGGTGTTGTATGGTGCACTTTATTTGATTCTATATTCACATCTCTTGGTGGTGTATCTATATGTATCTACCTCTTGCTCTCATATGAGCATCTCTTCTACGTCTTATAAACATTGATCGTGCTTAATGCAATCTATTGATCTTCTAATTTGTTTGTGCTTGACTTTAGTCTCTTGGTCTCAAGTGGCTTCCATAGCCAAATCTTACCTAGTACCAAAGCAAGAGAGCTCCTAAAAGATTTTTTTGTTCTTAATGTCAGGTATGCTTTGCTCTTGCATCCTTGGATGATCTAGATTCTAGAAAAACAAAAAAGTTGAGATAGATCAGAGCATGCAAACCTAAGCTCACCATTGAGTTCATAGTATACAAGAAAGTCAGATTTGCTTTTCATTGCATGCAAATTGGACATTGGAGGCTAGATTTACAAGACTTTGAATTTCTAACGATGCATGTCAAATCTAGTAGGTAACCAATCTTTCAAAGCATTTTAGGTCAAATCTGATCCTACCATCATATCCAAAAGGCCCAAGAACCTATGGGTCGACCATCAAATTGTCAAAATTGGAGCACACAACCTACCTCATTGTACAAACCATACCGTAGACAATATTCTTAACACACCGTTGTACAAACTATACCGTAGAGAATTTCTCTACACAAGAAAAGTATTCCCTACATAAGCATAGGCACGGGCCATAATGAGCTATAAAAATAATTTTATTATGTTCTTAAATTTTCTTTAGTTTAAAAGGTTAGAGTACCCATAACATTAATACAAACTATGATGTGGGGCACTTTCCAAGTGTGAGCCCCCACAAACATCACAAGGCATGGCTAGCCTTTCTATATCTACAAACACATTCTAAACAAGTCACAAACCCTTATTCTATGGCTCCTTTTAATAGGGTAGAGACCCATGTGAAAGAGGCTTGTATAGCCTTATCAAACTACAATTCTTGCTCTAAATTTGGTGGTGGTAAAATTAGTTGATCCTTTGGTATATTTAGCAATCTCCCCTATAGTTAATGACAAGACTGCAACTAGCCACATATGCCAACCCCTTTGGCAATTCCACCAATCTTGATGGTTTCACTATTTCTAGCAAGTTTCCTCTAATTTAGCAATGCAACTAAAATTGATGAGGGCTCTTCATTTAGCCGAGATCCACCACATTTGGCAAACCTCTAAATCTAGTGGCAATCTTGCCAAAGTTAACAATGAAGTCATATGCTAATGCCAAAAAATGCATAACCCAATTTGAGCCATGTTGATGTGTTTTTCAGGCACATGCAAACACAGAATAAAATACCCAAAAGTATCTTATCCTCTCTTGAACAAAGTCTCTCAAATGTTGAAGATTCACTTAAGGATCACTTGAGACAACTCCAAGGATCATTCCAGTTGACCACTCAAGGCACACTTACAATCAGCAAGAGGCTAATGGTATGGACTAAACGGATTCCACATACATACATTCAACGATTTCCTCCATCCAATCTAATCAACATGAAAATAAATTGAGAAGTAAAGATTATACAAGTTGTTGGAAAAAAAAAATCAAATTCACCATAACTTCAATGAAATCAATTGTTCTTTACAACAAGGCTTTGACATCAATCTTTGCCTTATCCTATTTTCTAACTTCTATTCTAATTGCTATTCTACTCTTCTCTTGCTACTAACTATTCAATACTCACCATTAACTATTTGCTAACTATTCTTCTATTCACTATTAACCCTTTACAAATGAAGAGCATGAGCCTTTTATAATGCTCTCAATACAATTCAATGGCTTTGATCAATTTAAGATCAATGACCGAGATTTTAAAATGAAAACCCTAATTAGGGTTTGTTACAACAAACTCAGTTCTGGCCAATGAAATAATTACATCATTTGGACACGTCTCCTCTGGAATACTCGACCAATAGATAATAGGGGTAGGTGCCTTGAAGTTTGTGCCATCATGGGCGAGCTTGGTTCATTGCATCTAGGCATGCTGATGTGGAACTCCTCTAATTGGTGAGTAGTGATTGGGATGATGACTAGGAATCCACCTTTTAACTTGTACTTGTATTCTTGATAGATCATCATGAAGGAATATTTCTTGATACTCAACATTATCTAGCTTCAGCAATGATGATGATGATCTTCTAACTTTGATTAACTCTTCTGAAACTATTCTCTTGAGGGCTTCAATCATAAAGGTGCAAGGTATAGATCTTGGTTTTGAAGTATTGATGTGCCTTAGAACGAACTCTTGATGTCACCACTGCTTCTCTTCTTTGGAATTCTTCTTTGTGACTCCTTGGTGCTGTGAGAGTTGAGATTCCTCTTGGGCATTCTATGCTTGTAAATGAATTTTTCTTCCTTGCTTAGTGATGTAGATCTTACAATCTTTCTCCTTTTGCTTTGTAATCACCATCCTCTCTCATCTGCAATACAAAACAAACATGATATCAAATACATAATATATAACTTTGATAGTTCTTCTAACTTGATATATCTCTTGATTTTATGTGTTTTGTAGGTTTGTTAAGAGGATTTAGAGAGGATTCGCCTTCATGAAGGAGCACTTGAAGTCCTTTTTCACTCGTAGAGAGGAGTTTTTTGAAGTTCACTCTACCCCCTGATGTTCATGAAATTACCCTTAACTTGCCTTGGAACTCACTTTCATTCATTTATCTTCATTTTATGGGTTCTAATGTTGAGCCTTTCCACCATTTATTGATGCAAATATGATGAATTGCCCTTAGAAAAGACTACTAGAAGAAATTTCCCCCTGCTCAGTTTATGAAGTTCGCTTTCAACTCAAAATCACTATTTCTTTGCATATGAAGTTCACTCTTGGAGGTCATCACATGAAATTCTCTCTCAAACTCATTCTCATGAAGCTCACTTTCCATCTACAAGACATGAAGTTCGCTCATATACCTTGAGTTGTGAAGTTCGCTCATGTACCTCAAGTTGTGAAGTTCGCTCATGTACCTCAAAACATGAAGTTTGCTCATTCCTTCTTGTTCATGAAGTTGACTTCTTACTCGTCTTTCATCATTCAAAATCGTTCTCTCTTAGGCATACTAAAGTATCAAATTAGCTCTCGGAAAAAAACTATTAGCTGCCTTGTATCTTGTCTTGGGCAAATTTGCTCATCTATGCTGATCCTTGAAGTTCGCTCATCTATGCTGATCCTTGAAGTTCGCTCATCTATGTTGATTTGTGAAGTTCATTCATCTATGCTGATCCTTGACGTTCGCTCATCTATGCTGATCCTTGAAGTTCGCTCGTCTATGCTGATCCTTGAAGTTCGCTCATCTATGTTGATTTGTGAAGTTCGTTCATCTATGCTGATTTGTGAAGTTCGCTCATGTCCCTTCATTCTTGAAGTTCGCTCATGTGCCTTCATTCTTGAAGTTCGCTTATTTGCCTTTATTCTTGAAGTTCACTCATGTGCCTTGAGAACAAGAAGTTAGATCCTATCATCCATCACATGAAGCAACACTATTGAACTTCGGCTTTCAATCTTGCTTTTGAAACCACCCCTTAGCTTGTAAAGTTCACTTCTATGTTGCTGAAGGTGAAATTCGCTCATCTATCTCAAAATGTGAAGTTCGCTCATCTCCCTTCAAACATGAAGTTTGCTCATCCTCTTATCTAAATTCAAAATCATTCTCTCCTAAACCTGATGAGGCATCCAATTAGCTTTAAGGAAAATGCATCTTGTGGTAGGCACATGAAACAAATTCGCTCCCCTAAGCCTAATCATGAAGTTCGCTCATCTACTTCAGTTCATGAAGTTGAAGCTTGCTCCTCTTTTTGTTCCTGAGGCTGAGCTTATGAAGTGGATTTCAAACCAAGACTAAACTCTCCTTTGCTCACTTTCACTTACTCTCTCAACTTCAATACATGATAACATGCTCAACTTGAGGTCTTAGGATGAGTTTTCACTTTGTGGGAGAAGTGCAAGAAGTTCGCTACATAAGGAGTGCATATGAAGTGGACTTCACCCCTCAAGAGGAGCACTTGAAGTGACCCTCTAATTAACAATCCTTCCTCACTCATGATTGAACTCATGATATCTAGACTTTACAAACTTACTCACTTCACACTCATTAAAGGCTATCCACCTGAGTCCTAGCTCTTTGATCATCAATACCTCTCTAATGCAAAGGCTAATAGTTAAGGACTCTAACACTACCCTAGAAAACAGGAAGAAGTGGGGGTCCCCATTTGCGATAGGGCGATGTGTGAATACCTCACAACAAGCCCCTTCACTATTGAGCTCGTAAATTTTGAACCTGATTTTCAAAGGCTAATATCTTAAGCGTCTTAACAATGAAGTCATGCTAATGCCAAAAAATGCATAACCCAATTTGGTCGCCATCACTATTGAGCTCCTAAATTTTGAACCTGATTTTCAAAGGCAGTCGCCATCACTATTGAGCTCCTAAATTTTGAACCTGATTTTCAAAGGCTAATATCTTAAGCGTACAACCTCCATTTGCGAAAACA
Source organism: Cryptomeria japonica (assembly GCF_030272615.1). Lineage (NCBI taxonomy): Eukaryota > Viridiplantae > Streptophyta > Pinopsida > Cupressales > Cupressaceae > Cryptomeria > Cryptomeria japonica. The sequence continues at coordinate 570,114,219 of NC_081411.1, read as the reverse complement.
ATTTTTTGTTTAGACTATTTTTTTGTGCTCTCCAAAGTGATGCATGTATTTTTTCATTTTGATACACAATTTCTCATGGATGACACTACATAGTTCTTGTTTTGTAAAATTTTGAGGCTTCGTTTGGATACACATAGTCTTTTCAAGCGCATCTCTTGTGTATCTTGTACACATTGATCATGCTTAATGCAATCTATTAATCTTTTAATCATTTGTGCTTGACTTTAGTCTCTTGGTGTAATGCCCACACATTTATTTTCCTTGAGTTGTTTATTATCGGCACTGTATTTCCGACTATGTATCATGGGATGCATAGGTCATGCTTGTGTATGTTTAATTGAGTGTTTAACAATGTTTTAACTTAACCATTTTCATTAATAGTCATGTTGTGACTATTGTTTATGCATTAGTTGGTGAGTTTGCTAAATGAGTTGTTGTAAGTTTTTATGCCATGTGTTTAGACCACCACTTGTTTAATGATGGTGTTCCTCTGCATGTTAGTTTCTGGTATTGCCTACGTTGCAATGCATGTAAGGTGTTGTGACAAGTTCCTTGTGAAGAGTTGATGTACTTTATACATGTTGTTTGTTGTGACGATGTGAAGGCCCTTATGCTTTGTAGTCAATTGTCTTTCTCATTTCATGTCTAAACATCAAGAAACATTGACAAGCTACAAAATGAGTCCTTCGATATGTCAAAGGATCCCTTGAATTTGGCATTCTATATCAGCAATCTGTTAACTTCATGCTAGTAGGATATACCAGCCCTGCTTGGGCTAGATCAGTGGATACAAGAAAGTCTACAACAGGTTATATTTTCATTCTTGGTTCAGGAGTAAGCAACCTCCAAAAGACAATTGCATTATCTTTCACTGAAGCAAAATATAAGGGAATACTCAATACAAGTTGTGGGGCAATGTGATTAAGAAGGCTATTGGTTGGTATTAAATTGGATCAAACTGCACCAACCTCACTTTTCTAGGACAACCAAAGCATTCTCAAGATGGTGAAGAACCCAATCTATCATGTCAAGACTAAACATATTGAAGTTCTTCATCATTACATTTGGCGGTTGGTTGATAACAAATACATTTATCCATATTATTGTCCTATAGTGGATCAAATTGCAAACGCTATGACTAAACCACTTGATAAAGATAAATTTATCAAGTTTAGAAATTATCTTGTAAGTATTTTTGGTTTAGTCATTAAGCAAGATTAGTAGATTAATATAGATTAATGTTAGCATTTTAGAATATATGTTAGCATTATGTGATACATGTTAGTTTTATGTCAGTTATTATTGTGCTATCATTAGACCTTTGAAATAAATTGTTTCACATAGGTTGTAGGTTGTAGGTTGTTGGGAGTTTGTTCCTAAATACTAGGATTGGTTGTTTTATTCTTTGGCTTATATAATAAGCCATTCTACAATGTAATATTCAACAAGTGTAATGTCCCCTTCCTAATTTGCCCTAAAATCACAATTGCAACAAATTAGGGTTAGGGTTATATCTTACCAAATAATATCTCTTTAATAATGTGATCCTAGGAATTTTCGTGAATAAATCTATGGTTAGAGCAAGGAAATTATATATTCATCATACACAGCAAGTCTGATTTGTATGCAAATCTCAGTTGTAGAAGATATGGAGTAAGGAGGCATGGTAGGGTGCCCTAAACAGCTGTTCTCTCCCTTCATGCAATCCTCCTCCACACATCCATGGCCGGAGATCCTTATGTTCATTAAATGTCCCTCAACATCGGGATTGGAAGGGAAATGCCAATAGGGTGCTCTTAGCCATTCTCTCCCTTTCACATTGCAGTAGGGTACCTAATAACTGTTCTCTCCCTACCGGTCACTGTAGCAGGGTGCACTAAGCTGTTCTCCCTAATTGCAGATTTCTTCCTTCCCTGCCCTACATGATGGATCATTGTAATCATATCATTAAATGCATAGATGTTTAGATTAGATAATTAAATGTGCATACGATTGATATAATTATACATCAAATATTCATATTTACATATATAGGTGTATGGATAAATATTATATTCATTTCTGCTTACCACAGTAATTTTATTTTACCAATCGGTCTGCTGTGACTCAGAGGAATTCTGCTGATAAAATCAAAGATCTCTTATTGTTCAATGATGATAAATTGTGTGATGATCTGTCCTTTTATCTTTTCTCCTATTTGATTCCTTCCTTATCTCAGATAACTTATTTCCTGTCTTTTATATCCTTAAGGAGGGACGGGGGAGTCATCTCATTTCTTGTGGGACCTGTCCCTTGGAATGTCATGTCTCTTTGATTGATCCCCTTCTTGGAACCCAATGCCTCTTCACTCATGAATATCATTGTCATTACAAAGTTCGCTGGCTTAGACTAATGATAATTGCCTCTTTATTATTCCCGTCTGTTCCTCCCTTAATCGCAGCATCATGAACTTGTTGACTAGTCAATGTTTATTGTTTGCTGCTTGGTAAATCGCTGATCCGGTGTCCCTTCATTTATCTGTTTCTGTTTTGTTGAGACATGGACCAGCTAGGACTCAAACCTAGGACCTTCCATATGCTGCTGGAGTGCTCTACCACTGAGCTACTGGCCCCTCTTGGACCAGTCCATCGTCGGTCCGGGTGTGGCTTATTTCCAACACCAACAGCCCCCCTTAAGCCACACCTCTCGTGTGCTTGGGGCTCCTAGCCTGGACCTGGCTCTGATACCATGTTGAGACATGGACCAGCTAGGACTCAAACCTAGGACCTTCCATATGCTGCTGGAGTGCTCTACCACTGAGCTACTGGCCCCTCTTGGACCAGTCCATCGTCGGTCCAGGTGTGGCTTATTTCCAACACCAACATGTTTTCTTTTTGTTTGAAGATAATGTGGTTAGAATAGTGCTTCCACTATAAAAATTGTACGTCTTACTAGTAAGACAATTTTTTTGATTGATAGCAATTAATTTATGGATTTATCTATTATGTTATTTCTTCTGGGTTACGAACGTGAGAGTGTTTATGGTGGGGACTTGACAACAAGCCCAAGAATACAAAAAATAATATTAAAATGGATCCAATTGTTCATCAATTGGATTTAATACAGATTTTTGTGCATCGGAAGGATTGCAAGTGGCCAACTAATCACTGGTTTACATGCGCACTATAACGAGTTAAGAAATAAGCTGCTAGCAATATAAGTTTTAGAATGTGCACATTTAATTTGGACCGTCAATTAGAAGGATCAAGCATTCACAATGACTTGGACTTAACTTTTGAACAATTGTGAACTTAAGTAGGAGAGGGCAATAGTAGAAGGTTAAACGGGCAATTGTAAACAACTCAAACTTGCATCAATTTGGCTTACAGGATAAAACTGTAGGACAGCAATGCTTATGTGCATATGGGGAATTTAAACAACTCTCACCTTGGTGGGACCCAAAAACAGGTGGAAGGTGACATCAGGGAAAATGTGACTAGGGAATGACATGAGGGTGCGACATAGTGTAATGAATCTTGATTGGATTCATGTTCTTTGGGCTAATTACATGAGATAATTAAAAACATATAAGGACAAAGAAGGATCAATGAGAAAGCATCTTAGCTTCAACCAACAATGAAGACTAAGCAAATTCAAATTAGACAATCAAAGGACATATCCATGTTGTGAACCTTGATTTAAGTCCTAGAAGACCAGGATGGATCAGATTTGAAAATGAAATTAAGTCAATGGCAAATGGAAAAAAGGATGGTCTGAAACAAAAGAACGCAAATGAAAGGCTCTCATTGTTTCATTTAACCAATTGGGCCCACTAAATCAAAGCTTAAAAGGGAAAAGGAGGAGATGAAGCTTACACAATAATACAGAGAGCAATGGTTAATGGATCAAAACAAATGAACTCGAGCTTCAGACTTTATAAAGTTGTAGGCTAAAATTAAGCTTGAAAAGGCACAGCAAATGAAAGACAAATTTGAACTTGACTTAAATACAATTCAAGAACTTTATAAAACGCAATGAACATGTTTTACTTCAAGCTTACAGAAACAACCAAATGACAGCATATAACAAGCATCAGAAACATTGGCATAAAAGCATAGACTAACAGAGAACAAAGACCAAAACTATACCAACAGTGTGAAGAAGGACCATAATACATGAAAATGACAGCCTTCTGGTATCATCTACTGGATACAAATTACAAGATTTTGGCACAAGACTTCATAAAATAATTTGGCAAGGGACTCTATGTCTTCAAGGATCATCAACCCCCATGGACACGAATATAGCCACTAGCTTAGAGGAGATTTTATAGGTAATCGTGAATTGTAACACCTCTAAACCTAAGTTGCTAAATCGTGGGATTTTTCTGGCGATTCCAGGTACGAAACGTACCGGAATTGAATTCTGAAACGAATCTCCTGTGGGTACCTCTGGGGTTTACGTTTTTAGATGCCAAAATGTTTCCAAAATGTTTAGCGATTCTAGTTTGATCTTTCGATATTCTTAGGACCTACAGTTTTAATTAGTGAACTCATAACTTATCTATCATGAGATTCTAGTTTGATCTTTTTGATATTAAAAAGTGAATTTAAATTAGTATGTTATGTTTCAAAATTTGAAATTTGTAATGGTTTTGTTTAGCATATGTATTGGTATATGACATTCTAAATTTAATTCTATTTTTTTAGCTACATACATATATATATGTATGTATGTATATATATTGTATGAACATACCGAAAACCTACCCAACCCCCAAAAAAAATTATATCGTACTGACGTTTCGTACCCACGTATCCGTTCCCGTTCCCGTACCCGATTCGGCAACTTAGCTCTGAACCCTAATTTCAGTAGAAAGGTTGCTACATGATCCAAACAGCCATGAGACACCTATTTGAAAACATGTCAAGCACGTTCTGAAATAATTAAAAGAAATGTGCATTGAAATATATAAATCCTGAATTAAATACAATTATCTAAAATGTGTCAACAATGCATGTTCCCAAACTGTGCATTTGATATATCTAGATCGTCAATTAAAATAAAAAACATCTAAGATAAGTGCACACTGCATGTTCCCTGAGTATCAAATGGAATACAGGTCCAAATGTGCACCAAAGAATCTCAATTCTCAATTACACTGCAAATGTCTAATAAAACATGTCAAGGGACCATAAACTACATTTCATAACATCCTAGGAATTATGTGCACAAGAGATCTGCTAAGACTCTGATTGGCACGAAATTCTAAAAGGCTAACAGCTTGAAGAGTCGTCTAGAAGATAGAACTGAAATACTGGGATATTAAAAGAAATGAAAGAGTGGTTTCTAGAAAGATATATGTTGATGACCAAAAGAAATAAGACGTTGATCCCTGAAAGCAAAAACCTAAGAAAGCTCTACCTTAGTATTTTGAAAACTAAGATGGGCCTTTCAAATATTTCTTTCAATAAACAGAAAATCAGCGTGCCAAGCAAACATAATTCATATTACTTGAAATGCAAATCCACTGAATGAATTGGAACCATATTATTTGTCATGAATTCATATTACTTGTCGTGGATTCATATTACTTCAAAATCTATAACCCATTGAATCAATTGGAATCATATTATTCGTAATGCAAATCCATGGCAAAAAGCAAAACTAAGGTCCTTCGTAAGGCACTCAAAACTTCCAAATCTATTGAAGTCTCGAGCAAAAGTTTCGTGTTTATCTGGGCTCAAGAGGCAAAGCATCAGGATGTTCAAATTCCCGCGAGAGTGATCAAATGTTGAAATTGGGAAAAAATATCAAATCCAACTTGCGGCGATAGCATAGAAACTAATACATACCCCTCAATGGAAATATACCAAATTAGAGGGAAAGAAAGAAAGAAAAACCCTCATAGTTCCGATCAGTTCTGAAATTTGCGAAAAGAAGAAAGATTTCACCTACCTTTCATTCAACGACATGACAGGAGGCCCTTTGTTGGCTATGATTTCCTCATCGCTTACAACACCGACAACGAGCTCATCGCCGAGTGCACGAGCCTGTCTGAGTGCATTACAGTGGCCGTAATGCATCAGGTCGAAACAACCGTCCATGTACACCCTCACGCGCTTCTTCTTTCTTTTCATTCGCCTCGAAAATGGAATGAAAGCTTCAGGGGCCAAATACACTCCCAGCAGCGCTGCAGACACCAGAAGCCCGCCCACTAACCGAGGCACTGTCAATGCCATTAAACTTCTGTTACTGTTGCTTTCATCTGCTGATCCCATTTTCAATTACTCCTTCAGTATTTTCTTTGTTTAGCTCAGGTGGTTATATAATTTTCTGAGGGTTTTTCTTTAGCTATGTCTGGGCCAGAGCTTGTTGCACGCCCACGAATATTCAACAAATAGAGACTCGTAGGTTTCAGGAGTCATCCCAGTCTTAACTTTTTCAAAGTAAACATTGTTTAAATAGCATTTGCTTTTAAAGTCTGGGTGAACAAACTCCGCTACGTGTTGGATTCTTGTTTTTTTGTAATAATGAAAATTCATTTGTTGTGCTTATATGGTTATTAAAAAAAGTTACACCAATGAAAAGCAATTATTTTTCTTTCTTTAAAAATTTTGCCTCTTATAGGCGGGTTTCTCGAATCACCACGCAAAAACACAAAATAACATTTATCATATCAATAAAAATTAACACAAGGAACACAAAAGAGTGGTAATTACATATTTTCTTGACGAGTAAAAACTTTCACATATCATAACTAAAATATAGTTATTAATGTGTTATTCATGAAATATTTAATAATTATAGATATATTGTTTTAAAATCAATGCGATCACAAATTGTCAAGATAAATAATATAAAAATAAATAAATTAAATTAAAAAATATACTAGTTACAATTAATAAATTACTATTTCAACTACAAATTAACAAAAAATATTAATATAAAACAAAATAAATTAAATTTAAGAATATATTAGTTACAATTAATAAATTACTATTTCAACTACAAATTAACAAGGCAAGTACTCTAACCCTTTGTGGAATTTGAACTTGTGACTCAAGTTATATCTTATCATATAATATTAAATCTATATAATGCAATAATATAATCTAAAATATTTAATAAAGATTAATATATTGATTATAAATAATTTATTAATAATAACATTACCCTAAATATATAATAATAAATATATTATTAATAATTATATTAATTTTTTTCATTAATAATTATTAATTGAAATTAAGATAATTATTATTAATTTTACAGTTATAATTTAAACAAATGATTATAACTTAATTTATAATTTATAATTATATTATAACTTTAATCTTAATTCTTATTTATTAATATAATTCTAAAATCATTATAATAATGATTAGAATTAAAATTAGTAATAAGAGTTAGTGTTAGAATAAGGGTTAAGGTTAGAGTTAAAAATAAGGTTCAAATTATTTCTAAATTAAGATTAGATTTAGCCTTAGAGTTAGATTCAGAACTAGGGTTAATTTTTTTTTTTAAAGATTAGGGTTGTATTTAATGTTATATTTAGAGTTAGAATTAGGTTAAAAAATTGGGCTAGCATACAAATTATGTTAAGGTTAGAATTACGGTTATTGTTAAGGTTTGAATTAGTTATAGATATTATTGTAATATTATAACTATGTTATAATTATGCGCGCTTTCTATTATATTATATTATATAATGGCAAGTATTGGCCACTATGTGGCACTTGTTTTTGTTATTCTTGTGTAACTAGACAGAGCCACTTGAAATTTGAAGTTAATTTTTTTAATTTTTTTTATGAAAAAAGAATTTGTTCTTTGATTTTTTAATTTAGTTAGATTTGACCCATGTGTTTTTCCCCTGCTTGAAGGTGATTTTCATGAATAATTATTATTGATATTTATATTTTTTTATGTGAGTTATATTAATGGTGTGTTTTTTTAATAATTTATAATTAAGTCTAATATATGTAAAAGTGTGATTGAAACAAGAAGGTTAGGGTGTATAACTTTCAAAGGGGTGATTTAAAATGGTTTGGATTTGTTAATATCATAATTGAATTATAACAATGTCGTGTACATGTCAATAATAAATAGCAAATGTGTCTAGTCTTCTCCAGTTCGTTGTCAATAGTCCATTTACAAGTCCATCATCATTTGTTTGTTGTCTATCATCATATATTTTGTTGTCAAATTGTTTAGAAGGTTTATAGGGAAGTTATTTGTCTCCACTACTATATGAATAAGTATTATTTGATTAATAAGTAATATGCATCCATTACCTTTGTTCTATCTTTTTTATCAATGTTGTTTATTTCTCAACTTTCATACTTTGTTTTGTTGTTTAGTTCTTTGTAATGGTATTGTGGATTCATAATCCACTTTGTTCATAAAGGGCCTTTTTGTTTTGACTAAGTCCACGGCCTCCATTTTATTAAGAAGTAAAAGGGTCGCAGTTTATAGTTCAGGCGTGTTTGCCACGTGTTGACATGGCACGCATTTTGGATGGTCTTCTTTTTATTTCGCCGCAAAGCCTCGCCTGAATGCCACATGGTATTCCCCTTTTCTTCCCACAAAGTTTTGTCCATGGTTTGAAAGGAAGTCGTTTGAGAAACACGTGTCTTCTCTACGGGGTGTTTGAGGTTACAGTTTTCCTCATGGAGAAGACTCCTCGTTCTATTGTCACGTATCATTTTTAAGTGAAAGCGGGAGACTCCATGCATCCATATAGTAGAAGGTGGGATGCCACCTATAAAGTGTGACCAATGTGCTGAGGAGTCGCCAACCAGTTTTGGGGCGTTGTTCCAAATAGATCCAAGGGCAGTTGCGATGGAGCAGTTATGATGGCAGTTTTGATCCAGATAACAAATGGAAAGCTACAGGCCAAAAGCAATTATCACTTTCAAAGGATTTGATGACCCTACAGACTGTGGATTGGCCAGCTAGTGCAATATCATGCACAGTACCGAGGCGATTTTGTTTGTTTCACAATAGTGGGCAGTTTGGCTCTCCTCTATTTAATTTCAAACGCTTGTAATATGAAGGACTTCTAGACTTTTATTAAGATATATGAAAAGACTTTTAGGTTGTAATTTCTAGCCTCAATGTTGTTACTATTTCCTAAATCAAAATAATTGAACTGTGCCTCTGGCCCTTTGGACTATTTTGTTTAGTGTTTATTAATGGTTTTTTGTGTGATCTTAGATGCAATCTTGACTTTAGTGATGTATGTTTAAACATCATTGTATGGATCATGTTATATACTCTTTCATTATAGTGTATATTCAGACATGCTTAGTTGTATGTCATTTTGAGGTATTTTGATATATCTATGATTGTTCATAAGGCATGTAGATTGTTGAATGGTCCTTAGAATCACATATATGTGACATTCTACGTGCAAATTGTTTGACAAATTTAAAAAGTCGAGTGTATCACCTTAAAATAGTTTTATTTTGTGTTCTTTCTTCCCTTTTCCTCCCTATAGTAAACGAAGAGCTAACTTCTAAAATCCAGGAGGTTACTCAGTGTGAACGCATAGGTCCCCTCAACATTGAGTTTCCCATAAGTTTGTGTACCTAGAAGCAATTTTAGGCATCAATAGTTCTTTTTATGGCACGCCCAGTGGGACTCGAAATAGGAAAGAATCTAAAGTGGGTGTATGAGCCACAGACCAATTACTAGATCCCAATTTGTGTTGAATCCCAGCCTACTAGTTCCTCCCTTGGTGTTAGTCCGACCCCAAGCCACTCAAGCCCAGGTTCAAGTTCAAGCCCAAGTGCAAGCTCCCATACAAATGATGCACCAACCTCTTAGGAATTATGCTGCATGGAACAACGAGAGCTCTCTCATTCCTCCAACCCCCCAGCAATCTGGGGTCAAATCCATGCGTCCGCTCTGAAAGCTCTACCTAAGTTCACCGGAGAAGAATCTAAAACTCCCGCTGAGCACTTACAAGACATGGTGAATGTTTGTACAGTCCATAATATCACAGAGCAAGATGTGGGCCTAAGGTTGCTAGCAACATCTTTCAAAGGCAAAACGCAGGATTGGTACCGCTCCCTGCCACCTAACTCTATTGCAGATTGGGACCAGCTCAAAGATCCTTTCTATGAACGCTTCACCGAAAAAGGAGATTGTCCCTCCCTGTTGCAGTAGTTGATTACAATCAAGCAGGCTCCGCTGGAGGCTATAACAGATTTTAATATGAGATTCAACAAAACCTAGCAAAGGATTCCGACAGCAGCACGCCCCTCATCGGATATGGCATTTGTTTTCTACCTCCAAGCTCTAAACTTTGACATATCCGTAATGATCTAGTCGATGGGTGGAACAACACTTTCAAATGCATATAATGTAGTTGTTCGAGCGGAGAATAACCTCCTTGATTCTGGTAAGATTCTGCCAAGGCCCATCATGCATGTATTTCCATAAATGTTTGTCCCCGCACCAACTGAACTTACACCAAGCATCACCATGCCTCCTCAATCTATGTATATTTATCATAATGCCCTACAAAGAAATGCAGATGCATCCTCTTCTCTGGTTGCTGAAGTGAATGACATGAAGAATTTATTGCAAACCTTTTCAAACAAAATTATCAACATAAAATGACACTAGGTATCTCCCGCCAAGCTGTCATTCCAGAATTATCAAGTCGAAAGGCCTCCTTTCCACCAAAACCAGTACCATGGGGTGCCAAAGCTACTTAGTCGCAACCAAATAACAAGATCATTCCGGTCCCAACCCCCCTGCAAGCTATACTGTCGAGTCAAAGCAAACAGTTGGTCTTTGGTCAGAATAACCTAGCAAATGATACAAATGTGTGGTGTTTCCCCTATAACGAAGCTCATATGTCGTGAAACTATTTGCAAGGAATTTTTTTAGCAGAGGATTCAAGGAGTTACCCCTGATTTTAGAGTCTATGCATCCCTGGGGATGGACAACATCATGCTCACTGCACAACTACAGGGCATGTCTTTAGAGAAGGAGTTTTAAATTGCCCCAGACCACGCACTTTTCTCATGGATGGAAGGTGAGGAAGCATTGTTCAGCAATGATGCTTCCACATCTACCTTAAAGGCCCCTCAGGTACAATCTGATTACAACCTTCATTCCAAGCATAGACTCATGGACGAGTCGGTGGTGCAGCATCCCAAGACAGGTCCTGAAAAATTAATGAGTCAACCCATCGTAGACCCTCCTTTACAGAATCCCAAAGAGGTCACATCTTACAAACCAAAGGAGCCGAAGGTGACTATGCCTATGACCATGAATGTCGTGGAATAGCTAAAATGGGCCCCTACAAACATATCCTCATGGGATATCCTCACCATCCATAAACAAAAATCTTTGTTGTGCGAGCATTGGGCAAAGCAGAGAAGACTCAAGATGGACTTGTGATCGAGCCTATGTTAATCAAAGAGAAGGGGGTTGAATCTAGAGGCCAAGCATGCCCAACTGTGGTGCTTACCAACCAAGAGGAAGCGTCCACAAAATAAAAGGTAGATAAACCCAATCCAAATCCTTTCTTTTTAACTCTTTTCGTTGGGGATAAGTTGCTTCATAATTCTATGATTGATTTTGGGGCTAGTACTACAGTGATGCCAAAATAAATTGCGGAAGTTCTTAAACTAGAGTATGAGCCTTTTAAATAGAGGTTTCATGGAGCTTGATGGAAACGAGGTCCAAGACATAGGTATAATATGGAAGCTACCACTTATCTTGTATGCTTGTTTGAGTATCACGGTCCCCTAAGAAGTTGTAATAATTGATATCCCTCCTATTTTTGGCCTCTGCCTGTCAAGGGATTTCACAACCAAGATAAGTGTGTTGATATGTGGTGGCTGATCATGCAAGTATTGTACACTTGTTATGTATCCTCGTTGGGGTTCGAGGGCATAGCCCCCGAGGAAAAAAAATTGTTGTTTTTGTTGAAAAAAAATGACATTGAGAAAAACCCTAAAAATAACTGAATTTGACGGTTGCCTTAAAAATTGCTTGTTATAAGCGGCTAGAATGTAAAAAGGCATTATAATGGTGTTGTAGCGATTTACTGGATAATAAGAAAAGATTGGACGACTGTATTCTGTGGATGTAGCCCATTTTGGGTGAACCACGTTAAATCTTTGTGTTATCTATGTTATGCATTTTTCATCTTTTGTGTTTATATTTGCATATAATTGTTAATTTGTATTTGCTCCGGATTTGCCTAAACCCTAGCAAAGTGGATATCTTTCCTTAGATTGGTCGCACCTCATCCTAAGAACTAAGCATGGAGCCAAGTTGAAAATTGTGTCTGATCCATTGCATTCCGAACATGTAGCTGATGAAGCTCTCATAAATTTTGAGGCAGCTCACACCTCCATAACCAAAGATGAAATGTTGTGTGTGGAGTTGTTAGAAGATGAAGAGGTAACAGGTGATCGAACATCCAAACAAGAAGTTTTTCTAAATGAGTTTATTGATTCAGATCCTTTTGGCAACTATCATACTATCGACATTGGTGTTGGTTAACAGATTTAGCCTTTCGAAATTTTATGAAAAATGACTCATGTACGCCCTTAGCTTTGTGAAAGACTAAAAAAAAAGAACCAACAGTTGGGTAATTCAATGCATTGTTTACCCTCTGCATAAGGGAGCAACTTCCTGTATAATGTTCAATAAATTTTTTAACACACGGAAACATTAGCTTCACGTTTAACCATAAAGTTCATCAGTCAACACCGCATGAATGCCAGAAAGATAAACACTCTATATGTAAACCCACAAATTTACTATCAAGAATAACTTTGCTTCAGAAACTAAAATTAATGAAACGATAAAATCATGGACTCTAATTGAGTCTCTCTCATGTCTCATAGGACAAGGGGAATCAGATCCACACAATAGTAACAATAGAATTACTCATTGCATTCATTTGCAGACTTATGAAAGTGGATAAGCAAAGAAGCAACAGATTCAACACAAACATATTTATCCCAATAGAGATTTTCTTTTCTGCATTCAAATACACATATTTGAAAGTTGTTGAAAATGTCTAATTTTTATTCACTGATAAAATTGCCTTCCTTGATAATCCACAAGTATCTAAACAAAGTTTGTTAATCTATTCAAAATTTCTTGAACCTCATTAAAGTCTTTTTCTAGAAATATATATCTAAACTTTCTACCCTAACCACTCGGTAACCACAAAGTTACACCGCTCTTCCTGAGGGTAAGTTTAAACAGTTTGTTTTTTAAAACTAACTTATGAAACTGTTTTTTGGCTGAAAACAACAAAAAGAAAAGAAAACACAAGAGCAGTTATCCAATTCATGGCAATGGGTGACCAGTTTGATCCTTCTTCCATTTCATGAATGCCTCTGTGAATTGCTGGATAATAGGTTCATTTGGGATGCCCACGTGTAGAATCCATTGTTGCCAAAATTCCAAATATTTTACTCTAATACATTTCAAATCATTAAGCATGTTTTGTATTAACTTAGACAATTCCCACACAAGTCTGACGAATTCTTCATAGCCCTGTTTGATTATAGAATTTCTCCATTCTATGTTCTTCCTGCAAATGTATAGAACATTGTCGTTGAATCCCTGTATAGGATTTTTTGCGAGGAACTTCATTACGCCATGCTTTTGAACTTCTTCCATGTGAGCTATTATTCGGGCCCATTTGGCCTCTTTGTTCTTCCAAGCTATGTTTTCCTTTCCCAATTCTCGAACAACTTTTCCAGCGTCGTCATACACCTTGCTTAAATATCCAATATATTATTATCCCTCTTTCCTCACCATATCCAACCATTCCAGGAACACTCCATGCACCATCTTGTTCCTTTGAACCTCTACGAGCAGCTTCTTATTGCTAGGGGATTTAGGATCAAAGGGTGTCAGTTGTGCTGACAAGGGTTCAGGATCTGGCCCATGAATCGTATCAATATATTATGCCATTTGTCTCAAGGTTTCTTTCAATTCCTTTTTATCTTTTTCATCTTTCCAGGTTCTCATTATGATCTTTTTAGTGGAGGCCTGAAGATGAAGGATATATGTGGCTCGGAAAGTTGCACCAATATTCACCTTTTCAACCAAAAAATCCTGGATTGTAAGGTCCCCTATTTTCTCATCTATCAATGGATGTGTTATCTCTGCAGTCCAATTCCCACTGTCGGCATCAAAGTCAAACTTTGAAATGGTTTTCAATTTTTTTAACTTTGGGGGTCTTCCCCAAGCACTTGCTCACCGTATCTTCTAAAGGGACCGAAACAGGAACTATGTTACTTTTCTTATTGTTCAAGGTAGTTTCTAGCCAAAGAGGCCCAGAGCGCACAGAGGTTTCATTTGAACTGACTGTAGTTTCCTTTTCATTTCTTACTACCGATGTGGTAGTAGTGTTCACCAAAATATCTACCTATTGAGTGTCACTAGCATCATTAATATTTAGCACCTCCAAGTCTGGGTGAGCTGAAGGATCTTCCATGTCAGGAGAGGCTTCTAGATCAACTACCATTGAATACATGGGAGATTTCTTTTCTTTGCTTCTAGTTCTAGCTCTTGTAACCCTGGTGAGAACTGGTTCTTTTTTAATTTCTATCGGCCTGACACTCTGGCTAACTTTGGTCTGTGTTCTGGATGATCCTGCAACACAAGAGGTAACACGGGAGTTAGCCAACGAGACTTCAGAGGATGAGGTTGAACCTTTCTTTGAGCCCTTTCCCATTCTTCGCTCCCTTAGCCACTTTTCAGTTCTTCGAATAACTGGGAACGTCCTTATTTGGATCTGGTCTTCCTCATCTTTTTCCCAATCCACCTCTGGAATAGCTCCCTTTCGCCTATCATCCACAAACTGAGGATCCATCAGTTCACTTCCATCATCCTTGACATTTGCAATGTTCATTTTCAACTCAAAGGCCATGACCTGCTATAGGGTGAACCTCTGGTGTGTCCTTTTTCTAACTTCAAACTCATCACTACAATCAACCTAAAAATCTTCAATATGTGGCACATGAACAAAATCTTCCCTCAATGTCAAATGAGCAGCGACAAACCCTTTAGCATCAAAATTTGCTCGCGGGCCATATAATGGAAAATTCAATTTAATTCAAGTTCCAAGTTCAAGGCATCAAAAAAATTGTTACAAATAAAATAGGTTAATTCAATTGGAAATGAGACACCTGATTGATGTCTAGCTCTGTATTTTGTGTCAATATAGGCCAACTGCCTGCATATCTTCATTAAAATATGTCTTTCAAATGCATATGATATGGGCAACCTCTACGGTTCTCCTTCAAAAACCCCTACCCTTAGGTAGGTAAACCTGGGGAACTGTATGAAAAAGATGCCATAAGTACCAATCAATTGCATTGCTTCATCTGAAAATCTTTTATGAACATTTCCCTTCAATTCATATACCATCCTACCCAGGAAAATGTCATGCAGTTTTTGATAATTTTCACAGGACCTTTGTTGTTGGAGATGCAGATGATATTCAAATATTCTCATATTATCCACCCATACTTCATGGTACAAACTAGGCCATGGTCTAACACATGTCAGGTAATACAAAGAGATATGACGACATGTAGAATTTTTTGTTACCAAAGCAACTCATACCTTCATGTATCATATCTGCAATTAATTTCGCCCAGTCAATATATCTCTTCTCACCAAACATAACCTGTATGAATAAATACATTCAATCTTCCCAATAAAAGGCAATCTTATTTCCTCTCACTCTATGTAATAGAATGATTATTTCCCTGACTTCTTTAATTAGATGTTACCAAGTCAATGGACTTGGGAGTCGGGAGCCTCCTCTTTGAAACTTTAATAGCCAATTCCTTGCAATAACATTCCTATATAATAATTTATTTTATGAGAAATGCCCTTATGACTTACACAACGTCTAGTCCTCATATTTCTCCTTCTCTGGTATTTTCATAACGACAACAACAACCTCCCAACTAACCCTAAGCAAAACTTCCCCATCTGCGCTTCTTACACATCTCTCAGCAGGATCATTCATGTTCATGCATTCGAGAACTAGTTTAGGGCATGACACCGTTGAAGGGAAAGTTGTTGCTTCCACTAACCCACTATCCATAATCCTCTCTATTAAGGGAGAACCAGTGAGATTTCTTTCCCTTTCATGGAATTCATCTAGGTTCACTGATGGCATAAAAGTGTCTCCTAATTCTGGCAAGGTACAAACTAACCAAGACTTCTGGTCTATCTTGGGCAATTTAGGTCTCATTTTGAATTTACCAATAGAAAGAAAAACATAGAAAGGAAGACGAATTGAACCAACTTTCAACCAAGCAAAGCTTTAAATTGAACCAACTGAACAACCAAGAAAAACTTCGAATGTAAGAAATCACAGGTATGAGAAGAAGATTTTGAAGTCACCTTTCATGCAGAGCTCAAAAATCCAAAGAAACAAGAACAAAAAATACCACCTGTGCAAATCCCTTACTTACCAAATTAGGCAAAAAAAGAAGGCAAGTACTTCATTTTTTTATAAATAAAGCTAATCTTGAAAACAAGCTTAAAAATTGGTCACACGAGTTAGTGTAATCATAACTGCATGCTTATCCATGCCAAGTTATTCTGAAAAGACTTAATTCTAACAAATCATTTATTACAAGTCTTTTCCCACCAATCCTTCCCTGAAATAATTATTCTCAAGTACGACTCTTCATCACGACACATTCCTTTGAAGTTCGGTTTTTTAAATATGGAATATTCCCTCCATGTTGATACTTCATCATTTTCATGTCTGCCACTTTATGTCTAAAGTTAATTAATCCTTGAACTTTGAACTTTGAACTCTCCGAAAATTTGTTCAAAAGTTCAAGTTCAAAAGAACAGTACAAGGACAAAGCAGAACAAAGACAACACAAGGGTCACGACTTATACGTTACAAAGATAGGACTTTAACAAGACTCAACTTTCCCAACTTTGGACTTGAATTTTTAACTCTCTGAAAAGTTCAAGAGTTCAAGTTCAATAACAATTGACACATAAACCATTAAGTTTAAAACTAGAACAAAGCCGCGATACAACATGCTCCACTTGAACCTAAACTTTGAACTTTGAAAAAGGTTCAAGGGAGAAGTTCAATTCAAGACAAAATCTAACAAGAGCAAACCCGATAATTACTCAAACCCGGACTAAAAAAATACTCCTTATTCAAATAACATGAACATAAAATGCATAAGGAAAACAAGGAGGGTAACAATTGGGACATATGCAATTTTTTATGAAGATCAAGTAATCCCTAAGGTTTCCAAAGACTCTCAAGATGAAAAGAAAGAAGAAGAGGACCAAGATTCTAAGTCCTGGACCCTACATTTTGACGGAGCAAAGTGTAAGATGGGATCCAGAGCAGGAATTTGTTTGACTTCTCCCTTTGAAGAATAGACCCTCAGATCTTTTCATTTCCAATTCCCCTGTTCAAATAATGAAGTAGAGAATGAAGGGCTAGTTCACGAACTAAGCCTTGTTGAGTAGATGGGTGTCAAGCAGTTGAGAGTCCTTGGAGACTTTGAGTTAGTAGTGAAACAAGTATGGGCCAATCTGCAATGAAGCATGTCTGAAAGCATTCATACCGACACAGGGTGTGGGACCTGATTGAAATTTTTGAAGCCTTTAACATTCAAGGGATCTCCAGATGGCAACATGCAATGGCTGATTGGTTGGCTATAGTGGGGTCTCGATTTGATCCAGCATCCGACTTGCTAGAAAATGAACATGTTGTCTGAGTTATCGTGAGGCCAATAGTTCCAGATAATGATCAAAATTGGTAGATGTTCAAAAATGATGAACAAATTTCCATGTTTATTCAATAGTCTAGCAAGTTTGTCGAACAACTACAACCCAAAATAGCCGAGGCATACGAAGATCAGTTCATTCAACTCTAAAGTAATAAAATCCCAAGGGGGTCGATCACCTTAGAGAACCTCTCTGATTGTAACAATGCTCATAATGATAAAAGAAAATTTACGACATATAAAGGGGAGTATATCAAGCTGAAAGTTGTTGAAGGTAAGGTGCTAAAGGTTGGAAAAAAATGTTCCCCAGCATGACAAAGATAGGCCGGTATATTTCTACGAAAGGTATAAGGGACTCGCCATGTGGTCATATGATGATCTCAAAGGTTATGACCCTTCTATCATTCAACATACAATTGAGCTATCTGAAGGAGCAAAGCCTGTCAACACAAAAACAGAGGTCGGTTAATCCTAAGATCAAATCCCTTATGGCTCAAAAGCTAAGAAAGTTAGTTGATTCCCGAATTGTTTACCCGATTAAACACAACACCCAAGTCTCAATTTTAGTCCTTGTTTGCAAGAAGAATGGAGACATCCATCTTTGTGTGGATTTATGTGACCTGAACAGAGCTTCCCTGAAGGATCATTACCCTCTGCCATCCATGGAACTAATTTTGTAGATGGTGGTGGGCTCTGAAATGTTTTCTCTCTTAGATGGTTTCTCAAGGTATAATCAAGTATTGGTGAAAGAGGACGATCAACACAAGATGACGTTCACCACAAAATGGGGAATGGTTTCTTATGCCAAGATGCCCTTCGATTTGTCAAATGTAGGTGCTACCTTTCAACGCATGATGGATATCGCTTTCAAGAAGCTGATTAACAAAATCATTATGATCTATCTTGATGATTTAACTATGTTTTCAAAATCCAAAGAGGAGCATTTCGACCACCTAGAACTATTTTTTTCAAAAATGCCAGGAGTTCAGAATCTCGTTGAATCCCAAGAAATGTGTGTTTGGTGTCCCACAAGGGAAACTGCTTGGGCATGTGGTATCTAAGGAAGGGATCTCCATTGATCCTGATCAAGTTAAGGCAATTAAGGAACTCCTTGTCCCTGCCAACAAAAAGGGAGTGCAGTCTTTCATGGGAAAGATAAACTTTGTCAATAAGTTTATTTCTGATTTTGCTGGCCTAGTTAGACCTATTACTCTAATGCTCAAGAAAGACCTACAATTAAAATGGACCAAAGAAGGTAGAAATGCATTTGAAAAGATTAAAGAAGATATTTCATTCACCTCTATTTTGGGTAATCCGGGCATGTCTAAAGATTTCATAATGTATGTCTATGCTAGTGAGTTTAGTATCACTATGGTGCTAACACAAAAAGATCATGAAGGCAAATGAGAGCATCCAATTGTGTTTCACTTTAAGACACTGAAGGATTATGAAATCAAGTATAACTTCATAGAGAAGTAGGCATTTGTCATTTTTGAGGAGTTGAAGTAATGCAATCATTTTATCATGCCCAACAAGACAACCATCTATGTAGCTCACCCAAGTGTCTGATAATACATAATGGAGGGAGAGATTACAGAGTAAAAAAACAATTGGATTACTAAGATCTTAGAATATGATATTAATTTTCAACCAACTAAAGTAGTCTAAGGAAAGGGTCTCTGTGAGTACATGGCTCAAGAAGACGAGGCTCTGGAGGATACGCAAGATGAAGTATTCTTGGTGCATGAGATTGAGGTTGAAAGATGTTGGGTGACGGATAGAGGAGAATTCATACAGATTAGAAAATTTCCCCCTGACCTCCCTCCTAGCAAGAGAATATTATATAGATTGGAGATTGGTGGTTACTGATTGATAGAAGGGATCTTGTTCAAAAGGAACTTTGACGCAGTACTCCTCTGGTGCATAGATAAGCAACAGGTGGAAAGAATCCTAAATGTTTTTCATAATGGTCCTGCAGGAGGTTATTTTTTTGCCCAAACCATATCCATAAAGATCACCTGCACCAGATACTATTGGCCTTCTTTGTTCAACGACGCACATGCCTTAGTTAAAGCATGCAAGGAATGCCAATTTTATGTCGGTAAATGCATGAATACGGGCCTGCCTCTACAACCTATCATGGTGGATGAGTCATTTGCTTAGTGGGGGTTGGAATTTATAAGAATGATAAACCCAATGTCCAGTGTTGGCCACAAGTAGAAACAAATTACTTTACTAGGTGGGAAGAAGCAGTTCCTTTAAGGAATGCCACATAAACATAAATCCTAAGTTTCCTAAAAGAGCTCGTGTCTAGGTATGCCCCCCCAAAATCCATTATCTCCGATAATGATAAGGCATTCCCAGGGTCCCAATTCACTCAGTTCTCTCTTGATAGTTCAAAACGACATATAGTTCAAAACGTCCTCCAACTACTATTTGCAAGGAAACAATCTAGCCGAATCAACAGACAAAATTCTCATTCAACTCATCAAGATGATAGGAACAAAGTACAAGAGGGAGTGGCACAAACACCTGAAGAGAGTGCTCTGGGGAGACCATATAACCCCAAAGCAAATATTGAAGACGTCTCCTTATGAGTTCGTGTATGGAAAGAGGCCCAGTTTCTCATCTCATGGGAAATTTTGGTATTGCAGTTTCTCAAGGATTTGGAAATGAAAGATAATGACCCTATGGAAGTTTGATTGGAAAAGCTACTGGAGTTGTAAGAGAAGAGGGAGAAATTGTTCGTGTCCCTAAGGGACAAACAACAAGTGGTCAAGAAATGGTTTGACAAAAATATTTCAGACCCTGAATTCAAATGCAGAGACCTTGTGTTGAAGTATAATGAACGAAGTGCTAAATTGGATGAACATGCCAAGTTTGATAGCCTCTGGAAAGGACCATTCCGCATCTTGGGATGGTATCTTTGAAGTAATCTGTAAATATTATAAATAATGTGTGTTTGCTTCTTTAGGGTCGTGTTTTGTCCTATTTAGAGGTCTAAATCCCTTAAGTCCTTAAGCCTTTTAAAGCATTTAATTTTTATGAGCCAAAAAGTAGAAACAAAAGCATGATTTTTAAATAAAAAAGCCATGTAATGCAAAAGAGTTGACTATATTTCATTATATATGATTTTTTTTACATATGATTGATAAAATGTCTCTTAGGCCTTGTATCAAAATTATATAGGTAGAAGACGGGTAAAGCAGAGAAAGGGAAGGCGTCAATCATTTTCTTCCTCATCATCTTCTTCCCCCACGTAATCAAAATTAGAGTCTGAGAAAAGCGTAACTGCTATGAGAGTTGGAGGTTCATCAAGATTAAGGACCTACGAGAAGATGTAGTCTCTAAAATCAAAGTACCAGGTGATGCCGTCAAAAGGTATCAAGTAGTGCAAATGCAATAAAAAATCAAAAGCACGCCACACCCTGTCCGGATACTGAGCTAGGGTCATCGTTTTGAAGACCAAGACAAAAGGTAGCCATAAAACCACTTCCCCACAATCAACAAAGAACCTCAAGTTTGAAGTTATGGGAATTCCCGCATAGGGAACGATGACCTCAATCACTTCATCCAACCTACCCAGGTATAGGAATGGGAAGAGAAATTTGGTAAGATGGACGATGAGGGGCTTCGACAAATTGATGTCTAGTAGTGAAGTCATGAACTAGGAACAAATATTCATGTTTACACGGTACCTATCCTTAGAGCTTACAAAGTCCTTCCCCAGAACCCACTTAATTGCAACAATAGGGACTTGGTTTTTGTGTCTCATCATCCTTTGGAGGTGACGGTCCGAAATATTACTGAGAAAATTTATTTGCACCCTAGTGCTTACTAGCCTTATGGGAGTGTCCATAGCTACTATGCTTAACAATAAAATCAAATTCTAGAGTGAGGATGAGGACCTGTTTAAGTCATATTTATAGAGGTGAGTAAGCTCAGGGCAAAATGAATAGCTCATTATTCTATGTGAGTTGGTGAAAAGAATTTTAAAGGATTGTAATTTGGCCATAAAGGAGCTTGAGAAGTGTACACGACATGAGCATCAGCCACGCATCCCTCTATAAAGCTTACTTATTCTGGTAAATCTCAAGTATCACTTTTGTTGGTATGTCCTACAGGCTATCTTAACTATACTACAAGTGGGAGGTGTACTTTTCTCGAGGAGGATGTCCTAATTTCTCATGTGGCGGCGAGGTAAAGTGTAGTGGCTTCTCAATATGCTAAAGTGACAGTTATGTGAGTATCATGTAAATTAATTTCACATGAGTAGCTTAAGTGGCACATGCATCGAATAAAATGTGTAAGCACCATGTTTAACTTGTCATTCAACATAAAAAACAAGAGTCGTAACGTCTCAAGCGAGATTAATATGATGTGAAAAGCGTGCATGTAGTGTCCCGTGAGGAAAGATATTGTTTGTGCCTAAGAAAAAGAGTGTGAAGCAGAAATCAGAAAAGATGTCTGTAGAAGAAGGCATTACAGGCGACATAGGAGGTTCTTCAGTACCTCCCCACTTTGTGGATGTATACGGGGACACATCCTATGCCCCCAAAGCCCATTTATGCAAAAATGAAGTAGAAGGAAAAGGGCATGTCTAAAATTCCCTCCACATTTGTATATATATAAGGAGGTTTATGATCTAGACCTACGTGAGCACCCAAAGAACCTCTGAGAAAGCACTTACGCAAGGATGTTGTTCCACAAGAAGAAGAGCGATTTGACATCTCCAACGTATGAGCTCTAGAATTGCGACCTTCCACAATACATTGTGTTAATGGTTCCTCATTGTCCTGAGTTCATTGATGCATGCATTGCAAATTTTCAACCAGACTTCGACATTATTTAGGGAGGCAGGTTGAATGTAGTTATAAGTGTGGATGCCATCAGAGATATGTTGTACATCCTCTGCTCACTGAAGAAACATAGAAATTTAATAGGGGTGAGTTGGAAGGGTACTAGTGGAGAAGGAGAGACGCGGTGAGATTTTGCAATGGCGTAATGGGTAGAGACCCAAATGTCCTGGAGCTTCCAAAGTTCCCTTTGTCGATCAAAGATTTTAAGAAAAAAGACATGCAAGATGTTTGCTCCATGCTAGCATACATTTATGGTTTTAACAATGATTGTAATGTTCATCCATTCCAAATGGGAATGTTGTTTAATCTCCGTAAGTACAAGGAGCCTTTCAGGTACGATTTTGTAGATGACCTCACCCAAGAGATCATTGAGCAGTTCGTGAATTACCCAAAGCAGTATAGGTTCAAGTAGACCTCATTTTTGGTACACATATTTTTGCATCAAAATGTTGAATTATTTATCTAGTATATGGATATGTCAACTCTCGATGATAAAAAGAAAACAAAGCCTGAAACTATTTGGACCCCTATCTTGTTTACCACACATGGTCCCTATGTTTTTTCGGATACCTTTTTAGTCCCCGCCCTACAAGATTTAGATTCTTTTACCCATTTTTCTAAAGAGAAAATTAGTTGGATGATATCATGCCAATCCCACTGTGATTTTTTTTTGGGCCAAAATTTCTCTTTGATCAAAGTCCATGGTTTTACGGAGGATCCCTTCTGCCTCCCTATCAGCATTACTAATCGCACCCTAGCCCTAGAGATCTTCAAACAACTGGTCATAATTAAGCTCTGCATAGGCACCGAAAGACATGAAACTACCATTACCCATGACCATAAGAGTTTAGGAGCCATCACACTTGTGAGCAGGCTCCAGGCAGAAGGTGTTCTTACCTCAAGACTAGTCCAGTTAGGGCTTGTACTTATTGTTGATAGATGGAGCTATGATCCAGATGGTTACCTTTTAAAGAAGTAGAAATCTATAGTGCATATTCCTCGTGAGTATTGGGATGCCCAGATAAGTCCACTCTAGGAGGACTCTAATTTGTATGTGGACCTGGTTCTCATCCGCAAAGAGGAGCGATCACCTTGGCTTAAATTTTACAAACTAGTGGGAAATGTGGATCTCGCCAATAAAATACCTACTCTACTATAGAGGAAGATGGATTAGGATGTTTGGCTAGAAGAAAAGCAACTATCCTTTTGGATATACAGATAGGAGGTTCAACAACTTCAGATAGGGATCGAAAATGTCGCTATAGATGAAGTCTTTCAACAAGAATGGAAAAAGCAAATTGGTGATGATCTTGTCAAGATTGATTATAAGCCCACTCTAAGTGGTATAGACACGACACTATTAGTTCCTCCACAAGAGGATGAACAATGAAAAGAGAAGGGTAAGTAGGTTGATCGAAGGCTAGTAAGCCAACCTCTAGGGATTTCGGCCACATATGAAGCTATACAAAGGCCCCATTCACAAATAGTGAAGAAAAGCTCTAGTGAGACATTACAATCTAATAATCCTCCTAGTGCTGGTTTGGCCCCCTCGAGGAAGAAGCAAAATACAACTAATGTACCAGAAAGTTCTCAAACGTAGGCATCTACCACAACTCAAACTTCAACCACATCGATAGTGTCTTTGGCTTAGGTACATTTTTCTCCCCCCTTCTTTCTTCTCAGGCTTTGGTTTCATCGATAGCTAGGATTTTGCACACCTCCATTGTTGCCTCTACCTCCCTTGCATTTGTAGTATCATCCATGGTCTTTATACAGTCCCCGTCAGCTTTTGTATCCACTGGCCTTGCTTTTGCTTCCCCACGTAATGCCATACTAGTAGCCATAGTTGAAAGAGCTTCCCTCTTCACAACAACCCGAGATCAATCAACAATCACATCCTTAGTAGCACAGATCCTAGGTTTTTCAAGTTTCACACCTCTAGTGTCATCAAGTGTTGGCCCCCTTTTCTCCCCTCCCATAAGTGCTCTGCAAGGGATCCCTCCATTTTCTCTGTCCACCCTTAACTTCCCAATGAAAGCCTAATCACATGCTCCCATTGTATCAATTCCATTTTCTCTTCTGCACGGAGTCCCTATTGCAGGGCAGTTTATCCCACCACCATCAGAACTTATACAATAGGCAAGCTCCACCGCTCGCCCCAGAGGTCACAAAAGCGAAAAGTGAAAGATGCTTGGAAACTTGTCAAGCCTAACATGTAGACACTTTACAATGAGGATCATGAGAATCTGTTGTTCGCAGCCTTGACTCCAAATGTTATTAAACCAACTAGGAAAACGAAGCCAGAAGATTATATAGTGTGGGTCATCGGAATCAACTTGATACAGGCACGACCATAGGATAAATTTAAACTTGTGGAGGAGACCTAGAGAGTGTTATCATCAGATTTCTTGAAGCGTGCATGATGCCTGGATAAGGTCACCATTGAATTAGACGCGATTAAAGCCACAGTTGAGCACCTAAAAAAGAGAGAGAAAGCCATAGATGTAGAAATTTCTCTAATCCAATCTTCCGCACAGTAAGAAAAAGCAGAGAGGGAGAGACTTCAGAGTGAACTAAGCAAAGTAGAAGCTTAGTGGTAGGCAGAGCGAGTTGCAAAGGACGAATCTCTTAAGAAGTTCCAAGAAAAGGAACTGGAACTTTCACAGATGTGAGAAAGCCTCTCGGATGTGACCTAGGTTCAAACCCAGTTATAGGCTACTACCAAGGAAAAGGATCAGTTTTCTATGGATCTGGGTAATTTACAGGTCCTCATTGCGTAGGAGAAGTAGACAAAAGATAAAGCATTACAAGAACTACATGATAAAAAGGCTCAATTTGATGAGAGGTTACGTGATGCGAAGACAACTTTGAAAAATAAACATAATAATTACAGTAAAAAGTAAAAAGATGTGCAAGATAAAGGCATAAAAATCATAGTGTTGCAGCATCAAGTGTATGATGGAGCTCAACAGATCAAAGAATAATATGAAAGTTGTATGCTTCAGGTTGGGATAGAGTGAAGCATTCTTTTACCATTTTACAACTGGACCTCAAATTATTAGCAGATTTCTAGACATTATGTGTTGATGCAACTAGCATAATTGACCAAATCATGTTGTCCATTGCACCTAAGATTCTCGTTTCTCAAAGGATGATCAATTGGCTATATGTTTCTTCTGATCATGAGTTGACTGCTATGGGGATTGAAGATCATAGAGCAATGACGATAAAGGTAAATGAGCTCATAAATTTCAATAAGGCAGTTGCTCAAGTCAGGTCTAGCTTGGCATGATTGAAATCCTTGGTTGAGCATGTAAGAAACTATTTTGAGCAGTTTGTGAAGAACGGTCTTCCTTCACCTTTCCACCCTAATGACTCAGTCATGAATGCCAAACATGTTTTGGACTTGATAAAGCAGCACAAACAAAACCAGTCATCCCTCCAAGATTTGAGTGACACTCCTGATGCAACAAAAATTAAAAAATTGATTCACCCGTTGGCTCGACTACACTTTCTCATTGAGCTAGGTTTTAGTGAGATGAGCAACTCACCTTTTAAGGAAGTCATTGAATTGGATCAAAATCATCAGAATCTTAAGTCTCAAGCTTTCCCCTCAGAAGATTATTGGCTTCCATTGTAGAATGTCCTTGACTAACTCCTCAGAGTGAATGTGTTGAATTGGTCTGCAGAACTAGAGTTTTGTGTATTGTCATCTCGTAGGCACGATTTCCCTAGAAGTCAGCAGAAAACTATGGATTCATAATCCACTTTGTTCATAAAGGGCCTTCTTGTTTTGACTAAGTTTGCGACCTCCATTTTATTAAAAAGCAAAAGGGTTGTAGTTTATAGTTCGCACATGTTTGACACATGTTGGCATGATGCACATTTTGAATGGCCTTCATTTTATTTTGCTACAAAGCCTCGCTTGAATATATCCGCAATTCGAAGGGAAGTTGTTTTTTAGAAACACATGTCTTCTCTGCGAGGTGTTTGAGGTTACAATTTTGCTCATGGAGAAAACTCCCCATTTTGTTGTCACGTGTCATTTCTAAGTGAAAGAGGGAAACTCCACACATCCATATAGAAGAAGGTGGGATCCCACCTATAAAGTGGGACCAATGTGTTGAGGGGTCGCTAACCATTTTTGGGGCGTTGTTCCAGAAAGATCCAAGGGTAGTTGTGATGGCAGTTTTGATCCCGATAACAAATGGAAAGCTACAGGTCAGAAGCAATTATCGCTTTCAAAGGATTTGATGACCTTACAGACCTTAGATTGGCTAACTAGTGTGATATCATGCACAATGTTGAGGTGATTTTTTTCTATTTTGTAGTAGTGGGTAGTTTGGCTCTCCTTTATTTAATTCCGAATGCTTTTAATATGAAGGACTTCTAGACTTTTATTAAGATATATGAAAAGACTTCTAGACTATAATTTCTAGCCTCAATGTTGTTACTGTTTCGTGAATCAAAATAATTGAACTGTTCCTCTGGCCTTTTAGACTATTTTGTTCAATGTTCATTAATGGTTTTATGTCTGATCTTAGATGCAGTCTTGACTTGGGTGATGTATGTGTAGACACCTAAAAATGGTCAAATGCTTGCGAGGTCATACTTTAACATTTGCGCATTGCCTCATTTTAGGTTTTTGCGTCGCATTAACATTTCTCCTATGATTCGCACTTGATCTTTATCATTTGCGAGCATCGAGTCATTCTTCTGCATTCTTCAGTCATCTCATCCTCAAATTTGGTCTTGTCGACAACATTATCCAATCATGATTTTGATCGAACTTATCTTGTTGCATCAATGTGCGTGCTAATTTGTCATCATTTTGGACATCGTCAATCCTAATTAGGGTTTTGTCCTCCTGTCAATCTTGCGATCGATTTGTCATCAATCGTTGCTCTCTTATCAATCTTATCATCAATCTTATCATTCTGGACATCGTCAATCCTAATTAGGGTTTTGTCCTCTTTTCAATCTTATCATCTGGCGATCGGTTTATCAATCTTGTCGTTTTACGATCGATTTGTCATCGATCGTTGTCATGTTCGATCTTGTCATTTGCGATCGATTTATCATCGATCGTGGTCATTTTCAATCCTGTCGTTTTGCAATATATTCTATCATCGATCGTTGTCCTCTTATCAATTTTGTCATTTTGCGACCGATTTGTCATCGATCGTTGTCTGTCTCAATTATGTCAATTTGGATCAATTTGTCATTGTTCCTCGTCAATTGGCGCATTTTCTTAATCAAATCATTTTGTCGCACTGGTCATTTATCAATTCAAAATCATGACATTAATTATCTTCAATCAAGACCTAATTGTCATTTTCGCATTTCTAATTCGTCTTCTAAGGTTTTATGATTTATTCATTTAACCTAATTTGTCATTTCTTCTTCTAGGGTTACTAAATTATTTATTAATCCTAAGTTACAATTAAATCTTTATTTAATTGGCTAATTATTCTTCCTCTTGTAAATTAATTAATAAATGACAAATTATTAATTAATTTACCTAATTTCTTCTAGTTCCTAATTTCCTATTTTTCCATCAATTTCTAATTCCTAATTGTCATCAATTTCAATTTTCTAATTTTCTTAATTTCTAATTTCTTTTCCCTCCTATTTCATCTCCTAATTCCATGGGAATGGCATGTCAATTTGTCATAAATTGTCATAATTGACAATCAATCAATTTTGACATAGAATGTGTCATAATTTGTCATCAATTATCAATCAATCAAATTGTGCATGGAAAGTGCATAATTTGTCATAATTTGTCATATTGATTTGCAATTTCCATTTGAATTGCATCATGCTAATCTTGTCATTTATCCAATTCTTCTATAAATTGGATGATTTTCAATCAAAGCTAATCCCGAATCCTTAATCAAACTATCGAACTTATGCTTCTAGTACTCTTGAGCTTTTCATCAATCTTGCTTTCAATTGTGTGTGCACTTGTAGGTGAGATCCACAAATCCATTGAAGAGGAAAGAACAACAATGGAGCCGCATGGAAGGAGCATTCAATTCTGCATTTGGTTTGCATAATCTTTCATTTTGAATGCTTTGTTTTCATATCTCTATTGAGTGTGCTTAGGATTAGGTTCATTTGCAATGAGTGCTCTCATGATTGAGTTATCATGTCTTGTGTTTTGATTGATCTACTTGCTTTGATGATTCCTAATTCTGATGCTACATTAATTGGTGAACCCGACGTGAACTACTAACCTTCTAACCCCTTTACTGTGTTTTTGAGTGCCTTGAAGTTGATTTGCAGGTCAAAAAACCCAAAAACAGGGCCGTGCAGGGTATTCTGGGAACTTCTGCGCCTGTGTTGAGCATCTTGCGCTTGTGTATGCAACATTCTGCGCTTGTGTCATACATCTTGCGCCTGTGTCATGAGTTCTGCGCTTGTGTAAAGTCCAGAACAGAGGTGAAAAATGCAGTTTTTATTTGAAATCTTTGGTGTTTTTGCATTCTGTTTTCTATGCTTTGGATTTTGGTACTAATTATTTGTGCAGGATCTTGGCATACGCATGACAAAGACTACAAATCAAACTACTAACATGTTTTGTGCAGATTCGATGGTCAAAGACAACAAATCAAACCTCTAACTTGGGTTTTGCAGGTTGCCTTGGAGAAACAACCAAATTGTGTGTTTGAGATTTTTAATTAGGCACTTAGTGCTTTATAAATAGGTGGAAATGAACCTTTGTTTGCTTTGATTGTTAAGTGTGACATTGGAGTAGGAGAGTATGCTCTCATCCTTCATAGGGTGATCAGAAATCCAGATCTTCGATACCATACTTGTGTTGTTGATTGTGTGTCTCCTTTAGAGGGCCTGCCTTCCCGACCACTTTGCTTTAGCAAGCAAGTGATAATCGTGAGAAGGGAACGACCCAAAGTGAGTACGGCTAGAATTCCTTGGCATTCTAACTCACTATAAAAAAATACCCGATGAGCGAAAGCTTTGAAGGAAGTGTTACGTGGGAATTGCAGTTACTTGGGAAGTGATGCCCCTTGAAACTCTTTCTCATATCAACATCTAAGTAGGGCCTTTTGGTCTAAATCGTGCTTGCGTGACTACATTTGTTTGGTATCATGATGGGCTTAATGTCTCAATCATGCTTGCATGACATCAAGGAGTAACACTTAACATAAATCCTTACTAAACACCTTGTTTTTAGAGGCCAAAAACCCTTCTAGTTGCTTGAGAAGGACAAATTCGGGTACTTGGAAGAGATACTAAGTTCGCCATGGGGAGATTCCATGGGGACTGATGCTTGGCTGCCCTGAGAAGTGAGTGCCGTGGAGGGGAGCCTGTGGGGTCAAGCATCTATGTATTCTCCTTGAATCCCATAATGAGTCTACCTCTCAAGTACCTAATGTCTTTGCCTACCATAAGAAATGTGGAAATGAGCATGATTGTCTTGAGTCTAAGTTGCAATATCTTGTATTCTTTGATTGTCAAAAGTTGAATTGCATCCCCTTTCAAAAGAAAAACACATTGATCTAGCATAAGATTTAAAAACAAGAGACATTCATCCAATAAAAGTTCAACAAAGTTCAAAACATATCTTCAAACATGGTTGTCAAACATCATTCAAAATCTTGTCTTAACATTCATGTCACTTGCATTTAGGTTCATCCTAGGTTGCATTTTGCAAAGTCATTGTCAAATATCAAGGTTAGGTTTCACCTAAGTCATACTCCTTTTGCATATTAATAAGAGTCATCCACTTGCATATGTCCTCTTGCATTAAAGTCATATCATTGTCATACATTTATATCTGCATACCCTAAGTCTCTTCACTAAGCTTAGGTCATTATCATATCATACTACGGTCATTTGCATAGTAATTGTCCCTTAGCATATAGTGTCAAAACTAGGTCTTGTCATACTTGAGTAATCCAAATCTTTGATAAACCCTAAGTCATTGTTAAGAAGTTTAGACCTTATCAAATCTTTTGTCCTTTTGTCATCAATATCATTTCGTCAAACCTAGCTTAGTATCCAAGCATATAGGGGAGACATTGTCATTTTGTCCTTTTGTCACTTGGTCCTTTTGTCCTTTGAGGTCTAGACATCATTTCAATTTCCTAAGGGTCTCTTTTTAGATTTGCATTTCAAAAGTTTGTCAAAATCTTCAAAAACAACCAAAAACATAGATTGCATCTTCATTTATCTAGTTGGCATTTAGTTGCATATCATATACTGTCTTTGAAAAATTTCAAAAAAAAAAACATTTACATAAGTGACATGCCTGTTGAGACAAGATCAAGATCTAAGAAGATGAGTGAACCAATGTATCAACCCATGGACAACATAGCAAATTCGCAGTTTCAAACTAGTCAGACAGTGCAAGTTGAAGGTTCATCAAACACATCTCTACCACCATATGGAACAGTTCAACTCGGACCACCACCATTATATGAACCAATGTTTGTACCTATGAAACCAGGACATGGGAGTGTCCCACCTACTCCAAGAGGAAGTCCACCTTTTGATTGGAATCAACCAAACTTGCAACATGACATTCAAACTCAAACGTTATATGAAGAACAAACTCTTTCGCAAGGATTTGGTTCAGATCAAGGCATCCAACAAGAAGCGAATCCAAATGTCCAACCAGATTCTTCATCTGATTCTGACGCTTCTAATGATGTTGACGTGTTCTTTCAAGATCCAAAAATGACAAAAAAGATGGATAAGTTCTTGAACAAGGTCTTTAAGATGTTTCCACAAAAGTATCTTAACATGACGAGTAATGTGACCTCTTCAAGTGACCAAATCAATGTGCAAGAACAACAAAGCGGTGAGTTGTTAAGTTTTTCCCCGCATCCAAATGAAGACAATACACATCAAGCAACTCAACCTACATTGAAGAGCAAACGTGCCTCAAAGGCATTGATAGTGACTATTCCTCAAAAGTCACCATTTGAGACAATAAATAATCCACTATTCAATTCAACGCCTGTAACACAAGATCAAATGAAGAACACGCAAGCATTCACAGCTGTCTCCCAACAAGAAGTGGTTCCTTACATGCATAAAGTGGGATCAAAATCTAAGATGCAGGAAGGCTTCACAACTGGAATGCCTAATGTCAACAATGTCCAAAATAACTCCATGATGCAACAAAGTTCTTATGTCCCGTTAAGTTCAATATCTTTGCCAAACACTATTGCGACAAATCCTTCAATAATGGCGACACAAAGAGCTATGGATAGTGGTTTGCACCAACAACAATTGTTGCAACAATTGAGTAATATACAAAAGGTACAATCGAAGGTGCAAACAAGTAATGTGCAACAACAACAAGTTCGCATTCGACAACAAATTGCAGCGCCTTCGGCACCATTACAAGTTAATGCAAACTTGCAACCATCACAATGGGTTGGACTAAAAACACAGCAAGTTAATGCAAGTGTCGTACCTCATCCTAAGGAGAAGCAACGAAAACCATCTAAACAAAGTTTTTTACAATTGATGGGATATACACCGCGACAACAATTGGCACAAAGTCAACAAAGTCCGATTCGTCAGCACCAACAACATGTGCCACAATATGTGCCAAGGCAAACAAGTTATCCTACTTCACAACCGCAATTGGTGCCTATGCAATATCAACAGCCTACTCAATTGCAATATCAACCTAGGCTCCAAGAAGCACAACAACAAGGTCGATATCAAGGCATAGCACAATCGCAACAACAAGAGATGTACCAAGAACTTTATATGCAAGAGACCCCAAAAATGACCATTGCAGAGTATCAACAACCGATCGGAAATGCGATATATCAACAAAGAATACCAACTGGGATTAATGATGGACCTCTACAATCTGATACAATTGCGCAACAACTTGAGAAGTTACAACGAAAAGTTGACGCATTAGAAACTAAAGGAACAAAGAAGTTGTATACAGATCAAGATTTATGTCCTAATCCATTTGACAAGAGTGTATACATGCCTCCATTCCCTAAGCATTTTGAGGCACCCAACTTTGAGAAATATAGAGGGAATGGCAATCCAAAAGATCATATTCGAGCATTTTACGCGACATGCACGGAAGTAAGCTATGAGGAGACATATTTAATGCGATTATTTGCACGAAGTCTCACTGGACAAGCTATGGATTGGTATTCACATCTGCTAGGAAATATAAAGACTTGGTCAGAACTGGCGCAAAAGTTTATATCTCATTTCGCGTTCAACATCGACAGTGATGTGACTATGTCGGATTTATGCAATACCAAACAAAAGCAAGGTGAACCATTAGTGACCTTTTTGCAACGATGGCGAAGCTTGTATAGTCGTTCTTCTCTCAATATACCTGAAGAACAGCAAGTGAATCTGTTTATCCAGAATCTGGTCCCAGAAATGATGTATGAGCTAAAATTGAAAAGTCCTAGTACTATAGAAAAACTCATTAAGAAAGGAATGAGTATTGAAACAGCTCTTGTAGCTAAAGGAATTATCAAGCTCAATAAGGACAATGACAACACAAATTATTCAGGGGATAGAAACAGATTTTGGTATAAGAACAAGAGCGTCACTAATGATGGTGTTGTTGATGCGAGAGCGGTGCATGCAAATCAACCCCCATTCACAATTAAGAAATTGAGTGTTCCTAACATGTCAACTATGGAACAAAATCAAGCACCAAGGAGTAATGTTACTCAACAGCCCCAATATCAACAGCATACTCAACAGCCGCAATATCAGCAAAATGCTCAACAACAGCATGCGCAACAATATAATCAACAACAAGGCCAATAACAAAATCAACAACGCAAACCCTTCCGATCGCGAGATGGGCCTCCTCGACAGTTTACGCCATTGGGAGAGCCTATTGAATCAGTAATGAAGCAATTAATACAAGCAAAATTTATCAAGCTACCAGATATTAAAGCAGAACCAACAGTAAAGCCACATTGGTGGAACGATAATGCATACTGTGAGTATCATCGGTCTAAAGGACATAAAACTGCTTCATGTTTTCAACTAAAACACATGATTCAAGATTTATTAGAGCAAGGGGTAATTGAGGTAGATCCACCCCATCCGACCTCCAACACTGATCATACCATTTTCAAAACTCCTTTGCTTGATCATGACAAGGGCAAAGCATCCTCTTCTAATTCTGCTCAAACGGCCAATTATGCAAATACCGGTTATCACAATGTTATTAATTGTTTTCATGCGTCAAATGAGTTTGTATCCACCTTGAGAATAAAAGGACAAGATCCTTCTTGTGCGGTCACCACTCGTCGATCCAAAATAGTCTTGAAAGGAGCTCCTGCAGCTCCTCCTAAACCAATTCCTGCCAGTCAGTATAATCTTTTGGATCACCTAGGAAAAACACCTGCACAAATATCCATTCTAGAGTTGTTGAAAATGTCTCCCATGCATCGTGCAGTCCTAGATAAAGCTTTGACTGAGTCCACTGTCCCAACAAATATTGATGTTGACCAATTTCAAGCGCGGATTGGACATTTAGCCATTTCCCAAAGTGTCGCATTTTCTGATAGTGATATCTCACCCGATAAGCTCCCTCATAACGACCCTTTGCACCTAGAAGTCTTTGTCCATAATTGCAAAATTTGGCGAGTCTTGATAGATGGCGGAGCGGGTCTTAATATCTATACCTTAAGAGTGGTCATTGGCCTTGGATATACAGAAAATGACATTGATGCTTCCAAAAGGATAACAATTAAAGCATATGATGATGCTGAACGCCCATCCAAAGGGATAATTACATTTCCTATCAGAGTTGGTCCAGTGACGGAAAATACTTTCCTACAAGTCCTAGACCTTGATCTCCCTTATAATATGATTCTTGGCCGTCCATGGATCCATGCAATGAAAGCAGTTCCATCCACCTATCATCAATGTCTAAAATATCCTTACAATGGAACTGAGATAACAATTCCAGGAGATCCTAATCCATTTCAGTTCTGTGCTACCTTAAGGGGTACTCCTCAGTAGCAAGTCCCAGTCAATAGAGAAGCCAAATCAGATGGTTATGTGGATCCTAATGCATTGTTAGATGCTGTCAAAGGAAAATTGAAGATACGGGACCAAGGGTGTGGAGAATATTCAATAGACCAAACATTCCTCATTGGGAATTTGCCGATGTCTCCAAAATCATATGGCAAACTGCATTTATTGCAAAAGGAACCCAAGGTCATTATTCAATATCAGCCTCCTACTACATTTGCAAGATGGGGAGAACTTGACAAAGAAACTGTAGATGATGATGTCATAGATTGGCTCTATAAGGATCCAACTGAAACCCCACCTGTCAAGTTGCCAGTGGAATTATATGGCAAAGGATTTACTATGCTGCAGAAGAAAGGATATGATGGCTGCAGTGGCTTAGGCCTGAACAACAATGGAAGATTAGAACCTGTCATACCCACGAGGCGACCCCCAACTTTAGGGTTAGGTTTTGTACTGTTACAAATTGGATCCACATCTACCAAAACGTCCACGTGTCGAAAAGGGCATGATTCTGACGATGAAATAACACCTGAGGATACCCGACCTGAGACTGATTCTAATGAATGGGAGTGGAGTTCTTTTTCTTCTAGCTCCTATGCCCTTGACAATATCTTCATTGACCCTGATAATTTGCCTATGGAAGACAAACATGAAATAACTCCTCTTCCTAAAACATGTCTTCATGCTTGGATAGAGTCATTTTGGGATCCAAGCTCCGAATCCGATACAAGCAGTTCGGGTAGTGACACCACAGATGTTCACATTTTTACCATATCAGCCCTCTCTATCCTTACAACCGATGATGACATGCCCCTCATATATCCCCAACTTATCTAATATGACCAACAAGAACCGCTCACATTGGACTGTTTTCAAAATGACGAAGCAATTGCAGAATTCCTGGGACTACGGGAAGGCATACCACAGGGCGATCATAAGGCAGGATTTGCTATTGACCTGGATTCCACAGCATATTTCAGGGAGTCAACTCCCTCTTCCAGTCATGAAAAAGAAAAAAAAAAGAAAAAAATCAAAAGAATAGATCTTTGAGTGAAAACCGTAAGGCACTCTCTGATCCTACAAAAGTAAAAATAAAAGACGTACCTGCGGGTGAAAACCTTTTTGAGGTGCCCAAAGGTGGAAGAGTGGACGTACCCCTATCAATTCAGGATAAATCAACACTGCTTGTGGAGATGACCGAGGAAATTGTGTGGGGGAAAAAGTGACACTAAGCAAACATGCCCTAATCTCACCTTCAATCACACATTTGTGGAATACGAAAGAGCCTAGAGGTATCACACAATTGGCTACTTCTTCTTGTGAAAGAGAGAGCCACGGGCTGCCTATTAGGATTTCTATTCCTTTGTTGTAATTGAAAGATAAAATGATGCAAGTTCAATCCCAAACCCCAAAGTGCAAGTATGAACTAATAACGAGATTTGCAGAATTGAACTTAAACAATGGAAAGCTGTAAATACAAGGATAAGACAAGAATGCAAATGCGTACCCGGAGTTAAAATCTGACTGAAAATGTTCGGGACGGGGGCGCGGGCACCACTGTCCTGATTCTGCCCCTGAAACTGCTCCAGAAACTGTTGTTTTGCACTCTGGAAAAAGCTGTCAAAAATGCTGAAAATGCTGTCTGTCAGGAGGACCAGGGCGCCCAGCGCCCCTGTCCCAGGGACCAGGGTGCCCAGCGCCCCTGTCCTGGTAGGACCAGGGCGCCCCACGTCCCTGTCCTGGTCTTTTGCTCTGAGATTTGGTGTGAAGTTCGGTCTCCGTCTGCTTCTTCCGGATCTATAACTTGCGGCGTCGTCCGAATTCTGAAACCCAACCCTCAAGGGAGGAGTACAAGCCAATCTTCAGTCGGTAATCTCCTATTGTTCTTCAATGTCTCCCAAGCCCTAAATGAATGAAATTTATGAATGCTTGATGGATGGATGTTGAATGTTATTGAAGTCTCCAAAGATCTGCTCTTTCGCTGCATATGAGGTTCCTGAAAACCAAAATCCGGATCCCTTCAAATGAGGAAAGAGAGCTCTTATATATGAAACCCTAGGTCTTAATTTCGACTTTTGGCCGACCTAGAGATTGAATATCCCGCCAATTTCTTGGGGTTAAGCTTTATTTTATGATTGGATCGTGCTCCTAAAATTTCGGGAAAAATGTCTAGGACCATGTGCACGCCGAGCGCCATGGTCCTTTCCGGGCGCCATGGTCCCGACAACTTTTCACCAAATTTTTAGGGCCGTCGGATATGATGATTTTAGAGAGAATCTCGAAGTTACAGCTGATTTCAAGATGTTTTGACCCCCGAAATCAAGCCCCCAAGTTCAAAATAGGACCTAATCAGGGTTTTTGATTAAATGATGTATTGGAAGAATAAAATGAAAGGGGCACACTTTAATGAAAAGGGCCCAACTTTATGATATAGGAGATGATAAAATAGAACCTTAGACCTAATTAATTTGACTAATTAAGTGCTAAAGGGGAAATGTAATGCAAAATGCAAAATGCGCCAAGGCGGGTGCTAAACTAGGTGTGAAATTGTACCACCCTAGCAAGTGCGTACAATTTACGACGCTACAGAAATCAATCTGGGAACACCTGACAACCCTAAGGTCATTCATTTTGCTGCTTCTCTATCAAAACAAGAAAAAATAGATTTTGTCAATTTCTTTCTGGAGAAGAAGATCAGTTTTGCGTGGTCCTATGCAGATATGCCTGGCCTCGATCCCGAGTTAGTTCTTCATCATTTGCCATTGAAAGCAGGTGTTAAGCCCGTCAAACAAAAACTTAGAAAGATGCATCCTCAGGTGGCTCTTTTGGTTAAAGTGGGGCTAAAAAAATTGCTAGATGTGGGCTTCATCAGACCCATTGATTATGCAGATTGGATTTCAAATTTAGTACCAGTTAGCAAAGTAACTGGGGGCATCAGAATCTGCACAGATTTTAGGGACCTAAATAAAGCATGCCCTAAGGATGATTTTCCATTGCCCAACATAGACATCATAGTGGATATGACGGCTGGATATGAGATGCTTTCACTAATGGATGGTTTCTCCGGCTACAACCAAATCCGCATTGCACCTGAAGATCAACATAAGACTGCATTCACATGTGCTTGGGGCACCTATTGCTGGAATGTGATGCCCTTCGGTCTCAAAAATGCAGGTGCAACATATCAAAGAGCAATGACGACAATTTTCCATGATTTCATGCACACTTTGATGGAGGATTATGTTGATGACTTGTTATGTAAATCTATCACCAGAGATAGTCATCTAGCCATCCTGGGCCCAATCTTTGACAGAATGGAGACCTACAAACTCAGGCTCAATCCAAAAAAGTGTGTCTTTGGTGTTACAGCTGGCAAATTACTCGGATACATTGTTTCTCACCGAGGCATTGAGGTCGACCCCGCCAAGGTCAAAGCAATAATGAATATGCCTCCACCTTCAAACCTCCGGCAATTAAGAAGTCTGCAAGGGAAGCTCCAGTCAATTCATCGCTTCATAGCTCAGTTGGCCGACAAATGTCATCCATTCCAACATCTACTGCACAAAGGTGTCGCTTTTAAATGGACTGAGCAATGTCAATCAGCCTTTCAAGCTCTCAAAGACTATTTGTTGTCACCACCTATTCTAATGCCTCCTATAGAAGGAAAACCCTTTTTATTATATATCTCTGCAACTGAAACAGCATTAGGAGTTCTCTTGGCTCAACAAGATGAGAATGGCAAAGAAAGAGCTATTTATTATATCAGCCGGACACTGGTTGGTTATGAATTAAATTATTCAACTATTAAGAGGGCATGCTTAGCAGTGGTATTTGCAACACAAAAGCTCCGACATTATATGCTAAGCCACCAAACATTGTTGGTTGCAAAAATTGATCCCTTAAAATATTTGCTTAGCCGAGCAGCTTTGACAGGTCGCCTAGCAAAATGGGTCATGATTCTCAGTGAATTTGACATTGAGTATATGGAGCGAAAGGCGATAAAAGGACAAATTATAGCAGATCAACTTGCAGATGCTCCTATTTCTGACGACCATCCCATGTTGACCGATTTTCCAGATGAATCAATCTTTGCTCTCACACCATCTAATGAATGGAAGTTATACTTTGATGGATCCCATACCAAGTTCGGGTCCGGAGCTGGTATTCTGTTTGTCACCCCTCAAGGTGACGCTATTCCAAAGTCCTACAGAATAACTTTCCATTGTACCAATAACATTGCAGAGTATGAAGCACTGGTCACAGGACTCCGAGTAGCAGTCCACTGGAACATCAAGCATTTGCAAGTCTATGGAGATTCTCAATTAGTCATCCGACAAGTCAACGATGACTACGAAACAAAAGACGAAAAGCTTATTCCTTATAAGCACATGGTAGATTTCTTCAAGACAAAATTCACAGCTATCCATTTTAGTCAAGTGCCAAGAATGCAAAACAAGTCGGCAGATGCGATGGCTACAATCGCTTCCATGTTGAATATGCCTCATAATATGGACAAGTGTGAATTCTTGGTCGAACAATTGCTGGTTCCCTCTTTTGACATTCCGACAGCTGATGTGATGTGCGTTCTTGTTGGTCCCAACTCCCCGTGGTACAATGACGTATATCAGTATTTGAAATCCCAAACCTTACCACCTAACCTTTCCGCTAACCAACGCCGAGCCTTTATCCGACAGACAACCAAATATGTCATCATCACCGACACTCTTTACCGCCGTTCCTTTGACCATACCCTCCTCAGGTGTTTGGATTCTGATGAAGCACAAATGACTTTACACGAGGTTCACGATGGTATATGTGGGGGCCATTTCAATGGTCTTAGCTTAGCCAAAAAGTTGATTCGTGTTGGGTATTATTGGCCTACTCTGGAAAAAGATGTTCATGAGTTTGTTAAGAAATGCTATAAATGCCAGATTCATGGAAATTATATTCATGCACCAGCTCAAGAGCTTCATTCTGTTATATCTCCGTGGCCCTTTTCTCAGTGGGGATTGGATCTTATTGGCAAGATTCACCCAACATCTGCAAATGGACACAAGTTCATTATTACAGCTACAGAATATTTTACCAAATGGATCGAAGCGATCCCCATGACTTATATCACTGGTGTCCAAATTTCAAAATTCTTGTTGAACTATATCATATGCAGATATGGGGTACCCCTTGCCATAGTCACAGATAATGGTCGACCTTTTAAGAATAAAGATGTTAAAGAACTCTGTGACAAGTTTCATATTCAACATCGTTTTTCCAGTCCGTATTATCCACAAGGTAATGGGCAAGCTGAAGCGTCAAATAAAACTATTATCAAGATCCTGAAGAAAGTTGTCAATGACGCTGGTCGAGATTGGCACGTACAGTTAAATCCAGCACTATGGGCCTATCACACTTCTATCCGCACACCTACTGGCGCAACACCTTATTCCTTGGTGTATGGTGCGGAAGCCATTTTACCTTTGGAGGTCGAGATTCCTTCCTTGTGGGTTTCCTTGCAACACCTGATTGATGATGAGACACACAGAGTCTCTCGGTTGCATCAGCTTGAAATGTTAGATGAAAAGCGTCAAACAGCTTTGACACATTTGCAAGCATATCAAAACCGTCTCCGTCGCTCTTATAATAAGAAAGTCAAAGGGTGACACTTCGAAGTGGGAGATCTGGTTTTAAAGGCAAATCCCAAGAATGCATAGTCTACTGACATCATCAAGGGCAAGTTTGAACCTAATTGGGTTGGGCCTTTCATAGTAACTGCAGCCTATGGCTCGGGGGCATATCAGCTTGCGACTCCAGAAGGTGAACCTCTGTCTGATCCTATTAATAGCATGCATCTTCGCAAGTACTGGGCATAGTTTTCTGTCAGATAGTTCTTCAAATATGATCCTGAAAAAATACAAAAAAATGAAAAAAGAAAAAAAAAAAGAAAAAAAAAAAGAAAAAAAGAGAAAAAAGCAAAAAAGCAAAAAAAAAAAAGTAAAGAAAAATAAAATAAAAAATGATTCGCCCTCTAGTGAAAACCTGGCAAACAGGCGCTTTGGGCAAGTACCATGGTGAAAACCTGGCAATCAGGCGCCATGAGTAATGAGATTATTGCTTCGTCATCTATCATGACTTCTAGATATGCTTTCTCTCGGCCGGTTTATCATGCCTATCTTGGTCTCGACCCAATGTTCTATTCTAGGCCTGTTATTGGTCAACATCATTGTCTTGCCTACTCCAGTTTCTTGTACATATGTTTTGGTCCTGGTCTATGTGTCTTTCAAATGCACATTAGGTGCCTTCCCCTTGTCATGATCAATCACTGGAACTTTTAAATGGAAAAATGTCTTGAAAAAATTCATAAAAATCAAATAATGTCTTGAAAATAATCCAAAAAAATTGAAAAATGTCCTGAAATAATCCAAAAAAATTAAAAAATGTCCTGAAATAATCCAAAAAAATCGAATAATGTCCTGAAAAAATTCAAAAAAATCAAATAAAGTCCTGAAAAAATATCTAAAAAATTGAAAAAATGAAAATCCCTAAAAATCATAAAAAGTCCTGAAAAAAAATGAACACAAAAACATTTCAAAACATTAAAATCCAAAAACAAGCATTTTTTCAATAAATATCCCCGTTTGTGCATAAGACAAATCACTGAGCATCCCTCCAATGCCACGCAATCAATCGAACATTGTGCTTTAATGAAATCACGCATTAACAGATGAACTTTTTCACTCAAACCAGACATTCAAACTGATCCGAGTTGTCATATCAATCAACCTCAAAATCATTCGTCCTTGGCACATTATCATGGGTCTTATACAGGGTGTGGTATACTTGAAACCAGACTGTGTCCTGTCTTAGACGGGGTACCGCATTTCCTGAAACCAGACAGCGTGATCGTCCTATCAGCACTTTCAACTTTTGACAATGAAGATCAAGATGTTTGTCTGATTTGC
This sequence comes from Cryptomeria japonica, assembly GCF_030272615.1. Lineage (NCBI taxonomy): Eukaryota > Viridiplantae > Streptophyta > Pinopsida > Cupressales > Cupressaceae > Cryptomeria > Cryptomeria japonica. Next base: position 570,072,633 of record NC_081411.1, on the reverse strand, counting down.
TTGAATTTGTGTATCTTATCTTTTTATTGATTTATCTTTGGCTTCGATCATGTTCCTATGTTGCTCGATGATGTCATTGAGTGATTTAGAGTGACCGGGATGGCTCATGATCCCTTTCTTTTTTGTTGTGATTGTCATTTGTCTGTGATGTGTCTGTCTTTTGCAAATAGGGTTGCATTTCAGCTCTGGCCTTCAATGCCATGATGCTATGCATCCATTTTGCTACATAAAAATAAAGGTTCTCGCCTACAAAGTGCATTACTGAAAGCAAGTTTTTCTTCATCTCTAACTGTCCTCTGTCTCATTTTCTTCTTACTAACATTTCTTCCGTTCGGTCGGATAGTCAGTTTGGTCTAGTGCTCCGATCTCCAAACATACATGTTGCATCCTGCATCCATTTGGTTAGTACATTTGCATCACATCGAGCATCATATCAAGCATTTTATCCATTTCATATTATAAATGCATAAAAAAAAAACACAAAACTATACATTCATACATGTTCCACAATGGTACATAAACAAGTACATAAGTCATCCATACATGCAAAATAACATAAATCATAACACATTGCATCCCATCATATCGATGCCTCTCATATCACATATCATAATAATATCGGAGTACAAAATCGGACTGTCTGTCCTAAGTATGGCCCGCAGGCTGACTACAAAATGTCAAACTACATAATGTCCACTGTCTGTCATAAGGAGTACGTGCCTCTGTCACTGGGTGCTCCCTCTGTCCTCCTCATCCCTGCCATGTCTCGCGGATGATGTCCCTCCTGGTCCTGGCTGTGGTGGTCTCATAGGTCCACTCACCCCCATGCTGCTCAATGACCTCCGAGAGCGTGACCTGCTCTCTGTCCTCGATCGTGCCCGATATGAAGGTGCTCTCCGCTCCGGTGGAACTGCACTCTCATATAGTGTCCTCCAATACAATCTCTCCTCTCCGGTCTCTACCAACATCTGTGCCATCTCCCGTGCACTGGCATCCCTAATCGATCCAATGAACTCAGTGACTCTCTGTCCCTCTCGCTATGCCTGAGCTATTGCTGTATCTCATTCTGTCCTCAAAATGGCATTCTGTCTCTCCAATGTCGCAATATAATCCTGTTGGCTCGCTATGGTAGCCCTGCATGTATCCATCTCCTCTGTCCTAGCTGTCCCCGACTCTATAGGAATATCCTGCAATGTCTCCTGATCAGCTGAGTCTGGCTCATCCTCCCCATCATCATCTCCGTCATCATCCTCCCCACCATCATCCCCATCAATCTCATCATCACCCTCGTCATTCTCCTCATCCTCATCATCTCCCTCCTCTCTTGTGAGTGGGAAGTCCTCCTATCTCCTAGGTACTGGAATATCAGGATCAGTCAAAGGCACTGGCCGTCGTCGTGCAAACCATGTCTCATACTCCTCTGTCATCCCAGCATCCACCACATCTGACATCCACTCCCACTGTCTCTGTTGTAATTGTGCAAAGTCGACATATGCTATGTGTGGCTGAATCATACTACCCCACTGACTCGTCTCTCTGTGAGATCGGGCAAAGCATGCAGTCCTCCTAGGTACATCCTGTGTCTCTCCAAACTGTCGTCTGACCCTCTCTGGCAGGTACAACTCAATCACTCTCTGGTGATTCACTGGTCGCCCAATCAGGTACCTCTCCTGTCTACAATAGGGTAGCTCCTCACTGTCATCTGACCATCCGGGGCAATCACGATATGGCCTCCATATGAATTCTCTCAATCTGTCTAGCTCATGTCGCCAGTACAATATGTATCCAAACGGACCCTGTCTCAGTGCTCCCCCATAGCTATATACATATGGTCGGTGTGGTACAAGCTGTCTCTCTGTAATCGGTCGACATATGGAAATGTGCTCAAATGCCCATACCTGTAGCAGTGTAACTCCACAGCTCAATGTCTGCACTCCCTGAAAAAATATAGCATAGCCAGTACACATGGTCCCCATGCATACACTGTCCCCTCTGTCGCCATCTGCTCTAGCACTCTTCCCCATCCAATAGGGAATCCATGTCCTTGTCTATCGCCTGCTAGTAGACATGCTATCACAACTGCTATCACCACATATCGTCGGTCATACTCGGAAGCCATGCTCTCCCAGCCGATCTCCCTCTCGACAATGTCCAGATCATATGCGTCGCACTCAAATAGCCTGCATAACGCGTCTCTACCTGTCACTGGGTCATACTCTATCATCTCCCCATGTATCGGAATGCGGAGGATGCGCCATATGTCCTCTAGAGTCACCGTCGCCTCTCCAGTCGCCAAATGGAATGAGGAGGTCTTTGAATGCCATCGCTCTGCCAATGCGGTAAGCAATCCTATGTTTGCCCTAATCTTGGGCATGTATGTGATATAATATATCCCCAATCCTGCTAATGTGTCTCTCTTTGTGCTCCTGAGTCTATGTCGTAGCATGAAACAGTCTGGTCGATTCTCCCGCGTGATCAACGGATACTGTCGACTCTGCATCACAATCGGGGCATCATTTTGTCAGTTTTAGGGTTTGCTCCTATGGGTTGCATTTCCTCATTTTCATGTCCAATCAGGGTGTTTTTCATCTACATTGACCTATCCTACCCTTATCCCCCCTTTTTCCGATCATTTGCATGTCATTTTGACCAAAACTAGGGTTTTTATGCACTCTTGCGCCTGTGTCAAAGAACCTGCGCCTGTGTCAGGTAACTTGCGCTTGTGTCTTCCTACACAAGCGCAGAAAACATGACACAAGCGCAGAATTAGACTACACAAGCGCAGAAGTCATCTTTTTCATCCCCCGTGGGCCCCGCAATGTCCCGAAAGCAATCAAAATTCATGAAATTGAAAACATGGGTTTTTGAGATCCATACCGCTGCTCCTGCATCGTCCGGTCGTCTGAATGTGCGTACACGTTCTCCAAGGTGATCCGCCATTGGAATGTTCGCCATCTCTCTGCAAGTGTCCTTGTCGAGAGCAACAAATCCTCTTCTTGGGCTAGTGCAAATGAACAATTTTCACTCTCTTGGTCCCATTTATAGATCTTTGTCAGTGCATAGATGGACGTGCGTCCTCTCCATCTTATGTTGGTCGCGGTCTTGTGCACCATACATTGCTTGTCCTTCATGCATCCGATCTCCGATTGTCAGTCCGTTCGATCCTATCATTTTTATCGATCAATTGGCCTCTTTTCTGTATGTTTCCGGCCAATTCTTCGAGGGGGCATGCATATGTCATTATTATTGTCTGGGGCATTTTCATTATTGTTCTTTGAAACAACGCTTAAAATCGCATTGTCTCAAAGAGGGGCAAAATGTAGACACCTAAAAATGGTCAAACGCTTGCGAGGTCATACTTTAACATTTGCGCATTGCCTCATTTTAGGTTTTTGCGTCGCATTAACATTTCTCCTATGATTCGCACTTGATCTTTATCATTTGCGAGCATCGAGTCATTCTTCTGCATTCTTCAGTCATCTCATCCTCAAATTTGGTCTTGTCGACAACATTATCCAATCATGATTTTGATCGAACTTATCTTGTTGCATCAATGTGCGTGCTAATTTGTCATCATTTTGGACATCGTCAATCCTAATTAGGGTTTTGTCCTCCTGTCAATCTTGCGATCGATTTGTCATCAATCGTTGCTCTCTTATCAATCTTATCATCAATCTTATCATTCTGGACATCGTCAATCCTAATTAGGGTTTTATCCTCTTTTCAATCTTATCATCTGGCGATCGGTTTATCAATCTTGTCGTTTTACGATCGATTTGTCATCGATCGTTGTCATGTTCGATCTTGTCATTTGCGATTGATTTATCATCGATCGTGGTCATTTTCAATCCTATCGTTTTGCAATATATTTTGTCATCGATCGTTGTCCTCTTATCAATTTTGTCATTTTGCGACCGATTTGTCATCGATCGTTGTCTGTCTCAATTATGTCAATTTGGATCAATTTGTCATTGTTCCTCGTCAATTGGCGCATTTTCTTAATCAAATCATTTTGTCGCACTGGTCATTTATCAATTCAAAATCATGAAATTAATTATCTTCAATCAAGACCTAATTGTCATTTTCGCATTTCTAATTCGTCTTCTAAGGTTTTATGATTTATTCATTTAACCTAATTTGTCATTTCTTCTTCTAGGGTTACTAAATTATTTATTAATCCTAAGTTACAATTAAATCTTTATTTAATTGGCTAATTATTCTTCCTCTTGTAAATTAATTAATAAATGACAAATTATTAATTAATTTACCTAATTTCTTCTAGTTCCTAATTTCCTATTTTTCCATCAATTTCTAATTCCTAATTGTCATCAATTTCAATTTTCTAATTTTCTTAATTTCTAATTTCTTTTCCCTCCTATTTCATCTCCTAATTCCATGGGAATGGCATGTCAATTTGTCATAAATTGTCATAATTGACAATCAATCAATTTTGACATAGAATGTGTCATAATTTGTCATCAATTATCAATCAATCAAATTGTGCATGGAAAGTGCATAATTTGTCATAATTTGTCATAATTTGTCATATTGATTTGCAATTTCCATTTGAATTGCATCATGCTAATCTTGTCATTTATCCAATTCTTCTATAAATTGGATGATTTTCAATCAAAGCTAATCCCGAATCCTTAATCAAACTATTGAACTTATGCTTCTAGTACTCTTGAGCTTTTCATCAATCTTGCTTTCAATTGTGTGTGCACTTGTAGGTGAGATCCACAAATCCATTGAAGAGGAAAGAACAACAATGGAGCTGCATGGAAGGAGCATTCAATTCTGCATTTGGTTTGCATAATCTTTCATTTTGAATGCTTTGTTTTCATATCTCTATTGAGTGTGCTTAGGATTAGGTTCATTTGCAATGAGTGCTCTCATGATTGAGTTATCATGTCTTGTGTTTTGATTGATCTACTTGCTTTGATGATTCCTAATTCTGATGCTACAGTATGCTTAACCTTCGTTGTATGGATCATGTTATATACTCTTTCATTATAGTGTATATTCAGGCATGCTTAGCTCTATGTCATTTTGAGGTATTTTGATATATCTTTGATTGTTCATATGGCATGTAGATTGTTGAATGGGCCTTAGAATAGCATATATATGAGGTTCTATGTGCAAATTATTTGACAAAGGCTAAAATTTTGGCATATCACCTTAGAATAGTTTCATTTTATGTTCTTTCTTCCCTTTTCCTCCCTATAGTAATGGAAGAGTTGGCTTCTAAAATCTTGGAGCTTACTCAGTGTGAACGTATAGGTCCCCCCAACACTGAGTTTCCCATAAGTTTGTGTACCTATAGACAATTTTAGGCATCAACAAGTATCATAGCCCTCTCAATACCTTGTGCGAATGGTAATGAGTCTGAAAGCACTATTGCAAGGTAGTCATTGAGACAGTGGAAGATTAAATTGTTCCAAATTATAATGATGACTATTTTAAATTCTCATGGCTCCTACTAAGAAGAAGTTGCAATATCAACGAGTGAGATGTTATAGAAGCTGTTTTTGTTTCACCTACTATAGTAAAAAACCAAATTAACTACTAGTTGAGACAAGAATTAGAGCTTGAGGAAGAATTTCACTAGAAATCATTTCCGAGAAGTGTTGAATTGAAGAAAAGTAGTAGTCAATGCTAGGTTGAAGATTCTTGAGTGAAATCTCTAAATATTGTTTCATCAAATAAAGCCTAGTAGCATGGCTATAGCTATTGTTGAAGAACCACCAAATGATAATTTTGATGATATCATTCAAGATGAAGAACTTGTCTTATTTTGAAGAGGTCAACACTTTAAAGACAAAAGAAAGATACAATAGAGGATATATATATATATATATATATATATATATATATATATATATATATATATATATATATATATATATATATATATATATATATATATATATATATATATATATATATATATATATATATATATATATATATATATATATATATATATATATATATATATATATATATATATATATATATATATATATATATATATATATATATATATATATATATATATATATATATATATATCTATATGCTCAATAGTTTGAGGTGCTAATGAATTGGATAAACCATACCTTATTGGTGTTATGAGACATACATGTGAGGATTAGTGTCCAATAGTTCAAGGGAGATCTAAAAATTTCAAAGTTTAGCATCATACTTTTACAAGGGTGATGAAACACTTCATGTGAAAATGGTGTCCAATGATGTTGGGAACTTGGATGATAGTTGCATAACTATACCTGCAGTTGGGGAGAAACTTGAAGAATTGCTTATCATATCCATATCCTATTACCGTCCATACACTTTTTTTCATCTCTTGATCTTGATTTGACATAAGGACGTAAAATGCAAAAACATGGTTTCAAAAACCTCTTGACATGTCCCTCATGCCATGTCATTTCTTTACATTGTCATATCAAGTCCCTTATCCCATAGTGTGATAGCCCTTGGAAATTGAATCCGTTTTGTCTCCATAATAAATGGCCTTTGTCTTCCCTCTATCGACCAACATTTCAGCAAGCTTATTTATCCATTTGTCATATTCCTTTCTTGCTAGACACTGGGGACAAATAATGTCCTAAAAAAATCAATAAAAATTTAGATATTGTCCAAAAAAATACTAAAAATCAATAATTTTTTTATAAAAAAGACTTGAAATTATTCAAAAACATTCAAAAAATATCCTGAAATAATCCAAAAACATTTGAAAAACGTCCTGAAATAATTCAAAAATATCCTAAAATGTCCTAAAAAAGCACAAAAAAATAAAAAAGTTAAAACACCTGAAAAATTGGAAAATAATCAAAAACTCAAAAACAATCATTTTCATTTTATCAATAAATCGTCTCTTGCAAAGATAGACATTTGAGCGGACATTAGATAGAAAACACCACAAACATTGCGCTTAACAAATCATGCATCCACAGATAAATTATTTAATCAACCAAGCATTCAAATTGATCAACTTGTTATATTAATCAAACAACATTAACATTATGGGTCCTTTGTCAATTATCATGTGTCTTATACAAGGTGTGGTATATTGGAAACCAGACTATATCATGTCTTAAATGAGGTACTACATTCCTTGAAACCAGACAACATGATCTTCCTACCATTCAACACAACATTATCAATTTTGACAACCAAGATCAGAATGGTTGTTTGGCTTGTTTGGATTTGTGCATCTTATCTTTCATTGATTTATCTTTGATCATGTTCCTATGTTGGTCAATGATGTTACTAAGTGATTTAGAGTGGTCAAGATGGCTCATGGTCTTTTGTTTTTGTCTTTTGTTTGTGGTTTTTTTCATAAAATTATGGGGCAGGTATGTCTTGGGTGTCTGTGTTGGCACGTTCGCATTGTGGTTGTGATACATACCTCGACCTTTGACACACACAAAGTCTCAGGATGGTTGAACCATTCCTTGTCTGCAACATGTCTGTTTTATGTAAAAGGGATTGCATTATCACCTTGGCCTTCAATGTCATGGTGTGTCGCATCCATTTTTGTCATATTAAATAAAGTCTCTCATCTACATTTTTGCACGTATGAAAGCAAGATCTCTTCATTAATAATTATTCTTCGTCTAATTTTAGCTAACTAACATTTCTTTCGTGAATCCTTGCAGTCATCTTGGTCTAGTCCTGGTGTTATTTTTTGACAAATTGACCTATTTTCTAATCCTACTATTTTAAAGGCATTTGGTTTCAATACATCGTATAGAAGGCTGAAGTGCACATATCTTAATAATTAAATTGTTTTGGTCAGCTAAGGTGACAAATTTATATTCATTGAGAGACCTTCTTTGTGGACTTTCCCCTCTTGCCTCCTCATGTTATGCCTCATCAACCTCCTAAATTCAATTAGATGTGACCAATTTCTCGAGGGGACACCCTTGTAAGCCATCATTGCTAGGGCAATATTTATGTGATTTTTTTATTTACTGTTCTTTGAAACAATGCTCAGAATCACACTATCTCAAAGAGGGGCAAATTGTAGGCATCTAAAAATGGTCAATGCTTGCAGTGTCATAATTTAACATGTCTTCATTACCTTCTTTTAGGGTTTTCACACTTACTAACACTTCCTCTATGTTGTGCATTCGATCTTTACCATTTGTCGACATTGTGTCATTATCTGCATTTTTTTCCTATTCTATTCCATCTTCTCGAATTTGAGTTAGGTCTTGTCAATGTCAATCTTAATGCTCAATTGGTGGTCACGATCAACCTTTTATATCAATTGGACATAATTTTAAACTTAATCAATGTCAATTAGGGTTTTGTCCTAAACCTTTGTCATTTACAATATTAAGTCAATTATCAAATCGTCTTTCACCCAATTGGCATCATTTTCATTGTTATCAATTTTTATCAATCTTTGATCGATTCATCATTGATCCTTTATCAATCTTTGATCAATTCATCATTGATCCTTTATCAATCATTATTTATTAGTCATCAAGCTTCTTTTTCATTTTTGATCGATTTGTCATCGGTCTCTATCAATTCAATCAATGTCAATTCTTCATCAATTATCCCCTTGATCATGATCATCATTATTTATTTATCACATTAATTGCATCATGACATTATTTTGACCGAATTTGTTTATTCTCTCTCTCTTAGGGTTTTTCTATTCTTTAATAATTAAATCCTTCTAACATCCTTTCTTAGGTTAATGGACTTATTTTATTTATCCTACGTCTTGTCACAATTAATTGTTTTAAATTTAATTAGTTAATTCTTCTTTTTGTGGGCTAATTTAAAAATGAAAACTTATTAATTATTTCCACCTTTTCCTCCCCTAATTTTCTACTCTAATTTGTCTCCACCTTTTTCTCAAATCAATAGGCTTTTTTTGTGCTGAATTTGTCATAATCAATTGGCTATAATTTCTCTCCAATTTGTCATAATTGAGAAGCACAATTTTCTCTCAATTTGTCATATCTTGGTATAGAAATTTGTCATAATTTGTCCCTCAATCATGCTATTTTTGAATCAATTTTTCTCTTTCAATTTCTCATTAGACAAGTCAGGGCCAACCCTTCCTTCATTAAGACTTCCTATCGACAAAGCTTAATTTAGATAGGGCTATAGTTGCTAATTAGTTTGCTTTACCAGGGGCATTCTCCCTCGTTACTAATGCCAATTTGGACACTTTAGCTCTACAAATTAAATCTTTTTTCTCCATGATTTCAACCACATTTCAAGTATCCTTATGTCGTCCAATTTACTTCATCACCTTATTATCATTTTCTAATCAATTTGCTTGTAATACACTTGCTTTATAGGTGAGAGCCACATAAAGTTGGAGGAGAAATAAGAACAATGGAAGGAATGTTTGCGTTGGTTTGCATTTCTTTTGAACATTTCATTTTTATGCTTTCATTGATTGCGTTAGGGCGATATTTCATGACATTTTATACTTTCTAGTTGGTTTATTGATGTTGTGATACCTTTTCCTAATTCCCTACCCACATTTTCTAGTGAACCAGACGTGAATCATGCCTAATATGTGTTGTTTGAGTGATTGTAGGTCCAAATTACACAAAAAGAAGCCTTCTCAAGCCTCCATCAGGAATTTTGCGCACTTGCACCCCAGAAGTTGCACACTTGCACAACAAAATTTGCACACTTTCACCCCAGAAATTGTGCACTTGCTTTGATTCATTCTAACTTGAAAATTGTCAAATTTCCGTTGGTTACAGGGTTAGATTAGGACTTGAAAATGTTGTATATGACTTAAAATGAATTTACATAGTTTTAATTAGGCCTGGGGTTAAAGAACAACAAATGTTCATCTTTACTTTCATGCAAATAGTTAAAATGAACAACAAATTTCACTAGGTATTGACCTACAATGAATAAAACTCATGCAAATTTCATACATTTTGGTCATATTTGGTGTAATTAGGGCTTTGAGAGGTTAAATGAACATACATAGTCTAAATAGGAATGGAAATGAACAACAAATGTACATGCTAGCTTAATTAGGGTTTCTAAGGAAGGAACATCTACATTTTGTTTAAGGACATTCAAAAGATTTCAATTTATCAATCTAAGGTGTGAAATCATATTGTTAGGCATAATTTGACCTTATGGTGTTTAGAAATTAAGAAAATTTAAGTTGCAACTACGATGAATTCAAAGGTCAATTATTCTTATTTTGTATCAAAATTAGGGTTTTATGGTCAAATTGGGCTTCTATTTGACCCAATTCATCTTGTTGGCAACGCTAATGGTAACTTGTGTAGGAATTGACTACTTATTGGACCTTTCTACGCACTTGCAAGCACAAACTGTGCAAGTGACCCTTTGTTCTGCGTAGGTGACTCCTTTGTTTTGTGGAGGTGCCCTCTTTATTTTGTGCACTTGCATGGGTAGAATGTTAAGTATAATGTTTGATTTCAGTTTTGAATCATTATAAAATCATTTCATAATCAAATTTTAGGGTTTTTGTGTTATCGATGATCTGTGCAGGATGTTGTCAAAGATTCAAACTTGAAATAGAGTGTCTTTGTTTTAGTAGTTAAATCACATTTTATTTTGGGCTTAAAATGAACATGTGTTTGTTTTGGTTGTCACACTTGTGCATGTGAGTGGGTCTATTGCTAACACACACTATCCTCTTCCTTGGCTCTCATGGTCCTGGGTGCAAGAGAAAAGTGTTAGTGATGCTCAATTTTTATTTTTTATTAGAGGGCCTACCTCGAGAATCCATTAAGGTCTATGAGAGGGAACTACCCATGCGGTACTTCTTCAACCTTCTATATAAATTAAAAAGGTGAAATTCACAACTTCTTTTTGATGTGTATCTAGATCAACGGTTCCTTCAGGATAGGCTCTTAAGTGAGTCACTGTCGCATGGGTAGACACCAAGTTTCACGTAAGTTCTTCCACTAAGAGCCAAATTGTTTAGTAGCCAAAATCCCTCTATTTGTTGGTGCAGGAGGTTAGACCTCTAAAGCCATCCCACAATCTCGTAGTTCAAAATTTAGATAGCATATTCCCCTAGATCTTCAGATCTTTGGGAATTCAAAGTTTACTGGTGTACTTGAGAAGTGTGTGTCACAGTGGGGGAGCCAATGTCACCAAACTTCTAGGCTATCCATTCTGAATAAGTGCAACTCAGATTTATCCGCAGTGGGAATCCAACAAATATTGTCCTTGTCAAACCTTAGGATTGTAATTGAATGTGTTTTATTTCATGCAACAAGTCAAATAAACATTATGTATTTTGTGTTTGTGGACATATCAAAGCATCATTTCATAACAAAATCACATTAAGTAAAAGGTTCACATTAAAGAAAGACATAAACAAACTTGGTTACAAAATTTAAACAAAGATGTAAAGGGTCAAAACTTGTCTCAAAACGAATAAGAGTTATCATCCAAAGTTCAAAAAAATATGTTAATAGCATGGCTTATCAAATAAATGGACTCCTTAGTTTAAAAATCCACGTCCTTCTAGGCTAGGTTTTGCAAGGTCCAAACTTAGGTCTTAGGAGATATTCATTGCATAATAGTCCATTTGCATTATCATCATTCCCTTTGCATCTAGGTTTCAAATTCTTTTCCTAGGTCTTGATAATTCATTTTTCCTTGCATTGCCCTCATTATCCCAAAATTAGGTCTTGGCTTAGGTTGCATTTTCATTTGTCTTCACATAACCTTATTGTATTAGCCTTGTCATTGAATGCTCCTAAACCCTAGTTTTATCTTAGGTGGATTTATCATTTCATATCCATATCATATCCTTAGTTCTTATCATTATCATTGCCTTCTTGTATTTAGTCTCAAAATTAGGTTTGCCAAACTTGGAAAACAAATCTTTAGATTATACCCTAAGTTGTTGTTAGGAAGTCTTGACCTTCTCCAAAGTTTGTCCTTTTATCAAAATTATCTTGTCAAACCTATCTTAGTATCCAAGCAATAGGTGAGACATTTGTCATATATCCTATTATCATTTTGTCCTTTGTCCTCTTGTCAATTAAGGTCTAGACTTCATTTCAATTTCCCAAGGTTGCATCTTTAGGTTTGCATTCCTAAAAGTTTTCCAAATTTTTAGAAATAATAAAATCATAGGATTGCATTGTCATAGATCGCATTATCATCCTCTAAGGTTGCATTTAAATTGCATTTCATTATCATTCCAAAATTCAAAAGTCCAAAACATAAGTTGCATTATTTTTCTCTTAGGTTGCATTTTCAATTCCTTTAGTTGCATATATCATCCTTAAATTCAAAAATCCTAGAAACATTGCATAATGACATGCTTGTTGAAACAAGGTCCAAATCCAAAAAAATGCAAGAACCTACATATAAGCCATGCATCTTCCAATGGATGATGTACCAAATACACAAATTCAACATTATCAGACGCAACCACGTGATTTTAATGTGGGTCCTCCAAGCAACAAACTACCAAAATATTGCATTGTTCAATTAGGACCACCACCAAATTTTGAACCAATTTTCATACATATGCAGCCAGGATTTGGTATTGTTCAACCTAGAGAAAACCAGACAATCTTTTGAAACCAAACCTCAAGTTTGCATCCAAAACATCAAAATCCTTGTTTAAACAAGACTAGTACTAGCCCACATGCGGTTTGGTTAGAGAAAATGATGGGGGAAGTTAAAGCCAAAATGTCACCAATCATAAGAGAATCAAAATTGGAATTCGAATCATACCAACCTTCATTTTATTATGAGGCTAGAAAAACATATCAACATTCATATTCTAATCAAATCATTCCTCCTCTAATTCAATCAAGATCAAAGTCATACCAACCTTCATGTTCTTATGAGACTCTACCTTCACAAGTAACCTATCCATCATATCATTCCAACTTACACATGGCTGAAAACTACCCAATCTACATGTTCCCATCATTCCAACCTCAAATACAAAATTTTTAATTCACACATCCATTCAACCAAAACCAAATTTTAAACATGTCAGACCAATTCAACCAAGTTCAAAATCAAATACCATTCAACCAAAACCGAACTTCAAACATGTCAAACCAATTCAACCATGTCCCAAATAAAATCTTATTCAACCAAAACATAACACCAAAGTAAAACCAAATCCCTTTCAAACAAATCCAAAATCAAAATCCAACCATGTAAAAACCACACAATGATTCAAATGCCTCTCTAAAGAAAGATAGCTCTCTAAAACATCTCTGAAAGATTATCCTAGGCAATTCTTCCATGAAAGATCATCTACCCATGTCTAGCAATGGCTCATGATATCCCCAAGAAGTTGTTCCTCAAGAACCCTCCATGTCTTCCACCATTTCTTTATCCCCTGAAGTTTCACAAGAGCAATCTACATCATCTCCATCAAGTCGTACAACCACTCACACATTTCAAGATAACCCTCAAGGCCTATCCACAATAGATTTCCAAGCTCATCCAATTCATGATACATGTCCCTTCCATGCTTTAGAAATGCGAGGCCACGTGTCACCATACACTCTCATTCTAGAGAGGCCCATGCAAAGTCCACCCTCATGTCAAAATATTGATTCCTCCCCAGAATCCCTCATGCATATTCAAAATCATACTCCAAGTCGAGAGGATGATTCAAAGCACAAATATTAAGAACAAGATACCAAGAATGAACAATCCCATTCATCTGTTGACCAAGATCTCATTTCCTTTGATTATACTACCATCCTCGTCCATCCTATCCCAAATGATCCCCTTCCATTTTATCAACAAAATGTCCTTCTAAATCCCATTGAAATTCCAATTTCTAAGCAAGATCAAGATATCCCTTCCATCCTTTCTATGATCCCATTGAAATCCAAGAGAAGACCACCTTTAATGAGGAACTCAATGATCTTCCTTCTTGTCAAGATCAAAGATCCTTTCAGCTTCATGTCCACCACAAGACCCTATCATCCCTTTAAATCCTCCACAAGATTCCTTTGTTCCTCCATCTCCATGTCCTAATCCTCCATATACACTCCAAGATCTCATTTCTTTTGATGATCAGATTATTCCTCCCATTCCATCACATGAAGAGCCTGTCATTTATCATGATCCCCCTCACGATTCTAACATGTTGGTGCAAGATATTCATGAATGCACTACATGCACAATGGTTTCCTCCACTTTGGTCCAGTCTAATCCACTTCATGATCCCATCATTTCTTTCATATCATATCCACTTGTGTGTGTGTGTGTGTGTGTGTGTGTGTGTGTGAGAGAGAGAGAGAGAGAGAGAGAGAGAGAGAGAGAGAGAGAGAGAGTATGTATATTCTTCCCAAAGCAAAGAGTATCCTCTAGGTCAAAATATTTATAAAGGCAAAGGGTAGACCTTCACAAGAAAGAACCCCTCCATATCAAATAAAATCTTAATCGTCATGGCCTCAGTGACATTCCTCAAGGCGTTGGTATCCTTACCAAACCTATATCCAGATATATGCCTTTCCCTTCATCCCTTCCATCCATTTTAGGTCCTTATATCCCTTTGTCCCCTATTCAAGTTTAGCAAAGGCACACATCTTTAAGAACCTTCCACCCATCTAAAATACCTTCATATCATTCCTATTCATCTATACATTCCTTTCCTCCTCCAAGCAATTTGGATGACAAGAATAAAATTCATAAGTCCAACAATCCACATGTATTCAAGGATCAACATGTCGAATCTAATTGACATGTCAAAATAAAGAAAAATATGATCCAAAAAGAAAAAGAAATAACCAAACGGCCACAAAAGCCAATTGCTCAAAAAGAAAAGTCAAAATCTATATGGGTTCCTTAACCCCTTGTGCAAGCAATGTGTTCCAAGGAACCAAAAAAGCATGAAAATTAAAAAACAATGTGGATTCCCAAGTGGCTCATAGAAGCACAAGAAGAACTGTAGACACCTAAAAGTGTCTCATCACTAACACACTAATTATTCGTCTTTATTAGTTCAATATTTTTTTAATTATTTAATTTAGCTAATGTTATTCTTCTAAACTAATTTAATCATCAAATCCACATTACTAATTATTCAATTTCATTTCTTAATCATTTAATCAATTAACCCCGTTTCTTATTAATTAAATAATTTGTAATTTAATTAATTACGAATTAACACCTTTAATTAAATAATCTTTATTTTCTAATTAAATTCAATTTCTAGTGATTAAATATATATTTTTTAATTATTTAATTAACTAATTCATTCAAATTTCAAATTCATAAATCCCCAAATTCTAATTTCATCTAATTTCATCTAATTTCAAATAAATGTGCTTTTCAATTTCATGATTTCAAAAATCTAAATTCAAGTTAAATAAAAATAAAACTGAATTTCAAATCAAAATCCTACAGAGCACATGCTAAAATCCTAACTAATTAATCAATTCAGTTATCTCTCAATAATCTTTTTCAACCCCAAATCAACTTTTTATAACAAAGCAATTAACTCAGTTAAGTAATTAATCTATTCAGTCATTTAATCAACCGTATTAGTTGACTCATCAATCAAATGGGTTTATCTCCCAATCAATTCAATTCAACTATCAATCAAATTTTTAGCTCACTTCAGTTCCACCTCTCAATCAATCTCCTCCCAGAATCTATAAATTGAGCATCAATTTCTCATTTTCAACAATCACGATCTTCAAATTCTTGTGTCAATCTTATGCAGTTTAGCAATGCAATACCGAGAGCCATCATACCATGAGAAGAAGAAGAACAATGGAAGCAATTTGCATCTATGCAATAGGGAGTTTTGATTAGATTTATCTATAGCTTTGTTGTCTTGATTGCATGCTTTTATTGATGTTATGAAATTCGTCAATTTGGCAGGATTCGTGATTTTCCTCTTATTTTGATTAGCAACAATGGATTTTAGCATAACACATTTGGTGAAACCGACGTGAATCTACAACCACCTAAATTTCCTATCTATTTTATGTGTTTTTTTATAGAAATAGCGTATGAATCTTCGCATTTGCACATAATATTTCATATGCGTATGAATAATTTTTTATATGAGTTGAGACAGTATTTCACATGCATTGAGATGGTATTTGACATGCGTTAAGATCATGTTTCACATCTGTGTTTTGGGGGTTTCACATTCGTCCAAGGTAAAAGCAGGGTAAGATTTTCAAATTGTTTATATCGGTTACTTTGTCACCTTTTCAAACCATCTTTAGTTCTACAAATCTGAAAACTTTGTTGATAAATTATTGATCTCATTTAAAATGTATCTAACCTCATGGGTCGCAGGGTAAGAATCAGAATTGCAGGCTCTAGACAATGAACAAAATACCTATGGTTGCAGAGACATTATCAGAAGACCTTCCATGCAGAACACAAACTAATTGAACTTGAGTTGCAGGTCGCCTATTTTTCAGTATTAAAAACATGTCCAATCCTATATACTAAAATACGAAATGATAGAGGGAGTCGAATTAGGAATTTGATAATACTTGTGAAATTTTAACCCTCTGTTTTTGCAGGGTCTAGTTTTTAAGTTTTACACAAAAAGGGGTTTCACATCCGTTTTGTTGGTGTTTCGCATGTGTTTATTTGCTATGTTGGATGCATTCAGTTTCTGTGTCGAATAAGACTAGTAATTTTTTATCTCATTCTGTCTGTGTGCTTTATTTTTGAGTTAATTTTTCAGTACTATTGATGGTGTGTAGTCAAGATGTGGCAAGGATAATAGAGACATTTTCACTTCTGATTAGGAATTTCTTATCAGCAACAAGCATATAGAAATGTTTCAAGGAGTTGATCACAACAAGAATTTCTTTATGAGTACTATGATAGTTTAATTCACTGCCTTTAAAGCTGCCACAAACATACCTGACAATTTCTTCTTTTCCTTATGAAGTTTTTTCTTTTAGAATTTCTTCTCAAACACTCTCACTTGCATCTGTTTCTATTATTTTCTCACCATTTCCTGGTAGACGCGGACGTGACAACGAAGCACATTTGGTTTTGATCCTTTCAATGGCTTCATCATGTTTATTTGACCATGCTAGAGGATTATTTCTAAGAAATTTATTAAGTTATGTTCTATCCTGGGCAATGTTTGAATAAAATCCTACAATATAATTAACTAGGCCAAGAAATGGTTGAAGTTCTTTAAGATTGGTTACCTGTATATTGGCAATTCGGGTGAGCATATGTTGTTGAGCCTCCATTCCCTCCCTGAAAGAAGACGAATGCCAATAAAAATTATAGAGTCCTAAGCAAAATGACTCTTAGTAGGATTAACAACATGACCATGATGTTGGTAGAGCTGAAGAAAGTGTTGAAGATGTGCAGGATGTGCACTAGTCCTAGCTAAAAACCAAAATGTCATCAATATAGGGAAAAATAAATTTAGAATATTTTCAGAAAATAACATCCACAAGTTGCTAAAAATTTGAAGGAGTAGTCTTGATCCCAAATAGAAGTGCATTCCATTCATAGAGCCCTTAAGGAATCGAGAAAGTAGTTTTATACCGGTTGTCTGGATGAATTGAAATTTGCCAAAACCCTTTGGTGAGATCAAACTTGGAACAGATGTTACTACCTTCAATGGTTTTCCATATATGATCTCTGCTTGGGAAAGGATGTTGATTGTCCCAAAGACAAGTATTGAGAGGCTTATAGTTCACAACTAACCGTTTTTCCTCAAGTTCATTCACATGTTCATCATACTTAGGAAAATACATAACATGAGATGAGAATGGTGAAGAAGAAAGTGAGATTAGTCCTTGAGCTAAAAGATCTTCAATTTATTTCTTACAAACTTATGTTTCAACAAGACTCATTAAAAAATATTTTGCCTTTACTTTAGGTAACATTTCTTTTCCGTCAACATCTTTCTTAAGTGGCAATCTGCATTCCAAATTGCGTGAGTGTTTTTGCAGATCCTTAGTCATGACTGTATTCTCAAACTCTGCTTTTATCTGTTCCAACTGTAGATGGATATTGGTTGCTTGCTTGGTGATTCACACTATGTTTTTTCTTTTCTCCTTTGAGACATTAGTTTTGTTGGTGTAGGCATACTTAATATGCAATCCCGGAACCTGATGTTTGTTTAGAGTAATATGATCTTTTGTGATGAGAATTGGTTCCCAATTTCTTAATGCCTCACTACAAATGACTCCATCATATCCATCTATCTCATAATAGACAAAAATAATTTCATCAATGTTTCCATCTAAGAATTCAATTGGAGCTTTACATATGAGATGGGAGTCATGTTTGCCATTTCCAAAGGTAATTTCAATGGTGGCTTCTATCCACTCGTTTGCAAGAAAATAATTCTATATGGAAATGTTTAGATCGATGCCAGTATCCCATAAGAAAGCTAGTGAATAAGATTTAATTCCCTAAAAATAAATTTCCAATTCAAGACTAGGGCATGAAGTTGTTACAGGCTATTTAAAGGCTTTGAGTTGTTTAGGAATTTCTTCACCCGTGTTGGGATCAAATCCTTCAACCTATATTGCTTCTTCCATAAGAGGGCTATAGATTTTATCTTGGTTATAAAGTTCTTCCTCTTTTGTTGAAGTAGTTGGGGTTATAGGAACTACAGAAAATTCATTGAAATGGGAAATGAAAGCTTCCATTTCTTTCCCTTTCATTAATTCTTCTGTAAGATTTTCATTTTCTTCATCTTCTAATTATTGAATTTCTTCTGTAGCTTGATGAATTACCTTGAGAAGAAACTCAATTCTATGCCTACACAAGATTCTTCAAGCCATATTACCACTAGTAGGTGCTTCAGAAAAATTTATTTGATTAAGAAGTATGGATTTTTCTGGATGTGAATATACAATAATCTGGCAGAAGATGAAGGCTTGTCTGATTGATTAAGAAGGTATCACTTTTTCTCTTCTAGTCTCATCAAATTTTCTTTGTTTTTTCTCCATGTTTCTCGTCCTACATTCATTCCATTTTGGATTTGTTCTATTCTACATATTTCTATAATGACCATCCAATGTTGGGTTTGTAGAATAGCTTTTTCCCCGCATCATTCTAACAAAGAATGATACCTTAGATATTTCTGAGTCAAAATATTCACACTTGATGTCAGGATCAAAGAATTCTTCCTTGTCATCTGATTGATCCATTTCATCTTCATCAGTTAGAATAATATCTTCAGGGCCAAAAGCATAATCATCTATGTAGAGATATTCTTCTGAATTTTCTAATTTAAGTTTTCTAACTTTTCCTCTATGTTTCCCCTTATGTCTTTCTAGATATTTGTTTGCATAATTTTCTCCTTTATAGACACAACATGTTGGTTTCCAGTTAGATTTCCTTTTGAATCTATCTTTCTTTCGAAAGAATCCTTTCTTCTTAGAAAATATTTTCTTTATGTATTCTCCTTGTTTTCTAGAGTAACCTAAACAAGATCTGTCTTTGCACTTTCTTTTATGATTTTTCTGACCTCTGCATTCTATAAATTGAAATCCTAAAGTGATTTGTTTGCATATTGAAGGAGATATTAAAGGTCGAACTCTTTCCATTTCTTTTTCCTTTCTCACATCATTACAAATTTGTTTATTAATTTCTGTAAGATACTGTACAAGTTGTGGAAAGGTGAGTTCCTTCATTTCAATTTGTTCATAGACTAAGTTTTCCAGAACTCTTTTATGAAAATATTCTCCTATTCCTTTAAAGCTCTTAACAAAAGTTGTAAACATCACCTCCCGATTTTGTTCTTTTCCAGACCAATAAAAATTCTCATATTGTTCTTTACAATATTGTTTGAGAGGGACAAATCCTTACATTTGTTTAGAATAAATATATTATAAGCCATTCTTTCTATTGAATTAGTTCTACCAACAAATATTATGATCAACTGAGAACAAACTTGATCTATTCCACTACGGATAAGATTGTTTTTGTATGTTTCATCCAATCTATCGCAGACTCTTTTGGCCATTCATGTTATTGAGTCCAAGGCTTGTTGAGTCACATCATCAGTGTTGACACCTGAACTAGTAGATGTATAACTTTTGACCCATGATCTTATGGAATCAATACTCATGTTTTCTACTTCATCATATGTATCAAAGTTAACCAAGAGAGGAGTTTTTGCTTTGAAGTTGTGTAAATTCCTATATGGATCATTTCCTCTAGCCATTTTTAGTTTTCCTTGTTGCTTTTCCTCTAGTGTAGCCTCTCTCATTCTTCCCAGAGCAGTGTCCCAAACTTTCTCAATAGTTGGCTTTGGAAGCTTAGGATTTAAACCCTTTCCAGAATATTGAGCTTGAAGATAGCTTCCCGAACTGGGTGAAAAGCTTAATTTTTTTAATGGCTGAGATGAGATTGGTATAGATGCAGACATATGTGTTTTGACTTCTTCAGCTTGTTTCACTATAATATTTTCAAAGTGTAATGTAGTTTGACTGACACTTTGAGAAATAGTGTCTATTCTTTGGATAGTCTTGACTATAGTAGGACATGTGGGTGCAATTTCACATTTTAATTTTTTGCTATAAAATGAACATGTGCATCTGCCTTTTGCTTAGATTAGCTTACAAATTGTTATCTTTAAAAGAAATGAACTTTTGTTTATCGTCTCTTGAGTTCTTTCTCAATCTGTAGGGTGGACCCATTGTTGCATTGAGTACCTTTCCACCCGCCTTCGGGGTCTTGGGATAGAGGGAAAGGTGATAACAACACACGAGTTTTCTTTCGTAGTAGATGGATATCTTTGATTGGGGATTTCATCACCTCACAAGGATATTTTGAATTGAGATACATTGGCAATATCATCACTTCGAGCAGGATCCCAAGTGGATTTTTCGAGTTGATATATAAATACACTTGTCAGGCAACTAGAGTATTGAGTGAATTCGATGTATGTGGAGACCTTTTCTACACCGATAAGCTTAATTAAAGCCTTAGGTGGCTTACTGCAAGAATCTGTTGTTGGACTGGGATCCCTCAAAATATTACTATGAACCAATTAGTAGCCCAAAAACCTTATTTTAATGGTTCAGGGTGTGTGGATTGTACCTTGTACATACCTCTCATGTACCATTCAATATGAGACATGAATGCCCTGGTTGTAAGATCTTCAGATCTTCAGGATAAGAAAAGCTGGTATGCTCAAGAAGTGAGTGTTGTTGTGGGGGAGCCAGTGCTACCAAAATCTCTATCTGTTCGTCTTGCTTGTGGTATTCTATTGTAGAGGCTCCATTGGATGGTTTCTACTTTCCAAACTTATCTTGTAATTATTTTTAGTAAATCTTCAAATCGTTCATGTTTTGGACCAGTAAGAGTCAATCAAATCTTGGGCTAATCTAGGCCCTTCCACGTAACTTTGACTACTAGAGGTTATAAAAAATGAGCTCATTTGGCCATACTATCTTTGCATTCTGTATTTTGTGCTTTTCAAAACTCTTGAAACAAATATCACTGCCTAAATGCGCTCATAAAATCAACAATCCCTGTCAACAACAAACTGCAAACAAAATCCTCATAGTCAAATCAAAAACATCTTATTCACATATTTTGCGATCGTAGGTTTGTCCAAAGTATATATGTCTCATAAAGTTCATGCATAGTCCTCCTTTTTCACTTGCATCATCTTAGAATCAGGTCTCAGAAGTCCATGATTAATCATAATTTAGCGCTTGTATTATCATAGGATCAAGTCTAACCATTTGTTGAAGACGTTATTGAGTTCAAAAGGCCTACATATCAATCATCAATCTAGGTGCCCATACTCATTAGTCCAATATAGGGTATTGTCTATCAAACTCAACTTGGGTAAAAAATAATCCTCATTACGCTTAAGCAATGTCACCAATTTTGTCATTAGATTCCATCTTAGCATTGCATTTTTATTTTAGAAGAGTCTCATAGTATACGTCAAAATGGTGTTACAGAGAGACGATTTCTTCCTGTTTCTGCAACCTAATCTAGGACCAAATGATGATCAAGAATAAATCATTTACGGTCTAAATAATATTGCTTGGAGGCTAAAAAGAAACCTCCCCAGTATATAGGAGTCACATTTGTCATAGAGGAAGAAATACGAAAATCTCATCACATCAAGGCCGAAGCTGAAAGAAAAATCATTTAGCAAAGACTCAATAGACTCTCGATACAAAAACAACAACCTCATCCTAATCCTCAATAGAGTCTCAAATTAGGTGCATACTTAGTCCTTTCTTTCTTGCATACATATTTCATCCTAAGGTCTCAAGTCTTGCATTTAGATTCTTAGTGTCATAGCCTATCTTAGGTCCTACATCTTAGGTCATCTTAGAAGTCCTCATGCCTGTCACTAGATCACAAAAGGCTAAAACCAAGATGGACGCATATAGTGACCCATTGTTTAAAACAACCAACACATTAAATTAGCCAAACTATTCGCATGAAAAACCCCAAGCAGAGACAACCTTACCAACAAACTAGAATAACATGCCCTCGATAGAGGAAATCCAACATAACCTGGTAGCAAAATAGCTTGAGGATGTGCAACAAGATCCACAAGTCCTTACCATCCTCAATGCTCTCTTAAATTATAATAAGAATACATATCTCTCTCTGCTATTGCAAAATGGTACCAAGTTACCTTTGAACTTTGATATAACAATAATTTTACCAACAAGTGTAACTTTAAAAAAAAACATGGTTTAAGAACCAAGCTTGTCTCAAACACAAGTTGTGTCCTCAAACTCTATTCAAGCAACAACTCAAAGTACACAAACATCATCTACTCAAGATACCATAGCTTCAAACCAGGGTACATAATTAGTCATGTCATCCTCAAATGAGAACATAACATCTCAAATGCATGCCAATATTATTACACAAACTACTTCAACCATCCCAACACAGAGTTAGACAAGTACTTCCCAAGTTTTGATCCCGACTAGTACATCTCAACCAGCAGTGTCAGTCTTTGTGGGATCAACTTACAACAACTAGAGTTTGAATCAAGGACCCAATAATCTAATCGGTGTGCAACTTAACCAAGTGTCAACACACAATATACCTATTTTACACCACCTCATGGAACTCATACCTCACAAATTCACAGTCATTTGACATTCCAACAAGCTCCAGTGTATACCAACACTAACCCTTTGTGGGAAACACATACACACCAAATGTGCCAGTGATTCAAATAGATTTTCTCCTCCAACGAGTTCAAATTATTCAAAGACAAATGACCAATACGCAATTAGGGAATGAGAAGAAGAGTTATGCCATGGAAGATCTTCGTTTGTATCCTTTCGATTAGACAATGTACATGCCACCTTTTCCCCCACATTTTGAGATGCCAAAGTTTAACAAGTATAGAGGAAAAGGTGACCCAAGAGATCACATTAGGGAATTCTATGCAGTTTGCATCAAGGTAGCTCATGAAGGTACATATTTAATGCACCTATTCCCTTAAAGTCTTGGTGGTTAGGCTTTGAAGTGGTTTTCTCATTTACCACCAAAAATAAGATCATGGGATGAATTAGCTGAGCAGTTCATCGCAAATTTCTCCCACAACATAGACAACCCTATGACTCTAATGGATTTATGTGCCACTAGAAAAAGAGATGGTGAGACTTTTGCTTGATTCTTACAAACGTGGAGATGCCTTGCTCGCAATTGTCCATGTCATATTCTTAAAGTTGAGCAAGTGGACATTTTTACAGAAAATTTAATTCCTCAAGTCAAATACCTGCTACAAATCCAGTGTCTCAGTACATTCAAATAGATCACAAAGAAAAGCTTGAAGTGTGAGAAGGGTCTTGTTGAACAAGGGATCTTGAAAAACAATAATGAAAGTGTGTTGACCAGTAATATTGCAAACAATGAGAAGTCAAAATTATGGTCGAAAAACAAAAATGTGACGAGTCATGGGGTTGTAGATGCTCGCGTGGTTAATAGAGCTTAGCCCGTAGTTTCACTACAAGGACCTGTCAACCCTTTTGCATTAAATAAAACTCAGTCTCAAGACAATAATGTAGCTTCAACAAATGCAAATGCAATATAGTCTAGTAATTCCAAATCTCTAAGAATTAACGTACCTAGAAGAAATTATATGCCACTTGGAGAACCAATTGATTTAGCATTCAGGAAACTAATGCAAATGAATGTCATGACTCTACGTGAGGTTAGGCCATATGAATTAGATCCTTTCAAACCAACCTGGTGGAATGAAAATGATTTTTGTGATTATCATCACATCGAAGGCCACAAAACAATAAGTTGCTACAAACTAAAGAACTTGATTCAAGACCTCATTGATCAATGAGATATCACTGTGGATAACAATAAAATTTCTACCAATATAGATCATACTATTATTAAAGACCCATTTGTCAAGCATGACAAAGGAAAAGCTTCAAGATCAGGCCCACGAGACAACCAAGCAAACTACACTAAGGTAGCTTATGATTATGCAATCAATACTATCAACACAAGCAATGAAATAGTGGCTACAATTACTGTCAACCCCAGGAATCAGGATTGTATGGTCATTATTTTCTGATCAAAAGTCACACTACAAGGATTTCCTTATAATCCTTCTCCGCCAAGGGGGACCTATAATGTTGTGGACTAATTAAAGAAAACTCCAGCACGAATATCACTCTTTGATTTGTTGCACATTTCCCCAATCATAGAGCAATCTTGGACAAAGCTCTTCAGAAGTCTATTGTCACCAGAGATATAGATGAGAACACCTTCCAAAATATGGTTGGATATCTGCAGTTGCACCCTGTGTCACCTTCACAGAGCAAGATATCCCAACAGATAGACCATTGCATAATGACCCACTACATCTAGAGGTTTTTGTTCATAAGAAGAAGGTCAAGAGAGTGTTGATAGATGGTGGAACTAGTATGAACATATGCACTTTCAATCTCATTAAAGCATTGAGCTATTCACTTATTCACATCGACCCAACCAAAAGGATAAACATTAAAGGCTACAATGAGGAAGAACGCCCCTCAAAATTTGTGGTCACTCTACTAGTACAAGTGGGACATGTCATTATAGATGTCACATTCCAAGTATTGGATATAGAGCTAGGATACAACATGCTACTTGGTCGCCCATGGATACATATAATGAAGGTTGTGTTGTCAACTTTTCATCAATGTGTTAAGTTTCCATATAATAGTATTGAGATCACAATACGAGATCCAAACCCATTTCAACATTGCAACTCTCTAAGAGAAAGGATTGAAAAACATGTCCCTATCAATCAATTATCTCCTCTCACCTCGAAAAACTAGAATCCTTGGCAATTATAGATACACAAGTATCTTCATCCTATGCACCTATGACACCACCTTTGTAAATCAAAGAAAAAGGATGTGGTGAACATTCCTATTCAGACACACTATATATTGGGTATGCGCTTGATGTGAAAAACACAATGTGGAACTGATGAAAATGCACTCTTTGGATCATCTTCCATGGAGATAAATGGGTGCTTCTTAAAATCTGACCAAGCTCACTCAGTGACATCTACGACTAGTGGGTTTGAAGTTCTAGAGGCAACCATTTGAGAAATTTCAAACTTCAAACTTGAAAAGTTTCAGCGAAAAATACCTTGACCACCAGATTAGGAAATTCACACGACAAATCTTCTTCATGCTTTGATCTCCGAAAATTCTACTTGTAGAACTCTCTTCTCTTCTTCTCTTTGAATTTGAAGTGAGAAATGAAGTGATTGAGTCTCTTTTTATCTTCCACACACCTAAATTTTAGGTTTAATAAATTCACTTTTCCCTAATACTTCCGGATACCTTGCATACACAGACAATTCTTCAAGAAATCTTTTGCAGCTCTTCAATTTCATTAAGATCTTCTGGAGACCCTTCAAAAACATCTACCACCATAATATAACTACTGATAATCTACTGATCTTCCAGTTCCAACATATAGCAGGGGAGAAAAGATCTTTATGAAGACTTCCCTTAGGCTTGAGGCCTTAGTCTAATTCCCAGAGGAATTCGTAGCACCAGAATCAGGTGCGGAGTTGCTTCCTGCATCTGAATCACTCTTCTTCACCCATGTATTCTTCATCTAATTTTTAATCTCTTTCACTTTCACTTTCCCTTTCTCATCTGACTGCACATTCTTATTCATGTATTCCAGACCCTTCCTATTCACATTTATGCTTCTGCAAAATCTTACAATGTGACCAGATTTGTTGCAATTATGGCAAACAACATTTCTCTAACTAAGCCTAAAGTTGCCTTGGTTTCCACTTGAGCTGCACTGGTTAGCAACATGTCCAAAATGACCACATGCATAACATTTGATATTCCTTCTATTTGGAAGGTTGTCCATCATACTTCTGCATTCATTTGACTTATGTCCATACTTATTGCATTTAAAACATTGACCAGAGAAAGATAGACCATTTTGATTCATTGTATTTCTGCATTGACTAGCCATATGACCAAATTTATTCCAAACAAAACAATTACCATTGAACTTATGAGGATTAGGTTACCTTACCAGAGACCTATTATCTTTTTTTCTTCTAATGTTGAGACTTAGGATTGCTTTGACTAGATTTGGATCTTTCACCTTTCTCAAATCCAAGTCCTCGCATGTCATCTTCACTCTTCTTACTTTCAAGCATCTCATTAAGTTTGGCTGAACTGATTCTGAACTTATCGATGTACTCATTTGTAGCTTCAAGATCATATCTAAGAAGAAGGATCTCCTTTCCAAGCTCTTCCTCTTGTTCTCTGGATTCTTGTAGGTCAAGCTCCAGTTGGCCATTCTCACAATCAAGTTTCTCGCATTTATTTAATTTATCTTTCAATAACTAAAAAAGATTCTCCTCATTCTTCTTCCTTTCGTCAATCTCCTTTGTCAATTTCATCACAATAGATTCTATCTCATTTCTTTGGAAAGCTTCTCACATTCTTTTGTCTTCTCTTTCAAGGCTTGGTCATCAATGCTTTGGCTTTCTTTCTCCTTTAGCTTATCAACAAGTTCCTTTCTATTCTCTCTTGACATGTTCAACCGATCTTTCAATGATGGGATGAAGTTCTCAACATCCTTAAGATTCACTTTCATCTACCGGACCTCGGCTTGGGATTGATCAAGATCCTCAAGTGCCATAATAAGCTGATGTTGAAGACTACCAAAATCCATTGATTCACCTTCCCAGATCCTCCTCAAGTTGTTAGGCTTCTTCCAAGGGACTAGGCTCTAATACCAATTGTTGGAATCAAGGAACACTAAGAGGGGGGGTGGGTGGGGGGTGAATCAATGTTTTGCAAATTTTAACCTTATTAACTTGTTCTTTTAACCACTTAATGCAAATGAATGCAAGAAAGATGTAGAAACACAAAGTAATTAACAACAATGCCATAACACCAGATTTTACACAAGGAAAACTCGGTTAAGGGAAAAATCACAGTGGGGATGAGATCCACAATATAAATATACTCTATTAGAAGTATAAAAATATTACATTCAGGATGCACATGCATTCAGGCACACTGCCTAGAGCTCACTGCTCAAAATAAAGAAGGGCAACAACCCCAGAAGGCTCACCGCCTTACAAAATATTTTACAAAAGATAATTGGAATATCTGAATTGAAAAATAACATCTACAAATGTCAAGGTACGGTTACAGTTAAGCACAAAACACATAATCTCATATTGCTTTGCTACAATGCCTTATTCGACTGTTTTACTTTATTCTAGAGCAAAAATCCTTCGCTTGTGTAGTGTCATAAAATTGCAACTTTGCAATTTTTGACTGAATTTGGGTCTTTGCATTGGCGGATGAATCCCTAAGCCTAATTAGAGACCCGAGACATGCTCAAAACATCAAAAACTTGCATTTTCTACCACCCCGCATTGCCTATTGTCACTTCCTATCCTAAATTAGGGTAGGATAGGGGCACGACGCCCCTATCCCAGCCCTATTTTGGGCCTCCCTTGATCAAACTTTTCATTGGGCTTGTCAATTTTGAGTGGTAAAAAGTTTTCCTATGTCAGCCTAAGATGGAAAATTAGCTAAATACCCCTAATTGGAAAGTATATAAAGAACATTTCCCCTCCTATTTATAAAAGTTCAGAAGTGAAGTCAAGTGAAAATTAAGATCATGAGAATAGCGATGATAAGCAGAAAGCAAACATTCAAGCATCCATTGAGCATTTCACGTCTCCTTTCAAGCCTAGGTGTTGCATTCAAATCAAGGATTCAACCATTGAAGAGGAGATCTCTATCAACATTCAAGACATTCTATTCCACACATCCTTTCAAGCAATTCTATCAACATTTTAATTGTATCCTCTCTTGAGGTGGATTCTACTTCAGACATTTCTTTTCATTTAGTTGCAAGTATTTTCAATCACTTGGTTAATTCCAAAATGGGGTTTGACCTGAAGGCAAACCCCCAATCCCAACAACATTTTTCTCTCTTTTCTGTGTGTAGGTTATAGGTGCGCAACTATAATTGCAGGTTTAGGATTCAATTTTAGAGACGAAAAAACCCTTTTCGGTGTGCGGATTTTACAGAGGACCAGGTGCAACTTCAACCCAGTCCTGACAACTTTTGCTCAAATTTGTAGGGAGGCTTTGTCTCGGCATTTTATTGCTAATTGTCGGTGCACAACTTCATCCTGCATCTCTATCTCAAGATATAATTGCTTCTTTGTCATCTTTACACTTAGTCTCAATTCGCTTAATTCAACTTGTCTATTTTAAAAGAGGGTTACTTTACTTTCCAAATTCATTGTCAATTTCCTTGAATTCACTTAGCATCCAATCTATTTCCATAGGGATTGGGTCTAGTGAATTCAATCACCCTCTTTTAAATGTAATGTGCATGAGAAGTTGAAGGGAATCCACTTGATCTCCCCTCATCACTTTTCACCATATTACATTTTGGTGAACCCGACGTGCTTACATGCTTTACATTAAAAATTATTGCATATTCTTCGTTTACAAGTTTAAATTTCTTGCAATTTATAAAACTCAATGGTTAATTCATTCAAAACACTAGTTGTTAAAATTTAAATTGAACTTGTAATTTGCAAAAATTTCTATCTATTATCTTAGATCTAAATAGTACATTCAATTCTTTCATTGTCTTATTCAATTTGCATATCAAATTTACAGAATTAAGTGGTTAATTGTCAAAACCCTAATTTTCCAAAATCAACTTGAATTTGTGCAAACATTGGTTTCACATTTAATTTTCAGTTTTGGGACTATTTTCAAACTTGTCTTCTTGCCTAAAATTTAAATTTTCATTTTCCTTCCTTTTTTCCAAAATTCAAAATTTTAAAATTCAGTGGTTAGGTCCTAAAACCCTAATTTCCAAATTTACTTGGATTTTGTGCGAATTTCAATTAATTTCAATCAATTTCAGTTTTCTAATTATTATTCAAGGTGGCCCTATTTATTAGGTTTGACCTTTTTCAAATTTGCGATTCAATTTCTCTTCTTTTTCAAAACCCTAATAGGGTCCTATTTTAACATTCAAACCTTAATTTTGCCTATCTAGAGTTCATAAAATCAATCAATTTTTTGGGCTTAGCTCTCAAATCATCGTAGCTATCATCCCTGAAAATTTCCGAAAAAGTTGGGCGGACCAGGTACACTTTCAACCTGGTCCTTCTTGATACTTGGAGTTACTTAGTGAACTTGGCTTTGCTTTGTAATTTTTGGTATCCTTGCTTTTCATGACTCATAGTGAGGAGAACCTTGCTACTTGCAGTGATGGTTCTCTCCCTCTTGATCTTTCCTTTTACTTTGTCAATCGAAGTCGTAAGATCCTTAGTCCATTGGGGGCTTGGTGTATCTTGCCTCCTTGACATGGTAAAGGTCTTTCAATCTTATTTCCTTGTATGTTATCGGTAGTATTAGTGCATGCTTATACTCTTGCTAAAGTGGGGGCTAAATGCAGTGTCATAAAATTATGACCCTTGCAATTTTCGACTACATTTGGGTCTTTTCATTGGCGGATGAATCCCTAAGCCTGATTGGAGACCCGAGACATGCTCAAAACATCAAAAAATTACATTTTCTACCACCTCGTATTGTCTATTGTCACTGTGTGTCCTAAATTAGGGCAAGATAGAGGCATGGTGCCCCTGTCCCAGTCTTATTTTGGGCCTCCCTTGATCAAAATTTGCATTGGGCTTATCAATTATGAGCAGGAAATTTTTTTCCTATGTCGGCCTAAGACGAAAAATTAGCTAAATACCTCTAATTGGCAAGTATATAAGGAGCATTTCCCCTCCTATTTGCAAAAGTTTGGAAGTGAAGTCAAGCAAAAATTAAGTTCATGAGCATAGCGACGATAAGCGACAAGCAAACATTCAAGCATCCATTAAGCATTTCAAGTTTCCTTTCAAGACTACGTGTTGCATTCAAATCAAGGATTCAACCTTTGAAGAGGAGATCTCTATCAACATTCAAGACATTATATTCCACATATCCTTTCAAGCAATTCTATCAACATTTCAATTGCATCCTCTCTTGAGGTGGATTCTACTTCAGACATTTCTTTTCATTTACTTGCAAGTATTTTCAATCACTTGGTTAATTCTAAAATGGGGTTTGACTTGAAGGAAAACCCCCAATCCCAACAACATTTTCCTCTCTTTTCCATGTGTAGGTTGCAGGTACGCAACTACAATTACAGGTTTAGGATTCATTTTCAGAGACGAAAAAACCCTTTTTGATGCACGGATTTTTCAAAGGACTAGGTGCAACTTCAACCCGGTCCCAACAAATTTTGCTCAAATTTGTAGGGAGGCTTCATCTTGACATTTTACTGCTAATTCCAGGTGCACAACTTCGTCTCACATCTCTATCTCAAGATATAATTGCTTCTTTGTCATCTTTACACAGTCTCAATTCACTTTATTCAACTTGTCTATTTTAAAAGAGGGTTACTTTACTTTCCAAATTCATTATCAATTTCCTACAATTCACTTAGCATCCAATCAATTTATATAGGGATTGGATCTAGTTAATTCAACCCCCCTCTTTTAAATGTAATGTTCGTGAGAAGTTGAAGGGAATCCTTTGTGAAACTTTCACCCCTCTTTTGAGGGGAGTAATGCTTTCCACTTGATCTCCCCTCATCACTTTTCACCACATTACAAATTGCACATGTGAAACTGTACATAATCAATCACAAGTACTTTCCACACACACATCGACATCAACAATTATCACATTCATCGATCTTTTATATCTACAACATGAATTAAGGTCTTCTACATGTCGGCTAGAAGAACACGTAACATATAATGAAACGTGCACACATAGTTGGCTCAATCCGAACTCCAATGCATATGTAGACAAAAAATATTTGTCCTCATGCTTCCCAGATGTCGGCTAAACATCCTTGATCAAAAAAATAATTACCAAAATTACTCCATCAATTTCACACAATGATCAACTATTCAAAATGGCCATACCACACTGTTCAACCCAAAAACCTGTACATTGAATCTTCTAACTTACATGACAATCATCACCAGAGGCTAGGCTTCTGGAATAAGGTACTCCAGACATTTGAATGTCTTCCTCTAGCTCCACAACACAAAATATTTAACTAAAATGAAATGCCAACCAAAACACTACATTTAGATGGATGCACTGTTCTAACTCATCAGAGTTAACCAAATCTTCATTCTGACTTTCGGTAGAGAAAAATCAATCACTGTGAATGAGAT
This sequence comes from Cryptomeria japonica, assembly GCF_030272615.1. Taxonomy (NCBI): domain Eukaryota; kingdom Viridiplantae; phylum Streptophyta; class Pinopsida; order Cupressales; family Cupressaceae; genus Cryptomeria; species Cryptomeria japonica. The sequence goes on along the minus strand of NC_081411.1, from coordinate 570,040,922 downwards.
ATTTGACTTTAGTACTTCAGTTGCCATCGATGACAACACCAAATGATTTGTACAATGTCTCTTGCCAACATAAATTATCATAGTGAAGCCAACTTCCTTAGGCATAGGCTTTGTCTAACATGTTTTTGAATGTGTAAAGACCCATGGAAATATGGGGTTGATTCGGGCCTTTGAACATAAACAATAATGTTAGTTGAAATTAGGAATTCCAATAGCCATACTATTTTCTAATTTCTGACTGTCTGATCTCCCCTAGCTTGTCCTAAAGTTCAATAAAATCAAACTCAAAATTTCCTGATTTCTAAGAAAACATAGGCATTCACATTCGTACCCAATCCCTTTTGCATTTGCAGACAATCAATCTTGCACTTGTCTAGTGACCCTTTCATATTTGTGTAGTCAAGCTTTTGCATTTTTCTAAAATTCATTTCACATTTGCTCGGATTCCCTTTCATGCTTGTCCAAACCCAATGTCCCATTCAACTGGTAAACTTATGCTTTGGAAAGTCACTCTGAATTTCATGATTGAGATCTAATCTATTCTAAACCTTTGCGATTAATGGAGTCTTATAGCATCCATAGGTGCATATAGATTTCTTGTCCTTAAGAGTCCCCTTCGATTTGGTAATAAAAATATTGTTTGAATCATTGAGATCATCCACCTATGTCTAGCAAATGCTCATTCCAAAGTGATTATATCAATGCCATATCTACCTCATGTGACTCTACACCAAAAAATAAATCCAATTATGACATATTTAGAGTTTATCCCCAAGGGCTATCCATAGTAAAAATCCAAGATAATCCATTTCAATATACACATCCCTTGTATAATGTAGAAATCCTAGATCCAATGTCATCATATGCTCCATTCCCAGTCAAACCTACTTCAAAGAGTCCCATTCAAAATCCATCTTTATTATGCCAAAGTGTTGAATCCTTCCAAGAATCCCCCATACATATCCGAACTCTTACCCTATTTAAAGAGGATAATCCAAAGTGAGAATAAATGAGTCCTAGCATAAATCAAGATCAAGATACCATGACTCTCCAATCCAATCCAATTTTTGATCATGATCCCACCTGTCAAGAATCTTATGAAGATCCCCTCATTATTTTGTATTCCATTCACAATGATCCCCTTCCATCTCAAGAGAAAGTGTTCTTCTGAGTCCCATTCAACACCCGTATTCTAAGCAAGATCATGATATCCCTTCCATTCCCTTGAATGATCCAATTCAAAATCAAGAGAAAAGCACAAAGTCCAATGATCCTCCTCCAAGTCAAGATCAAGGTATCCCTTCATCTCCTCTTCCTAATCCCCCTCATGATCCTAAGTCACCTCAAGATCCCATCACCCCTATCAAATATAGTAATGAAACCCTTATTTATCAAATGGGTTCCTCTACTTTCATCCAATCTGGTCTACTTCATGATCCTATTGTTTCTTCCATACTATATCCTCCTCAAAATGGACTTGCATCTTGTTTTAAAAACAACAAGTATCTCGTTTCTAAAAGGATTTGTCAAAACATGCATTATCAAGGCAAAGGGTTAGGCCTACATGAACAAGGTATATTAGAACCCTTTCCTATCAAAGAAAATCTCAATTATCATAGCCTTGGCTACACAGTTCACTCTCAAAATGTTGGTGTCCCTACTAAATACCACATTCATCCATCAAAACCCAGGAATGAAAATTCCCCATCCTCCAAATCCATTCTATCCATCTTAGGACCCTATATCCCTCCATCCACCATGCATATGATCCCTAGCTCATAATCCAATTACCCTATCATAAATCAAGATAAAAAAAGGTACACATCTTTGAGAACCTTCCAATCATCTACCTACATCAACCCATCCAAAATACCTCCATATCATTCGTATTCATCCATGGATTCCATTCCCTTTAGAAAAAAATTGGATGCCAAGCATAAAATCTCTAAGTCCAATAATCCATATCCATAAAAAGATCAACATGTCCCATTTAAAAGACATGTAAAAAGAAAGAAAAATTTGATCCAAAAGAAAAAAAAAAAACAATATCACAAAGGAAAGAAAAATAAAAAAATCATGTGGATTGCCAAGTCGCTCATAGAAGCACAATATCCTAAAGAAAAAGAAAAATGGGAATCCAAACTTGTTATTCACAAGGCTTCTTTCATCCCTCTATCTAAACATATCACACCTTTCAAGTCTATTTTGGGTCCTTGTGTCCCAAAATACACTGTCTTAAAATGATCCATCACCTCCTTCATCCATTTTGGGTCCTTATGTTCCAAAATTCACATCCACTCCTCCATAAAAATTAAAAAATAAAAAATTCAATTTTCCTCCATCACTCCACCAACCCCTAAGGTGTGTGCTAACGCTTATCTTGAAGACATTTCTATCCACCCAATTGCAAATCTTCCAACATCCTATCTATTATCCAACACCTATTCTCCATCCTTCCATCCCTCCCATTCAATCCTTTTCATAAATCCTTCATACTTGAAATAAAAATTTGCATCATTTTGTCTCATGCTCGCCCATGCTCAATATTATGTTCAGTCCTTTTCCTAGATATATATTCATGAAATGCTTCAGAATCCAAGGTTGTTCCTCTTTAACAATATCTTTTGGTTAGGATGCGTACTTGATCCAAAATGAGAATCACTTGTTGTATCTTGATACCAACATCTTTTGATTACTATATTTCATATACTTAATGCATCAGTCTAGGTCATTACGATTTCTTAGGTGAAGACGTGACTAGTAAAAAATCTAAAATCCTGCTTCAACGCGTATACAATTATCTAACCCATGTAAGCTTCATTGATTAAGAGCCAACACACAAAAGAATAAATGAAAAGAGAAAAGCAATATCAAAAGAACAAAAGAAAAGAATGAACAAGAAAAGAAATATCGATAAAAAGAAAAGTAAAAATGTAATATAAAAATCCTTGGATTTGGGAACATGTAGGTAACTCCATTGGGGCTATGGACATGACCTAGCTGGAAATGGAGTGATATTCATGAGATTACAATGAAACTTCATCAGGGCTATATATGTCTGCTGGTAGCAAGGCTCTATCCAGGGTGCTTTTGAAGTCAGGGTAGCTCACGTAGCTAGTCACGCTAGATTCTAAGGATTACAATGAGCTTATAAATTGGAATAAATACACTTGCACACACATGGGTAATAAAAGACTAAGTACCTTAATCTAGTTTGGTATTCTTCTTCCCTTTTGAGTATGCTTCCTAGTCACTAGAAATGTTCGGTTGAATTTTATGGAGGTTCTAAGTGTGGGTTGTGTTGTGCTTCTCACAATAGACCTGTCTCTGTGACAAAGACCCCCATTGCACCTGCCATAAGGGAGAGGTCATTGCCCATTGTTCAAAATCTCATTTGCTAAAGCTGATAATAATCTCATAGGAAACACCAAATCTTGGCCAAGACAAAATTGTAAATCAGAAGAAAAGCTAAAGTACGTTGGAGTCATATTTCTTTGATGCCCTGCAAATGCCGACAAGAACCCTAAAGCCTAGCATTGAAAATCAAAACTGGAGAATAATGAAGTTCAAGCATTAAAATTCATATCAAATCATTCTCTTTGTTGTCATAGGATTTCTAAAGCTGAGGAAACCCCCGAATAAATGAAAACAAAATGCCAACATGAAAAAATAGAAGTTTAATTATTTTTTTTAATATCATCTCCTCTATGTGCAAAATCATGATTTTTATATAATGCCTTGAATCATGATTTTTATATTGAGCGGTGAATGTCTAAAACGGGTCAAAGTAAAATCCGAGCCTAGATAGAACACATGAAGTGGATATTTTTTTAAATTGCCTCCAAACCTTCGAAAAATACATCGAATGATATATCAAAAGGTATTGAGAGGAATCCGTTAGAATAAAATTGGATGGCTTAAAATCGAAATGGTTTTTTCCCATTCGAACTCCAAATGCCAATAAAATATTGGGCGAAGTGTAATAATTATGAGTCGTAACAAAATGTGGGTTCAGGCATCTCATTTTAATAAAATAATTTTGTAGCCTAGGAGAATGCCGATGAAAATATCAGAAGGTAAGGCATTATGTAATGAAAATGTAACAAGACAAAAAGTTCGAGCTTGGGAAAAGGATGCATAAAATAAGCATTAGGCATCAAATTGAAAATGAGGTCTTGCATTTAGCCAAAAATATCCTGGACTTACCAATGAGATAATAAGAAGGGGTAAAAAATATAAAATGTTCGGGTCTCTTTTGTAAGACTCTTTTTGATTATTTCACCTCCTTAAGGTGATAAGATCACCGAACAAAAAGGCCTGCTAATGGGATTTTGAGGGCTTATCCTCCTAGGGCTGGTGATAAAAGTCATGTGCGGATACTGCCAGACAGGGGATGGATGAAAATCAACTTTGATGGGGCATCTAGGGGGAATCATGGGTTCTCCGGTGCAGGGGTCATTGCTCGAGATGAGAAAGGTAGTATTTTAGCACTTGGAGAAAAGAGATTGGTGGATGGCACTAACAATGAAGTTGAGTGTCAGGCAAAAATTGAAGCAATTCTTATGGCAAAAAAATTGGAGGTGAAAAAGATACACCTTGAAGGGGACTCCCAGATAGTGGTGAATGGCATCGCTAGGGGTAGGATGGATGCTTGGCACCTGGATAAACATATCAGAAGAATACATGACCTCTTGAATGGGTTTGAGGATTTTAAAGTATCGCATGTTGTAAGGGAAGTGAATGTAGAAGCTTATGTGCTTTCAAACATAGGTGCAAATGGTTCCTTGGCTGAACATTTTAATTTCTTTGAAGACTTAAGGGATCTGGATCCCTTAGAATTTGTATTAAGGAGCTTTGAGTATGAAAGGGGAACTCGAGAAGTTGTGATGATCTATGTGTGAACCATTTTAGATATGTACGTTGAGGGGTGGGGAAGGCTCACGTGGATTGAGTACACTGCAATGGCAGCAAGTTGAGAGATGGCAACGTAGGTGCAATGATGATAGTGAATGGAACTTTAGATTTACTGGCAATGTGTGGTGTGAGGTGGTGTGTGTGGTATAATAAATGGATGGGGTAGTAGCGGGTTGTGTCATTATGGTCCTCATTATTTTGGCATTGCAAAGAGGATTGCAATTTCCCTTGCAAGAGTTGTTTTTAGGCTGTGTGGCAGGGGAACAATGGAAGCAAATTTCTCGCTGCTCACTCTGGGCCAAATGCCTGCCTTTCGAGGCCCTATTTCAAGCCATCGTCTGAAGAATATTTTTAGGGTGGATGAGGATGAATTTTGGATGGTTGTTTGTTTGATGTTTGGGGATGAACTCGTGGACATTGATTGTCACCCACAAACTAATTTGGATGTATCGTTCCCGTTTGTGGCATTGGCGCTGATGGCAAGAAGTTCAAGGGAGGAGGTGTCGTGGGTGGTGTCTCTAGTGCTGAGACCAAAATGGTCGAGTGGCTTGGCAGAGTTGGTGGAATGTGTGAAGATTGGTGTGGGTTTGCGAATGGAGCAAAGGTCGTGAAGGCGCTTTGGTAGGCAGAATGATGCAATGCATCCTCTGGTGGTGTGGTCGGCCTCTCGCCCGGTGGAAACCCAGTTGGAGGATGCAAGGAAAGGGAGGCGAGATCTGTTGGACTTTGTGCGGAAGATGGGAGCGACGGAGCAGGCGAAACTGCATGGCAAGCACACCCCAATGACATCACAGGGTCTGATTGGTGAAGATGGGCGGCCGTTGGTGCATCACCAAATCCCACAGAAGAGTGCGAAGATCGTGGAATGCAGCGAGTTGCGAGGAGGATGGCTGAGAACCACAAAAAGTGTTGGGATGGTGCAGTCCAATGCAAAACCTAGTCATGCCATCCCCAACTTCTCTAGGGAGGAGGCCCTTGGCTGGTACTAGTAGGTTGGTTTCCTGAGTAGGCCGTTGGTTTTTTGGGTGTTTTTTCACTGATGCAAGGAATGTAACCTTAGTGGTAGGCATAGCTGGTATGGTTTTCTATCTCGAGTTTCATTAGGAGTTTTGTAGGGGCGAGACCCCATATAGTCTTAAGATAGTGGAACGCTACAGAGCAGCTGAAGGCATGTAATTCTCCTTTCAAGCAATACAAATATTATACCTATTACCGATAAAAAAAAAGATCGCCGAACAAAATGCTAAAAGAGGTTGGGATTTAAGTTAAAGCGTACAAAATAAACTAGCTATCATTTTAAAATGTAGCACTTTTGACATCGCCAAAATGAAGTCTAACGTTACCTTGAAAGCACTTAATATTTGCTACAATTATTTAAATATTCAAGGTAATTAATTCAAGTTAAACTCATTTTTCTTGTAGATCAATGCCACTAGAAGGAGCACACAAGATCAAAATAATGACCACAAAGCGGTGCTAATGAAGAACATGTTGAAGGGACGAATGCAAGACATTATGATATCGAGGAGAAATTCGACTAGATGAAAATACAACCACAATATAGAAGGACCAAAGTGATGCCATTTTTCAAGTCTCTAGAAGACAATGGTAGACACATAAAATGCTACCTAGGAAAAGCATAATCATAAAATGCACAACTAGAAACAAAAGGAAACCAAGTTGTAAAAGCCAGAATGACATTATTGTAAAATAACTACCTATGGGTCCCCATTAATGAATTTAAAGCAAAGAGACACAAATTGTCAGTTATTTCTCAACTATCCGACTTGCTAAAATTGATGTAAAACAATTGCCCGTAGCTGAGAAGGTAGTTGAAAAAGTAGTTGGGAGTTATGATAATTACTAGGTATGGGTTAAAGCTGTTAGGCTTCTAGAAGGTAGATTTGAGCCTTTGGATGGCTTCAGCCTTGGCCATTGATCTTGAATGTAAAATGTATAAAAGGCCAGTGTCTTTCTCTTTGTAGAGGGTTATATTGTTAGAAATTTAGATAGCTAGAGTTTTTTGTAAAGTTAGCAGTTAACAGATTAAGAGTAGAAGTAGAATAGGACTACATAAAAGAAATTGTTGTAATGACAGTTTGAACAAATGAATGGAACATTGAAGCATGGTGTTGTGTAGTTTGTCCTAATCTATTTGTATGGTTTCTCTTCATCTAGTTAGTTAGAGTTCAACGATTTTAATGGTGAAGTGTGAGGGTATTTGATGGGATTTCGGGTTCATAGCATTGGGGGCTTGCTGATTGTAAGTCACTATGTATGGTTAGTCTAAACCCTATTGTTTTTCTTTGTTCAACTATTGATATATGTCTTAGGCTGTGCCAAAATTGGGTGCCTGAATAGATATTGATTGTTTGAAAATCCTTTTATCCCTTGGATCTTGCACTGTTCTTGTGGAGTCGTGAGGGTGTCTTTGGAAAAACAAGAATTATTTATTTAAAACCTGTCTACCTGCAGTCGCAACTATTACTATCATTATCCTCCCTCAACCCTATCTTTTTTCTTGTATTTCTCCCCAATTTGAGATTCACAACATCGTCAGATTCAGGCCAGCTTGCTGCATCTGTAAGCCCCCTCGTGTTTACCAGCAAAACACATCAATCGCTGAGTTGTCCTAAGTTGTCAAGACCCGACATTTGGAACCTTGAGAATGTCCCCTTTGATCATTTAAAACAATATCATGGTTTTCCTTATTCAAGAGAGGATAGGATACTTAGCATTCTATTATGTGTTGATCAAAAGAGTAGCAATACAATTTCTTGCATCAACATGTTGGGTCTCTATCTTTGAAATGTTCAGGAACACTTATTCAGGTGGCTCTAGTTATTATGACAATTTCACACATCCCCATTTTTCTAATGGAGACCTCTATACTTGGGGGCAAGTTTCATCCACTCTATCCTTCCTGCCACACCTCTCCTTATCCATCATCCAATATCCATCACCCTATCTATATCCATCTTGTTTTTCCACCTTTGATCTTGACAAGGCTAAGGATCTTCGTAAGCATCACACATTCTATTTGCTTCACCTTATCCACACCCTTTAGTCCTTATCCCTTATATTATCCATTTATTTCTTCCATCATCCATTATCACCCTTGATCTTGCTTCACCTATCCATATCTTATCTCCATCCATAGTCCCTTTTCCATCCTTGATCTCGATCAAAACTAAGGATATAAAATGTAAAACATGTTTTTCAAAATCCTCTTAACATGTTCATTCCTATGGACCGCATACTATTCAATGCACCAAGCCATTACCTTACATTTAAATAGCAATCCCTTAGCTTGGATAAACACGTGGTCACTAAATCAGCTCTGATTCCATATTAAGCTACCTCCATCTTTCACCTACCCATTTCCATCCCACCACTTTCTCCATACATTCATAATGTTACATGCCTTGCTAGACATTGGGGCAAATAAATATATCTTGCCTAAGAATAAGTCATGACACATGTCTTTTACCTCAATTAGTGATGTAGACATCTCTAAAAAATACAATAAAAAAGCAAATATGATCTTGAAAAAATTCATAAACATCATAAAAAATCTTTCAAAATATAAAAAAATTAAAAAAATCTTTCAAAATCCAGAAAATTAAAATCTTCCAAAATCCAAAAAAATTAAAAAATCTTTCAAAATCCAAAAACTTAAAAAAATATTTCAAAATTAAAAAAAATAAAAATCTTTCAACCCCCCCCACACCCCCCCAAAAAAATAAAAATTCAAAATCCAAAATAAAAAACATCATAAAAAGTCTCGAAAAAATCCATAAAAATCATAAAAAAACCCTAAAAAAATCCCCAAAACATCAAATAAACTTTGAAAACCCTAAAAATCATAAAAACAAAAAAAAACCTAAAAACAATCTATTATTCGCTATTGACAACAAATTATCCTTTGCAAAGACAAACATTTGAGCAAACATAACCAGAACACCATGCAAAACATTGAGCTTAACAAATCATGTATGAACAAACAAACTACTAGGCTAGCCTACAACTTAATTGATCAATTACCTATTAGTTTTCAAACATCCTTATCGAACAACATGCCTTTACAAATACATCATTCCTAAAACAAACACCTTATCAGATATCATGTCCTAATGGATACATCTTTCCTACAATAGGCATCCTATCAAGCAATCATCCTATCTAGAAACACTTATCTTTGGCAAGAAGATCAGTATGGTTGTTGACTCGCTTGGTCCTATGAGTCTTATCTTTTATTGATTTATCTTTATCAATTTTTATGACAGATCATTGTTCCTATGCCACTCAAGGATGTCCACAAGTGACTAGAGGAGTCAGGATGGTTTGTGATCGTTTTTCTTTGTTTGCTATTTGTGGTGTATTTTCATGAAGTTTTGGGGCATAGGTATTTTGGGTGTCTATGTTGGTATGTTCATTCATCAAGTATCCTATGCAAAAATGAAAGTCAAGGATATCTATGCTTGTGAATGTCACACATACCTTGACCCTTAATACAACAACCCTAGGATGGATGGATTCACTACTTGTTTGCCATGTGTTTGTTTCTTCAATGAGATATCATTTGTTAGCAATATTGCATTATAACAGACAATGAAAGATTGTTGGCATTTCTTAAGGATATTGAGAAGGTTGTTGATGATTATGGATATAACTGATTAAAGATGTTTTACTATCTTGATATTATTATTTTGTCATTGATGTCAAGAAATTGATTTTCTAATTCAGTATGATGTTGCCATATCTTGAGAAGTATGATATGAAGATTATAAAGATGTCGGTAAAAGACACAGGAAAGAATATGATGAATAAGGTATTCAATGGGCAACTACTACCGAGTCAGACAATGATGAGATCATGATGTTTTAGATTGTTTTAACATCATACATATGTTGTAAATTGTAAAGGTTAATACTATACTATGTTATCAAGCAAAGAACCTAGTCGGTAAACCCTAAGGAACCTAGTCGGTAAACCCTAAGGTTATCGCTATTGGTTAATGAAGGCGGAATGTCTACCGAGTGGAGTTTAGTATTCACCGAGTTGTTACCGAGTTGTTACATAATGGATTAAATGTTTACATGCGGTATTTAATGAAGGAAGCTGATGAGCTGGAGCGGATTAAATGATTGGTAAGCCGTGGAAGAAGTTTGTTAACGAATCTAAGGCAATGGAAAGTCGGCATGAAGATCTACAGCTCAGATTGAACCGCAATACCCTAACACAAGTTCCAAGACTATTATGCAAGTGCCAAGGCGGGGTAAAACATTTTCAGATCGAAAGATGCATTGAACCTGGACAAGATTCAAGATCTGATGGCTATGATTGATCATGGGAACTGTGATCAAGGAGATTATGTGGTTACCTAATTGTTTATAAATAGGAAACTGTTGATAAACAATGTATGCGGCCAAGTGTATGCACAAGGATGCTACATAGTGATTACCGAGCACAAAAGCTTGAAGACCTGTTAGAATAATAGAGTATAGAAGCCCAACAGATAGATAAGATTAGTTCTATGTCTAGATTGTATTGAACAAATAGGAATCTTCTTTAGCATTTTAGATGTGAAGTTGCAGATAGATTTTTATTACTGTTATTTTGTGAAAGTGACAGAAAATCTCTTAACTGAGTGGACTTAAAAGTCTTATATGTAAACCCTCTAGCAAGGTGACATTCTGATTGAGTGTTTGAAATCCTTTAACAAGGTCACTTCTAACAAAGTGAAGATCCTAACAGATCTGAGGGAAATCCCTTAACCGAGTCACATCTAGCAATGTGTTTGTAATCTTTAACAGGATTTGCTTTTAACCGAGCATACTCTAGAAGAGTATATTTCTTAGTGGGCCCGAAATCCCATAGTGGTTTTTCCCTATTTGGGTTTCCACGTTAAATCTGGTGTTATGAGGTTTTTATTTGAGTTTGCATGTTTAACAATTTTGGTTATATTACTGATATATATGTTATCGAGGTTGAATCTGATGTTTTTATGGATGATTAAGTTTGTATGATTCACCCCCCCCCTCTCATCTTGTTGGCTATTGGATCTGTTCTTATATTAAGTATCAGAACTATCATCATTTACACCTTGGTTTTTCATATCCTAGTGTACACAATTTCATTGATACATAGTAAGGCTCAATGATTAAAATGTTGAGCTATAATAAAGACAAAAGAATTCATGATAGTTTCATTTCCTCATATCAACTATTCTATCCATGAATCAATTCTATTTCCTAACATTCTTCAGTTCTTACTAATCATTCTTCACTTTCATAATATTTCATCATTCATCCAACATTCATGTATCATTTATCCTATATAGGATGTGTCCTTCCTAAAACCAGACATTTTGATCTATCTTTGGTCTTATATAGGATGTGTCTTTCCTAAAACCAGACAATCATCTATCTTTGTCTTATGCAGGATGTGTCCTTCTTGAAACTCGACTTGATCTTCATCCCATCAATCCAATCAATCTATAAATCACTCCAACCATTTCTTTTCCCCAATCAAACCCATACATGTCATCAATTAATCATTCTTCTATCTCTCATATAACATTCTTCTTCTTTCGAGAGATCAACCATGCCTTTAATGCACAAACAATCTCTCGAGGGGGCATCCTACCCCCATCCCTTGACATACTAGGGTATGTTTTTCATTGTTTCTTTGAAACAATGCTACTTCGAACATTGTCTTAAAGAGGGGCAAAATGTAGACACCTAAAATTGTCCCATGCCTACAAACACCAATTTTACTAATTATTCCTCTATATTAATTAAATAATTTTAATTATTTAATTAATCTAATTTTATTCTTAGAGATTAATAATCCTCTTTCATCATAAACTAATTATTCAATTTATATCTTAATCATTTAATCAATCAACCCTTTTTTCACTTAAGGTTAATTAAAAAATTGAATTATTTAATTAATCTTGATTTCTTAATTTAATTAAATAATCTTTATTGTTTAATTAAAATCAATTTCTATTTTCTCCACAATTAAATAATTTTTAAAAACTATTTAATTATCTAATTATGTCCTCCATATTAAATAGTTTTTTAAAAATTATTTAATTTAATTTTCATTTATTCAAAATGAATCAAATTTCTCCAAATCCGAATATCATTTAATTCTTAATTAATTCTAATTTCATTTCATTTTACATTTTTGAAACTCAAATTCAAATTAAATGACATTTCATGAAAGATTTCTTATAGCACATGCCTAATCTCTAACTGCCACTAACTCTAAGTTTTACTATCAATTAATTTTTTCTAACTAATCAATCAATTCAGTCAACTAGCTAGTTAATTTAGTTAACTCTTCAATCATGTTTTCTTAGTCTTAATCAACTTTTCCAAACAGATCCATCAATTTAGTTATCTCCTAAATCTAATCGGTTAACTGGTTAATCAAATGAGTTTGACTATCAATCAAATAAGTTCAGCTCTCAATTAGTTCAGTCATGCAACCAGTTCTCATCGTAATCATCTCCAATCATCTTTGTCTCATGAAATCTCAGATGTTGATCAAAATAGTCTTCAAATCGATCTCAACTGTTTGAATCATTCTTTTAGAATCTATAAATTCGACATCAATTCCTCTTTTTCAACAATCACAATCTTTGAATTCTTGTTGTCATATTGTAGGTTAGCAGTGCAACTCTAAGAGCCAACACTCTACAGGAATGAGAAGAACAATGGAAGTGACATGCGTTTGTGTAATAGTGGGTTTTGATTGATATTATTATTCATAATCCTATTGTTCTTAGGGCATACTTTCATAGATGTTACACAAAAATTCCTTAATTAGATAGGCTTTCATGGTTTCCCTTGATTCTAATTAACATTAATTCGATGATTTCAAGTGTACAACAAATCTTGTTTAAGGAGGATCAGGGCGCCATGGCACCATGGTCCAAAAAAGGGCATCATAGCTCGCTTGCCCTCCTAATGCAAGACAAGAAGCCTCCAAATAAAGGGGACATAGCCCTTGGATGGAGTCCACTCAATTGCATACACAAGTAACACTAGATTTGGAGTAAAAAGGGGCCAAAATGGGCCTAGGGGGAATGAAGATGGGGCATGCTAATGTAGGAGGACAAATATGAGGTGTGAATTGTACCGATTACAATTTATAATGCTATAATTGGTATGATTTATTGTAGATTTACATGGAATAGTGTTGGAATTAGCCACAAAGTTTGATCTTGTAAGCTCTTAATGCATAATGCATTATTAAAATTACACATGAAAAATTCATTGGTGATTTAAAATTAAGGTAGATGTGATTTTCATAGTGCCAAATATTGATATAGTCATATCCTATTTTGGTTATAAGATCTTGAGTAAGTCAGAGTGGAATTGGGCATTTTGGAGCCATTTTGAGCTCAACGGGATAAACTAATAGGTGTTCCATGGAGTCCTATTGTGTATTCTAGTTGCTTTGGTATCCCTTGTGTATGTTTGTATTGGTTTTAAGTGTTTGGGATAAAGTGGTGGTGTTATGAGTCCACCCCAACTCCACCTAGCCTTGTAGGTGTCATTCAGTGACTCAGTGTCATCCTACTCGACTCATTTCCACACCTTTTCACCAAATTCTCTTCATTCAAGGATTTCATGGATATTTTGACTTCACCAAGGGTTTTTGGGTGTCCGAGATGTCAAACTGTCCAACCAAGAAGTTTTCTAGCCTAACAAATATGCATCTTAGAGAATGACAACGAGAGTTCACTAGTCTAGAGAATGTCAGTGCATCCCAAGGATACTGTCAAATTCCGGGCCACTAGTACGAGTCAAGGAAAATTGTGCACTGTTATAGTGTCATCAAAACATGCTAGTTTCCTCTCAGGAAACTTGCACTATTCCTAAAAATTATCATTTGTCGTTAGTCTCGAGTGGTCTCCAAGGGTTAAGGGGTGTCCGATTGGCCTAGTTTTGGATGCATCACAAATTTAGAAACATGAAGGAACCCTTAGAGGCGGTTTGAGTGATTTTGGGTTTTGTCAAGGGCATCCATTTGTGACTAGGGCTTTGTTGGAGCTCATCCATGACACCTAGGTCTTAGCTATTTGTCATGTTTGTCCATTCGAGTTTTTCAACTTGGGGAATGGTATAGTATGACCCTAAACACCTCTTAGACATTGTCGTAGGTTTTTTGGATCTTTCCCTTTTTCATTTGAATTTTTGAGTGTTTAGCCTTCCACTTGTGTGTAGTTGGTTATTGAGAGCATGACTTAATCTTGAGGTTTGAGCATTGTTCTTGTTTATGTTATATATGTTCACACTTAATTAATTCTTTGTGTATTTTACTCATATCCTCTAGGGTTCAAAGACCCATTCACTTATGCATGATCTCGAATATACATTTGAAGCAGTTTATGTGGAAGGGATGTCACTTGTTCATAGTCTCAATTGGTGATATCAATAAGGGTGAGAGTCAAGAGGTATCTATTAATGACCATCTGGTCCTTTGTGAGTTTTTAGATGTGTTTTTGAGAGAGATCCTAGGAATGCCACCAAAGTATGATATATACTTCTGCATTGATCTTGTTTCTAGAGCTAAGCCCATTTCTTGGGCACCTTGTCATATGAACATTCAAGAGTTGGGTGAGATTTGCTTGTAGTTAGAGGATTTGTTGCCTAAAGGTCACATTTATCCTATACCTTCCCCATGGGGAGTACTTGTCATCTTTGTTAAGAAGAAACCCACATCTCTTCATTTGTGCATAGATTATTGGCAATTGAATAAGGTGACAGTGAATAATAGATATCCATTGCTGAGGTTTGATGATTTGTTTGATCAAATGAAGGGAGCTAGGCTATTCTCTAAGATTGAAATCAAGTTAGGGTATCACTAACTTTCAATTCAAGAGGATGACATTCATCAAACTACATTTTGCACCCGTTATGGATATTATGAGTTTACGGTTGTCCCATTTCGGTTGGCCAATGTACCATTAGTATTTTTTATTATGATGAATGGAGTGTTTCACACCTACCTTGATCAATTTTTGCTTATGTTTCTTGATGATATTTTGGTATATTTGAGAATAGTGGAGGAACATGAGGTCCATTTGTGTTAAGTTTTGTATTGTCTTCGTGACCAACGGTTACATGGTAATTTAGCCAAGTGCAAGTTCTTGCAACCCAAGGCAAGATATCTGTTCTATATCATCTTAGGTGAGTGTATCACAATGGATCCCTCTAAGATTAAGGATATTGTGGATTGACCAGTGCCAACTAATGTCTCAAAGTTTTGTAGTTTCATGGGATTGGCAGGCTATTACCATCTTTTTGTGAGATACTTTTCTAAGTTGGCACTTCCTATCACTTCTCTTCAAAGCAAAGGGAAGATGTTTTTATGGGCAAACTAGTGTGAGACAACTTTTTAGGCTCTTAAGGAGTTTTTGACCAATGCACCTATCTTGGTAGTGCCAAATCAAGTGGGAGATTTTGTTTTTTATACTGATGCATCATTGGTGGGATTGGGGTAGTTCTCATGTATGATGGATGTTTTATTGCATATGTCTCATAAACTCAAAGATCATGATTTGAACTACCCTATGCATGGTTTGGAGCTAGTAGCAGTTGTGGATGCACTTGTGCATTGGAGGTAATTTCTCTTAGGTCATTAGTTTAGGTTACATAGTGATCATCATAGCTTGCAGTACATCTTTACTCAGCCAAACCTTAATGCTAGGTAGTGTCACTAGATGGAATTCATTTGTGAGCATGATTTTTATGTCCACTACATCCAAGGTGTAGCATCGTAAATTGTACGCACTTGCTAGGGTGGTACAATTTCACACCTAGTTTAGCACCCGCCTTGGCGCATTTTGCATTTTGCATTACATTTCCCCTTTAGCACTTAATTAATCAAATTAATTAGGTCTAAGGTTCTATTTCATCATCTTCCACATCATAAAGTTGGGCCCTTTCATTAAAGTGTACCCCTTTCATTTTATTCCTCCAATACATCATTTAATCAAAAACCCTAATTAGGTCCTATTTTGAACTTGGGGGCTTGATTTCGGGGGTCAAAACATCTCAAAATCACCTGTAACTTCGGGATTCTCTCTAAAATCATTATATCTGACGGTTCTGAAAATTTGGTGAAAAGTTGTCGGGACCAGGGCGCCCAGAGTGCACACGGTCCCAGACATTTTTCTCGAAATTTTAAGAGCGTGATCTAATCATAAAATAAAGCTTAACCCCAATAAATTGGTAGGAGATTCAATCTCTAGGTCGGCCAAAAGTTGAAATTAAGACCTAGGGTTTCATATATAAGAGCTCTCTTTCTTCATTTGAAAGGATTGGGAATTTTGGTTTCAAGGGCCTTCTATGCGGCGAAAGAGCAGATCTTTGAAGACTTCAACAACATTCAACATCCATCCATCAAGCATTCATCAATTTCATTCATCCATTTAGGGCTTTGAAGACATTGAAGAGCAATAGGGGATCACCGACTGAAGATTGGCTTGTACCCCTCCCTTGGGGTTGGGTATGATTTCATGTTGTTTTCATGTCTTTGCATAAGCCTCATTATATCATTTGCATTCATGCTTTAGATCAATTTGCATCTTGTTTTGGAGCATTTACATTATCATTTACAAGCAATTAGGGTTTACTTTCTAGGTTGCTCTAGTTTGCTTACTTGCATTTTAGGATCTTGCACACACACAAGGCCTGCACACACATTACTTTTATAATACAACTTGGCTATTCATGGAGGTGGAAATCACCAAAGTAGGGGTTTGACTAAGGCAAAACCCTATATAGCCGCCCACCATACCCTTTCAGATATAAGTGCAGATTTCGGGATTCGGACGACGCCGCAAATTGCAGATCCAGCTAAAGCAGACCGAGACAGAACTTCACACCAAATTACAACCCAGAAGACTAGGACAGGGGCGTGGGGTGCCCTGGTCCTTCCAGGATAGGGGCGCTGGGCGTCCTGGTCCCTGGGATAGTGGCGCTGGGTGCCCTGGTCCTTCTGTCAGACAACAAGTTTCAGCATTTCCGACAGCTTTTTAGGTTGCAAAACAGCAGTTTCAGGAGCAGTTTCAAGAGCAGAATCAGGATAGTGGCACCTGCACCCTCGTCCCAAACATTTTCACTCAGATTTTAACTCTGGGTACGCATTTTCATTCTTGTCTTGTCCTTGTGTTTACAACTTTCCATTGTTTAATCTCAATTCTGCAATCTTGTTATTAGTTCATACTTGCACTTTGGGGTTAGGAATTGAACTTGCATCATTCTATTTATCATTTGCAACAAAGGAATAGAAATCCTAATAGGTAGCCCGTGGCTCTCTCTTCCACAAAAAGAAGTAGCCAATTGTGTGATACCTCTAGGCTCTTTCGTATTCCACAAGTGTGTGATTGAAAGTGAGATTAGGGCATGTTTGCTTAGTGTCACTTTTTCCCCCACACATTTTTGGTGAACCCGACGTGAATTCAAATCTTCTCTAATTCCAATATATGTTTTCAAATTTGAGTGTTTATGCTATTTCAAATTCAAATTTGTATTTACAAGTTTTAATTTCTTGCAAGATTCAAAAATTTAGAGGAAATTTTTGCTAAAACCCTAAATTTTTCAATTCAAAGTTGAACTTGTGGATAGCTTAATTGGGATCAATAATTTCAAATCTGATTTAGGAACTCATTTGAATCATAAATTTCATTTTCTAAATCTACATTCTAAGTGCTTGCATTGGTTAAAATTAAACATTTCCTTCTATTTTGCATGTGTTATCATTTGAAAGAGGAAAATTGTTGTCATGATGCATTCATTTCATAGATGTGATAATGGGTTAGCTTCCCTTGTTTCAATTTTTCCTTCTCCTAAAGAACCTCCCCCCATCTATAACAACATTTTAGTGCCTAAAAGAGTTGCTACCAATCCCTTTGAGACTCTCCCATGCTCTAAGGATGAAAACTTTAAGAGTGATCTTGACAGTTCTCCTAAAATGTGCCCTTCCTATTTAGCTATCCTAGAGGAAGAGAGTTATATCATAAACACCTTTCTTAATGTTACTTCACCTTCCCTACATGATGCCTCTCTAAGTGAAAAGGTATTGATGGACATTGACTTATTTTCTCCTAAAGTTGGTCCTTCCAATGGGGGCATGTTAGTGCAACAAGAGGTTATGAACACTTCTTTCAAAGATCTCCTTCCTAAGCATGAATCTTTGGAGAAATATGTTCATGTTCCTCCTAAAAAACACTCCCTTCATGAGGATCCTTTTGTGCAAGAAGATGACATTATCCCTACATTTCCTAGTGATGGCATTTCCTTTTCCAACAAAATTCCCACTAGAGATGATGAATTAATGATAAATGCTTACCCTTCTCCTAAAGTTTGTCTTACCCATAAGCATCCCTTAGAGAAAGAAGATGAAATAATAAGCAATTTCCTTAATTCTCTGTCCCCTAAAGATCATATTGAACATATTTTGAGGAAAGAGGATGATTTTAACACATCTATTGATGATCTCCCTCCTAAGGATGAGGAATTAATAAACAATGTTATCTCCTCTCCCGAAATTGACAATACTTCAAACATTCCTTTCAACAACTTCGCTATTTGGGATGAACCATTAGAAGAAGGTGTAGATTATTCTCTACCCCATGAGAGAACCCTAGCCAAAGGGGATGAAATCAAGATTGAAAACTCCCTTGATAGTTTCTCACCTTCCTTGAATCTCAATTATTCTCCCTCTTCTCAACTTGGTTCTACTCATAAGGAAACCCTAGTTCAAGGCAAGATGGTTAACATCTCTTTCAAAGATCTCCCTCTCAAGAGTGAGACTTTAGAGAGTAATGTTGATCCTTCTCCTAGAGAGTTTATTCCCCATGTAGATCCTTTGATGATAGAGGATGATATGACCTTTCCTAGTATTACTTTTCCTACTAGAACATCAATGCCTACCCCTTGTCTCTCTCCTAAAATTGATTCAATCTGTGATAAGATTTTAGTGCAAGAGAAGACTATCAATAATTCTTCCAACACTTTTGTTCATTCCTCTAAACTATCCTCAATCAATTTGATACATGTGAATGAAACACCTAACAAACCTCTCTTCACTGTCCAAGGTGCTTGTCCTTCTCAAAATTCTCAACCTTTAAATAAGCCTATCTTAGTGGTTCAAGGTGGTTATGCTAATGATTCTTTTTGCACTCCTAAGAAACCTATTATTACTGTGCAAGGAGGTTATTCTACTAAGAGCCCTTATGAGTATGCTAAGCAACTGACTAGAGAGAGTTATAATGCGGTTGCTCATACCTATAATACTAGAAATAATAGGCAGCCTAATCCTCCTCCTGTTACTCCAGTTTCTCTTCGTAATCCTCAACCAATTCTTCCGCAATCTCCACGTATTTCACAAGTTCTTGGTAAGGAATATGATCTTATAGAACAACTTAAAGCTACCCCTGCTAAGATATCCCTTTGGGATTTGATCCAAACTTCTTCTGCTCATCATGGAATGTTACAAGATGCCTTGAAAGATTTGAATGTTCCTCCACCTAATACATCTAGTAATATAGTGTCTTTGGTTAACTCTGTGATGAATCCTAAAGCTCAAATTGTGTTTACTCAAGATGAGTTGCCTACTAGTGAAATTCAACATCAATATGATCCCTTGATGATTGTGGTTATCATAAATGACACTGCTATAAGACGAACACTGGTAGATAATGGTTTTGGCCTTAATGTGTGTAGCATTAATCTATTGCATAAGATGAATGTGGATACATCCCTTATTGAGCCTGACTCTCGTCCCATTCGAGGCTTTGATGATGTGGCTAAGTCTTCATTAGGTATTATCACCTTACCCATCACAGTGGGACCTGTTACTTTGCCTACTCCTATCCATGTTATGTCAGGAAATCTAACATACAACTTGTTATTAGGGAGACCATGGATTCACAGTATGCAAGCTGTCCCCTCTACATTGCATAGACAAGTTAAATTTATTTATAATAATAAGACATATACCTTGATAGGTGATACTAATTTTCAAGCTTGTTTGCAAACATCTACTTCCAAAGGGAGTTCTTCTAAGCCTTCCTCTTCTAGTGATGACTCGTTAAGCAAGATACCTATGGATGAATCATCACCCTCTGATAATCAAAATTCTTTGGATGAGTCTGAAGTTCCTGAAGAAGATTCTTCTCAACTTGAATCTACACATGAAAAGGCTTTTGATCTTGAGAAGGTTCTTGCAGAAGATGATTGGGGATCTCTTGATTTTAATCCCACCTTTGTAGGTGAGTATAGGGTTCCTCCTAGAGAGCTTAAAGTTAAAAAGAAGGAAGAAACTAGAGATCAATCAGTCTTACCTGAAACTATGAGCAATAATTTTGTGGCCGCTTCTCAAACTTCTTCTCCTCACATCTCTAATTCTGAAGAATTTGATTCTTTGTCTTATGAAAAACCACCTTCTCTTTCTGAAATGGCTAATCTTTATGGTCGTGGTTTTCACATTTTGGCTAAGAGCGGCTATAGTGGAAATGGTTGTGGCACAAATGAACAAGGAATTAAAGTTCCTTTAGAACATAACATGCATAAATATTCATTTGGACTTGGATATAATCTTTCTAAGCCCACCAAAGCATCTAAAATACCATCTCTCAATGTGAATGCTATATTTAGTAGTGATGATGATCTCACTTCAACTAAATCATCTTCTACTTCTATCAACTCTCATTCCCCTCATAAGGAAATCTTGGCGATGAACAAATCTCTTTATGATTCCCCTCAAATTTCTAAATCCACTTATGAATCTTTATCTCCTATTCATCATAAAGTCCTTTCCTCCAGGGATAAGGCTCTAATAAATTACACTCATCTCTCTTCTAAGATTTCTCGTAACTTTCCTTCTTCAATTTTTATCATTTTATACATGTTTTTGATCTCACTTATAGTTGAGCATTCAGCATGTCATATTCAAATACCTCATTCAATCTATCATGTCTTTAAATAACATTAATGGCTATTATGTTGCTCATCATTATGTGACATTGGTAGCTCATTTACTAGGGGCTCATTGTCATTCATGATGGTACAATTTCAAGTGCAATCATATTTTTGAAGCAACATAATAGCCTAATTTTTCTATGTTATCTCTTGTTCCTATGGGGACAAGAGTGATTTCATACATCTCTTCTTTTTATGGTTAAAATTTCCCTTTGGGGTAATAGTGTGGAAATATTGATCATCTTTTCTTTAGAATCCTCTTTTCCTAGATATGGGAGAAGATGTGTATTCTCTTTCTTATCCTACCCACTTCTTGTGAGGAGCATTTTACATACACTAATGTCTTGCTTGCATGAACTCATGTGAGTATGTAGTACATTTTTCTTATGTCTAAATCTCTCCCTAGAAGATTGTGTAAGTCCTTCTCATTGTCCTTATCCTTGGGAGGCAATGATCTTTTCTTATTTTTATCTAAGGATCCACTTTTTCCTATTTCATGGATGGTGTGAACTTTATTACTTGATGTTATTCCTTGTATGCATTTGTTGTTGTTTGTTCAAGGATTCTCTCTTACAAGAGGTGTAAGTCCTTGACTACAACCTCTTTTGCACTTGGTAAAATACATCCATATTGAATTCACTCTCCCAATTGGGTTAAAAAGAGCGTCATCCTTCATTAAGAATCACTTTCACTTCTCAGAACCAGAGCATAGACTCTTAGAGCGAGATGTCTCCATTTTTCTTTTATGCAAGGTGATTATTCTCGGAACCAGAGCACAGACTCTTAGAATGAGATGTCATGATTTTGTACTATACATATACAACTTGTAGCATACTCAAGC
The DNA here is from genome assembly GCF_030272615.1 of Cryptomeria japonica. Taxonomy (NCBI): domain Eukaryota; kingdom Viridiplantae; phylum Streptophyta; class Pinopsida; order Cupressales; family Cupressaceae; genus Cryptomeria; species Cryptomeria japonica. The sequence goes on along the minus strand of NC_081411.1, from coordinate 570,019,160 downwards.
ATAGACTCCTATGAGGTGCTTCTAACCTCCCTTACACACACATGCACGAGGTTGAGTGGAACTAGCGGCATAAGGCTAGACTTTCTCACTCTCCTCCCTTACATGGATCACCTAGATAGACTCTAGGGGCTAGTTTTCCATGTCCTTTTTCCCATGGATCACCTAGACAAGATCTAGGGGCGAGAAGTCCATGTTTTCTGTCTCACTATTCTTCTCATGGATCACCAATGTGTGTATTCATGCTTTTTTCCTTTCTTTTCTTCTCTTTGCATTTTGTTTCCATTTACATCCTTCATCTTGTGTTAGAGAACTCTTAAATCCTCACACTTTTTGTTGTGTTGGAATTGAGATTTAGTCCTCTTTCTTACCAAATGATTCTCCATTAGTTTCTGGTCTCATATCAAATCTTCTTGTGAGCATTTGTCATCAATATTCTTTAACAATTCGAAGTGGTAAACATGATACCCTGTTTCAACTCACTAAAATTAGCAAGCTGAAACAGGGGGGGGCATATAGCTACCCTCAAATTTTCATCACCTTCTTTAGTAAGCATTAGGTGATTTTGTGATCTAACGTGTGTTTTGTAGGGTGCGGTTCCTAACTGTGTACTGCAGATACCGTTGGGGGCTTCGTTCGACAGACTTATGGATATATCCTTTTTCAAATAATTTTTACTTTTCTGTACTTTAGCTTGCATATGCACGTAGTGTTCATATGACTGCTAAAGTGGGGGCTAAATGTAGCATCGTAAATTGTACGCACTTGCTAGGGTGGTACAATTTCACACCTAGTTTAGCACCCGCCTTGGCGCATTTTGCATTTTGCATTACATTTCCCCTTTAGCACTTAATTAATCAAATTAATTAGGTCTAAGGTTCTATTTCATCATCTTCCACATCATAAAGTTGGGCCCGTTCATTAAAGTGTGCCCCTTTCATTTTATTCCTCCAATACATCATTTAATCAAAAACCCTAATTAGGTCCTATTTTGAACTTGGGGGCTTGATTTCGGGGGTCAAAACATCTTGAAATCACCTGTAACTTCGGGATTCTCTCTAAAATCATCATATCCGACGGTTCTGAAAATTTGGTGAAAAGTTGTCGGGACCAGGGTGCCCGGAGTGCACACGGTCCCAGACATTTTTCTCGAAATTTTAAGAGCGCGATCTAATCATAAAATAAAGCTTAACCCCAAGAAATTGGTGGGAGATTCAATCTCTAGGTCGGCCAAAAGTTGAAATTAAGACCTAGGGTTTCATATATAAGAGCTCTCTTTCTTCATTTGAAAGGATCGAGAATTTTGGTTTCAAGGGACTTCTATGCAGCGAAAGAGCAGATCTTTGAAGACTTCAACAACATTCAACATCCATCCATCAAGAATTCATCAATTTCATTCATCCATTTAGGGCTTTGAAGACATTGAAGAGCAATAGGGGATCACCGACTGAAGATTGGCTTGTACCCCTCCCTTGGGGTTGGGTATGATTTCATGTTGTTTTCATGTCTTTGCATAAGCCTCATTATATCATTTGTATTCATGCTTTAGATCAATTTTCATCTTGATTTGGAGCATTTACATTATCATTTACAAGCAATTAGGGTTTACTTTCTAGGTTGCTCTAGTTTGCTTACTTGCATTTTAGGATCTTGCACACACACAAGGTCTGCACACACATTACTTTTACAATACAACTTGGCTATTCGTGGAGGTAGAAATCACCAAAGCGAGGGTTTGACTAAGGCAAAACCCTATATAGCCGCCCACCATACCCTTTCAGATATAAGTGCAGATTTCGGGATTCGGACGACGCCGCAAATTGCAGATCCGACTGAAGTAGACCGAGACAGAACTTCACACCAAATTCCAACCCAGAAGACTAGGATAGGGGCGTGGGGCACCCTAGTCCTACCAGGACAGGGGCGCTGGGCACCCTGGTCCCTAGGACAGTGGCACTGGGCGCCCTGGTCCTTTTGTCAGACAACAAGTTTCAGCATTTCCGACAGCTTTTCAGGTTGCAAAATAGCAGTTTCAGGAGCAGTTTCAGGAGCAGAATCAGGACAGTGGCGCCTGCGCCCCCATCCCAAACATTTTCACTCAGATTTTAACTCTGGTATGCATTTGCATTCTTGTCTTGTCCTTGTGTTTACAGCTTTCCATTGTTTAATCTCAATTCTGCAATCTTGTTATTAGTTCATACTTGCACTTTGGGGTTAGGAATTGAACTTGCATCATTCTATCTATCATTTGCAACAAAGGAATAGAAATCCTAATAGGTAGCCCGTGGCTCTCTCTTCCACAAAAAGAAGTAGCCAATTGTGTGATACCTTTAGGCTCTTTCGTATTCCACAAGTGTGTGATTGAAAGTGAGATTAGGGCATGTTTGCTTAGTGTCACTTTTTGCCCCACACACAAGGAAAGGAGAATGTTGTCACATATGCCTTGAATAGGAGGTGCATTGATATTTTAGTGCTGACTCTTGGTGTAGATTTGTAGAGTCATATCCTCAAGGTACTTCCTAGCCATACCTTATATCAAGAGGTGAGAGCAGAGATTGAGTCAAGGGGAGCCCTTGAGGGCTGGTTTTTAGGATATTTTATGGAGTTAGATGGGCTATTATGTCATCTTGGTCATATTTATGTTCCACTTATAGATTATTTTTGTACCTTGATTTTGTCTAAGGCATATCATGCTCCTTATTTAGCACATCCCATCTCCAAGAAGATGCATGTAGACCTTAGATAGTTGTATCATTGGGCAGGGATGAGGCATAATATTAAGAACCGTTTGTCTAGTTGCCTAGATTTTCAGAGGGTGAAGGCAAAATATTGTCATCCCTTAGGTCTCTTGCAGTCACATCTTATTCTCTAGTGGAAATGGGACACAATATATATGGACTTCATAGTAGGGCTACCTATGTCTTCACATTGTCATGATGCTATTATGGTTATAGTGGATAGGTTGTCTAAGGTGGCACACTTCTTCCCCATTGGATCTATATATATACTACTTCTTTTTTAGCATATGTGTTTATGGTGGACATTCTATGATTGCATGGTATACCTTGTATGATCATATTAGATCAAGATCCAATGTTCACTTCTGCATTCTAGCTTCTCTACAACATGCTTTGGGTGTCTAGCTTAGCTTTAGTTCTACATACCACCTCAAGACTAACATACATACATAGAAATTTAATCAAGTTCTTGAGGATATGCTTCATATGTATGTCAAGGATCAACACTCTCATTGGGAGGACTATTTGTACCTAGTTGAGTTTGCCTATTATAATGGGTACCATAGTTCTATTGGCATGCCACCTTTTTAGGCTTTGTATGGTTGTTCGGGATGTAGTCCATTGAGCTTGGATCATTTAGAAGACCACATTATTTTGGGTCCCGAGATGCTTTAGGATATGGAGCAGTAGGTAGTTCACATTAGAGAGAATTAGATCACAACTCAAGATCGACAAAAGAAGTATGTCGATACCCATAGAGTAGATTCTCAATTTTAGATAGGCGATCATTCGTTCTTGAGAGTGCATCCTTGGAAGAGCCCATCTATTATTGAGAAAACTCTAAGTTGGCACCAAATTTTGTTGGACCTTTTAATATTCTTGAGAGGATTGTTCTTCATACCACCTCGCCTTTCTACCTAGCTAATCTTGCATCTGTGATGTGTTCCATGTTTTAGTGCTTAGACAATATATTTCCAATGTGACACATATTCTTGATTGGAGTGCTTTAGAGGTCGAGGTTGGGTAGCTTCATTTGGAGCCCATGCAAATCCTTCAACATTGGAGGCTGATCCTTAGGAGTTTAGAAATAGAGTAGGCAAGGGTCTAATGGGACCCAAAGGGTGATACATCAACCATTTGAGAGGATGCTATGTGGTTAAGAGAGTTGTATCACTATATTTTTGTAGGTTTTAAGGAGTAATCTTAGTTCTGGGGCGGGGGGGGGGGGGGGGGGGGGATGTAATGCCTCCCACATTTGCATTCTATCATTTCATTAATTTGAGATGAGATCGACTTTGTATATGCTATACTTTGACTGTGTGTATAGTATTCTTTTGTATTGGCACCCATATGGTGCATCTTGCTTATAATTATATTATTTTGTTCATGTGATATCACTACTGATATGGATAGTAGGTTATACTTGTAGATTTAGTGATGACCATATATGCATGATGACTCTATGATGATGTGACATGATGTTATATGATGATGTATAGATTATATTATGAGGATATTTTTTATTATACTGATTGTGATGTGGTTACATGATGATGTTTTGATGGATTTATATTGACTTGATGAAAAATGATGTTGCTAACCATGTTGACATGTGACCCCGATTGGGGAAAGATTACTTATGATTTTAGCTATATTATATTATATTATATATGTATACATAGGTATTTGTATGTTTTGGTTGATGCAGGTACAAGACATCGACTCCACTTGGCTCTATAGGTTTGAGCATGCCCATATCCTCGATGGTGGTTATAGGATTATAGGAGATAACATAATGGCCAATTATATCACTCAACCCTAGCCATCATTCCCAATTTGGATGATTTTCCTATTTACACATGATTATATCTTCAGTTACTAGTTTTGGTAATGTTTGGTTATCCTAATGTATTATTGTGTGAGACTAGTAAAGACTATTTGTGCATAGTCAATTAGTTGCAAATTGTCGCTATTATAATATAAATATTGACAATATTTAATTACTATAGTGGTAATTTAATATTTAAATGTGTATTATGCATTATGTGTATTTGATTTAATGAGATTTGAATGATTTATCACAAGGGACCTTTTAGAGTCTAACTGACATTTTGAGTTTAATTTGATTTTATTGTTATTTTATTTTCACTCAAAAAGTGAGTTTATAATTTATTATTGAGCTCGTTTTTACAACACTTAGTCTATTTTTTTTCCTTTGTTCTCAAAAACCCTATGTGTGGAATTTGAATTAGTGTGATTGAGATATTTCTTGGGTAGAATTTTGTGGACATTGTTTTAAAAGATTTGGATTGGTGATTCCTATTGACTGTCCGAAATTTTCATCCTCTCTCGGTGTATTCGGTGCACATTTTCATGTTGATTTTTTCCTCAAGTTTTGAGGTAGGATCTTTAATTTGTCCCTTATTTCTTGATTGAATTGATTATACTAAGTTGTAAATGGTTTGTTTTGTAAATCTAAGCACTCTTGCAATTTAAATTTCTACATTTAGATGAGTTTTGAATTGTATGCTTTCAAAATTTGAAATAATGGGTGTATATGGGGAAACTATGCCCAAATTTTATTGGATGGGTGAAATGTCAATTTTATTGCATTTTTTAAATGTTGTGTAGTTAGAGACCAATGATTTTTCTCTAAATTTTTATTTATGAAGTTTGATAATTTAAGCTTTTTGGAGGCCAATCAATGGTGGATGACCTCCATGACTGGTTTTAACTCAATTTTGGGTTTAATGAAAAGTTGATTTTGTTTTGACATGATATTATATTGTGGTATTATTAGTTTATATATGTAATTTTTGAACTGGGATTGATTCAAATCCAATTCCATGCTATTGAGACCATTTGAGCATTTTGTGAATTATGGTGTTCAAATGACTTGTTTGCATGAAACTCTTAATTTTTGTCATTAATATTCACATTGTGTATGCATTATTCCTCATTCATGGGAATAAGATGAGATTGGGTATGGGTATTAAAGTCAATTAGGAGAGTGGCTATCAATGGGGGATGGGGCCTAAAGTGGCCACCGGGTCAGCCTATTGTTGAGTTGAATAACAAGTGAAAACATAATTAAAACAATGGCCTGAACACACTAATAAGATAATTGAGTATGCCCCTTGCATTACTTGAGTGCTTGGTTAGGCTAAGGATGTATTAGGAAGGCTTGGCCATTTGTGGAGCATTAATTTGGCATGATCGAGTCTCCTTGTCTTCATGAAAGGAATACTCGGTTCCACATGATCCATCCCTTTGAGCTATGCGATGACACTCCTGCTTCTTGCTTTCTAATATCCAACCATTGTGTAGACTTGAGTAGTGACCCATAATAGATTTACGAATTGGTAATATCTATTTAATTGTTATTGTATTGCATTCTTGTATGCTTTCATGTTCAGTGTATGCTTTGTGTGTGAGCCTATTGTACCATTACTTGCATTGCATGATTGTTGGGGCCTTGTGACTATCTCCATGAGCATGATGGGGTGGACCTAAGGGTTCCACATGATTGAGTAGTATTGCACACCACCATTGGGGATCGGTGGACTTATTTTGTGATCACCTCAAAGAGCTTCTTCACTTCCCTCAACACATGTTCCTTCTTGACCTTTCATTCTTGTTATTAGAAAACCAATTTTATATTGATTCAAACCTTGTAAATATTGATGTAATGTATAATGAAACACTCTAAGTGGAGAATGAAGTAATAAAAACATGATTGGTATGGTTTAGTGTAGATTTACATGGAGTAGTGTTGGAATCGACCATAAAGTATGATCTTTTAAGCTCTTAATTATTAATGCATTATGAAGGTTATCATAGGAACAATTTCATTGGTGATTTAAAATTAAGGTAGATATGATTTTCATAGTACTTGAGATTGATATAGCCATCTCCTATTTTGGTCATAAGATCTTGATCGAGTTAGAGTGAAATTGGGCATTTGGAGCCATTGCAAGTTGAACTGAGATAACACAATAGGTGTCCCATGGAGTCATTATTGAATATCCCAAACAACTAAGAGGGGGGTAAAATCAGTTATCAATTGAAATATTTTACTTATTCCACAAAAATAGATCTAGTAAACTAATACTTAACCACCCAACCATAAACTAATATAAGCATGAGAGAGCACACACATGAAACACCAGATTTTATGTGGAAAACCCAAGAAGGGAAAAACCATGGAGAATGATAATTATCAATTATAAAACACCTGTTAGGGTGACACCGATTAAGGTGATTTTGTACAAAGGGTGGCTCACTGCAGGTGGGCTCACTACCCAACTAAAACCACCAAAAAAGGGCTCACTGCCCAGAAGAAGAAGAAGGAAAAATAAGTAATTTGTCACTGTAGGACAACTGCCACTATATTGCAATGCTGGAAGAAACATTTGCCTCACTACCTCTTGTACCAAATAATAACAACACACTACCACACTACTCAACCACAACTTCACATAATCTCGCACAAATTCGTACCAATAGGAAAATAAAATTTATTTTTCGATCCACTTGCTTCTATATATTTCTCATTACAATCATCCTTTATTTATACTAGTCTTTTGAATAAGAAGTCTCCCAAGTCAGCCAAAGAATTTACTAGAACACAATTTGAAATAGGTCTACACTAAACATTCTCATGGTGGAAAGGAATGAGAAGTGGACCACACCACATTGCACTTCATCGACCATAACAACACATTATCCATACACCACAATCACTAGAGTAAAAATAGAACATTCAAGGTCGATTGGACCCGGAATGAAGACATCCACAACCATGATTATGGAGCACATCATCACATCCTGAATCAAAATAAAAAAGATAAAAAATGAATTATAACTCCAAAATATTATCATTAGAACCAGAAATGCAAAGCATTGCAAACATCGTCAAACACCATCATCATTGAATACACTTCTAGAGAAAAAAATCCAGAGCACCAAATCATTAGAATGACATCCCAAAGAAACATACAACAATATACCAAAAATTCATGACTACAACTGCAACATATCATAAATGCAGAGTACAAACCAATCACTGAAACATAGAGTATGTTGACATCAACGACAACTATATTGACATAGTATCAACTTCACATTTGCAAAAGTCCTATTATGTCTTATAGTTTCTTTTGACTCCCTTGTGTATGTTTGTTTTTGGTTTTGAGTGTTTGGGGTAGAGTGGTTGTGTTATGAGTCCACCCGGACTCTGCCTAGCCTGATAGGTGTCATTCGGTGACACAGTGTCACTCTACTTGGACCATTTACATACCTTTTTTCTCAATTCTCTTTATTAAAGGATTTTATAGATATTTTGATTTCACAAAGGATTTTTGGCTGTTTTGTATGTTAAACACTCCAACTGGGAAGCTTGTTGGTCTGAACAAATACACATCTCAAAGGATGATAGTGAGAGTCCTGCGGAGAATTACAAACATTGTCGAACATCATCATCATTGAATACACTTTTGGAGCACAAATTTTGGAGCACCAAATCATAAGAATGACATCCCAAAGAAACATCCAACAACATACCAAAGCTTCATGAATACAAATACAACATATTAGAAATGCAGAGCGCAAACCAATCACTGAAACACATAATTAGTATGTTGACATCAATGACAACCATACTTCAACACACTATCAAATTCACATTTTCAGTAGTCCTATTATTTCTTATATTTTATTTGGACTCCTTGGTTTATGTTTGTTTTGGTTTTGAGTGTTTGGGGTAGAGTACTGGTTGTGTTATGAGTCCACTCGGACTTTGCCTAGCCTGGTAGGTGTCATTTGGTGACTCAGTGTCACTCTACTTGGCCCATTTCCATACATTTTTTCCCAATTCTCTATATTCAAGGATTTTATAGATATTTTTACTTCACAAAGGAGTTTTGGGTTTTTTGTATGTTAAACAATCCAATTGGGAAGCTTGTTGGTTTGAACAAATGCACATCTCAAAGGATAATAGTGAGAGTTCACCAATCTAGAGGAAGCTAGCGCATCCCAAGGACACTGGAAAATTCTAGGGATAGTAGTGTGAGTCATGTAAAATTATTATCTATGATAGTGTCCTCAAAATGTGGTTGTGTCCTCTCAAGATACTTGCATAGTGGTGCAGGAGCACCCTAGGTCCAAGGCTAGGTCTATTAGGTCCAAAATGTCCAAAGCTAGATTTTTGGTTTTGTGTGATTTTATTTCATGTAATAAGGTATTTTTCAACCATACTAGGTTTATTGGAGTCAAGGTTGGGTTCTTAGGTGACGAATTCAAAAATGTAAAAACTGTTAGAGTTGCACAATGTTGCCAAGTAACTTTTACATATTTTTGTCATACAGTGCATAATGATGTTTTAGTTAGTCTCTAATTTGAAAATTGGTTGGGGGAAAGTTGGAGAATGTTTGTAAACATGTAAAAGGCCTTGTATCATCAACTCAAGAGGTCGAATGAAGTTTTTGGAAGTTGAAACAATCAATAAAAATCAATATTTCCTGCAAATCTGAACACGTTTTTGACCGTTGCGACATTTTGTATGGTTTTGTACGAACTATGTATGGAATTAACATGGAATGGTTGGAAAGATAAATGAGTTACCTTTCATTTAGATTTGGTTTGGTTTAATTTTATTAAGTTTTGAGGGAGATACAAGCAATTATTTCCAGGTGGGTCAAAAACCCTATGTAGGGTATCCAGTGACAAAAAAATGAATAAAACCCCATTCCACTAGTGAAATCTCCCCAAAATTGGTGGAATGGACTGTATTTATGTGTTACTCAATATGTAAAAGGTACAGGAACATGGAAGAATGTTTTCCTATGAAAACATGATGCCCTAGGCTTGATATCTCTATGTACTAGACTGAAAACCTTGTCAAAGAGACATAAATTATATTGTGTCTCATCAAGAGTGGATTTGATTGGTGTGAGATGTTACATGGAGTGTATGGAACCTATATAAGCCCAAAATATTTTTGAATTCCTTTTGGAGTCCTTTGGAGATAAAGCCCTAGGTTGTATGCAAGCCTGAATGCCAAATTAAGCCTAATTAGAACAAGGAAAGTCAGTTTTAACCCTATTCGTACAAAGGAACTCTATCTCATTTTGATATATATTTTATAAGGGAAAAATGGGTATCCAAATATGTTTTTTTATCCTCATGATCATTCATTATTCAAAATTTATGGACAATCAGATCCATTAGGAGGGCTACAAGGTCTATTGATGGTTTATGAAGGAAGTGTGTGGTGTGATGCCCCAGAAGCCCTTCCAAGTTGTTAGTTGAGAGGTTGAAATAATTGCTACCCATACTATACATAAAATTGGTATCAGAGCATAGGTTGATAAAAAAGAGGGAATAAGTTAAAGTGAAAAGAGATGAAGATGCCTTCAAAAGGGAACCTAGTGGTTGGAGAGGTAAATGAGTTGAAGGAGAAACATGCCAGAGAAATGAGGGAGATGAAAGAACTAATTGAAGCCCTTCAAGCCAGGCTTTCTTTTGTAGAGACAAACCAAAGAAAAGGTTTTGTCATAGGGGATGTAAGTGACTAAGAAGAAGAGGAAGAAGAAGAAGGGGGAGAGGAGATTCCCCAAGAAGGGCACCTAGAGGAGTTGGACCCTGAGGGATTCAGAATGGCAACGATATTGAAGATAGTCAAGGGAGGTAGTCATAAGGTGAAGATGGATTTACTAATGTATGGAGGAAACCTAGACAATGAAGAAGTTTTAGATTGGACAGGGGCATTAGACAACTACTTTGAGTATGAGGATGTACATGAGGAACAAAGGGTGAAATTCGCCAAAACAAAATTGAAGGGCCATGCTTTGTTATGGTGGGACTATGTATAGGATGAGAGAAGAAATAAGGTCAAATCAAATATTATTTCATGGGATGGTATGGTTGCCAAGATCAAGGGCAAGTTCCTACCTAATGACCATGTCATCCAAACATATAGGAAACTCCAAAACCTCAAGAAAAAGGAGATGGATGTCAAAGAATATACTAAGGAATTATACAAGTTAAGCATGAGGTCAGGTCACATGGAGGATGAAGTGGAGAAGGTGGCCAGGTATATGAATGGATTGAGGTTCAATCTTGAAGATGAGTTAAGTTTGACAACCCCAAGAACGGTAGAGGAATACTACCAATTGACAATCAAGGCTGAAGACAAATTGAAAAGAAGATAAGAGAAGGAGAGCAGAGGTAAGGGAAGGATGAGTTTCAGAGGAAGAGGTTCAAATATTGAGAAAGGATAGTCACAAAGAGATCAAGGTGAATCAAGCGCTACACAAGTGCAAGCACCAAATTCAAGAGGAGAGTTTGGAGGAAGAGGATCCAATATTAGGAGTGGATTTGGGGGTAGAGGAGGAACAAGTGGTTTCATTGGAAAGTGTTGTTGGAATCAATGAACATTGAGAGGGGGGGGTGAATCAGTGTTCCGGTATTTATAAATTTATTAATTTGATTCTTAATCAACCAGATGCACAAATAAGAAATTGAAATGTAGAAACACAAAGAAAACAAGCACATAACCATAACACCAATATTTTTATGTGGAAACCCAAAAAGGGAAAAAACATGGTGGGATTTGAACCCATAATATTATTCCTCTATGTCCAGTAGCAAAACAATATTACAAAAGGGGAATTCACTTACATTTAGGCACACTGCCTAGAGCTCACTGCTCAATTACAAAAGGGCTACAACCCGGACGAAGGCTCACTCCCTTATAGGCTGATAGAAAATGATTAAAATGAGTAATGTGTTAGCCATTCGGCAGGTCAGTGCCTCTTGTGGATTTGTGACATGGATTTCTCCCACCTCCTATGGTTCCTTAACTTTGGCCGCACGCCCATTCACTAATAGTTTGAGCTTTTGGTGTAACGACAATGGTGATTCCAACAAATGGTATCAGAGCACCAGTTTACGGGTTCGAATCCCTAGAGTTGTCTCTAGAATCCTTAGTAGTTGTTGAGGGGGGATTGTTGGCCGTTCGGCGGGTTAGCGCCTCCTGTGGATTTGTGATATGGCTTACTCTCGCCTCTTATGGTTCCTTAACTCTAGCTGCATGCTCGTTCACTGACAGTTTGATCTTTTGGTGTAAAGACATCAATGATTCAACCATAATGAACTGAATGAAAGCATCTGACTATGCCAAGTAACAGTTCTGGTTAGGCACAAAGTGATCCGCTATGACTGATCTGCTAAACTACTATGTTTTGCTCTGCTCTACTTACTAGATCAACACAATTCAAGGTGCGCACATGAAACTGCGCTCAATCGCTCTTAAATCATCACACACATCACATCCACACCCAAATGCATTAACCAAGTAGATCTTATATATCCGCACTATCAAATTTGATCTCCCACAAGTCGGCTTCACAAACTATCAAAATATGAAACATTTAATGCTACAAGTCGGCTCAAATCCATTCCAAAACATATTATGGACCCAAAATACATGTTTACATGCTTCCTATAGGTCTCACTAATTATCTCAAATACATCACCAATCACCAGAATCTATCTAAGAAATCCGGACCACACGTTACACCAATAATATTGAAGTTAACACTATTTTATTGCTCTACTGGATATCGGATCTTCCAGATATCAGATCTTCAAAAAGGATTAGGAAGCAATACCAGATGGTGGATTTGCATGATAATATTCTTTTGATAATCAACCAACTAAACCTGATCTTCGAAACTAGAATCTGCTTCTCTGGAAATGAGAAATGCCCACAAAACTATACACTGACCTTCACCAGGTAGACTTGATACTAGAAAACTTACTCAAGACATCTGGCTAACCAAAACTCCATACCAGATAAGATCATAAAGTTGAGTTGCCGTCAATGGAAACTCCTAAGAATCTACTATTGGCATATGTGTAGAGCATGATGACATGATGATTTTGTATGTTGTCATTGATGTCAATATGCTGAAGTATGAACCGGTATGTTGTAGTAAGCAAACTGGCAAGAGAACTAGTATGATGATGTAAACTGGTATTTGTGAAAAAGTGGAGCGGTATGTTTGTTCAAGGTGAAACAGTATGTTGGAATGAGAACCGGTATATGGAAGTTTTGTATTGGGGTTTCATTTGGCATGACTACCAGTTGGTAGTCTCAGCTTCAGGGTTTCCGGTTGATGCATTCCAAGATTTTGCGCCTTAACCGATGACATCTTGTGATGAGTTAGCATTGTAATGAAGACTAGATAAGTGTGGCCATGTTAGCCTTGTGCATGTGAAGGATTTCCTTAAGGATATTGCATGGAGATTGATCCTATCTACCTCAGGAATGTGCAAAGTCTCTGTAAACAATGGAGAGCGCGTGATGAGTTATCAGCTTCCGGAAGCGAAAAAGAATGAATGTTGGAGAATGTCTTGAGATCTGGTCAAGATTGTTGTATTTGATGTAGTGTGATTAACAGTCAGGATTGAACCGATTGGATTGTAAAACCTAAATGTTTAGGGTTTAGGGTTTATGCTACCGACCTATCTGTTTCCTATAAGGTCGATGATGATTTTCATTTTGAAGTTGTTGGCAAATGTTATGTGTGTATCCAAGTGAAGAGATACTTGATTCTTGCCAGACCAGAGAAGTGTGTTGATACCTGTAGAGTGATTATAGAAGAGGAGGAGCTAAAGTGGATCTGCCTTGGCATTAAGTGCTATTATCAAATCAATGTATTACCTGTTGACTTCTAACCATTTCAGCAGTTGGAAAATCCCTGCTTTAACAGGCTTTTGTATAAATCCTTTAACAGGGTGACTCAATTCAATGAGTTCTTCAAATCCTCTTGTGAGGTAACCTTTAATAGGGTTCTAACCTTTAACCAGGTATTTAGCCATCCCTTAACCAGGTGATCCCTAGCAGGATCGGTTGCTAGCAGAACCTATTGTAAAAGTCTCTAACTAGACTAGGCTCCTAACAGAGCGGACTTCAAAAGAGTTCAAGAATAGCTTGTGGGTATTCATCCCCACCATGGTTTTTCCCAATTGGGTTTCCACGTGAAAAACCAGTGTGTCATGTGTGATGTCTTTCATGTGATGGTTTAGTGTTTTATGTCAAAGTGGTAAAACATGTTGAACTAGCAGTCATTATATTTTTGATGATAGATTACTTATTTTTGCAGAAGGGTGAAGTGGAAATGAGGTATTAGATTGCATGGAAAGCTAAGGGTTACCGGTTTATGTCTTTCACATTCTCACTATGTTTTACTGGTAGAAATATGATTTAGACTAGTGTTATTGCTTGCCAGTCAAGTGCTATGTTTACAGTCAAACCGGTTCAGGGAAAGTGTTTTTTCCTGTACTGATTCACCCCCCCTCTCAATACCAGTTTGGTACTAATTGTTCATCATTAATTCATCATCTACATGCATAATATATGCTAATCTTCACTAGAGCATCATCAAAACAACATCAAATGCCAACAATCTCCCCCTTTGGCATTGATGGCAACACTATAAAAAATGCTCCAAAAACTGCAAACAATCTGAAATTTGTACACTCAATTGACTCCAAGACTCCCCCTAAGAATAAACATCATTCTTCACTACACTATCCAATTCTCTCCCCCTTTGACATCAATGGAAAGGGTAGGGATCTTCCAAAACACATGTACAAAAGAATGCAATAAACTACATGAATTTAAAAATATCTGCATAGGTAACCTTCAGGGATTGCAGGTACCCATTCCATACTCTCATAAAACAATCTAAAACATTAATCAGAGCACTGAACATGTATGCATGCACTTCACCACCTTTGAGATCAGATGACACCTGTTTACCTAAGGCAATGACTGCATCCTGCTAAGCTCCGAGTAAGGTGTCCATCCTGGGAGTAATCAAACTTCTCAGTTCTCCCACTCTGCTCAACATTTTCTCTTTTTCTTTATTCAAGCCCTTTATTTTTTTTAGTAAAATCCATTATTTGGGCTTCAAGGGAATTAGGAAAAACTGAATGAGGGGCAAATGAATGACCGATACTAGCTAGTTTCCCTTCAAAATCTCTTATTTTCTTATCAATGTCAGTAGTAAACTTAGGCAAAAATAGACATGATTTAAATATTTTTCTGCCTTCACTTAATGCATCCTTTGCACTTTTCACCGTAGTCTTCAAAACTTCTCTGTCATCTTCAATTGTCATCAAATATGTTTGAAGCCTCATCTCATTAAGTTTATTGAAAACCTTTATATCTACCACTTTTTCTAATGACACAAAATCAAATTCAACTTTATTCAACATATCCTTAAGCTTATTGAATGGTGAGTCATTTGTAATCTGCTTAAGGTCAGGCAAAACTTTTTCCAAAAGATATCACTTCCTTTTCTTCTGAAGCGAACTTGAGTAGATCATCACTGGCCTTGATTTGCGTAAGAGTGGGAAAATTTAATGCTTGAAGAGGGGATAAGGTGCTTAGATCTACTAGACCATGAGAAAGATCATATTGAACTACAATCTTCTTTCCCTTATTAGGAATAGTATCTTTGATCATGGTTGCCAGAGATTTAATTGTTTTCTCTTCACCCTTTTCCTTCACCGGTTCTATATTTTTGTCCTTTTCATCCTCTTCACCTTTCTCACCAACTCTGCCATCATCTGCAGTCTTTCCCACTTCACCTAAATCCTCTTCTATCATTTTTTTAATTATTTGTATCTCAGAAGGATCCTGAGTAGCATCACTAGAGTTATCCATAGCTTGATTTTCAGAGGCATCAACTAGAGTTACCTGTTCAACTGGATCAATTTGTACAGTCGATTGATCCTGTGGAACTTCTGTTTGGACATGAATTGCTGGAGGAGAAGTGTATTTACTTGAATGTGCTTCTGGTTGGGTATCACTCTTCTCTGGAATAACTTGATAGCCATTTTCTTTCAAAAAAAATTTGAAAATACCTTCAATGTCTTTTACTACTTCATCTACCCTTCCGATCATTATTTTATTCACTTGGTGCTTGCTTCAAAAGTTTTCTTTTTCAAGTCCTAAAATCTTAGGTATTTCTTCTCTAGTTATTTTTAGACATATCTATACTAATGTAAATTCTTTCAACCTTTCATCTTCTGCACTAGCAGTGTGTCATCGGGCATCTAGGATATTATACAAGATCTTTGGGATCATAGATGATAACTCTATCAAAACCTTACTGAATTTATCCATATACTCTACAATTGCTTCTTCTATTTCCTGCTGGTCTTTATCCTCAAAATTTTCATAATATACAGAAACATTTTTCAAATTATCATCTTTCAAAATTTCATCAATCGATTGCTGCAAGGTCAATGGAGGCACAATTTCATATGGGCTTTCTATCTTACCGGACTTGAGAGCCTCATCTATTTTAGACTTCTTCTTCTTGCCTATGCTGACCTTTGCGGATGGCTCTGCTTGAGACTTGGCTTTCTTAGCAGGAGGAGCATTACCAGATGTAGGCTTCTGAACTACTCTTGTATAAGTAGCAGTCTTCTTAACTTGCCTCACCTCTTCATCTGACTTTGTTTCCTCTTTTTCTGTACTATATTTTCTTGTAGACTTTTCTTTCTTCCTTTTCTCTGCTCCACCAATAGATATTGCTGGTTTGGGCTTAGGTGGAGGTACTAGTGTCTATACACCGAAGGCAGTTGCAAATTTACTAGGCTTGGCTTGTGTCAGCTTGGGAGGAGCCGATTTATCTTGTTTCTTCACCATATCTTCCTCCTTCATAATGTTATTCTCTTTGGCCTTCTGTAATGCTTCCCAGGTAATACCCATTTTCTCTGCAAGTTCCTCTACCTCCTTTCTCACTTTCCTCTTCCTTTCGACATCAGTGAACTTTTTATGCAAGTTTAGATTCTTTTCCTTGAAAGTTCCAAATATTTCTTCCTTCTATTCTATCAGTTGACTTAGTAGATGTTGTGCATATGCTTGAAGCATAATAGTATCAACCTCATACCCCATGGGCATGATCCAAACTGTTCTTGGCTCAACAACCTCCATATGGTATTGATATTTATCAACCATAAAACAAATTGTTTTCTTATATTTCTCAACTATTTCCTTAGGAATTATTTCTTGAGCTTTCATAGAGGCTTGAAAGGTCTTCAAATAGCCCCACAATGTAGATATTCTCAATGTGGCATCACAATGCACCACTAAGAGGGGGGTGAATCAGTGGTTCTTAATCTTTTCCCTTTAACTATCCTATGTGAGTATATCGGTTCACAGATCTAACTCAATGTAGACTTACTGGTTAGTGGGGAGACCAACACAAATGAAATCACACACAAAGGGACATCTCATAACACCAACATGTATGAGGAAAACCCAAGATGGGAAAAACCTCAGTGAGAAATTCTGCTAGAGAGTACTTAATCACAATGCACCACTAAGAGGGGGGTGAATCAGTGGTTCTTAATCTTTTCCCTTTAACTATCCTATGTGAGTATATCGGTTCACATATCTAACTCAATGTAGACTTACTGGTTAGTGGGGAGACCAACACAAATGCAATCACACACAAAGGGACATCTCATAACACCAACATGTACGAGGAAAACCCAAGATGGGAAAAACCTCAGTGAGAAATGCTGCTAGAGAGTACTTCTCCAATCCAGCCTCACAATTAATCTCTTATTACAATTTTTAGGGCACCAACCCAAGGAGCACCAACCCCTGATTTAGGGCACCAACCCAAGGAGCTACAAACCCTACACTAAGCTCCAAATCAGTGAATATAAAACATATTCATTTACAAGTTAATAGCCTTGTTACAAATGGATTTTGTAACTCTTCCTTAAATCTCTTTGTTGTATCTCTTGTCCAGTTCACTGCCAGTTCTCTCTCTGTGTCACCTTATCACTGCTGCAACCTAATCTCCTGTTGAAACTTTATTAGTTTAGCCTCTTCTCCTTCTCTACAAATTCTCTCCGTGTCTTTGCCAGTACTCTCTGCTGATTGTCTTTTCTCTCAACTGTTCTGCTTCTCTTTACTGGTTCTATCTTCTGTCGGTTCCTTCTTGCATACTCTACACTCTTCTGCAACTCTTCTCTACCAGTTGGTCACCACTGATATACTTCTCTCACAGACTCACTTGCAGACTATCGGTTCCTCACCATTGCCGGTTGATCCTCTCAACTTGATTCTCACTCTCACACACTCAGTCTCTTTTCATAGACTTGTTGAGTACTTGACTGATTTGCTCTTACTTGTAGAAGAAATACTCTCCCCTTCAACAACGATCTTCAATGTTTTTTTCTTGCTTATTTATAACCTGGTTTTCCTACCAAAAGCTAATTCAAATTTAGGCAGCTAGGGTTTTCTCATCATTCTCAAGACAAACCAAATCCAATCAGATCTCATTTGATCTGATCACTTGGATTGATGAATAGTAAGTCATCAATCAATCTTGCCATTGTTGTGCCTTCTTGATCACGTCTTCTATCTGTGGCAATTTGCTTTTGACCTGTCAGCTGATTTCTTGGTCAATCACAAAGATTGGTATTGCGGTTTCCTTCACCTGCCTCAATCTCCTCAATAAGTCTAAGCTAGATCTTTGTTGTCCTCTTGACTTTGAGTCGCAAACCTCTGCAGTGCATCCCATGAATCTTGCAGTCGACATAAATATCGACCTTTCACCATCTACCTCACAGCCTGATACTTCACCGACTCAACACACCAACCCGTGCATGCATGCAACTTCACCTCTATGTGGTGTCCATGTTGGCGTCCACCTTTGCTAGATCATCTATGTTGGTATGAACATGATCATCGACCAAACACTCAACCGGTTCTTCTTTTCTACCAATTTACCAACCCTGTTGGTATCTCATACTTTAACGGTTAACCTTCATGTCTGCTCTTTGTTGAACTATTGGCGGAACACCTTAACCAGTCACTAGACATGTCTATCCAGAGCATGTTCATTCTCATTAGGTGGGAAGTCTTCTACATCTACACCTTGTCCCTATTACTGGTGGACTTACATACCTGGAAACACCTTGATGACACCATGTCATCATCCTTCAATAGACTCCATATTTAATCCGACTATTTTCCTTTGTTTGCATCTTCTCAACCTTGCCTTCTCCCTGATCATCTTGAACCATATCTCAACCAGTTTGTCAAAGTGACAAACTCATCATACTTCATCTGTTCTGGAAACTCAACATGCCTTCTCTATTGGTCCAGTGCATATCCCTGATCTTATGCACTTGAGGTAATCCTTTGATTCACCGGTAGATCCTGTGTGAGCCTGCAAACACTTGCCTTTACCTCTTCGTCCTTATCTCACAAAACTATGATGCACACTATGCATAATAGGAGCTAAGTTCTACTTATCGGTGGTTTATCTTGTCATCTGCATCCTGCAATGCACTCATGTGGCTTCCTTGTTTGTGCAACATATCTTCAAATAGGCACATGTGATCCAATGTGGGCACATTCACTGTCACTCATCTCTTCTCATGGTGACTGCATCTCTATCCTATGGGAGTTTTATTGTTCTGCATCCACACAACATACCGGTGACCTATTCATTCTTCTCCTCTGGTGTTGATATGATTTAGGTTACATTCTACCTCTTCATCACAAACAACATCCAAACATCCTGCTCATTATCAACACATCACTTACCAACTGACATACTCTCCTTACCGGTGATACACTGTACCAATAACCTGTCCATTTCATCCACACAAGTTAGACACTAACTTGTGTACTGGTGACCTCATTGATCATTCCTCTGAATGAAATTCTCTCCCTTACCTTATCGGTGTTCTGCAACATAAGGTGATATCAAAGATATCTCATCCTGTACACAACCATGACAGTGTTGCACATACATTTCTTATACTGGTAGGCATCCTATACCGTTGACATCAATGACAACACAATTCCAACAATCTCCCCCTTTGGCATTGATGTCAACTCATGTAGTATCCGACATACTACATAATCTGTCTCCCCCTTTGTATGATCCGATGGATTCTCACACATGTAGTATGCGGTATACTATAAAATATTTCTCCCCCTTTGACAACAATGGCAAAGGGCACTGTCAGGATATCATTCCTCCTTGCATTTACCGGTCACTGACAAAATTATTTCTCCCCTTTTTCTTTATTGGATGCATCTCCTCCTTGATACCAATTGTTACATCTTCTCAAGTCACATCACTTGAGATGGAGGACTCAACCATCAACTGACACCAATTAAGCATGCTAATTTGATGCAAATTATTTAAAGTACTCAATTGCAGAAAGATGTGTTAGTGAATACTATTTACTTGCCGATCAAATTGCATCACCTTCTGTTTAATCCCAAATTTCTTTAGAATCAAATGTGATTGTACTATAGATACAACCAACCAAATGACAAGTAGATACCCTTAACCATGAAATTCTCCTGGGTATTCCTACTGCAATTTCCAACATCCGTAGTTTGGGTAGTTAGTAACCTTACAAGTTCAAGCATGTTGGCTTTGCATCATAAGCACTTGAACCCCCCTGAGTTATACATGTTAGGTCCTCAATGCCTGTTAGGTCCAATACTAGGACACAAATCATCTCCATATACCAGTTGAGCTATGCAACTATGATCATCTAATGATCTTTCAACTCCATTATTTTACCACAACCTATGACATGATACTGGATGTACACAATGCCATACAATGTCATCATCAAGTCATAGATCAAACCAATTAGCCCAAAAACATGCGATCATGCATGATCAACCACCAGGCCAACATATGTCATTTAGATCTTCATCAACACCACCTGAGACATAACTTCTCATTCCATATTATAGGGGCTATTACAATGATCTCCAACGTCATTGTCTTACATAACATGCAAGTACCTATTAGCATTCATGCCGGTAACATCCTGCACATACCAGTTTCCTATACCGGTCCATCATTACTACCAGAGCACCTTCCTATGACTCCTGACATTTTGTGTCACTTTGCATCTGATTCCAATTATTAATCTCCATCCATTGACACATGCAGTAGTGATCCAAATTTCATCTGTAGGTGTGTAGTCAAGGCAGCCTCTACACACACTTATCATCTCATTTTCTTCCTTCATACCGACAACAACTTGTTCTTCCATGTGTCCTCTTCCACTGAGGGGGTGAATGATAAGTTCAGTGTATTACTCCCCCTAAGATATTGCATCACATCTAAGCCTTAAGAGATATTACCTGTGCAATGAATGCATACTTTTGGTCCATGGTCTTCTTCCTCCATACCTTCTTGGTCTCATTCTTCTTCCCATTTTTAGGCTTGGGAGCAGGTCTTACCATCTTCTACTGATGGGTCCTTTCATTTTCGGACTCTGCATCACAACTGAAAGTAGTGCTATAGTAGCACACAACATCCATCCCAACCTCATGATTGGGGAATCTCTTGACATACAGATTTGACCATCTTCTACTGGTCATGTTGTTGTGACTAGCAATCGAAACTAGTGGAACTCTTGCTCCTACAGGGACGTTTCTCCATTGGTTCCATGCAGGTCTCTAACTTCCATATGCTCTATATCCACCTTTTTATAGAGAAAAGTTAATATACTGACATCCATGTGACTGCAAGTTCCTCTTCCTGCATTCAAACTCTCTATGGCCAATTCCATTGCAATTATAACAAATAATATTTGCATAACCGGGAGAGGGGACATGCATGTATCTACTCCTGGATACATTTTTCTCATATGCATGATGTCTATGAGATCCTAGATTATTCCTTCTAGATCTCTTTCTACATTCTTTTGCCTTATGGCCATGAAAATTGCATGCAAAGCAATAACCAAAGAAGGATGGCATATGACTTGCAAATTTATTCTACCATGCATGGGTAGATCTTGCCGGTTTAGCATCTCTATTTCTACTTCTTTGGGGATGGATCCTAGGTTGTCCATTATGTGCAACTCTTCCATCTGATCTCTTTTTCTCCCATACTTGCTTTGTCCTCTGGGTGGTAGCACTTCCTTGTCTTTTATCGGTAGGAAGTCTTCTTTGTTGTCTTCTCATTTTCCTGCTTCTGGTGAAGCTGTCTTCTCCCATCTTCCCTTTACCTTTGGATCTGCATTGTTCCTCCTTGCAACATCGGTCTTCATTCTTATCTGCAAGTCTTCATCGGTTGTGGTTAGGTCAACCTTCTCTCAGGGAGCATTTTTGACTGTGAAGGTCTATCCCTTGTTTTCTCCATTTGAGGAGATAAATAGAATGTCATTGTGGGGGACATTCTTGTTGGTGGAGCATTCACCGACACCACTTCCTAATCCTTCTATGTTCTTAGCATGCTTCTGCTTCTTCAACATCTTGTCCAAGGCATCACTATTGCTATCAAACTGGATTCTTACCTTGAGCTCATCTTGACACTTCTCAAGGTCATTTTAGAGAACCTCCATTTCTCCAAGCAACTTCTTATATTCTTTATCTTTTACTTCTAGCTCAGAGGCTACATCACTGCATTGACACTCCTTGGTGCCTTCCTTGTGAGACTTCAACTTTGAGATGCATTTCTCAGATTCTTCAAGGCATTTTATCAACTGATTCTGCTCCACAATAGAAACATTCTTGAATCACTTGTATTTCTTTCTTACTCTACTGAGTTCTTCAAGTGCATTTACAAGCTCTCCTTTAAGATCAACTTCTACTTCCTCTTCTTCCTCACCTTCACTATCACTGCCAAACACATCTCGCGGGTAGGAGTGATTTGCATGATCATTTTTCAGATGTGTGCCTGTCATCCTCTGATTCTTGAGCCATGAAGAGGTGAGTTCCTTCTTTATCAATGTTGTGGCTGCTAGTAGATCTGCCTTCATCATCTGCAAATAAATGAGATGCATTTCTCATCATATCATCACAAGACAGTTTTGCAGTAGTGAGCTCATTTCCATAGAGCTTCTTCAATATATCCCATATACTTTTTGCTGATCTACATCTATCCACCTACAAAGAGACATCATCTGTTAGCCCACAGAGTATAGCCTTCATAGTTGCTTCATTGCACTGGTTTCTTTTTTCTGCATTAGAATCAGTGGAAGGACTGACTTTACTAGGGCAGCCATTTACAACATACATCCACACATCAAACCCTAGAGAGGATATATGGACTTGTATTCTACAACTCTAAATAGAATAGTTTGAATCATCAAATACTGGAGTAGGGATTGACACTAAACAAACCATTGTGTCCTTAAGCCAAAATCTACCCAAGCTGGAGAAAGCTCATCTGACTGGGAACCTAGGCTCTGATACCAATTGTTAGACACAATGCAACACTGAGAGGGGGGTGAATCAGTGGTTCTCAATCTTTTCCCTTTAACTATCCTATGTGAGTATACAGGTTCACAGATCTAACTCAATGCAAACTTACCTGTTAGTGGGGAGATCAACACAAATGCAATCACACACAAAGGGACATCTCATAACACCAACATGTATGAGGAAAACCCAAGATGGGAAAAACCTCGATGAGAAATGTTGTTGGAGACTACTGCTCCAATCTAGCCTCACAATGAATCTCTGATTACAATGTTTAGGGCACCAACCCCTGATTTGAAAGGGTGTCTCTTGAAAACGGGCCTTTCCCTCTAAGAAATCTCAACAACCAGAGGGGTAGAAATCACCGAATGATTGCTCCAAGCTTGATTTCGCTGTCAAATCTCTTTTACTTTGTAGCTCTGCTCTTTTCTCTTGATCGCATTGTGAAGAATAAGCTTTTGAAATGCCTTTTTAACCTTTGAAAACCTAATTTTAAGTTGTAATAAATGCTTCAACGGTTAAGCTTTCGGTTGCCTTGTTTTTCATGAAATTGATTACCAGAATCTTAAATCATCTTAAATCTCTTTGAGATATTCTGGATAATATCTGCATACACAAGCTAGATCTTCTGCAACCTTCTAGAAATGGTTATAGATCTTGAAAGAAGGGGTCTATTGATTTGCATGAAAAATTCCCCCTAAGGCCAAAAAGCCCTAGTTATTAGATGAGGTTCCATCACCAGATTCAAAAGTGGAGCCATTCTGCATATTCCGATCTTCTTTCTTTGCCCACATCTTCTTGTGCTAATCTTTGATTTCATCTACCTTTGCTTTTCCTTTCTCATTAGATTTTTTCTTGTTCACCAGTGCATTCCTGCTTCTGCAATGTCTTGCAATATGACCTACTTTGTTTCATGTATGACATACAACATTCCTTTGTATAGGCCTAAAGTTCATCTGATTTGGTCTCATCCTACATTGGTTAGATATATGTCCAAACATCCTACATGCAAAACATCTTTTTTTTTTCTTTCTGAAAATTGATCATCATTCTACACATATTTGACTTATGTCAAAAATTGTTGCATTTTAAACATTGATTGGTAAAGGTAGGACCATTATTCATTGAATTATTCATCATCCCATTATTCATCCTACTTTTGCATTGGTTTTCCATATGACCAAATTTATTGCACGTAAAACATCTACCATTGAATTTATAGGCATTAGGTTTTCTTACCAGAGGTTTCTTTCTCTGCTAATGATTTGATTTTGCATTTCTCTATCCAGAACCAAAGGATTCTCCTTTCTCAAATCCAACTCCTCTTGTATCTTTCCCATATCTCTGACTATCTAGCATCTCATCCAACTGGGTTGAACTAGCTTTGAAATTTTCTTTGTACTCATTAGTAGTAGTCAACTCATCTCTTAGAATTATAATCTGTCTCTTAAGTTATTGTCCACCATTCTTTGTTTGCACCAGTTCAAGCTTCAATTGATCATTCTCATATGTCAATCTGCAACATTCATCAGATCTATCTTTCAAGGATTGAGTCAAGATTTCTTCATTTTTCTTCCAGTCTTCAATCTCCCTAGTCAACTTCATAACAATGGATTGCATCTCATTCTTCAAGACTGCATTCTCCCTGGCCAACTTCTCACATTCATCAATCTTGTCTTGTAGAATTTGATTGTCAACACATTGTTCTTCTTTTTTCTTCAACTTGTCCATTAGCTCCTTTTGCTTTTCCCAAGAAGTGTTTACTTGATCTTTTGGGGTTTCAATGAAGTCTTCAGCTGCACTGAGATTTCTTTTCAGGCTACTCTTTTCCTTCATTGCTGCATCAAGATCTTCAAGTGCCACAACAAGCTATCTCTGTAAACTGAAGTCCATTGATTCAATCTCCTGGATCTTCCTCAAGCTCTTAGGCTTCTTTTGAGGCACAAGGCTCTGATACCAATTATTGGAATCGACGAACACTAAGGGGGGGGGTGAATCAGTGTTATAGTCTTTATAAATTTATTAATCTAATTCTTAATCAAATGGATGCAGAAATACAAGGCAAATAAACACATAACCACAACACCAATATTTTTACGTGGAAACCCAGAAAGGGAAAACCCATGGTGGAATTTGAACCCACAATATTATTCCACTATAGCCAGTAATAAAATAATATTACAAAAGGGGAATGCACTTGCATTTAGGCACACTTCCTAGAGCTCACTACTCAATTACAAAAGGGCTACAACCCAGAGGAAGGCTCACTATCTTACAGGTTGATATAAAATGATGATAATGAGTAATGAACTGAATGGAAGCATCTGACTATGCCAAGTAATAGTTCTGGTTAGGCACAAAGTGATCCACTGTGAGTGATCTAGTAAACTGCTATGTTCTGCTATTCTCTACTTATTCGATCAACATAATTCAAGGTGCGCATGTGAAACTATGCTCAATCACTCCAAAATCATCACACACATCATATCCACACCCGAATGCATTAACCAAGTCGATCTTATATATCCACACTAGCAAATTTGATCTTCCACAAGTTGGCTTCACAAAATATCAAAATATGAAACATGTAATGCTGCAAGTTGGCTCAAATTCTTTCCAAATCATATTCCAAACCCAAAATACATGTTCAAACGCTTCCTATAGGTCTCACCAATTATCTCGAACACATCACCAATCACCACAATCTATCCAAGAAATCCAGACCACAAGTTACACCAATAATAATGAAGTTAACATTGTTTTACTGCTCTACCGAATACTGGATCTTTAAAAAGGCTTAGGAAGCAATACCAGAGAGTGGATTTGCATGATAATATGCTTATGATACTCAACCAACTAACCTTGATCACCAAAACCAAAATTTGCTTTACTGGAAAGGAGAAATGCCTACAAAAATATACACTGAGCTTCACCAGACAGACTTGATACCAGAAAAATTACTCAAGACATCCGGTTAACCAAAACTCCATACCAGATAAGATCAAAAAGTTGAGTTGCCATCAATGACAACTCATAAGAATCTACATGCATTAGATATTACCAATCTTCATTAGAGCATCACCAGAATGACATCAAATTCTAACAAGTGTTATAAGTGCAACCAATTTGCTGGTCACTAAGCATGGCAATGTCCTGAAGGGAAATCATCTACTTCTTTTAGGAGTGAAAGGAGGAACCAAATTTCACAAGATGATGATGCTGAAAGTGTGAATTCTTTACCACAAATGGTAGAACCAGAATTTAGAGAGTCTTTGTTGATGAGGAGGAAGTTGATCAAAGCACCCGTGGAGAAGGAGCCACCCCAAAGGAAGTCTTCAGAACTACATGCAAGTGTCAAGGTAAGTACTGCAAGGTTGTCATTGATTTAGGTAGTATGGATAATTTAGTTGTTGTTGAAATAGTTGATAAGTTAAATTTAAAGAGGTTTCCACATGCTACACCTTATAAGGTTTCGTGGTTGAACAAGGGACAACAAGTATTAGTTAATGAACAATGTTAGGTTGAGTTTCAAATAGGTGGATACAAGGATAGGGTCTTGTGTGACATTATTCCCATGGATGTGTGCTATATGCTTCTTGGTAGACCATGGCAATATGATAGAAGTGCCAAGTATGATGGTAGGGAGAATAGTTATGTGTTAGAGAAAGTTAGAGTCTTCTATACTCTCCTACCCTTGAAGGAAGAAGACAAAGAACAACAAGTGGGATCAAGTGTGATGGTAATAGGTGAGAAGGAGTTCTTAAAGATAGTGCAAGAGGAAACCATAGGTTGTACAATGATGACCAGACCTAGGATAGTCATGATAGCAACAAGGAATGATGAGTTACCTTGGAAGGCTCAAAATATGTTGAAGGGAAGGATACTAGAAGTATCTACAGAGACATCCAAATCTGATATTTTTGAAACTAAGCCTTTGTGTGAGTATGTATTTGTAGGTAATGATGTGATGATTAATAAGGAGAGAGCAAATCAAAACTAAGGATATTCACTTGAAGAGGTTGAGACTGTGTCTTCCAATAAATTTTTTCAAAATGGGTAAAAGAATATTAATGAAAGAAAGCATGAGTTGATACAATCTCATGGCATGAAGAGGATAGATGAAGTAGGTTTTACAAAGGCAACAAAACAAAGTTATGGTATTCACGTGTGTCATTCCTATGGAGTTGAAATCATTAAGTCTGAAGGAATGATAGGAGAAATTCCTTTGAGTAAGAGAATATTTAATTCCATTCAAGATTTTCATGAGGTCATTCATCTTTGTAAAATGAGGAAAAATTCTAATATGTAGTTTATAGCAACAAACAAAGGTCTCAAGCATGATATGAAATCACTTGTCTTACCTAATGGAGGAGAAGGTCAAGGAGTGAGAGGAAAAGTACAATCCATTGAGTATCATTGCACACTAGAACCAAAAGAAGAGAATGAAAAAGCAATGAAGACAACAACTTTATCACTAAAGACAACCACATCTAAAGTAAACATTGTGACAAGGGGTGCATTTCAAGAAACTAAAGGGATAATGGTGGCGAGTTCATTTAAAGGTGGCATCGGTGTAACTATCAAAGGAAAACCCATACAAGGGAAGAAAGCTAAAGAGAAAAAGGAAACCAATAAAATATTTCAGAATGGATACATGAAGACCACACCTACTATAAAACTGCACTCAAATGGAACTTGAGTTCTATTTTTCCCTTGGGAGCATGGTGCAGGAGCACCCTAGGTCCAAGGCTAGGTCTATTAGGTCTAAAGTGTCCAAAGTTGGATTTTTGGTTTTGTGTGATGTATTTCATGTAATAAGGTCTTTTGTGACCATCCTAGGTTGATTAGAGTCATGGTTGGGTTCTAATGTAGGAGCATCCCCAGTTCACAACAATCTTGCATCAACCAAAAACATTTTCCTTTATGTTTGTTTTCTGTTTGCAGTTTCTGTTTTCCTTTCTGTATGTCTTGGTTTTGGCTCACTAGAACTTGTGGAGTTCAATTCTACTTGAAGACTTGATCATCTTTATTTATTCTAGACCGCATCACTTTTGGATCATTTTTCAGCAAGATATCACTACCAGTTTCCATGACAATTTCTTGTTACCAGTTGCCTGGACCTATTTTGGTGATCTACCAGAGCCCATTCTGAAGCTTGCAGAGCCTTGGGCATTAATTTTGATGTTCCTTGGCATGTGGCCGACCTTTTCCCATGATTTGTGTTTCATCCTTTGGATTTTTCAGAGGAATCTCTTGGTGGAGGCCGACCTTGTTTATTTTGCATGTTAGGTCTTGATCTTTGGGTTTTGATCCATTTTGAGCTGACTGGATCCTTTGGATCGATATATATATTTGTAATTACGCATTAGAATGTAAAAAAAGAAAGAGAATCAATCAGAGAATCAAGTATCTTAAAAGTGCATAGAAGATAGATCATAAGATTTGAGGTCTCGGTTGTGACCTATTCTACCAAGCCTGTGAGTCGGTATTGTAGACACCCAAAAATGGTCAACGCTTGCGAAGTCATACTTTAACATTTGCGCATTGCCTCATTTTAGGTTTTTGCGTCGCATTAACATTTCTCCTATGTCATGCACTTGATTTTTATCATTTGCGAACATCGAGTCATTCTTCTATATTCTTCAATCATCTCGTCCTCGAATTTGGTCTTGTCGACAGCATTATCCAGTCATGATTTTGATCGATTTTATCTTGTCGCATCAATGAGCATGCTTATTTGTCATCATTTTGGACATCGTCAATCCTAATTAGGGTTTTGTCCTCTTTTCAATCTTGTCATCATGTGATCGATTTGTCATCGATCTTTGTCACTGTTTGATCTTGTCATCTTGCGATCAATTTGTCATCGATCGTGGTCCTTTTCAATGTTGTCGTCTTGCAATCCATTTTGTCATCAATTCTTGTCTTCTTGTCGATTTTGTCATTTTGCGATCATATTGTCATCAATCGTTATCTGTCTCAATTATGTTAATTTGGATCAATTTGTCATTGTTCCTCGTCGATTGGCACATTTAATCAAATCATTTATCACATTGGTCATTTGTCAATCCAAAATCAAATCAAATCGAGTCAATTATCTTTTAAGACCTAATTCGTCTTCCAGGGTTTTGTGATTTAATCATTTAACCTTGTGTGTCATTTCTTCCTCTAGGATTAAATAATTTATTTATTTATCCTAGGTCTTCGTGTCGCAATTAAATGTTTCATTTAATTGGCTAATTAATTATTCTTCTCTTTATGAGTTAATTAATAAATGAAAAATTATTAATTAATTTCCCAATCTTTCATCAATTATTCCTCTTATCATAAATTAATTAATAAATGAAAAAAGTATTAATTAATTTATCTAATTTTCCTAATTTCCTAAATTCTAATTCCTAATTTCCACCTTTTTTCTAATTTTCCAATTCAAATTCCACCTAATTAACTTGTCTTTAGTTCTCCCTATTTTTGTGCTTCATGTGTCATACTCTTGACATAGAAATTTGTCATAGAGTCTTGTCTTGACATAGCAATTTGTCATAGAGTCTTGTCTTGACATAGCAATTTGTCATAGAACTTGTCTTGACATGGAAATTTGTCATAAAATCTGTCATAAAATTGTCACAAGCCTCTTTGCATAGCAACATGTCATAACTTTGCTATTATTGATTTGAATTTCTATTCGAATCTCTTTCATGCTAATTTGCTCATTTCTTCAATTCTTCTATAAATTGGATGTTTTTCAATCAAACCTAATCCAAATTTTCTATCAAACTACCGAACTTATGCTTCTAGTACTCTTGAACTTTTCATCAAATCTTGCTTTCAATTGTGTGTGCACTTGTAGGTGAGATCCACAAATCCATTTGAAGAGGAAAGAACAACAATGGAGCCACATGGAAGAAGCATCCGAATTGTTATATGGTTTGCATGATATTTTCTTTTAGATGCTTTGTTTTTATGCCTCTATTGAATGTGCTTTGGAATTAGGTTCATTTCAATGAGTCTTCTTTTGATTGAGTTATTCATGTCTAGTGTTTTGATCTACTTGTTTTGATGATTCCTAATTCCTACGCTACAGGTATGTTGTAACCCGGTTGCTACCGGTTGGATTTAATCAAATTTCATGCAATAAAACAATCTGTTCTGCATTGCCTCCATCATATCTTTGTGCTTCCATTGTGTTTACTCTTGCTGACCAGTCTAGATTGATCTCTTTGAGGTCCCTCCTCATCGGTGACTGCTTCAAGTGGTTTTAGAGTGAAGTTTCATTCCAGAGGTTGCGTGTCCTAAAATTTTGTTGTAGGGTGGTGGATTGCGGATTCTACCTGCAGCTACAGAGGACTAACGTGAATGATGACACAAAGAGGAGCTAGGAATGGTGGAGCATGTGGGAATGCAAATGCTATTGCAATGGAGATGTTGTGAGGCATAGCAGCCCGGTTGGAACCATGGAGACAACCCAGAGAAGAGGCCGATATATTGAAGGTGTAAGTGAAGATGAAGGAGAAGAAGCCCCGACAGAACAAGCAAACCTACCAGCGGTTGATCTAGATGAGGAAAGGTTTTTGAGGGTTTTGAGTAGGGCTAATACTAAACCCCATTTTACCCCACCGAAATATGATGGGAAGTTAGATTCAAATGAATTAATGGATTGGATCTCGGAGATGGAAACATATTTCAATTTTGAGAACACTGTAGAAGAGAGGAAGGTGAAATATGCCTGTACCTAGTTGAAAGGTCATGCATCTCTTTGGTGGGAGCATTTGCAAGTTGATAGACAGAGAAGATTAAGACATGGGATTGGATGATTGCTAAGTTGAAATCAAAGTTTGTGCTGGTGAATTATCAAGTGGATTTGTTCTGGAAGTTGCAGAATTTGAGACAGAAGGAATCCAATGTGAAGGAGTACATCGAAGTATTTTACAAGCTGAACATCAAATCCGGACATGTTGATGATGAAGTTGAATAAGTTGCAAGGTATTTGAATGGATTGCAGATGTCTATACAAGATAAATTGAGTATGATCAAATTGGAGAGTGTTGAAGAGTCTTACCAGTATGGCCTAAAGGTAGAAGAGAAGCTAAACAAAAGACATGTACAAAGATAGAGAGGTAGAGGTGGAAGGTTTACCGGAGGAAGATTTCAAGGAGGAAGAGGATATATTGGAGGAAGAGGAACCAGTAAAAATAAGAGAAAGGACAATAAATTAAGCAAAGAAGGTAATTCATACCAGAAGGATAACATAAATTTCTACTGGAGGAGAGAATCAGATGGTTACCAGAATGAGAACTTTGGAAGACAAGACAAGAGGACATTCAGAGGAACCCACTTTAAGTGTGGAGGAGAAGAAAATCGTGCATTCAAGTGCAAGACGATAGAAACTACCAGAAGAGCAGTAGTGGTGGAAGAAAATCCCACTAGACTAGACAATAAATCGGAAGATGGAGAACTGTTGATGATGAGGAGAGCTTTGTGTCATACTAGAGGAGATGAAGAGCCTTTGCAGAGGAACAATCTGTTCAAGACCAAATGTAAGGTATTTGGTAAGTGTTGTAAAGTTGTTATTGATATTGGTAGTTTAGATAATCTTGTTTCAGAAGAAATGGTGAATAAGTTGAAATTGGAGAGATTGAAACACTCTAAGCCTTATCAGATAACATGGATTCAGGATGAAGTACATAAGTTGTTAGTAAGTGAACAATGTTTGGTGAAATTAAAAATTTGGAATTATCATGATGAAGTCTTGTGTGATATTATGCCTATGGATATTTGTCATCTTTTGTTGGGTAGACCTTGGTAGTTTGATAGATAGGCAGTGCATGATGGCAGGAAGAATACATACACTATTGTGGCCAATGAGATGAAAACAACCTTATTACCTTTGGAGGAACCTTTGAAGAAGAAATTCTGTACGAATGCTAGAATCTATTTAGTAGATGGAAGGAAATTCATGGATGGACTGAGACATGAGAATGTGTGCTTTGCCTTAATTCCTAAGAAGATTGAGAGACTAAAAGCAAAAGGAGAATACCTGGAAGAAATACAAGATTTGTTGATAGAATATGGGGACATCATTTCAGATAATGTACCTGATGGATTGCTACCTGTGAGAAGTATTAGTCTTTGCATGGACTTGGTTCCCGGAGCTAGTTTTCCTAACAAACCTGCACATCGGTTGACACTAACAAAGAATGAAGAAATAAATAGACAAGTGTAGGAGCTGTTGAAGAAAGGTTTGACCAGGGAGAGTCTGAGCCCTTGTGTAGTTTCAACAGTATTATCACCTAAGAAGAATGGAGAGTGGAGAGTGTGTACCGATTCAAGAGCAATAAACAAGATCATAGTGAAATACCAGTTTGGTTTGCCTAGGATGGATGACATAATGGGTTGTTTGAGCGGAGCAAAATAATTTACAAAGATAGATTTGAAGAGTTCATATCATCAGATCAGGATCAAAGAAGGTGATGAGTGGAAGACAATATTTAAGATAAATGAAGGACTGTATGAATGGTTGGTGATGCCTTTTGGATTGAATAATGCACCAAGTACTTTCATGAGGTTGATGAATGAGGTATTGAATAAATTATTGGGTAAGCTTGTTATTGTGTATTTGTATGACATTCTGATTTTTCAGTAAGACAAAAGAGGAGCATTTGTTGCAATTAATACAAGTTTTGCAGAGATTGAGAGAAGAGAAGTTGTTGATCAATATCAAGAAGTGTACTTTTATGAAGGATGAGTTAGTCTATTTGGGATTTGTGATATCTGAGGATGGTTTAAAGATGGACCCTAAGAAAGTGAAAGCAATTATTGAATGGCCTACACTAGAAAGCATTGGAGAGGTAAGATCATTTCATGGATTGGCTAGTTTTTACCGGAAGTTTATTAGAAATTTCAGTTCAGTTTGTAACCCTATGACTGAGACCATGAGAGGAGATCAAAAGGAATTCAAGTGGACCACTAGAGAAAACAAAAGTTTTGAATTGTTGAAGCAAAAAGTGACTGAGCAACCTCTGTTAGCTTTATCGGATTTCAATAAAGTATTTCAAGTGGATTGTGATGCAAGTGGAACAACAATAGGGGTAGTCTTGAGTCAAGAAGGAAGAGAAGTAGCCTATTTCAGTGAGAAATTGAATAATGCTCGAAGAAGATATTCAGTGTATGATCAGAAATTTTATGCCATGGTTCAAGCCTTGAAGTAGTGGAGACATTACTCGTTGCCTAAGATGTTTGTATTGTATACAAATCATCAAGCTTTGTAGTATTTGAACAGTCAGCGTAAGTTAAATCAGAGACATATGAGATGGGTAGAATTCTTGTAGAGTTACACCTTTGTGCTGAAGCATAGAAGTGGGAAATCTAACAAAGTTGCTGATGCATTGAGTAGGAGAAGGAATTTGCTGACAAAGATGAGAGTGATAGTATTAGGATTTGAAGATTTTAAGACCTCGTATGATGAAGACCCGAATTTTGCAGAACCTTGGAAAGCATGTAGAGAACTGGTTATGGTAGATAGAAGCAAATGGTTGGATTACTTTATTCAGGATGGGATGTTATTCAGAGGAGATCAGTTGAACATACCTAAGAGTTTTATGAGGGAGAATATAATAAAGGAGAAACACAGTGGAGGTTCAACTTGACATTTTGGCATTGACAAAACAATAGCATTGGTGAGCGAGCAATACTTTTGGCCCCATATTCGTAAGGATGTTAAGAGATATGTGCAAAGTTGTAGAGTTTTTCAAGTTGCAAAAGGTAGTAGTCAGAATCTGGGATTGTATAAACCTTTGACAACACCGGTAAGACCTTGGGAGGATATAAGAATGGATTTATACTTGGATTGCCTAAGACACCAAGAGGGAATGATTCTATATTTGTGGTAGTGGATAGATTCTCGAAGATGGCTCATTTTATACCTTGTAGGAAGACATCAGATGCATTGCATGTAGTAGACCTATTTTTCAAGGATGCGGTGAGATTGCATGGATTACCTAAGAGCATATTTTCAGACAGAGACACTAAGTTTGTTGGCTATTTTTGGAGGACACTTTGGAAGAAGATGAAGACAAATTTGAAGTTCAGTTCTACTGTTCATCCATAGACTAATGGACAGAAAGAAGTTATTAACTGAAGTTTGGGAAATTTGTTGAGATGTTTAGTGGGAGACAAAACTGAAAGTTGGGATTTGTTTCTTGCACAAGCAGAGTTTGCTTATAACAATTTAGTGAATAGAAGTACCAAAAGAAAAACTTTTGAGATTGTTACTAGAGTGCATCCTAGAGGGATATCAAAATTGAGAGACATTAGTAGTGAAGACCGGAGGAGTTCAGAAGCAGAAGGCTTTGCAGATCACATGACATCATTACATATTTAGGTTAAGAAACATTTAGAAGACATGAACAAAAAGTATAAGGAGAAGGCAGATGAGAAGAGGAGATATAAGGAATTTGAAGTTGGTGATGAAGTGATGGTATATCTAAGAAAAGAGAGATTCCCGGTTGGAACTCATAATAAGTTGCAGATGAAGAAGTTTGGACCTTGCAGGATTTTGAAGAAGTTCAGTTTTGGAAATGCATATGAAGTAGAGTTACCAAATAGTTTGAGTATTTCACCTATATTCAACATTGTAGATCTTCATGAGTACCATGAACCAAAATTTAGTGAGAATAGTGTGATAGACTTGGAGAAACAATTACCTCGAAAGGAACCAGATCAGATTGAAGAGATTTTATAGTAGGATTGGGCATAGTAACCAAAACAATGAGTATAAATAATATCTTGTGAAGTGGAAGGACATACCAGTTGAAGATTCATCTTGGATTTCTTAGGCAGAGGTAGACCACCTTGGTTTCCCATTGACCTTAGCAAAGTGAGAGGATCAATTTTTCAATAACCTCGGATGTCTAATGCAAGAGAATCCCCAATTCACAACAATCTTGCATCAATCAAAAATATTTTCCTTTCTATTTTTTTTTAATGTTTTCAGTTTCAGTTTTCCTTTCTATATGTCCTGGTTTTGGCTCACCGGCTCATGTGGAGTTGGATTCTACTTGAAGACTTGAACGTCTTTCTTGCTTCCAGATGACATCACTTTTGGATAATTTTCCGACAAGATATCACTACCGGTTTCCATGATAGTTTCTTGTTACCGGTTGTTCCTTTGTTACCGGTTGCCTGGACCTATTATGGTGATCTACCGGAACCCATTTCGAAGCTTGCGGAGCCTTGGGAGCTAATTTTGATGTTCCTTGGTGTGTGATAGACCTTTTCCCATGATTTGTGTTTCATCCTTTGGATTTTTTTAGAGGAATCTCTTGGCAAAGGTCGACCTTGTTTATTTTGCACATTGATCCCTTTTGGGCCGACTGGATCTTTTGGATCGATATATATATATATATATATATGTATGTATATATATATATATATGTATGTATATATATATATATATTTGTAATTATGTATTAGAATGTAAAAAAAGAGAGAATCAATCTGAGAATCAAGTAGATAGACTGTGCATAGAAGATAGATCATAAGATTCGAGGTCCTGGTTGTGACCTATTCTACCAGGCCTGTGAGCCGGTATGTTGTAACCCAGTTGCTGCCAGTTGGATGTAATCAAATTTCATGCAATAAAACAATCTATTCTGCATTGCCTCCATCATATCTTTGTGGTCCCATTGTGTTTACTCTTGTTGATTGGTCTAGATTGATCTCTTTGAGGTCCCTCTTCATCGGCGATTGCTTCAAGTCCTTATGTGATAGGAAATGCAAAAATGTAAAAATTGTCAAAGTTGCACAATGTTGCCAAGCAACTTTTATATATTCTTATCATACAATGCATGATGATGTTTTAGTTAGTCTCTAATCTAAAAATTGGTAGGGAGACAGTTGGAGAATGGTTTTAAACATGTAAAATGCATTGTATCATCGGCCCAAGAGGTTGAATGAAGTTTTTGGAAGTAGAAACTGTAATGGTTGTAAAATTCATCTTAATAACAATGTATCAATTAGAAACAAAGGGAAATCATGAATCCCTATCTAATCAAAGAATCTAACAAACAGAACAATAAAATAGTGCAATATCAAATAAATAGGAATTATAATAATTCAATCAAAAACACCCTATTCCAAGATTGCATATCGCTTCCATTGCTCTTCTCTTCTCTGTGGTATGATGGCTCTCAGATATTGCACTGGTAACCTGCAAGTGACACAAAGATTCGAAGTTCGTGATTGTTGAAAATGGAGATTGAATGCTCAATTTATAAATTTTTGGAGAAGATTGATTGAAAGGTGGAACAAATTGATTAAGAGGTGGAACTTAGGTGAACTCACATGCAAAATTGATAGTTGAACTGCTGATTGTAGGAGTAAAAACAAAATAGATAGAATAGATTAATTGAGTCAACTGATTGAGAAAAAGCTGACTTAATGAAGAAAAAGAATGATTGGAGGAAATAAAGAGATGAAATAGTTAATTGATTGAAAGATATTAGAGAGCTTTATTTAGAAAAAGCTAACTAAAAGATGAAAATAGAGATTAGAGAGATAAATGATTTAATTAATTAATTTAGCACGTGCTTGCATTTAGACTTAAATTATCAATTTAATCTTTGCATGAGATTTATTCAAATAATTGAATTTATTAATTCAATTTAGTATTTGAATGTATTTAGAACTTGACTTTGATTTTCAATTTGGTTTTTGAAATCATGCACATGTGTTTGAATTTGGAAGAAATTAGAAGAATATGAAATTAAATGAAATTAAAATTTGGGGATTTGGAATTGAAGAATTAATTAGTTAATTAAATAATTTAAAGAAACTATTTAAATATTTAGAAATGAAATTTAATTAAATAATAAAGATTATTTAATTTAAAGGATTAAATCACAATTAATTAAATAATAAATATTAATATTTAGAAAAGGGTTAATGATTAGTTGATTGGAGATAGAAATTGAGAATTAATTTATTTAAATAATAAAGATTATTTGAATTGGGGAATTAATCATAATTAATATTTAGAAAATGATTAAAATGATTAAATGATGATAGAATAAGAAAATAGAATAATTAGTGAAATGATGAGGAAATATGAAATTAGAAGAATTTAGAAGAAATAGAAGAATTGGAAGAATAAGATTAATTAACTTAATTAAATAATTAAATAATTATTTAATCAATCAGGCGAATAATTAGTACATGATCAATGAGATAATTTTAGGTGTCTACATTTGCCCCTCTTTGAGACAATGTCAGAATGACGTTGTTTCAAAGAAAATGAAAAAAAATAGATTCTGCCCCAGTATGCCCCGGTGATACTTAGGGTGTAATGCCCCTCGAGAGATTGTTTGTGCATTAAAGACATGAATGATCTCTCGAAAACAAGAAAAAAATTTATGAGATGAAAGATAGAAGAATGGTTAGTTGATTAGAGATAGAGATAGGTGATGTGAAGATAATATTGAGATAGAATATGAGAGAATGAACCTTAGAATGAAATAGAATAAAAGATGGGAATTAGAAGCAATTGAAGATGATTGATATGAGATGATTAATTGAAGATGATTTAGAAAGAGATGATGATAAAAGAATAAAAAAACTAGTAAGAAGCAAATGAGATGAAGATGTGAATGAAATTGAATGAATTACGAACCTGTGTCATTTATTTATTGTGAAATATATATTCATCACTGAGCCTTATTATTGAACAATGAAAATTAGCACATCAGGGTATAAGGAACCAAGATGTAAAGATATCTCATTGAAGAAACAAACACGTAGCAGACAAGCAACAAACAAAGAAAAATATAATGCCCATCATGGCTCCTCTAGTCACTTGTGGACATCCCTGAGTAGCATAGGAACATAATCTGTGACCAAATGATAAAAGATAAAGATTGACCTAGATAAAATTCAGCAGCTATACTCACCTTGTGCCTTCATTCTCAATTGCTTGATGTGATTGTTGATAATGTCTGATCTCAGAAAGTTGCGGACCCCGTTTAAGACTGACTTGTCCGATTTTGAGTGTATCCTCTTTTGTTTAAGACAAGATAATGATCACGTTGATATGGATATGATACGATTGATAAGACAGTTTGATCAGTTGATTGCAGATGTTTGACTGGATAGTCGTATCCTTTGTTAACTTCGTGCGAAGTGTTTGCTGGATATCTGCCAGGGTATTTGTTTCTCACAAGACATTTTATTGCAAGTTTTTTTGATTGATTGATTTTCGATTTTTAGTTCTTTTCGAAGAGCTTTTTCGATGTTTTTGGATTATGTAGATCAATATTTGAATGTTTTTGATTGATTTTTTTAGGATCGTATATGGATGTTTTTGGATTTTATGGTTTTCACTGTTTTTGGATTTTAAGGTTTTCAATGTTTTTGGATTTTAAGTTTTTTCACTATTTTTGGATTTTTTCCGGACTTTATACGATTTTTTGGATTTTTTCAGGACTTTATATGACTTTTTGGATTTTTTTCAGTTATGCCCCCAGTGTGCAGACCTGTATGACATGATGATCTGCATAATGCATGTGGAGACAAATTAATTTTTGGTATGACCTATGTTAATGCAATATGCATGATGAAGATGCATTTCCTATTCGAACAAGGTTGACTGTGTTTGTTTACCCTTTTGTAATACACTAATTGAATTGGAGGTGCAAAACATTTCATAGATAAGCAGTCAATCGATCCCTAAGGCCCTTTGGAACATCCAAATTAACACACTTAGTGACTAGGATTTACAAATAGAGATGCGGAAAACTTCCCCATTGGTTCTTGAAACTTTGATCTTCTTTTGCCCATGTGTGTGCAGATGAGTTAATTCCTTCTCTTGTGTTCATTGAAGATCCTTAGCATCCTATGTGACTAGCTACATGGTTTATCCTAACTTCAAAAGCATCCCGAATAGAGCCTCGTTGCCAGCAAGCCTTTAGAGCTCCGACGAGGTTAGAGACCATAATTTCTCAAATATTGCTCCATTTCTAGTAGGCATTCATAGCCCTGATGGAGTTACTTGCATGTTCCCATTGTCGAGCTTTTTGTCGCATTTGTATGCGTGATATTTCAGTTATATATCATTGCTCTTTTGCCTTAAGATGGATATATGGCATAGCATTTATTATTATTATTATTATTTCTTGCCTTGACTTGTAAGTAATGAAACCTACTTGGGTATGACATTTACAGCGGCGCTGAAGTAGAATTTTAGATTTTTCACTAGTCATATGATCAACTAGGTGTCTAGAATGAATTAGAGATTTATTGTATTTGAGACATAACAATTGATAGATTTTGGGTTAACAAGTCTCAAATAGTGAAATCACTATCCAACCATAAGTAAAGCATCGTCATAGGGTAATGTTGAAAATGAATGACCTTAGGACCTGAAAGACTTCATGTCTGAATATCTAAGAAAGGAGATGGCCCTTATTTCTCTTGAATGCAAAAAAATGATAAGCTTAGATAGTTGCCTTATTTTATTGGTACTGCTATATGAAAATGCAGAAACTTTACGAATGCTACTTATGAATATGATGGTTCTTGGAAAGAAACTATATGCGATTCAGTGCTTTGAATAAAATGGTGTGCAATACAGAATGTAAAACCTAAATTAACCCAACCTTTAGGTATAATATTTGTATAGGTAGTTCATTGGTCTTTGTTTGAAAAGTCGGATAAAGATGTCTTTTCCAATAGGATATAAGGACTCAATTGGGTGTACATGTTCAACATCTCGAATGTTGATTTTCTTATTTTTTGGATTTTGTGGATCATCAGATGGAAATCCAGCTCTAGAACCCATGAATTCAGGTATAGCCTTATCATTTTCAAAGAAATCCAATCATGGTAGGTTCTCTTGCCCCCAGTCTATCAAGTGTGGGTGTATGAGGCAAATTGATTTCGAATTTATGACATGAGCAGGTGTTATGCCAATTTTTATTGATGCACTTGAAGAGGATGATGAAACCAACTAGGTGTTGATCTTATTAGCTGGTATTATGCTTGTGCATGAAGAAGATGATGAAACAATTTGAGTGTTGATTTCATTAGTTGGTGCCATGCTTGTTTCTGTCACCACCTTGGCATTTGATGATGGCACACATACAATTGTCGACAAGTTTCTCTATGTAGTATGATTTGGATTGGTGATTTCATTGATAAGGGGTTCATGAACAACTTGTGTAGAGGAATTGGGATCATGAGGAAGACTAGGAGAAATGGTAAGTTCATTCAAGAGGGAATCCTGTGAAGAACATGGAGGATTATGACATAAAGATGAAGGGATGGAGGGACCTTGATCAAGCTTTGGAGAAATAATGGGATCTTGTTTTGGACATGAAGGTAAAGGTATGCTTTGATCTTGTCTTGGAAATGGATTGTTATGAAGGATAGAAGGGATGTCTTGATCTTGCTTAGGAGGTGGATGTTGGATGGGACTTGAAATGACACTTTGTTCTTGAGATGGAAGGGTTTGATTATGAATGGAATAGAAAAGAGTGAGGGGATCATCATAAGATTCTTGGTTGGTGGGATCTTGATCAAAAATTGGGTAGGATGGAAGTGGTTGTTCTCAATCTTTATTTGTTTTAGGACTCATTTCTTCTAATTTTGGATGATCCTCTTGACATGGGGAAGGATTTTGGAAATTCATGGGAGATTGTTGGAATGTTTCAATATTTTGGCCTGATGAAGAAGGATTTCGAATGAGATTCTCTGAACCATGAATTGGATTAGATTGGTTTTGTATGATGGATAGCTCTTGGGAGGTTGTGTTATTAGATGGAGATGGAATGGATTGGTCTTGTGTGACTTTAGGGGGTGATGAAATGGTGGATAGATGTGATTGATTTAAGATTTGGTTTAAAGGGATTTGATTTTGGTTGAAAGATGTTTGATTTTGGGTGAAAGTTGTTTGATTTTGGTTAAATGAATTTTGATTTGGACTTTGGTTGAAAGGGGTTTTTTTTTTTTTGAAAGAGGTTTGAATGTTGGGTTGGTGTGACTGTCCTCTAAAGGAGCCTCTGCTAATTGATCTGCTATAATTTGTCTTTTGATGGCTTTTCTATCTATGTATTCTATATCAAAAGTTTGCTCAGGATCATAACCCATTTAGCTAATCTCTCAGTCAATGTTTCTCTGCTCAATAGGTACTTAAGTGGGTCAAAGCGTGCAATGAGTTGTACCTTATGACTCGGCATGTAACGTCTAAGATTTTTAGATGCAAAGATTACTGCTAAGAATGCTCGTTCTATAGGGGTATAATTAAGCTCATAGCTGATCATAGTTCTACTTATATAATAAATGGCTCTTTCTTTTCCATTTTTGTCATGCTGTGCCAATAGAGCTCCTAGAGCTGAGTTTGTTGCTGATATGTCTAACAATAGAATTTTTCCTGGAGTAGGAGACATTAACATTGGTGTGTTCAAAAGATAGTCTTTTAGAGCTTGGAAGGCTTCCTGGCATTGTTCTGTCCATTTAAAAGTAACTCCTTTCCTGAGTAAATGCTGGAATGGGTGACACTTATCTTTTGAACACACCAGTGTTAATGTCTCCTACTCCAGGAAAACCGCTATTGTTATACATATCAGAAACAAACTCAGCTCTAGGAGCTCTAATGGCACAACATGACAAAAATGGAAAAGAAAGAGCCATTTATTATATAAGTAGGACTCTGATCGACTATGAGCTTAATTATGCCCCTATAGAATGAGCATGCTTAGTAGTAATATTTGCATCTCAAAAGCTCAGACATTACATACTAAGTCATAAGGTACAACTCATTGCATGCTTTGACCCACTCAAGTACCTATTGAGTAGAGCAACATTGACATGGCGATTAGATAAATGGGTTATGATCCTGAGCGAGTTTGATATAGAATACATTGACATAAAAGCCATCAAAGGAAAAATTATAGCAAATCAATTAGCGGAGGCTCCTTTACAGGAAAGTCACTCGTTGCTGATAGACTTTCCAGACGAATCCATGTTTACATTAACTGCCTCTGTAATGTGGAAATTATATTTTGATGGGTCATATACAAGTCATGGATCTGGAGCAGGGATTCTTTTTGTCACCCCTCAAGGGGATGTTATACCTAAGTCATTTAGGATCAATTTCCAATGCACCAACAATATGGCTGAATATGAAGCTCTCCTCATAGGGCTTCGTACAACTGTATAATGGAGAATACAAGAGTTACAGTTCTATGGTGATTCACAGTTGATTGTAAACCATATCAATGATGATTACAACACAAAGGATGACAAAATCATGCCTTATAAGAAGTTGGTTGAAGATTACAAGGAGCACTTCAGCAAAATTATCTTCGAACAGATCCCAAGGATACAAAACAAGGCCGCAGATGCAATGGCAACCATAAGATCTCTTCTCAATATGCTTGCTAATGAAACTTAGTTTGAGTTCATCATAGAACAATTGGTTCTACCTGCACATGAGACTCCCCTATAAGAATATGTGTGTGCAATTGTGGGTCCAGAATCACCTTGGCACAATGAAATATATACATATTTACATACTCAATACATGTCACCAGATCTATCCGGGAATCAAAAGAAGACCTTTATTCGTCAGGCATCTAGATACACCATTATAGCTGATACTTTGTATAGAAAAGGTTTCGATGGGACTCTTCTCCAATGTCTCGATGAAAATGAAGCATACCTTGCTTTAAAATAAGTACATGATGGAATCTATGGGGCTCACCAAAACGGTCTGCCATTGTCAAAGAAATTGTTAAGAACATGTTATTACTGGCGAACTATGGAAAAGGACACTTACAAGTATGTACAGAAGTGTAAACAATGCCAAATGCATGGAGACCTTATTCATGCACCAACACAAGATCTTTGACCCATTACATCACCATGGCCATTTTCACAATGGGGATTAGAT
This sequence comes from Cryptomeria japonica, assembly GCF_030272615.1. Classification (NCBI taxonomy): domain Eukaryota; kingdom Viridiplantae; phylum Streptophyta; class Pinopsida; order Cupressales; family Cupressaceae; genus Cryptomeria; species Cryptomeria japonica. Next base: position 569,976,199 of record NC_081411.1, on the reverse strand, counting down.
CTAGTGGGTAAAATCAACCCTACTTCTTCCAATGGGCACAAGTTCATCTTGATAGCTATTGAGTACTTTACCAAATGGGTTGAGGCAATTCCTCTTACATACACCACTGGAAAGCAGATATCAAAATTCATGCTCAACTACATTATATGTAGATACAGAGTTCCAATGTGCTTTGTTACAAATAACAGACATGCATTTAAAAAATAGGAAGTGAAAGAGTTGTGTGACAAATTTCATATACAACAGAGATTTGCCACACCATATTATCCACAAAGTAATGGACAAGCAGAGGCTACAAATAAAACAATATTACTTTTTTTTAAGAAAGTAGTCACTGACACAGGATGAGACTAACATCTCTAGTTAAATCCCACTCTTTGGGCTTATAGAATAGGAGTACGCACACCGACAAGAGCAACACCATATTCCTTGGTCTATGGGACATAAGTGATACTCCCCATTGAAATAGAAATACCATCTCTAAGAGTCTCCTTACAGAACATCATATCAGAGGAAGACTACAGGGTAGCAAGGTTACAAGAACTCGAAACCCTTGATGAAAAAACAAAACAAATTTCAACCATCTACAAGGATATCAAAATAGACTGAGATAGTTATAATAAACGGGTCTGCCCATAAACTTTTCAAGTAGGAGATCTAGTACTTAAAGAGAATCAAAGGAACCTAGTAGAACGAGAAAGGCCAAGGAAATTTGAACATAACTGGCTAGGTCCATTCATTATAACAAGGGTCATAGGAAATGGAGCATATAATTTGTCTACCATGGAGAGAGATCCACTCTCTGACCCTATGAACAACATGCACCTTAAGCGATATTATACCTAAGGGCTGTGTATTTTAGGTTTTACTTTCTGCATTACATATCATTTAAAAACATCAACAACGGGTGACTGTCTTGTAAAGGAGCCTCCACTAATTGATTTGCTATAATTTGTCCTTTAATGGATTTTCTATCTATGTATTGTATATCAAACTCGCTCAGGATCATAACCCATTTAGCCAATCGCCCGGTCAATGTTGCTCTGCTCAATAGGTACTTGAGTGGGTCAAAGCATGCAATGAGCTGTACCTTATGACTCAACATGTAATGTCTGAGCTTTTGAGATGCAAAGATTACTACTAAGCATGCTCATTCTATAGGGGTAATTAAGCTCATAGCCGATCATAGTCCTACTTATATAATAAATGGCTCTTTCTTTTCCATTTTTGTCATGCTGTGCTAATAGAGCTCCTAGAGCTGAGTTTTTTGCTGATATGTATAACAATAGATGTTTTCCTGGAGTAGGAGACATTAACACTGGTGTGTTCAAAAGATAGTTTTTCAGAGATTGGAAAGCTTCTTGGCATTGTTCTGTCCATTTAAACATAACTCCTTTCTTGAGTTAATGTTGGAATGGGTGACACTTATCTGCTAACTGTGCTATGAATCTCCTTATGGATTACAGTCTTCCTTGTAACCCTCTGAGTTGTTTAAGTGTCGACGAAGGTTGCATATCAATGATTGCCTTGACCTTGGCAGGGTCTATTTCAATTCCTCTATTTGACACTATAAACCCTAACAGTTTACCTATTGTTATGCCAAACACACACTTCTTCAGGTTTAATCTAACATTATATTGTTCCAACCGATCAAATATCTGTGTAAGAACTGCAAGGTGACTTTCTCTTGTTTGTGATTTAGCCAATATGTCATCCATGTAATATTCCATTATGTTATGGATCATGTCATGAAACAATGTTGTCATTGCTCTTTGGTATGTTGCTCTGACGTTTTTGAGAGAAAATGGCATCACATTCCAGCAGTATGTTCTCCATGGGCATGTAAAGGCCAGTTTATGTTGATCTTCTGGTGCAATTTTAATCTGGTTGTATCCTGAAAAACCATCCATTAAGGATAACATCTTATTTCGAGCTGTTAGGTCAACTATCATGTCGATATTAGGTAGCGGGAAGTCATCCTCAGGACAAGCTTTATTTAGATCCTAAAAATCAGTACGGATACTTATGCCTCCTGTGGGCTTAGTCACAGATACCAGGTTGGATATCCATTCCGTATAGTCAATAGTTCTAATAAAACCTACATCTAACAACTTTTGTAGTTCTATTTTAACAAGTAATGCGATACTTGGATGCATTTTTCTCAATTTTTGCTTTTAAGGTTTAACTCCTAGTATCAAAGGTAAGTGATGCAACTCTAATTCAGAGTCTAAGCCTAGTATGTCTGAATAGGACCAAGCAAAGTTGATAGGTCGTTGCTTGAAAAAATGAATGAATCTATCTTTTTCTTCTTTGCTTAGTGATTTTGCCAGATGGATGTTATGCACAACCTCCCCTTCTGCTATGTTTACTTCTTCTATTTCCTCTGTAAGTAATGCTGAACTTTCTCTTTCCATAGGAAGATTACCTAGGTCACTCTTGCCATTATGGGTAGTTTGATCTTCTGTTGCAGAAGGACTCTCTTCTCCAAAGTATGCTGTTCTATTCAGGTCTATAACAAACCCTGCTTTATGATCACCTTGTGGAAATCCTTCTCTGACTCCTAGAAATTCTGAAATTGCTTCGTCGTTTTCAAACCAATCTAGTATTGGGTTTCCTTCTTGCCCCCAATCAATCAAGTGTGAATGAACTAGGGGTAAATCATTACTCCCTTCTTTAGTAGACTCTGATAACACGAAGACTTGATTGTTTGACTGACTTTATGTATCTTCATCTTGTATAAGCTTTATTTGATACCTTGATATTACACTTTCTGGTGGGCTTGAATCATGGAGTGATAAGAATTCATAGTCATGAGAGTTTGTCTCACTTTCAATATATGTTTCATCATATGAGCTATCATCACTTATTTCTTCTTGTTCCTGCCTCTGATTCTGGTGTATATTGACTGGTCTTCTTTGGAAATTAGTTACCCTTCTTAAGCGTGGTATAAGCCTTTGCAATCTTTCTTCATCTGTTTCGTTAGGTTGAGCTTGAGTTGCTTCTCATGGTAGAAGTAGTGACAATTAACCACAAATGGGATTCAGGTGGTGGTGATAAACCTACATCTGTTTCCACATTAGCCTATACTGTTGTGTCAACAACTGCATCATTTTGTAACTCAATGGTAGGTTCTTGCAGGAGTTGTCACATGTCTTCTCCATCTGATTCTACACTAGGTGATGTAGGTACCTAATTACTTGTTTGAGATGAAGATGGGAGCACCTGTGTGGATGAATTCCTCTGTGATATGTAGTCTGACGGTTTTCTTGGTCAATTTAGAATATCAAGGGTACGCTATCTTGCTTCTGTGGTATGTTGTACATGCTTATATCCCAATCCTTGATTCCCTGGATTATCATTAGGAATAATAGGTTCTAGCCTTCCTTGTTTCTGTAACCCAAGGCCTGTGGTACCATCATATCCATGTCTTTGGAGTATTTTGAATCCATTTCCATATTGATTTGTGTGTATTCTGGGTATTGTCATATGATATTCTTCTTTATACATCCAATGGTTAACATCTTCATTCAAGGATTCTTCTTGTAAGTTACCCCATCTAATGAAAGAGCATGAGTCTGTATATCTGACAATTTCTTTTCCTTTGTCTTGTTTTTATATTGTATTGTGAGGTTTTCCAAAGGACTTAGGAGAAAGAGACAACTGTTTCCCACTTAAAGTATTTGTAATAGAGTAGTCTCCATAACCCATATCTTTTATTTGTAAGGAGGATGTTGTAGGCATATCCTTTTTTGTTTCTGTGATCTTTAATGTTTCCAATTATGTAGTGAGGTGTGACCTGATTGATAGGTACCTGATTATCCACACTGTCTTTCAGGTAATTGCAATGTTGGAATGGATTTGGATCACCCTTTATGGTGATTTCAATACCATTGTATGGGAATTTGACACATTGATGAAATGTGGATGGTACTGCTTGCATGGTGTGGATCCATGGGTAGCCCAATAACATGTTATATCCCAGCTCTCTATCCAAGACTTGAAAAGTGACCTTTGTCATTATAGGTCCTACTTATATAGGTCATGTTAAAATTCCTTTTGATGGGCATTCTTCATCATCGCAAGCCTTGATATTTATCCTCTTGGAAGAATCAATGTGAAGTTCAGAATATCCTAGTGCTTTGACCAACTTTAAAGTGCAAATGTTGAGACCGACTTCCCCATCTATGAGTACTCTTCTGATTCTTCTCTTATGAATATAAGCTTCTAGATGTAGTGGGTCATTATGAAGCAGTCTATCACTAGGAATATCTTGTTCTGTGAGTGCAATACGTGTGCCTTGTGTCAGATTTCCTACCATAGACTGGAAGGCATTTTCATCTATATCTTTGTCCACTACTAAATCTTGAAGTGCTTTGTCCAGTATAGCTCTATGAGGGTGAAATAAACAATAGTTAGAATAATGATATCTATGCCTGAGTTTTCTTAAGTTGCTCAACAACATTGTAAGTCCCTACTGCTGGTGGTTGATTTTGTGGTATTCCTTGTAAAGTTACCTTTGATCTGCGAGTAACTACTGCATAGTCTCTATCTCTGGGAGTTATGGTGATTGTAGCGACTGTATCATTTGACTTACAAGATTTGTTTGTATCATAGGCTATTTTATCAAGATTAATGTTAAATCCCTCTTCATAGTCTTTATGTGTATGTTTGACATCCATAATGTGTTCTATGAGTTCATCTTCAAACCAACCTGAGTGAGATGGTTGATCATGCCCCCAGTCTCTGAGACAAAGATTTCTATTTTCATCGTACTTCGGTGCTTCTGATATCATTCAAATTTGATTATCATCTGTGTGAGTGTCTTGATGTTGGTCATCTTAGCCAAGTGTTTCTTGTGAATCATTGTTTACTATATCTCTTGAGCTAATGGCATGAATATTGTAGTCGTATGAGACCTTTGTGTAGTTAGCTATATTGTCTTGGGTACCTGATGTGGTAGCTTTCCCTTTGTCATTCTTAACAAAAGGATCCTTAAAAATCATATGATTTGTGTTTGCTGAGGTTTTATCGGTATCAATTGTGATGTCCCCTTGGTCTATCATATTTTGGACCAAGTTTTTCAATTTGTAGCAACTTGTTGTTTTGTGACCTTTAGTCTGATGATAATCGTAGAAATCATTATCATTCCACCATGTGGGTTTGAAAGGACCTGGTTCATATATTCTTACTTCAGGTAAAGTGATCATGTTTGTCTGTATTAACTTTTTGAGTGCTGACTCAATAGGTTCTCCTAAAGGTGTGTAATTTCTTCTTGGAGCATTTACCCTGGGGTATCTTATGCTCATGTTTTGTGTAGCATTTACATTTGGTAAGGTTGTTTTATTCCCTATATGTGGATTAGATGACCGACTCATTCCCAAAGATGAAATAGGTTGAGTTTTGTTTATTGTTCTAGCATCTACAATACCATCATTGGTCACATTTTTGTTTTTTGACCAAAACTTAGATTTGTCATTGTTGTTGGTATTGCCATACTTAATAAGACCTTGTTCTACTAGTCCCTTCTCACATTTGAGAGCCTTTTCCATGATTTGTTTGAATATGGTTAAACATTGCATTTGTATTGGATATTTAATCTTAGGAATCATCTGTGAACATATCCACTTGCTCTATTTCTGGGATAACTATCTTGCACCTCCTATAGAGAGCCCTCCATCGTTGTATGAAGGATGCAAATGTTTCATTCTCATATTGTTTAGCAGCACACAAGTCCATCAAAGTAATCAGGCATCAATGTTGTGTGAGAAGTTTGCAATAAATTGTTCAGCTAATTCTCCCCATGATGTGATGTTTGGTGGTAAATGTGAAAACCACTCTAAAGCTGGACCTCCCAGACTTTTAGGAAATAATCTCATTAAATAATTATCTTCTGAGGCAACTTCTATACATGCCATAAAAAATTCTCTGATATGATCTCTAGGATCACCCTTCCTTCGATATCTATCAAATTTAGGCATTTCAAAATGTTGTGGGAAAGGCAGCACGTATAATGTGTGATCAAATAGATAAGGACGTAAGTCCTGCATTGTGTAGCTCTTTTTATCATTACCGGTTTGCATGGTCATCATTTGTTGTTATAAATTCTATATTTGTTATGTCAGAATATCTGTTTGTGTCAAAGGTATACCTTGTGTTTGTGTATGTCCCACAAAAGGATTCGTGGGTGCATAACTAGGAGGTTGTTGGAAGGTACCCAGATTATAACTTTATGTGTTGTGTGTTCCACTAGGTACTGTGAAATAGGTGATATGCGAACCCATGTTTGGTTTTGTTGTACTTGTTGTTTATGTTTGAATAGGTGCTGAGACACTTGATATTATCAATATGCTTTGTGATGGTATACTAGCATTGATTGCCGAGGATGACACACTTGTTTGAAAGTTTGCATTTGTGTTGACGTTTGTTTGGATAGGTACATTTTGAGGAAAACTAGAGGTCGTTGCTTGTATTTGTGTCAAGGGTGGTGTTTGACTGTGATCCTGACCTAAAGTTTTTTCTAGTGGTAAAATCTTTGTGACATCAAAATCCTCAGGTAGTTTTGCCCCATTTTGTATTAACAACGAAATATACTTGTCCCTATCGCTATGTATAAGTGCATCTAGGATCATGAGGACATGTGGGTCTTGCTGAGTGGACTCAATTTCTTCCTTTGTCAAATATAGTTATAATTTGTTTAGGGTGGACATTGTCTATGTACCTGAGTGTTGACCTGTTGACATGTCCATATTTTAAGTAGGGTTTACAGACTGTGTGTTGTTTGGGTCCATTATTCCTTTTGATTTTTGTGACCTTGTGACGGGCATCTAAAATTGCTTATATGAGGGTGGTTCTATGAAAGATGATGACTTAACACTAGACTGTAGACGTAAATGCAAGGCTATACTAGACTCTCTATTGAGGATTTTGACGTAAGACCTATTGAGCATTTCTAGATTTCTCTAATGCAAGTCTTTCCATTTGTTGACTAAGTTGTTCAACCTCAATCTCTCTATCAATTCTATGGGAAATTTTAGACTCAATGTTTATCTCATGTATGACTCCTATATATTGAGGTGTGCTTCTTCTTAAGTCCCAAGCTAAGTTAGCTAGACCATCAATGATTTCTCGTTGACCACCGTTTGGAACTAGATTAGGTTGCTCGAAGGGGAGCAAACCATCACTTGGGAGACCCATGAAGACACATGCTATGAATCTATAACTGATAATGAATGTAGATGTATATGAGGCCTAGATGACGATTCATATGATAATGTAACCAATATGGATGATAATGCAAAAGACTTAGGATGATAATGAGGATGTAAGTGGGACTATGCAAAAGATGTAGGACGATAATGAGGACGTGAATGGGACTATGCAAAAGACGTAGGATGATAATGAGGATGTAAGTGGGACTATGCAAAGACTATGTGAAAGACTACCTAGGGTCACAAGTATGTAAGGACTTTTGAGTTTTGGTTTCAAAATGGACTTTATTTTCTGTAACTTCGTGTGTGGGACAATGTTTTGTAGTTTTCCAAATCTGAGAACAATTGCTGGTAGGTATGTATAGCTGACTGATTCAATTTTCATACAATCTCAGAAAATTTGGAGATACATAGGATAGGGCCTGAAATAGCCCAAGGGACTGACTCAATACTAGTCTAGCACAATGATACATAAAAAGCATGGAATACAATCTTAGGCTGGATAGTGGACACCATTCAATGAGGCCCTTACGAAATACCGAGACAAAATGAACATATAGAGAGTTTGGCAGCACTGGCTACACTCCATGACACACACTTCTCAGGCATGCCAGTCTCTCTTACCTTGAAGATCCGAAGATCTTATAGCCGAGGGATTTCTATATCATAGTGTAGGGTACATAAAGGGTATCTATGGGGTATGATCCACACTCTCAAAATCACTGAATGTAGGATTTTTGGAAACTAAATTGGTTCTTAGTATTAGGTTTTGAGGGGTCCCGATCCAATGATGGATTCTCAGAGCAAGCCACTTAAGACTTTAGTTGAGCTTATTGGTATAGGGAAGACCCCCACATACATTGAATTCACTCAACACTCTAGCCGCTTGACCAGTATATTTATATAGCGGCTTGAAAAACCTGCTCGAGAGTACGCTGGGAGAGATGATATCCCCAACGCATCCCAATTTGAAGTACCTTTGTGGGGTGATGAAATCCCCAATCAAAGATACCCCTCACTATGTAGAATAAACTAAAATTTGGATGGTGATGAAATCCCCAATCAAAGATACCCCTCACTATGTAGAATAAACTAAAATTTGGATGTCATTGTCACCTTCCTTCTTTCTCCCAAGACCTCGAAGGCAGGTGGAAAGTCAATTAGTGCAACATTAGGTCCACCCTAGACACAATAAAAATTCTTTACCTTAAGAAAAAGACAAATGAATTAATCTAATGCAGCCTGATCCACATTCATTTTATAGACCAAATTTAGGTGTTAGATACGCATGTGCATGTCTATTTTAATCACCAAACCAAAATATGAAGGCATACATGTCAATTTTAACCATTTGTTGATGTTAAGCACCAAAAAACAAGTGTGAGATACATGCACGCCAATTTTAGCCCATGCTCATTTTAAGCACCAACAACGAAGTGTGAGATTATCCATGCATGTCCATTTTAACTGTTGTTGATTTTAAGCACCAAAAAAATGAAGTGTGAGGTGATGCATGCAAAAAATACTAATCTAATCCTCTCTGTAAATCCGCCACAGGCTGTAAATAGAAGATTAGTAGTAAAATCAAACTAACAGAAAACATAAACTCAAAAATTGACAAGCGAATGCGTAATAATACCTGTTCGATTGCGTGATACTTACAGACCGAATGCGTGAACCTCACATAGCAAATGCATAATACTGACAGAGCTAATACGTGATGATATCTGATCGGTTGCATAGCACTAATAGGTTGATTGCATGACATATAGGCAAACAACAATAAAAGATAAAAACTAAAACAAAACTAAAACAAAACTAAACCCGATCAGGAACCTACAAAACCAATTGTGAAGCCCTAGCCAAATATCTCATCATCCATTCAATATTGATTAGATCATATTTAACTTGATAAGAAATAACTAAGCTATTATATCTATCTAAGGCCAGTTGTTCTTCCAAATCCTGTATCAATTTTTCTGCTTGGAGAACCTTTTGATAGCGTTTGGCTTCTCTTCTTTGTTGTTTCGTCCTTCTTGCACCTGAAATCCTGAACTGTACTTTTCTTGCCATAAACTGTTATAATCAAATGCTGAAATAGAAGCAATTTGATTCCAGATTAACCCAATTTTAGACAGAATTAGACATATGAAATAACAGATGAAAGAAAAAATTAGACAACAATGCTTCTTGCGAATGCGTGATCCAGAAAGGGCGATTGCGCGATCTGGATAGGGCGATTGCGTAACCCTGTCAGAATGAATGCGTGACCTTGAAGGGTTGAATGCATTATGCTATCTATCTAATTGATGTAAGCTCGATTGCATGATGAAGAATCTATTCTCAAAATTTGTGCAACCTGCAAAAAAGATAAAAAATCTGTACGATTTGCAAAAATCACACATAACATAGAAAAGGTTAAATTGCTGTTAGTTCACGCTGGGTTCACCAAAATGTAATGGTTGTAAAATTCATCTTAATAAAAATGTATCAATTAGAAACAAAGGGAAATCATGAATCCCTATCTAATCAAAGAATCTAACAAACAAGACAATGAAATAATGCAATATCAAACAAATAGGAATTATAATAATTCAATAAAAAACTCCCTATTCCAAGATTGCGTATTGCTTCCATTGCTCTTCTCTTCTCTGTGGTATGATGGCTCTCAGATATTGCGTTGGTAACCTGCAAGTGACACAAAGATTCGAAGTTCATGATTGTTGAAAATGGAGATTGAATTCTCAATTTATAGATTTTTGGAGAAGATTGATTGAAAGGTGGAACAGATTGATCAAGAGGTGGAACTCAGGTGAGCTCACATGCAAAATTGATAGTTGAACTGTTGATTGTAGGAGTGAAAAAAATATAGATTGAATAGATTAATTGAGTCAACTAATTGAGAAAAAGCTAACTGAAGGAAGAAAAAGAATGATTGGAGGAAATAAAGAAGATGAAATAGTTAACTGATTGAAAGATATTAGAGAGCTTTATTTATAAAAAGCTAACTAAAAGATGAAAATAGAGATTAGAGAGATAAATGATTTAATTAATTAATTGATTTAATTAATTAATTTAGCATGTGCTTGCATTTAGACTTAAATTATCAATTTAATCTTTGCATGAGATTTATTCAAATAATTGAATTTATTAATTCAATTTAGTATTTGAATATATTTAGAACTTGACTTTGATCTTCAATTTGGTTTTTGAAATCATGCACATGTGTTTGAATTTGGAAGAAATTAGAAGAATATTAAATTAAATGAAATTTGAATTTGGGGATTTGGAATTGAAGAATTAATTAGTTAATTAATTCATTTAAAAAAATTATTTAATTATTTAGAAATGAAATTTAATTAAATAATAAAGATTATTTAATTTAAAGGATTAAATCACAATTAATTAAATAATAAATATTTAATTAATATTTAGAAAAGGGTTAATGATTAGTTGATTGGAGATAGAAATTAAGAATTAATTTATTTAAATAATAAAGATTATTTGAATTGGGGAATTAATCATAATTAATTAAATAATTAATATTTAATTAATATTTAGAAAATGATTAAAATGATTAAATGATGATAGAATAAGAAAATAGAATAATTAGTGAAATGATGAGGAAATATGAAATTAGAAGAATTTAGAAGAAATAGAAGAATTAGAAGAATAAGATTAATTAACTTAATTAAATAATTATTTAATCAATTAGATGAATAATTAGTACTTGATCAATGAGACATTTTAGGTGTCTACAGAAACAATCAATAAAAATTACTATTTCTTGTAAATCTGAACATGTTTTTGACTGTTGTAGGGTTTTGTGTAGTATATGTACAAAATTCACATGGTATGGTTGGATAGATAAATGAGCACCTTTGATTTGGCTTTGGTTTGGTTGAATTCCATTTATTTTTGAGGGAGATACAAGCAATTCTTTCCAAGTGGGTCAAAAACCCTACCTAGGGTATCTAGTGACAAAAAAATGAATAAAACACCATTCCACTAGTGAAATCTCCCCAAAATTGGTGTAATTGACTGGATTTATGTTTAATTCAATTTTTAAAAGGTTTAGGAACATGGAGGAAGGTTTTCCTATGAAAACATAATGCCCTAGGCTTGATATCTCTATGTATCAGGCTTAAAACCTTCTCAAAGAGTCATAAATTGTATTGTGTCTCATCAAGAGTGGATTTGATTGGTGTGATATATTTCATAGAGTGTATGGAACCTATATAATCCCCAAAATTTTCTTGAATTCCTTTTGGAGTCCTTTGGAGATCAAGCCCTAGGTTGTATGCAAGCCTAAATGCCAAATTAGGCCTAATTAGAACAAGGATAGTCAATTTTTGGCCTTATCCGTATAAAGGAACCTTATCTAATTTAAAATATGTTTTATAAGGGCCAAATGGGTATCCAAATATGTGTTTTTATTCTCATGATAATGTCTTCTTCAAAAGTTATGGACAATCCGACTCATTAGGAGGGCTACAAGGTCTATTGATGGTTTATGAAGGAAGTGTATGATGTGATGCCCCAAAAGCCCTTCCAAGTTATTAGTTTAAAGGTTTACATCATTCCTACCCTTGATCTACATCATATAGCTCCCAAAAACTTTTTTTTTTTGTTTAGTTTGGAGGGGTCTCTGAGAGCTTGGGGGTATCCAATTGACTGAGTTTTGGATGCATCATGAAGGTAATGATGTTAGAGAACCTTCAAAGGTGATTTGAGTAGGTTTTGAGTGAGTTTGGGTGTTGTCAAGGGAATCTATTTGCAACTAGGTCTTCACTAGAGCTCATCTGTGACACCTAGGTCTTAGTAGTTTGTCCTATTTGTCGTGAATGAGATTCTGTGTGTTGGTCCAGTGCAATGGCCATTTGATAGACCTATAAGAGTTCAAATCTGGGAACACCTATACAATTTTAGTGAATCCAAGGTTCAAAGCAAGAATCTATGGGGTTATTTCAAGAAATTCCAGAAGGAAATGCATGAAAGGGAAAGAATCCCTAAAAATATTGTAGAGAAATGCCAAGACACCATTTGCTTCATGGTAGATACAGACCAATGTCTGATGGAATCCGTAGAGCCCTGAATGGTATGGATTATGGTAATGGGATATGAGGTAGATGAATTTTTTTTAGAATTATATGCACAACATTTGTTGAGTCAATTGGTGGACCCCAATGAGGAGAGGTTCGAAACATACAAGGAGAAGAGTTTAAAACTTCATCAGCAGTTCAAGAAATCGGTGATCCAGAAAAAGGCTCAAAAAGAGGTTGAGGCTCTTGCAAAGAGCATGGGGATATCTAAGGAAGCAGTCTAGAAAGCTATAGAGGAAAATATTCTCTGAGGGGAAGAATATGAAGAAGCAATCAAAACTAGAAGTGTTGAAGCCTAAGCCAAGGCAAGCCAGAAGAACAACTTCCTCCTTCAGTCCTACAAAGCTAGCCAACAAGCCTAAATCTTCAATCAAGCCATCTGATGGTGAAAAGAAGAGGAAGATAGTTATATTTGTTACTTTGGATGATGAAGATATTGAATCTGATGAGGCGGTGAAGGAGGTGAAGGCCAAATCTCCTAAAGCCACCAAAGTTGCAAAAGAAAAACCATCCGATGGAAGCAAATCTGGTAAGAAATCAAAGACATCAGAACTTGATGAGGGACTACAGAAAGGTAAAATTGAAGTTAAGCCTCCTATGTCTTTAGATCAAATTGTAAACGAAGTCATTAAGAATGGTAACTTGAAGCCACTATTTGAGTGGTATGGCAATTTTGATGAATCCAACAAGAGAACATTAGAAGAAGCTCCTATAGAATACCTAAATATAAATAGTAAAGCTCTAATTGAATTGATGATAGTCATACCCAAGAGATTGTATGACATTTTGGATGTTAGAAGACATACAACAAATAAATAAGATGAGAGATTGAAGGAGTATGTATTAGTTAGCTTATGTTCAGTTATTTCTACAGAGGAGATAGATAGATTGCTTAAACTAGCAAAGAACAAATTCAAGAGTAAGCACAAAGTAAATAAAATCACGTTAGGGAAGATTTATGATGTAAAAAAGAAAATTGAAAAGATTTTGACAAAAGTTTTGTTAGATAATCAAGAAGAAGTAGACATGACATCACAGATCAATCCAGAAGCTGAACAGACAATGGATGACACTTTTGTTCCAGAAGTCCAGATTGATGAACAGGTAGAGGTTAGTGTGCAAGAAGAAGTTAGAGAAGAGGATGCAGGGAAAGAAGAGGAAGGAAAGGAAAAGGTTGAGAATCCTCTGGTTATAGCAGTCAATCCTCTGAATCTTGAGAATAAATAAAAGGAGAAGATGGAACCTAAGGTTGAGGTTAAGACTGGGGTAAAAGACACTGCTGAGACAATGAAGGGAAAACAAGTCATTGATGATCTAGAGTTCATTCAAGGTCTGATTAACCTTGCTTCTCTGTCTCGAATTTAAAAGCTCCAACTTGCATCATTTGCCCAAGCCAAAGCCAACGAGGATCTTTTGAAATCCCATACCGAGGATAATATGTTGCTAACCCTGGAAACCGATGTTTTTCAAAATTTGATGCCCTCATTTCAAAAGGATACGTTAGACACTCCATCCAAGAAAAATAAGAGTTTGATCAATTCTGTAAATACACATTTTGAATCTTTTGAAAAGTCTTTCGAGGAAAAGGTCCAAAGACAATTCAATGCAAAGAGGCTCCGAAACCTGAAAAGGATGATTGCCAAAGATAGAGTCACCTTAGATGCCTGTGTTAAGAGTATACAAGATGTAATGTCCCAAGGTGGAAACTTGTACAAATCATTCTTATCTTAGTCTAAGTTCACCCAGTACATTGAAAAGAAGTCTAAGGCACATGAGGAGGAGCTAGAGCATATATCTCAATCAATTAATCCCTCATCAGTATCATTGAGAAGTCATGTGAATCAGGTAATATCACTAATTGAGAAAATCAGAAGCCTAAACCAGGACCGAGAGAGAATAATTGGGAGAGTTGGAGAAACTAGGAGTCTCATTACTCCTAAGCTGGACATTATGTCGAGTGCTCTCAAAGATACTCAAGATGCTCTAGCTAGCGGTGTTCTGGAAGATGTAAAGACAACATAAGCACAAGCCTATTTGTTTAGTGGGTTCGTAATCATGTTGGAGAATTTGCAGAAAGGCTGGGACAACCACTTGGACTCATTGAAGAATTCTTATGCTGATATCTTCAAATTTTTGTTAGTGTGTAAGGACTGTGTACATATGAATAACATTTTTTTTAATTTTTAGAACCATACCTTTGTTATTGGTCTCAAAGGGGGAGTGTATAGCAGTGAAAGATATTGATCTTAGGGGGAGATCTTTGATTCTTTGAATCTTTGGAGTCTGACAGTTAGATTCTTGTTGCAGTATATATATCTTGGTTTTGGTCTGACACTTAGTCATTTTTCACTAAGTGTTGCCATCAATGCCAAAGGGGGAGATTGTTGGCAAGACACTGATGTTGTCATTGATGGAAGCTAGAGTCAGATATCCAATCCTTAGTTCATGATTCATTCATACCGAAAGATTGACCGAGGTTCGGTGAGGTCCGGTGAGAAGAATAGGTCATCTGACATAGTGTACAATGTTGTGGTTGGTGACCTAATTGTGTTGAGTATTTATGATTGCAGATCTTAGAGATGCATTGTGGTCATGTAATATGCCTTATTCCAGGTTTATGGCATGTTGTGAATTGAGTAAGTTGGAAGATTCAGTAGATAGTTTTATGGTAGAAAAGTTTTTTTTGGTAGTAGCATGTGAAGATTCTATGTGCAGATCATGCAAAGTGATTTTGGCAGTTATTTGCATGTTCGAGGTTGTTGAGCCGACATGTGGGAAGTGTGTGGACAGTCTATTTTGGTCTACTTGGTTGTTTTTGGATTGGATTGAGCTGACTTGGGTAACACATTTGATGTTGCATGTTATGTATTTATGGGCCAACTTGATGCAGACATAAATTGATGTTGTGGATATATAATATTGATTGATATGATTATTTGATCATTTGATATATTGATGGTTACGATAAAAGTGTGTATGAGCGATTGTGCGCAGTTTCACGTGTGCGGTTGAAAGATTGGTGCTTCGGTCTAATGAAAAATATTAGAACAGAGAAGAGTAGTAGATCAAAGAAGTATTATGTATTTTGTGCTTACCCAGAACTATACTCAGGCATTTGTTGATGATATTCAATAGTTCAAACCCTCTTGTATGTTTTATAATCATTTTGTAAGGCAGCGAGCCTTCCAGGTTGTAGCTCTTACTTATAATTGAGCAGTGAGCTCTAGGAAGTGTGCCTAAATGCATGTGCATTCCACTTATGTAATATTTTTATACTTCTAACAAAGTATATTAATATTGTGGGTTTGAATCCCACTATGGTTTTTTCCTTAATCGGGTTTCCATGTAAAAATCCTAGTGTTATGGTGTTATTATTGTTTACTTTGTGTTTTTGTGGTTTAATTTTATTCATTTGCACTAAGTGGTTTAAAGGACATATTAATAATGTTAAAATTTTTAGAAAATTGATTCACCTCCCCCTCTCAATGTTCCTTGATTCCAACACTATTTTTCCCTTGGGAGTATGGTGCAGGAGCAGCCTAGGTCCAAGGCTAGGTCTATTAGGTCTAAAGTGTCTAAAGTAGGATTTTTGATTTTGTGTGATATGATTTAATGTAAGTAGGTATTTTGTCACCATAATAGGTTTATTGGAGTCATGGTTGGGTTCTTAGGTGATAGGGAATGCAAAAATGTAAAATTTGTCAAAGTTGCACAATGTTGCCAAGCAACTTTTACATATTTTTGTCATACAGTGCATAATAATGTTCTAGCTAGTCTCTAATTTGAAAATTGGTTGGAAGAAAGTTGGAGAATGGTTGTAAACATGTAAAAGACAATTTATCATTGACGCAAGAGGTTAAATGAAGTTTTTGGAAGTTGAAACAATCAATAAAAATCACCGTTTCTTGCAAATCTCAACATGTTTTTGACTGTTGCAACATTTTGTACGGCTTTGTACAGTCTATGTACAAACTTCATATGGTATGGTTCAAAATTTAAATGAGTTACCTTTCATTTGGATTTATTTTGGTTTAATTTCATTAAGTTTTGAGGGAGATACAAGCAATTCTTTCCAGGTGGGTCAAAAACCTTACGTAGGGTATCCAATGACAAGAAAATGAATAAAACCACATTCCACTAGTGAAATATCCCCAAAATTGGTGGAATGGACTGTATTTATGTTCTCTTAAATATTTAAAATGTGTAGGAATAGGGAGGAAGGTTTTCCTATGAAAACATGATACCCTAGGCCTGATATGTCTATGTATCAGGCTGAAAACCTTGTCAAGGAGTCATAAATTGTATTGTGTCTCATCAAGAGTGGATTTGATTGGTGTGAGATGTTAAATAGAGTGTATGGAACCTATCTAAGCCCCAATATTTTCTTTAATTCATTGTGGATTCCTTTGGAGATCAAGCCCTAGGTGGTATTCAAGCCTAAATGCCAAATTAGGCCTAATTAGTGCAAGGACAACCCATTTTTGACCCTATCCGTACAAAGGAACTATATCTAATTTTAAAATATGTTTTATAAGGGCCGAATGGGTAACCAAATATGTGTTTTTTTTCTCATGATCATGCCTTCTTCAAAAGTTATGGACAATTATATCCATTAGGAGGTCTACAAGGTCTATTGATGGTTAATGAAGGAAGTGTGTGGTGTGATGCCCAAAAATCTCTTACAAGTTTTTGTTTGAAAGGTTTACAAAAATAATACCTCTGATCTAAATCACATAGATCCCAAAAATTATCCTTTGTCGTTTAGTCTGGAGGGGTCTTTGAGAGCTTGGGGGTATCCAATTAACCTAGTTTTGGATGCATCATGAAGGTAGTGACATTAGAGAACATTAAAAGGTTATTTGAGTAAATTTTGAGTGATTTTGGGTGTTTTCAAGGGAATCTATTGGCAACTAGGTCTTCATTAGAGCTCATCTGTGACACCTAGGTCTTAGTAGTTTGCCCTATTTGTCAATTTGAGTTCTGTAACTTGCGGAATGGTCTAGTATGACCGTAAACACATCTTAGAACTCATCCTATGGTTTGGAGGATATTTCTATTTGTTCATTTGAAGTATTTAGTGTTCATCCTTTTTCTTGAGCGTATTTGGTTATCGAGAGTGTGACCTTATCTTAAGGTTTGAGCATTGTTCTTATTTATGTTATATATGTTCACACTTAATCTTCAAAAAAAATATTTCCACGTATTATTTGTGTATTTTTATCATATCCTCTAGGGTTACTTGGTGAGGAGTTACATATTTCATCTATTTATTTGTTCATTTTTTTGAGTTGCATGTTTTGCTTATGACTTCCTTTCAAGAAATGGATTAAATTGTTTTAAGTGGAATATGGAGGATTCTATGCATTTTGTCATGGATCTAAACGAAGAGTTGTAGGGAATATTTGTCCTTGGGTATATGTTTCAAATGCATTGATGCTAGTGATCCCCCTAAATACGAAGTTGAGATGTAATGATGAGTTCTTTACATTATTTTATGTTTGACTTTGCTATCCAAAATAAACACTGATCTGAAAATTTCTTGCTCAAAGGTCTAGGAAACCAAAGTATTTAAAAGACAAATCATTTAATCAGTTTTTGTTTTTGTTTTGTTAGATTTAGGAATTGTATGTTCTTGGGGTTAAAAGTGTGATAAAACTAAGAACATTGCCAAGTCTAGTTTATCTTAAACATCTTGGTTAAATATATGGGAGCATAAATCTTCCTGTTTTTAATGATGAATACATTAGTTGTTGGTCTGATAAGGGAATACCCCCTAGGTCTGGTAGAGCATGAAGTGTAGGGGAGATAGGTGAGATTTAATCTCCCATTTTTTGGCTAAATTACCATTTGAATCTAATCGTAGATAATGACAAAGCTTTCCAATTCAATGGGTGCAAATTTGGAAAATGGAAACATAATGACAACTTTCATGGGGAGAAACACAACTTATTATCATTGGGTATAGTCAAATTAATGATAGAATGGTTTGATTTGTGAGTTATTGCAACTTTTTTTAAGATTTGAAAAGGGGCTCTACAAGAAGGAAAGACTCAGAAAATTAATTGACACTTTCTTAGTACTTTGAGGTGGTGTATTTGAACATATTTTGTTCTTCAATACATTTATAGCTATTTTTATTTGGTTCATTCATGTCAAATTTCAATATGAATGGTTTTGGACATCAGTTAATGTCATACCCATTTTCAAAAAGAAGAATCTTCACTTTGGAAAAGTTTAATCCACTTGATTTCAGTAATATACCGAGGTATCCTAATCATTTCCCTCATGAGCTTAGATTGTATTTACCTAAGTTTTATGGAAGGAAATTTGAATCAACTAGTATGAATTTCCAAGCATTCCATGTATTTATAGAGGGGTATTAAATCATTGTAGAATATGTAGTCATGAAATTATACGTACGAACTCTAAGTGATGATGCAGATGAATGGTTCTCTTGTTTGTCTATGCATTGTTTAGCCTCATGACAAGATTTAAAGCTTGTTGTCATAGATTGATTTGGTAACTTTTATGAGGATTACCTATTGATTTTGAAGCCTTTGTATGATCAAAAGAATGAGGAAAAATAAGAGGAATCTGAATATTTATGTGAGATGGATGATAAACTGTATGTTTAGTTTATGTAGAGAGATCAAAATCTCTAAGGCTGGTCGGACCCAAACTATTGGGAAAATGGTGTCTCAACCTTGCATTTAGATGGGGTTACTATTTATAGTAAGTTTTCATTTAAGAATGAAATGTTTCAAAATTCTCTCAGAAGCTTCTGGTTGGTTAGAAGGCATGCTGGTAAAGTTTCGTCACAAGATCACAACTAGTTTTCAAGATATTAAAGTTTCATTTTGGAGGGGCGCGATTACAAGTTTAAACTTAATTTGAGGGAATTTAGACCCTTCTAAATGACCTAAAAAGTGGGCCTAAATGATGTATTAGTTTACAAGGTGATAGAGAACTTCGCGATCTTTTTGGCGTATCAAACGGTTCGTCAATCAGACGCACAGTTTGCATGTTATGGCCTTCAAAAGTTTGTACGCCTAAAATAGGAAATATAATTTATATCGGACATATAAATGAGATGTAAAAGGGGGGACACATGTTGATGTGTGTTTTAACACATCATAGGGCATCTATATTGGAGATAAGGTTAGTTATACTTTATTGGGTGGTTTCAACCCATGGTTTTGTAATACCGTTTGACAGTTTCTTGTATTGTATCTCCTATATATGAGGTGCATGAGATAGAGGTTGTGTAAGAGCCTTATGACTATTGAGTTACCTTTGAATCTCTGATTAGTGTTACTCCCACAAAGAGATTTCTTTGAAAGTATATTGTAATCTATTTTTGATTGCTGAATAATATATTGGGCGGGTTTTGGAGTGTGGGGTTTTTTCTCCCGAAAGGGTTTTCCCCACGTAAATCACTGTGTTATGGTTTGAATGTTATTATGTGTATTTCTATTTTCTATAACTATTGTGACAATTTGTAAAAGTTTTTGCATTAACCTCCTCTCAAGGTTAGTGTAGGAAGTTGTTCTACTACTTAACCTCCTTACAAGTGGTCTCAGAGCCTGATCACCTTTAGTTTCAGTTGTGGGTTGTTGGGTTTTTTGAACTAGTCTAGATTTGAGTGGGAGCTTGTGCAGAAGACACTTTTTGATCTTGTTGCAAGAATTTTTAGATGGAAAGTTCGTTAGGGAGAATAGAGGTGGAGAAATTTAATGGAACAAATTTTGAGATGTGGAAGCTAAAGATGGAAGATTTGCTAATAGATCGAGATCTATGGGATGCTGTTGATTCAAAAGTCCAAAGATCCTCAGATCCTACTGCGATGACTCAATATGATGTTATGGATCAAAAAGCCAAGGGTCTAATCAGACTATTCCTAACAAACTCTGTTATGATGAATGTCCATGAAGAAAACTATGTAAAGAAGCTATGGACTAAGCTTGGTGAAATGTATGAAGCAAAATCTTTATTAAATCAAAATTTCTTAAGGAAGAAATTGTATTCCTTGAAGATGGAAGAGGATGGATGAATTGAAAACCACATGGAAGCATTCAATATGATGGTGGGTCAATTGGTATTTATCGGTGTTAAGATGGGCAAAGAGGAGAAATGCCATATCTTGCTTTGTTCTTTGCTTGATTCATGGGGTTCTCTTGTTATGGCTACCAGTAGTACTTCTATTGTTTTGAAATTTAAAGATGTGGTGGGTTCCCTACTTGGTGAAGAGATGCAAAGGAAGGTATCCATCAGTTCAAAGGAAGCCCTAACTATTCATGGAAGACCTAAGGAGAAAGGCAAGAAGAATGAGAAGAACAATAATTCCAAATCTAGAGGGAGATCGAAATCTCCTATAAAGTCCAAAGTCATTTGCTGTAATTGCGGTAAACCAGGTCACATCCGTAAGGATTGCAAAGAAGAAAAGAAGAAGAAAAAGAAAAAGTTCGATTCTAATTCTGAGTCCAAGAAGAAATATGGTGATGCATTCATTATAGCTTTGGCGACTCATGCAGGTAATGATGTCTGGTTAATTGAATCAGATGCATCTTTTCATATGACTTCCAATAAAGATTGGTTTTCTAAATATGAAGAATTTAATGGAGGTAAGGTGTACTTGGATAATGATTCACATTTAAGTATTGTTGGTCGAGGTAAAGTTAGAATCAGGTTTTCTGATGGTAGAATAAAAAGGATTAATGGTGTGCTGCATATCCCTAAATTAAAATGAAATCTTTTATCTGTGAGCAAAATGATAGATGCAGGTGTGCAAGTAGTTTTTTCTGAAGTGGGATGTAAAATGATTAAGGGTGCTATGATAATTGCTAGAGGTGTCAGGTTCGACACTTTGTATAAGGTAGATGCATACATTGTTGAGTGTAATAGAACTTATATAAAAAGTAAATCCGTGGATACTTCATTGAAAGATTTGAGGGTTTCACTTTCAGCACATGGAAATGGCTTTTGGGTACCAAGGGTTCTTTTTATTCTGAAGTAAAGTTACTTGCAGAAAAGACTATGTTATGGCACCAAAGGCTTGGCCACGTTGGAGAAAAGGTCTACGGGCCTTGAAAAATAAAAACTTTGTTGAAGGTTTGAATGATTGTAATCTTGACTTTGATTTATGTGAGCATTGCATTTATGGAAAACAAAACCGCGTTCAGTTTTACTTGAGTTCTCATAAAATTTGTGGTGTTTTGGATCTTATTCATTCTGATGTGTTTGGTCCTGTTGATGTTCCTTCGATTGGAAAATCCACATATTTTGTTTCATTTATTGATGATCTTAGTAGAAGGACATGGGTATATTTTTTAAAGAGTAAATCTAAAGTTTTCAATCGATTTGAATAATTTAAAGCAACGGTTGAGTTGCAGACTGGAAAGAAAATTAAATGTTTGAGAACTGATAATGGTGGTGAATTTTTCTTTCATGATTTTGATAGATTCTGTAAAGACTACGGAATTAACAATTATAAGACAACTCCATATTCTCCATAGCAGAATGGAGTTGTAGAAAGAATGAACAAGAAACTGATGGAGAAGGATAGGAGTATGCTGAGTGGTGCTAGTCTAGAGCAAAAGTTTTGGGCTGAAGCTGTTGCCATCACTTGCTACCTGATTAACGAGTCTTTTACATCAACTCATTTTGATAAAATACCTATGGAAGCATGGTCAGGTCCAAAGACTTCATTGAGACATCTTAGAGTTTTTGGTTGCGAGGCATATGCACATGTGTCAAAGGAGAAGTAGACAAATTTGGAGAACAAGGTTGTGAAAGATATCTTATCAGGTATAGTTATGGTGTGAAAGGGTACAAGCTTTGGGACCTTGTTTCACAAAAGGTAATTCATAGTAGAAGTGTTATTTTTTAGATAAATTAAGTCTCCTTCTGTTATATTGAAGCCATAATAGACTAAAAAGGAATATGTGATTCAATTAATCCCTTATACACCTAGAAAAGTTGAGGAGAGCTTGTCTAGCTCCAAATCTTTAGAAGAGGAGGAAGAACCTCCAACTCAGCTTGTTCAAAGGTCTATAAGACATAGATAACCACCTAAAAGGTATTCACATGATGATTGGAGATGTATCTTTTCTTTGTATACTAATTTGGATGAACCAAAATTTGTAGAAGAGGCTTTAGGTATGAATGATGCAGAATCCTAGAAGATTGCTATGGAAGAAGAAATGAAAAACTTTGAAAAAGAATGATACATGGGATCTTGTACCATTGCCTGAAGGATAAAAACCTATTGGTTGTAAATGGGTGTTCAAGAAAAATATTGGTTCAGATGGAGGCATTGAGAAGTATAAAGCAAGGTTGGTTGCAAAGGCTACTCTCAAGTTGAGGGTGTTGATTATGGTGAGATATTTTCTCCTGTTGCAAAAATGGCATCCATTAGATTTTTGCTTTCTATTGCTGTTGTTTATGATTTAGAGGTTGAGAAAATGGATGTAAAAACTACTTTCCTTCATAGTGATTTGAAGGAGGATATTTATATGACACAACCAGAGCACTATGTGGTGAAAGGTAAAAGTAATTTGGTTTGTAAATTAAATAAATCTTTGTATGGCCTCAAACAGAGTCCTAGGATGTGGTACCAGAAATTTGATACATATGTGTTGGGTTTGGGATTTGAACATTCTAAATTAAATCATTGTGTCTATTATAAATTTGATGGTGATCATTCCCTATACATTGCACTGTATGTTGATGATATGTTATTCATTAGTAAAGGGAAAGGTATGATTTCTGAATTGAAGTCTCACCTCATTGCTAAATTTGAAATGAAAGATCTTGGTGCAACAAAACACATTTTTGGGATGGAAATTAAAAGAGATAGAATGAACAGAAAGATATGGCTAGGCCAGAGTAAGTATGTGAATTCAGTGTTACAGAGGTTCAACATGCAGGATTGCAGACCATTGTGTGTTCCTTTTATAGTTGGAACATAATTATCTACTGCAGATTGTCCTACATGCCCATCAGAGATGGAAGACATGAGAATATTGCCTTACCAAAGGGCAGTTGGAAGTTTGATGTATGCTATGGTCTGTACTAGACCAGACATTGCCCAAGCAGTGGGAGTTCTATCTGGATTTATGTATAATCCTGGTAGAGTTCATTAGGATGCAGTCAAAAGAGTCTTCAGATATTTGAAGGGTACCTTAGAATATTCTTTGTCTTGTCATGGTAATTTAGTTGGAGATGTGATTTCCCTTGATATTCATGGTTATGTGGATTAAGACTGGGCAGGTGATATTGATAGAAAAAGATCCACCAGTGCTTATGTGTTTACTTTATTTGGTGGTGCAATTAGTTGAATGAGTAAGCGACAAGCTGTGGTTGCTTTGTCCACTACTGAAGCATAGTACATGGTAGCTACTCATTCTTGTAAAGAGGCCATTTGGCTTAAGAGACTGTGTCCAAATATTGGAATTGTAGTGTCATAAAATTAAAACCCTAGCAATTTTAACCATATTTGAGGCCCTCACCTTGGCGATGACATCTCTTTCCTTGACCAAGACCTTTTCATGCACTTTCACCACATGAACCTTTCCTGTTTGAACCTTGAGGTAGTCTCAGGACCCTATCCAGGCCCCAAGATAGGGCAGGACAGGGGTGTGGTGCCCCTTTCCCCACCTCTTAGGGTGGCCCTAAGATAGGTCTGCTTGACCCCTTTTTGCACAATTTGTTCTTTGAGGATTGCACTCCTCTTTGTCGGCCTTCAATGGATGGAAATTAATCCTTTAGGCATGTATAAAAGGAGATTCAATTCCCTCATTCGATATAGCAGATACATGAGCAAGATAAGGATAATAAGCAAAATTCAAAAGGTCTTCATCAAGCATTCAAGCCTTCAAGAATCCATCAAGTTCTCTTCTTCATTCATCCATTAAAGAAACATTACAACAGTCATTTGCAAGCATGTGTGTGTGTTAGGGTTTTGTCACGTTACCTTCCATTTCATGCAACACTTGTGATTCCATTCAAGAAGCAAAGCGATCATCATCAACAAAATGCAGATCTACAAGGTATATATTTCCATTATTTACATTCAAGCATTTGCAATTACTTTCTTTCAAGGTTGATTCCTCAACTAGGGTTTGATTGAGGAAAAACCCTATCCACAAGCCTTCTTCCCTTCTTTTCTATGTGTAGGTTGTAGGTGCATAGCTGCATTTTCAGATCTGGACTCAATTTATAGAGACGGAAAAACCCTTTCATTTCATGGATTTTTCAGAGGACCGTGTGCACTTTCAACATGGTCCCGATGACTTTTCTCTAAATTTGTAGGGAAGATCTCTATTAGTCTACATATCGTAGATCCAAAGTTACAACGTGATCCCGAACCGGTAGCTCCTCATTTCACCCATTTTATCTCTCTCTCTTGCATAGTCAACAAGTTAACTTTCTCATTTACAAAAGAGGGAAAATCATACTTCAACTCTTGCAATCCACTTGGAATTCACATCTTTGGATTTGACTCTAGTGGATTCAAGCCCCTCTTTTGAATGTAAAGTTCCTCCAAGTGAAAATCATCCTAGTGACTTCCTTTCTTTCTCCTGGTGGGGAGTCACTAGGGTTGAATTTTCCACTTTACATTTTGGTGAACCCAATGTCTTACACATTAATTCCAATTTCTCATCATTAGATCTGATTAATTGCAATTTGAATTTCAAATTTTCATTTCTAAGTTTGATCTTTTACAAATTTTAGAGGTTCTTTGAATAAAAACCCTAATCTTTCATTTTGAAGAAATTAAGCTTATGAAGTGTAAAATTTTAATTGCTTGTTTCAGATCTGATTTCTATTTCAAAATTGCAATTCAAATATGCCTTTTTATTTTGAAAATTCAGTGGTTAAAAAGTAAAACTCTAATTTTTAAGATCCTTCTATTTTCAACCTTGGATTGCCAATTTGACCGATCTAGACATCTCCAAATCGGTTGTTTTTTTGAATTCTGCATTAAAATTATAATATCTATCATCCCTGAAATTTTTAAAAAAAGTTGGTTGGACTGTGTGCACTTTCAACACAGTCCCTAGCTTTTTTCCTGAAATTCTGGGAGATGGAATTGACTGCGTTTTTCTGCTTAAATCCAAAAAATTGGCGTACTTTATCTATTCTACCACTTCCTAAGGTCGACAACAAATTCAAATTTCACCACTTTCATCTTGTGAATTAATTTTCATAAAAGGTCCTAATTTTAGATCTTCTTTTCCAACAAATTAAAATTTTAATTAAGAAACTTTCAATGGCAATTAATAAATTGGATTTACTTGCTCTTTCACATATGATTACATTGTTTTTCACATATATTAATTACAATCATGTGTCAGATAAGGGCTACTTTCATTTCATGTTACTTCTCTTCATTCATATCACTTGGTCATATTGTGTTGTTAGGATTTCAAAATTATTCTCTTTTCAATTAGATCTCAAAGCTTTCATGTATCATTTATGTTGCATTATGGTGATGTTGTTAACAAAATGCATTTCCTATGTTAATCACATTAAATCTTTTGTAGATCCTAACCCTTGTACCTCTCCTAGGGTATTTTGTGTGGATAAGGTGAGACCTAATGCTTTAACCAATAATCTCTTTAAAAAAGAGCAAGCATTGGAAAGCGATGTGGACTCACCTTCTTCTTCTACACACCCTTGAGCAAGGGGGGCAAAATCAAAACATTAATATTCTTACATCTTTAGATCCTCCTTATTCTCCTAAGACTTATCTTCAACATTAAAGTATATGTAGGGAGGATGATGTCATGCATTTTATTCATGATCTTTCCCCTCGCATAGAAATAATTAAAAATGAGCTTCTAGATGATGAAGATGTTTATCCCCAATCCCCCACAAAGGATAATATTGATAAAGGAAGGGATATTGTCATTTCACATGATACTCCTTCTTCATCTACAAATCTATTTCTTCCCTCTTACAAATTAGATTTCAAACAAATTCATGATCCTATTTCTCCATCTAGTCAATTGCAACATTCTTATAGTCGTGGCTTTCATATAATAACAAAATGAGGTTTTAAAGGACAAGGAATTGGGAAATTTGAGCAAGGAATTTGTGTCCCTATAAACCCTCCTACACAAACTACTACAAAAGGCCTAGGAAATGATACTCCTCTTTCTATGGATGAATTTATTAGGCTCCAAAACTTGAAAAACTATCTTCAAAACCAACAAATCAAAAGAGCCTGCAAGAATGCTTCTTCTTCAAAATGTACTTTTTGTTCATTTCATCAAACCTATGACCATGATGCTAATGATTGCCCTGATTTTCAAAATTCTATTCAAGATGGTATAGATAGTGGCAAAAATTAGAGTTGTGGATAATAAATCTTCCTCTTCTAACAAACCTTCTCTATGTCAAGACCATATTTATCACCCTGAAAGATTGGCTGCAAGAATCTATTGGAGATTGAAGTATGATAAGAACATTTCCTTCCCTCCTCAAAATAAAAACAAAAATCTTAAGCAAGTGGAAGGAATTGAATATTGCCTTTATCATGATTTACATTCACATTCTCTTGGGAAATGTTATGCATTTCAAAAATTTGCTTAAAAGCAATATGATCTTGTGCGAATTTCTCTCACGATAGATCTAGCTATCTTTCTTGACATCAAAATAGCGCCTTAGCAATTTCTTTCTCTTCATGTTGCTCCTCACCCTATTACATAAATAGTCAATTTATTTGGGGGATTTTCATCATTTGTGGTGGTGTTGTTTCAATTTTAAATACTTTGGGCTGGCAACATGAAGTCTACTTCTCCTCCTTGTTTCTATGTTTCTCTCTATCTTTGTGCATTATTCATTATTGAATATCCTTTCTTGCATAGAGTTATTCTTATGTGAGAATATAATTGTTCTTTGTTTTTCCTCTTTTCTTGGAGAGGGGCATCTTTAATGAGTAATGCACTTCTTATCTTTCCTTCATTCTCTTGGAAAACTTACCTCTTTTATAGTTTTTATTATTCACAAATATGATATGCCTCTTAGCAGGGAATGACCTCTTGAGAAGTACATATCCCTTCCTTGAGAGGATTTGTTCCATTAGGAAGGTATATCTCTTGGAAATAATCACCATCAAAAGATGTGTAATGTTTCTCCTTGTTCTCCTCACTTGACGGGCAAGGATTTCTGCTCCTTTCTCTTTCTTTTTATCTCATGTATCACTATTTCCTCTAGGGGCTGCATTTTTAATATATGATTATCATTTATTTTACAATGGTATGATCTTATGATTAATCCCCCTTAGGGAATATGTGATACACTTTCTCTCTTCTCTTAGAAGATTACAACTTCTTGAGACATGTATTTTACATATATGAATGTCTTTTCTTGCATGCAAGTACATTATGCATTTGATTATGTTTAATTTATCTCTAGAAGATTGTGTAAGTTCTTCTCATTGTCCGTACACTTGGGGGGAAATTATCTCTCTCTCTCTCTCTCTAGGGATCCACTTTTCCCTATTATGTGGGTGGTGTGAGTTTTATTACTTGATGTCATTCCTTGTGCACAATTGTTGGTTGTTGGCTCAAGGATTTCCTCTTATACAAGAGGTGTAAGTCCTTGACTACAACCTCTTTCACACTTGGTAATGAACATCTATAATAATATCACCCATTCCTCTTGGGAGCTAAAAGTGTGTCATCCTTCATCAAGAATCCCTTTCACTTAGAAATAGGAGGAAGGATTGAATTCTTCCTCTCTTCTTTTCTTTATTATAGAAGATGTTATATTTGTCCAAGACAACTCCTCTTGGGGAGTAGATGTTTTTTGAAAAATGATCTCTTCTTGTCCAAGGATCTCGTTTACACTTACAACAAGATATCTCTTTTCAGCTATCTTATCTTGACTTGAAGAGTATTCCCTCTCTTGCTTGGATTTATGATGTTGTTGCATAGCAGATTTGTTCTTTGTGATGAAGGTAGGTATCCTTGTTCTACTTTCCTTAAGATATCAACATCAACCTATGTTGACATCTTAAGGGGGGTGCACCCACACTACTTGTATGTACTATATTTCTCTTGTGCATTGTACAATGGGATATTCTTGGAACCAGAGGGTAGCCTCTTAGAGAAAGATGCCATCACTTTTATTGTATAGTGGGTCATTCTCGAAACTAGAGCACAACCTCTTAGAGCGAGATGTCGCCACTTCTTGTCCCTTGTATAGTGGGTCATTCTTAGAACCAGGGCACATAATCTTAGAGCAAGATGACACTAATTTTCTCTTGTACAGTGAGTTATTATCAGAACCAGAGCACAGACTCTTAGAGCGAGATGACACCAATTTTCTCTTATGCAGGATGATTATTCTTGGAACCATAGCACAAACTCTTAGAGTGAGATGTCACACCTTTTCTTGAAATTTGTACTATACATAA
Organism: Cryptomeria japonica; assembly: GCF_030272615.1. Lineage (NCBI taxonomy): Eukaryota > Viridiplantae > Streptophyta > Pinopsida > Cupressales > Cupressaceae > Cryptomeria > Cryptomeria japonica. The sequence goes on along the minus strand of NC_081411.1, from coordinate 569,947,466 downwards.
AGGTTGTAGTCTACTCGGGAATAGAATCCTATGAGGTTCTTCAAACCTCACTTGCACACACGCACTTGAGGTTGGGTGGAACTAACAGTTTTCTCACTCTCCTTCCTTACATGGATCACCCAGGGTCTCTTTCTTGTTCACCTTTCTTCTCATAGATCACCAAAGTGTGTATTCATGTTCTCTCTCTTCTTCCTCTCATGAACCTATAGTTTTACTATTGATGCTTCATGGATGATGTTAGCTTTTCTCTTTTATGTGATCACTTGTGTTTAAATAGTGGCATTGGTCCTTGTGTTTCAATCAGTTGTTGAGACATTTGAGTGTCGAGGTCTGTTTGGCTAGTTGGTTTGTTGTCTTGTATCTTGTTTTTGTCGTATGTCTTTTGTGCTTTGTTTTTGTGCCTTTCTCTTTTTTGTTTTTTGTGCTCTTGCATATGTTTGTGCGAGTTAAGATCCTAAGATTGGGGGTTTTTTGTTCCTCAAAATTAGTGACGTGTTATACTCCTTGTGGTGTTTCTCCATGTCTCTCATATTCATCTCTCTCCTTCTTCTACTTTACCGATAGTATTGGCATAAGCCATACTCCCGCTAAAGTGGGGGCTAAATATAGTGCCATAAAATTGCAATCCTAGCAATTTTAACCACATTTGAGGCCCTCACCTTGGCGACATCATCTCTTTCCTTGACCAAGACCTCTTCCTTCCTGCACTTTCACCCCATGAACCTTTCCTGTTTGAGCCTTGAGGTATTTTGAGGACCCTGTCTGGGCCCCAAGATAGGGCAGGATAGGGGCATGACGCCCCTGTCCCACCTCTTAGGGTGGCCCTAAGATAGGTCTTCCCGACCACTTTTTGCATAATTTATTCTTCAGGGATTGCACTCCTCTTTGTTGGCCTTCAGTGGATCAAAATTAATCCTCTAGGCATGTATAAAAGGAGATTCAATTCCCTCATTCAATATAGGCGATACATGAGAAAGATAAGGATAATAAGCGAAATTCAAGCAAAAGATCTTCATCAAGCATTCAAGCCTTCAAGCATCCATCAAGTTCTCTTCTTCATTCATCCATTGGAGCAATATTACACCATTCATTTGCAAGCATGTGTGTGTGTTAGGGTTTTGTCATGTTACATGCCACTTCATGCAACACTTGTGATTCCATTCAAGAAGCAAAGAGATCATTATCAACAAATTGAAGATCTACAAGGTATACATTTCTATTGTTTACATTCAAGAATTTGCAATTACTTTCTTTCAAGGTTGATTCCTCAACCAAAGTTTGACTGAGGCAAACCCCTATCCACAACCCTTCTTCCCTTCTTTTCTATGTGTAGGTTGTAGGTGCATAACTGTCTTTTCAGATCTGGACTCCATTTACAGAGGTGGAAAAACCCTTTTCATTTCATAGTTTTTCGGAGGACCGTGTGCACTTTCAACACGGTCCCGATGACTTTTCTCCAAATTTGTAGGGAAGATCTGTATCAGTCTAGATATCTCAGATCAGAAGTTACAGCGCGATCCCAAACCGGTAGCTCCTCATTTCACCCATTTTATCTCTCTTTCCTGCATAGTCAACAAGTTAACTTTCCCATTTACAAAAGAGGAAAAATCACACTTCAACTCTTGCAATCCACTTGGAATTAACATATTTGGATTTGGATCTAGTGGATTCAATACCCTCTTTCGAATGTAAAGTTCCTCCAAGTGAAAATCATCCTAGTGACTTCCTTTCTCTCTCCTAGGTGAGGAGTCACTAGGGTTCAATTTTCCACTTTACAGGAATAAAACGAGTAGTGAAAATATATTGTGATAGTTAGAGTGCGATATTCTTAGCTAAGAACCTAAAATTTCATGATCAGACCAAGCCCATTGATGTTCGGTATCATTTTGTCAGAGATATGGTCGAAGATGATAGGGTGAAGCTTGTTATGGTAGAACATTTGATGAATGTTGTAGATTATTTAACTAAGGCTATGAGCACAAAGAAGTTCATATGGTGTTCGAAGTCTATGGACCTCATGGCTCCTAGAAATTGATTTATTGTGCAGATAGTTCCTTTGCTCTTGCAAGGTGTTCAACAACTGGGAGAATGTTGGGAAAATGGTGTCTCAACCTTGCATTTACATGTGGTTACTATTTATAGTAAGTTTTCATTTAAGCATGAAATGTTGTGAAATTCTCCTAGAAGCTTCTGGTTGGTTAGATAAGCATGCCAATTAAGTTTCATTACAAGATCACAACTAGTTTTGAAGATATTAAAGTTTCCGTTTTGGAGGGTTGTGATTAAAGGTTTAAAATTAATTTTGGGGGAATTTAGACCATCCGAAATACCCTGAAAAGTGGGCATAAATGACATAGAATTTTATGAGGTGATAGAGAACTTCATGAGCTTTCTTACACTTCAAACAGTTTGTCAATCAGAAACACAATTTGCAAGTTATGGCCTCCGAAACTTTGTAGTCCTGAAATAGGAAATATAATTTGTATCAGACACATAAATGAGCTATAAAAGGGGGGGAAACAAGTTGATGTGTGTTTTAACATATCATAGGTCATCTAGATTAGAGTTAAGGTTGACGATAGTTTATTGGGTGGTTTCAGCCCATGGTTTTATAATACCGTTTGACGGTTTCTTGAATTGTATCTCCTATATATGAGGCGCATGAGATAGAGGTTGTGTGTAAGAGTCTTATGGCTATTGAGTTACCTCTAAATATCTAATTAGTGGTACTCCTATGAAGAGATTTCACTACAAGTATATTGTAATTTATTTTTGATTGCTGAATAATATATTGGGCGACTTTTAGAGTGTGGGGTTTTTCTCTCGAAAGGGTTTTCCCCATGTAAATCACTGTGTTATGAAATGAATTTAATTATGTCTATTTATATAACTATTGTGATTATTTGTAAAAGTTTTTACATTACCCTCCTCTCAAGGCTAGTGTAGGAAGTTGTTCCGGTACTTAACTTCCCCACACAAACAATGCACAATGACTGTTGTTTCAATTCCCTAATAGCTGGGAAGAAAACCACATAAAATAAACTCAAAACACATAAGGAGGCATGCAAAATTGATTTTATTTTAAATAAAATGATTGGAGAAAAACTACAAAATACAAATTTAGAAATCACTACAAACTTCTAATCTATAGTCAATGATCAAGAGTTACATACAAACATTCAAAACAGAGCTTCTTTGAGCTTACTACAAGTCAAACTACTCACTTGGAGCTATACACAATCAGGAGCAATCACTACTCAACTAAAATACCACACAGTCAGGAGCTATCTTGCTCAACTGATGAAACACACATACACCTACAGACTGTTGCTGTCTAACTTCTATTTTCTGTACTCACTCTGGAGCTGTACTTCCTCTCTAGCTGGAGATTTTCTGGCAACTACACCAACTGGAGAATGTTCTCCATTTTTGTCTATTTGCCGTCCACTCAAAATTCCCCCCAAATTCAAAATTTAAAAAGTTCAACTACTTCGTTTAATTCTTCTACAATTTGTAGTTCACGTAAGGAGATATTGAGATGGAGATTTCAGCGAAATCTTCTCCAGACTGTTTTTGTTCAACTCCTCTTCAAATGAAGGACATGAGTCCATTTTAGAGTTTCATACAATAGTCTCTAGTTTGTTGAACCAGCCAAGGTCAAATGGAGAAACCATGGAGGATCAAAGGATTGTTGAGAAAATCCTTCGAAGTTTGCCATCAAAGTTTGATGCAATAGTGATTGCCATTGAAGAGGCAAAGGTTTATCAATATTTACAGTTGATGAGTTGATGGGTTCTCTTCAAACCTGTGGGCAGTGCCTAAATAGGTTTGCTACATCTTCCCAAGAGAAAGCTTTCAAATCTCAGGTTGATACAAGAGGTAGGGAGAGAGGAAGAAATGGTGGTAGGAGCTCAAGGGGTAAAGGTCATGGCAATGAAGATAGCTCTGAGCGAGCTTACAACCAAGAGGGAGTGAGCAACTCTCAAAATAACTTTAAACAAGGCAAGAAGAACAAAAGTTTGAATCAGAGGTATGACAAGAGAAATGCAAAATGCTTTAACTATCATAAGTTTGGCATTATGCAAGAGATTGTTGGAAAAATCAAGGTAATTAGTCATAGCAGAATGCTATTGTGGCTGATGTGAATGTGGGTGAAATTAATTAGTCCACAACCTTCATCATGTGCAACATTGGTGAAGAAGGCAACTCAAAGGTATGATATTTGGACAATGGTTGTAGTAACCACATGAGTGGTAATGAGAGTTTGTTTTCTTTTATTGACAAGAATGTCAAGTCTGAGATCAAAATGGGGAACATTGGAATAGTTCCAGTTCTGGGTAGAGGATCTATTATGATCTACACCAAGCAAGGTGAGAAGAAGGAGATTGAGAAATTTTATTTTGTTGAACACAATGTACCACTGAGAGGGGGTGAATCAGTGGTTCCTAAATTATTTTCCTTTTTAAAACAACCTTATAACATCGGTTATCATCCTAGGCACTTAAAAGTCAAACTAGTAAGAGAAATATGGATACCAAAAGAGACAAACACACAAATGCAACCCACAACACCAGATGTACGAGGAAAACCCAATATGGAAAATACATCAGTGAGAAATGTTGCTAGAGACTACTGATCCAATCCAGCCTCACAAGTGACACAATTAATAACAAAGATTTAGGGAATCAACCCAAGGAGCACAAACCCCTGCACCAAGCTCCAACTTGGTGATGTATATTGAAATAAAATTTTGATACAGTTATAGCTTCTGGTTACAAATGAGTTATGCAACACTTGATCAAATAGATTTATGCTAGTTAACAACCTTCTCTTCTTCTCTCTCAGCCTCACACCACACTTAGTCACACTTGGATGCCTTCTTGACCAATCACACCTCACTTTTTAGCTCAATTGTTAGACCTGCAACAGTTTACAGGTACTCTGTCTCTGCTGGTTAAACCCTCTCATTGGTTTTCTTGCTAAATCACTCTGCAACTTTCTTAGAATAAATTCTAAGGAAGATAATTCTTCTTTGTGCTCAAGCTCTCTTCACTCTCCTTCTTCATATCAAGCAACATCGATCTCAGTCTCAAGCTCACATATTTATCATCTTAGATTCCCGCTAAGAACCTCATTCAAACAATGTCGTGTTAGGTTTTTCCTTCTCCAACTTGATCCAAATATGATTTAATTTGATTTGCTTTTCCAGGGATACGATCTTCATGACATTGATCAACACCAACAAAGCTTCGTATTGCAATGTGCATTTTCTAAATCTGGAGGTCTGCACCATGCTTTTTTGCTTTTCTTTGTCATACGCCATTAATGGCTCAGCTGTTTCCTTCATCAAATGGTTACAAAGATCAAATCTTCTTGCAGGATCAGTTCAGTTGCTTGCCATCTTGCTTTTCTTGAGCCACAATCCTTTGGCATCCTTCGTGACTTGTGGGTTCTTCATAAAAGTTGACCTGCTTGCTAACTTGTTACGTTGATGCACACTTCATCGACCTGTGCAATATCACCACTTGGCATCCAACTGTCATGTTTGTCGACATCCACCTCTGCTTGTATTTCTATGTCAGTTTAACCTTCTTTGTTGACCAAGGTTGACTACAGACATAATTCACCTTACCGGTATTACCAGCAAACGTCCTCTTTACTGACAACACATTCACCTGACACTTCATCTTGTTTTCTAGTATGTCTTCATGCCATCCTTTCTATTCCACTCACTGGGTGTTGTTGTGACCTCTTCATCACAAACAAACAACCAACCTTCATCCTGGTTTGTGCCTTACCGGTAAGCCTTCTTTACCAGTAGGTGACACAAGTCATGTGTATTGGTAACCTTCCTTCTGTCTGCTTACTCACATGTGGATTGGCATCATATATCTTGATCTTCTTATACCTGTCACCACTTCTTACTTATCGGTGACCTTGCCAAACCAATTGACATCAATGACAACTTAATGCCAATAATGCCAACAATCTCCCCCTTTGTTATTGATGCCAACTTACTGCAATACTTCATACTGACAAATTTCTTCCCCTTTGACACAATGACAAAGGGTATTGTACAGTCCTGCTTTGATCCATACCTAGCTCCCCCTTAGGCTGATACACTGAGATGTGGTTCAAGAGTTATAGATGCTTCTATGAACTCCCCTTGAACAATATAACTCCTTACTATCTCAAGTGCATAAGATAGGTGACACAACTCCCAACTTGTGTCTTAAATACTCAAAAGTGCTTATCGGCAAACGTTTGGTGAAAATGTCTGCTACTTGTTCTCCAATAGGGACATAGTCCATCTTTACTTCCTATCCTTCAACCTTCTCTATGAGGAAATGATACTTGATGGCTATATGCTTTGTCCTAGAATGCATCACCAGAATCTTTGATATGTTGATGGTACTTGAATTATCACACCGGATGAGAATAGGATCAATGATGTCCACTTGTATGTCTTTGAGAGTTTGCTTCATCCAAAGTATATGAGAGAAGCATGTAGAAGCAACAATATATTCTTCTTCAGCAGTTGATAGGGAGAGGAAATCCTACTTCTTGCTATGCCATGAGACCAATTGGTCACCTAGGAAGAATGCACCACCACTTGTTCTCTTCCGGTCATCAAAGCAACCTGCGCAATAAATATTAGTGTATGCTTCCAAGGTGAATTCCCCTTATTTTGGATACTACAATCTATAACTGAGTGTTCCTTCTAGGTACCTAAAAATTCTACTTACAACATTCAAATGTGACTGCTTAGGTGCATCTTCAAATCTGGCCACCATGCACACTGCATGCACTATATCTCATCTAGAAGTAGTTAGATATGGTAGGTTTCCTATCATTGATCTATACAATGTCTGATCCACCACCTGTGATTCATCATTCTTGCTTAATTTGCTTCCGGTCACCATGGGGGTACTTACTGGTTTGCAGTCCTCCATTTGAAATTTCTTCAACATATCCTTTGCATACTTGGTTTGTGAGATAAAGATTCTCTTATCTTGCTATCTGCAAACAAAGGAAGTATGTCAACTCTCCAAGCAGTGACATCTCAAATTTTGACTGCATCCGATCAAATTTTTTTTTGCAAAGGGTGTCCTTATTGCCCCTAAAATTAATATCATCTACATATACAACCACAATGGTCATGTGGTTTCCATCTTTCTTTATGTATAAGTTGTTGTCAACACTCCCCGTTTTGAATCCTTTCTCCTTCAGGTACTGATCTAGTCTTGAATACCATGCTCTAGGATCTTGCTTAAAACCATACAGGCTTTCTTCAACTGGCACACAAATGTTTCATCATCATGAAGCAGAAACCCTTCCAGTTGCTCCATGTACACTTCTTCAAAATTTCCATTTAGGAAGGTAGATTTTACATCCATTTGATATACTTTATAACCCTTGTAGACAGAAAAGGCTAGAAACATTCTAATTGCTTCTAATCTAGCTACTAGTGCAAATGTTTCTTCAAAATCAATGCCTTTGCACACAAGTCTAGATTTATGCCTAACAATTTTACCTTCTTCATTTATCTTATTCCGGTAGACCCATTTAATGCCAATGATGTTCTTGTCTCCAGTCTAGGGACTAATTCCCAAGTCTTGTTCTTCTCAATTTGTTGGAATTCTTCTTCCATGGCATCCATATATTCTTGTCTTTTGCTGGCCTCATTGAATGTTTTAGGTTCTACTTTAATTATGAGGAAGAAGTTGACTTGTTCATCAATCCAGGCAAGTCTTCTCCTAGTTTGCACACCATCACTCTTATTTCCTAGAATCTGCTCTTTCAGGTGGTTCATCTGCACATACCGGTTAGGAGCCTTTTTGGATGCTTCTTCCGGTTCATTGTCTAGCTGAGCTTGCTCACATTCATCACCAGAATCATCATATCGATTTACTTTTGATTGACTTCCTTTGTGCATATCCTCATCAACTCTTAAATGCACACTCTCAATGACTATTCTTAGTCTCTTGTTGAAGCATTTATAGGCCTTGTTGTTGGATGAGTAACAAAGGAAGATTCCTTCATCACTCCTAGAATCAAAACTACCTAGACCATCCATATCTCTTTTGATAAAATACTTACTTCCAAATACCTTGAAGTATTTGACTGATGGTTTCCGGTCATACCACAACTCATAAGGTGTCATTTTTCTATTTGTTCTTAGTTGAATTCAGTTCAAAGTATATGCAATAGTATGAATTGCTTCCTTCCAATATTTGTCTGGCAGACTGACCTCATTTAACATGGTTTGGGTCATCTCCTTGGCTGTCCTGTTCTTTCTTTCTACCATACAATTTTGTTGTGGTGTCCTAGGGGTTGAGTATTGCCTTCTAATTCCATGTGTTTCACAATAATCTTCAAACTCATTTGATGTGAACTCTCCACCACAGTCTGATCTTAGACATTTTAGCTTGCACCCACTTTCCTTCTCCACTAGCTTCCTAAAGATCTTGAATCTGTCAAATGCTTGTGACTTAACTTGCAAGAGAGTGACCCATGTCATTCTTGAATAATCATCAATAAAGAGCATAAAATATATTTCACCGGCAAGAGCTCTTGTCCTAGTTGGACCACACAGATCTGTATGTACAATTTCAAGTGGTCTTGAGGTGTTGTGTTCTTTTGTTATGAAGCTCACCTTAGTCTGCTTCCTTTTCACACATTCATCACAAAATATGCTTATCGATTTGATGATGGGTGGAATATTTCTTACACACCCCTTTTTTCTTACTGCAACTAAGTTATCAAAGTTTATGTGGCCTAATCTTTGGTGCCACAACCAAATTTCATCAACCTATCCCATCATGCATTGGAACTCATAGCATTCCTTTAGATTGTAAACATTACCATCTGTTATGTTTCCTTTTGCTACAGTCTGACCGATACTCTCTTTCTTTATCTGACATTCAGTAGAATCAAAGGTGAATTTATAACCTTTGTCACACATCTGAATCACACTCAACAGGTTATGCTTTAGGCCTTTCACATAATACACATCATGTGCCTTCAGTTTTCCATCAATATTTAGAGTACCTTTTCCCTTTATTTTGAAGGATGAGTTATCTCTGAATCTTACTGAACCACCATTCCAGTCTTCAAGCTTAATAAATTTCTTTTTATCACCAGTCATGTGGTTGGAACAACCACTATCTATAACCCATAGATTTTTCCTTTCGGCATGTAAGGCAGTCTGCACTATCAGACTTGATTCTGCCTTGTCCTTTTCTTTCTCAACCCATACCGGTTTGATTTCCTTCTTCTTGTCAGCTACTATTTTGTGCTCTTGTTCAACTATCGGATCTTGAGAAGGATCTATCTTCTTCTACTTGATCTTCCTATTTTTACAAAAAAATGCTATATGTCCAAACTCTTGGCAGTTATAGCATTTCACATTTTCATTTAAAGATGAATCTTTGAAATTATTGTAGGACACCAGTTTATTCTTCCTACATTCAAAACTCCTATGACCATATCCATTGCACTGATAACAAACAACACTCATATCCCAAAGTGCATTAAATGGACTTCTACTTTCATAACTCATAGTGGGCTTATTTGTTAATCTACAAACAGCTATTCTATGCCCAAATTTGTTACACTGGTAACAATAACCATGAAAGTTTGGAACATACCGGTTAGGTTGCCTTGGTCCTACAAACGATTGCCTCACCGGGGGTCTTCCTTTCATGCTGCTGACTCTGGTGAATCCTTTATGGTCAACTCTTACATTTCTCCTTGGATCTGCATGTCGGTTTAATGAGTGTGGCCTTCGGTTCATTGGTTGTGTATACCGGTTTGTGTGGCGGTTTCTAACAACATCTGCATACGTCTTCTTACCAGTATCCTTTCTTACCATGAATGTCTTCTTCTCTTCACCTTCATTTGAGGAAGTGAACTATATCTCCTTACTAGATGTGTCTTTTTTGTTTGAACTTTTACCTTCTTCAAATCCTAAGACATCGATATCTTTGGATTGCTTCTATTTTCTCAACATCTTTTCTAAGGCTTTGGTGCTGCATTCATATTTGCTTCTCACTTTTATTTCTTCCTTACTTTCTTCAAGCTCCTTTATGAGCTTCACTATTTCTACTTCCATATCTTGATGCTCCTTTTCCTTATTCATCAGGTCAGAGGATGTGACTTCAAATATCCTCTTGGCTTCTTCCAACTGAAGTTTCAAGTCAGATATAACTTAATTGGACTCATGCAAGGATTTCTTCAAGAGACCTTGTTCATCTACTGCAACAAGCTTGAACTTCTTGAGTTCTCTTCTTGTTTTACTCAGCTCCTCAAGAGAACTTATGAGCTCACCTTCTAGATCCACTTTAGCCTCAATGAGCTCACCCAAGGAGCACCAACCCTTGCACCAAGATCCAACTTCGTCATGTCTATTGAAATACAATTTTGATATAGTTATAGCTTCTGGTTGCAAATGAGTTTTACAACACTTGATCAAATAGGTTTCTGCCGATTAACAACCTTCTCTTCTTCTCTCTCAACCTCACACCACACTCAGTCACACTTGGATTCCTTTTTGACCAATCACACCTCACTTGTTAGCTTAACTATTAGACCTGCAACAGTTTACTGGTACTCTGTCTCTACCGGTTAAACCCTTTCACCAGTTTGCCTGCTAACTCACTCTACAACTTTCTTAGAATAAATTCTAAAGAAGATGATCCTTCTCTGTGCTTAATCTCTCTTCACTCTCATTCTTTACATCAAGCATCATTGATCTCTGTCTCAAGCTCACATATTTATCATCTAAGATTCTTGCCAAGAACCTCATTCAAACAATGCCGTGTTAGGTTTTTCCTTCTCCAACTCGATCCAAATATGATTTGATTTTATTTTCTTTTCCAGGGATATGATCTTGTGAGATTTTGCCAAGATCAAGGGCATAATGAAAAGTATAAAAATAGAGACAAAAGAATGACAAGAACAAACTGTATTCTCATCAATATGAAAATGATCAACTAGATTCACCAATACAATGAATATAGGCCTGCTTATATAGGCAAGGCCATATGGATGTACGAGCACACAATCATGACATGTGGCTCAATAAGAAACAAGGGTAGGTAAGAAATACTAGGGGTAGGTAGGAGAAATAATATAATATTCCACAAGAGGTGGATGACCCACCAAATGTGGAGTGTAACAACAAAATAAGACCACAAAAGGTGGAATTTCTCCTACAAGCTCTATCCCTATGTGCACACTTCCCTAATTGTCTCAAATCTAGACTACGAAGAAATGCATTATCCTAAGTTAACTTAAGTAAAGTGTAATAATATCCATAATGAATATTTATTTACACCAACACCCCCCTTAAGTGCAACTTAGGGGAATGAAGACTCAAGTCAACAATGCAAGATGGGTCCTGACTACTAGGCCATGATAGGTACCCATGTACAATATGCAAATGCAAGCAACACCATGCAATTCAATCTCTCACAAATGGAGAAAAGGAGAAAACCCAATGGGAAAAAACTCCCCCCCAAAAGAGAGATGAAAGTACAAAAGACTCTCAAAGAAGAAGGACAAAACCTCAAAGAGGAAAAAGTCCCCCCCCCATAAGAGAGGAAGGAGAAGTCAGCTGACCCCCCCTAATGACACATCCTACACCTCCAAGAGAGCTCGCAACTGCTGGAACTTACTCTCAGTGAAAGGTTTGGTGAATATGTCAGCAACCTGCTCCGTTGTAGGACAATACTGCAAATCAATGACTTGCTCCTAGATGAGCTCTCAGATATAATGCACATGAATCTTGATGTGTTTGGTCCGCTAGTGCTGGACTGGGTTCTTTGAGATTGCAATAGCACTCTAATTGTCGCAATGTAGAACTGTCGGCCATGGAGTGGTGAATCCAAACTCTGTGAGAATCTACTGGAGCCAAATGGTCTCAGTCGCTGCGTTAACATCGCCTCGATACTCAGCCTCAGTTGAAGAGAGAGAAATAGCATGTTGCTTCTTGCTCTGCCAACAAATGGGGCCTGAACCAAGATGAAAACTGTAACCGGAAGTAGACTTGCGATCATCAAGATCGCCAGCCCAATCAGAGTCTATGTAACCAACCAAGCGAAGTCCTGTGCCTGTTGCATAGTGAATCCCATAGTGATGTGTACCCTAGATGTAATGAAGGATGCATTTGGTGGCTTTCCAATGAAGCTCATGTGGTTCTTGCATGAAGCAGGAAACCATGCCAACTGCAAATGAAATATCAGGGCGTGTATGGGTCAAGTAGATGAAACTACCCACAAGCTGACGATAAAAAGTGGCATCAAATGGTGGAGAAGAACACTGAGCCTCAAGCTTGACTCTAGAAAGAAAGGGAGTCGGTGCAGGCTTACAATCAGCCATATGAAAGCGTGCAAGTAGATCAAGAGCATACTTGGGTTGCGATAGTGTAATCCCGGAAGGTGACTGTGAAATCTCTATCCTGAGAAACTAGTGCAAAAGACCCAAGTCAGTCATAGCAAATTTGTCATGCAAAGCAAATTTGACCCTACTAATGATGGATGCGGTACTCCCTATAATGATCAAATCATCAACATAGAGCACAAGTATTAAGTGAGAGTCATCCTGTCACAAAATGTAGACATTCAGATCAGAATGGCACCTGGTGAACCTTGCTGAGAGAAGAAAGGAATCCATCTTGGCATACCAAGCCCTGGGGGCCTACTTAAGGCAAAAGAGAGATTTCCTTAGTCTGCAACCAAGGAAGTATCCTAGATGAAACCCTGTGGCTGCTCCATATAAATCTCCTCATCAAGGTCACCATGAAGAAAAACACTCTTCACATCCATCTGATGTACAACCCAGCCATGAGCTGCAGCAATAGAAAGTGTCAAGCGAATGGAGTTCATCTTGGCTATGGGTGGAAAGGTCTCAGTATAGTCAACACCTGCAACCTGACATAAACCTTTCGCAACAAGTTGAGCCTTATACTTATCCACACTACCATCCGCAGCATACTTGGTCTGATAGATCCACTTACATTGAACCATCTTTCTCCCCTTAGGGAGATGGACTAAATGCCATGTGTTGTTCCTCATCAAGGAACTATACTCTTCCTCCATAGCTTGGTCTCACTCAGGAACCCCTGATGCTTCCCAAAATGTCTGTGGATCGGAAGTAGTAGCAATGAATGCATGTGGAAGATCCTGATGTTGTGATCAAGTTCTTCATGTATCTGAAGGATTCCCAACAAGAGAACCCGCAGACTCAAGTGTCTGTCGAGCCCAACGAGGTCTAGGTGGAGGTGGAGAACGAGGCTCCTCAACTGCAAGTGGACCCTACGGAGGTGTAACCCTGCGAGTCAGAGTTGAAGGAGTCTCATCATCTGAATCACTAGCATCACTATCCACAATGGAGGAAGGTGGAGGAGGTAGAGAGGCTAAGCTAGGAGAGCTTTCCTCAAAGTGAACACTCCTCTCAATGAACACCTCATGTGTCTCAGGATCCATCAATCTATATGCCTTAACACCCTCAGGATATCCAACAAATATGCAAGGCCGACTTTGAGGTTCTAATGCCTTGTGTTTTTGTGGAGGTATGTGAGCCCATGCTGGACACCCAAAGACTCTGAAATGTCTCACAATGAGTTTCCTACCAGCCCAAGCCTCAAAAGGAGTAATACCTTGCAAAGATTTGTGAGGAACCCGATTCTAGATGTGTGTGGCACAACTGATAGCCTTTGCCCAAAAGGCAGGATCAAGAGAACGTGCATGAATCATACAACTAGCCATTTCTTTGAGAGTTCTATTCTTGCATTTTGCAACTCTGTTCTGCTATGGAGTGTATGCGACAGAATGTTGAAGATCAATCCCCTCAAATGTACAAAAATCTTCAAGTCTTTTGTTTACATATTCCCTTCCTTTATCTGTGCGAAGAATCTTCACCACTTTCTCAGATTGCTTCTCCACACAAGTCTTGAAGTCCTGAAATTTGTCAAATACTTCACTCTTATGAATAAGAAAGTAGACCCAAGTGAAGCGGGAGTAGTCATCAATGAAGGTGAGGACATAGCGGGCCTTACTAAATGAAGGTGCTAGAAATGGACCTGCTACATCATTGTGAACAAGTTGAAGAACTTCCAAAGCTCTCCAAGCTTTCCCTTTATCAAACTTTTCCTCAGGATGCTTGCCCATGGAACATCCTGAACATACATCCTCTGAAAAACTGATTCGAGGTAGACCTGTGACCATGTCTTTAGTGCTGAGCTGCTGAAGATAGCGGTAGTTGAGATGACCAAACCACTCATGCCATAGCTTACTTTATGAATTTGAATGAGTAAGCAAGGCCCTAGAAGGTGAACTTGGCACAAAGTGGGAGAATGAATAAAGCCTTGAGTTGTCATTGACTTGTCCCACTGCTACCAAGTCATCATCATCAAGTTCTTTTACCACAACTAAATTTGGTGTAAACTCAACCTTTTTCCGATTCCCATAGTGAGTGATTTGGTAGATAGAGAGAAGGTTGGTAGACAAGCTAGGAACATAGAGAACATTCTCAAATGTTCCATCATCCATGTCAACTAAACCTTTCCCTTCAACCTCTACTTGTGTATCATCACCTATGTAAATGTGAGGTACCTTAGATGGCTCCAATGAAAAAAACTGCTCCTTTGTAGAACCCATGTGATATGAGGCACCTGAGTCAAGTATCCACTACTGTGAAGAACTTGTTGTAGCCACAAATGCTTGCCCTTTTCCCTTAGACTATGAGGAAGAGGAAGGAGATGAATCCTTCTTTGTGTAGGCGGATGGCAAGTTGATGTTGTTTTTCTTAAGAAGATTAGTTAACTCATCAACTTGCTTTGTGTGACATCGATGCTCATCATGACCATACTTCTTGCAATATGCACAAGTTGGCTTATCCTTCTTAGGTGGTGTCCCCTTCGTGGAAGAGGATGAAAAATTGCCTTGTGATGGAGAGGATGATTGTCCTTTTTCCTGTTGTGGATGTAACTTAGATTGCTTCTTCTTCTTGTTGGAATCTTTGCCTTGACTTCCTTGATTCCCTTGATTAGCCACCAAAGCCTTGGACTTTGAAGACTTGAGAAACCCCATGTGCAACAACTTAGATTGTTCCAATATCAACATTTATGTGAAAGCATCAAATGAAGGCATAACATAGGAACTCCCCACTGTCAAACGATGAGTTTGGAAGCTAGACACAAATGATGCATATTCTGGTGCAAGCTTGTCCAACAAGTTGAATATCAACTGAGCATCCTTTTTGTCAATTCCACAATCCTTAAGCTTTGCTCTTAGCTCATTTGCTTTGGTGACATAATCTTGGATTGTATCAAAACTCTTGGGATCCAAGTTGGTGAGATCATTGTCAATCTTATAACCTCTGATTTCATCAACTTGACCATACAATTTCTGAAACATATCCCAAGAATATTTGATTATAGTACACTTTTCAATATGAAAGATGAGGTCATCTGATACATACTTGCACAAAGTTCCAAGAGCCATGCAATTCTTAGTGAGCCATTCTAACTGAGCATTAGGATCAACCTTAGGATCAGGTGGTGCTACTATTGTTCCATCTATGTAATACGTGAGACCTTTTTCCATTAATTTGCTCCATACTTTAATTTTCCATGATGCATAATTATGTGGAGTTAAAGGTGGAAATTTATGAGGACTCATTGCAACAAAAATGAAAGAGCACAAGGAAAGAGAGACACAATCACACAAGACACCCCCCCAAATTCACTGAATCAAAGAACCCCCCCAAAAGTGATGATTTGGCACTTTATACTTAGTGCATGTACAATGGGCCACTTGCAAAAAATGGCAAAGTGGACTTCTGATTTCAATTTTACAACTACCTCAATAAGGCCAAAAGAGACTCAAACTAATAATGCAAGAGATCTAAACTAAGATCCAAGCAATTTACAAGTACCAAATAGGCCAAATAAGACCAATATCTGAAAGTACAATTTTTACTTAAAATCTCTGAAATATGATCATAGATTATGAAAGTAGATGAAAAAACATGCACTTTCAAAAAAAATGACACCTGGAAAGGAGGTCGTATGAGCTCAAATGAGGCCTTTGAAAACCCTGTGCACCAAAACTAGAAAATAACCACACCACTACAAAGAGCACGAAAAATAGCCCAAATAAAAAAAAATTGCACCAAAAAAGGAGCAAAATTGAGCAAGTTATGGGCCTCCAAAGTTGACCCAAAAATCCAAACTGCTCAACGGAGAGGGGTCTAAAAATTTCCAAAGAAAATGCTAACTGGGTGCTGACTGTGCGCTAGTGACTGGGCAAAAGGTACGGATCCCAAAAATAATTTTCAGAATTTAAAAAAAAAAAAAAAAAAAAATCCGAAAATTCCATACCGTACCGCCCGAATTGGGCAGAAAATTTCCTCCACACCCAAAAATCAATTTTTGCCAAAATAGGTCGAATTTATACTCGATTTTTATGGAAACGGCCTCTCAGACGCAATGGTGAGGTCGAAAATGCTCTAAGATGCCTCCAAAAAATGTAGTACCTCAGATCCAAAAATAGAAGCCTTCCACAATGTCTCCAAAAACCAATCAATGAAGCCCTAATAGCTCTGATACCATGTGAGATTTTGCCAAGATCAAGGGCACAATGAAAAGTATAAAAATAGAGACAAAAGAATGACAAGAACAAACTGTATTCTCATCAATATGAAAATGATCAACTGAATTCGCCAATACAATGAATATAGGCCTGCTTATATAGGCAAGGCCATATGGATGTACGAGCACACAATCATGACATGTTGCTCAATGAGAAACAAGGGTAGGTAAGAAATACTAGGGGTAGGTAGGAGAAATAATATAATATTCCACAAGAGGTGGATGACTCACCGAATGTGGAGTGTAACAACAAAACAAGACCACAAAAGGTGGAATTTCTCCTACAAGCTCTATCCCTATGTGCACACTTCCCTAAGTGTCTCAAAACCAAACTAGGAAGAAATGCATTATCCTAAGTTAACTTAAGTAAAGTGTAATAATATCCATAATGAATATTTATTTACACCAATAGATCTTCATGACATCGATCAGCACCAACAAAGCTTCACATTCCAATGTGCATTTTCTAAATCTGGAGGTCTGCACCATGCTTTTTTGCTTTTCTCTGTCATACACCATTAATGGCTCGGCTGTTTCCTTCAACAAACGGGTACAAAGATCAAATCTTCTTGCAGGATCAGTTCAGTTGTTTGCCAGCTTTCCTTTCTCAAGCCATAACCCTCTGGCATCCTTCGTGACTTGCGGGTTCTTCATAAAAGTCAACCTTCTTGCTGACTTGTTACATCGATGCACACTTTATCAACATGTGCAATATCACCACCTCACATCCATCTGCCATGTTTGTTGACATCCACCTCTGCTTGGATTTCTATGTCGGTTTGACCTTCTTTGTTGACCAAGGTTGACTACCGACATAGTTCTTTTACCTGTATAACCAACAAACATCCTCTTTACCGACAACACATTCACCTGACAATTCATCTTGTTCTCCAGTATGTCTTCATGCCATCCTTTCTGTTCTGCTCACCGGGTGTTGTGATTCTTTTAAAATTCAGCCTCTTCATCACAAACACACAACCAACCTTCATACTAGTTTGTGCCTTACCGGTAAGCCTACTTTACCAGTAGGTGACACAATTCACATGTATCGGTAACCTTCCTTCTGTCTGCTTACTCATGTTGAAAATTGACACTTAATTGGTTCGTTTCAATATGTTGTCATTGATGGCAACATGGCAACTTGTTCCGACTTCATATTTTGGTTCAGTTGTGTGCCGACAAACACATCACATACACTTCACCAACACCGACAAGTTGGTTAGATTTTTCTGGTTACCGACAATATAGGATGACATGGTTTAGAATCAGGTTATTGGTTTTGGAGACCGACATCATTTTAGGAGATCTGACATCATAAATTATTTTTGATAATCATGTTTTATATTATCTAGTCAACATGTATATTCATATTGTAATTATCTTTGTAAGCCGGCATAAGGCATGATGAATTGTAAGGGGTGTATATCTCAGATCATTTTGTAATACAGATAATGAAGGAAATAATGAAGGAGATGCGAAATATATGAGAGATTATGTACGTGAGAATATTTTGTAAAGGGTTATTCCGGTATAGGGTTAAGGGTTTCAGACCGAAACAAACATAGCTTAATTGAAACTATATTTAGGCATAAAAGATGCTATCTTTGTAGTTCAATCATTTCTCTAGATTCTAGTATGGATTTGTATGTAGTCAATGAGGCTCTTTTTGTGATTGAGCAGTGTGCTCTAGGTTGTAAGTCTTCCTGCAAATGCAGGCCCCTATATTTTGTAATATCTCTTCATATGACCAGTAGATTGATATTGTGGGTCACAAATCCCACTGCGGTTTTTCCTCTTTGAGGTTTTCCACATATAATTCTATGTGTTATGGTATTCATTTATGTGATTGGCTTATTGGTTGCTTTACTTCTTTCAATTCTATATGTACCGATATACCGGTTGGTGAATGCATGTTTTAATAAGGGTAAAATTAGACATTTCGGTAGAAAACCGATTCACCCCCTCTCTCAGTGTTCTTGGATTCCAACAATTAGTATCAGAGCCTTGTGCCTTGGAGGAAGTTTAACAGCTTGAGGGAGATCTTGAATCTAGAATCCATGGATATGAGTTTGGAAATGCAACTTGAGGTGGAACTTGAAGATTATGATGCTGAAAAGATGAACAAATTGAAGTTACAAGATGAATTGAATTATGCTTTGGAATTCATTCTTGTCCTACAGGAGAGGTTGTCATCTGTTCAAGCTAGGAGGAAGGAACTTTTGCAAAATCAGGATGATGAAGAGAAAGATGCACTTAAGGAACAATGTCAAAAGCCGAGTCAGAAGAACATGGTCATGAGAAATGAATTGCAAGCTATAACTATGAGAATGTCTAAGGAGATTGAAGACCAAAAGAAAAAGGAGAACATGGTCATGAGAAATGAATTGCAAGCTATAACTATGAGAATGTCTAAGGAGGAGAATCTCTCAGAATTATCATTTGTCTCTCAATCTCTTATTCATTACTATGGGATTGTACTAAATCAGTTCTCAACATATCATTCTCATGAACCAACCTACCACATTCACTGTCATATTGAGGATTTGGGAACGACTGATATCAAGAGCATGTACATGAATGAGTTAATGGGTGATTTTGGAAAGATTAAACCTGAATACTAACATATTGTTGATCTACGATTTACCGACATTCTAGATATTTCATAATTTGAAGATGAAATTGTTAAGTATGTTTTGAGCAGAGTGCATGGAGAGTTTATCTGGTTGGATAGACCATATAAGATTACAAAGGAGGCCATCAGGGCAATCACCAGTTTATCGTAGGTTGGACAAGTTCCGGAGAAGAAAGTTTCAAATGATCAGGTTTACAAGATTAACGATGCAACATCAAGCAAAGGATCAATGAGAATCAATACTATCACTGACACAGATATCAGTTTCGGTAGCATGGTCATTGGTTACATGGTAACTTAATCAAACTGATTGAATTCTGTTTCTAGCTCCTACATTTACGTAGCTCATAAAATGATGAGGGAGAATGAGAAGTTGGATCTATGTGGTTGGATGTTGGATGAATTGTTGATTAACCCAGGAAAGATTAAAGGAGAAAAGAAAGGACCCTTCCTGTATGGTAACCTAATTATCTGTTTAATGCTATTTTTCATCAATGAGACTCCTAGTTTTGGGAAGAGAAAATGGGCATTCGATATCCCGGTAGGGAGACAATTAAAATAGTCTATTGCTACATTGGGTAGTCAGAGAGATGACCAAGTATGGGGTTACTTTAAAGCATTTCAAAAGGCTATGAATTCTAGGATGAGGGTTCCCAAGCACATTGTTGAGAAGTACTCAACCGACATATGCTTCATGGTCAAGAAAGATGAAATTTTGATGGAAGCTTTTAGGCCCCGAAAGATTTGGATTGAGGAAATGGGTTATGAAGTTGATGCACATATCCTTGATGCTTATGCACAAATGCTAATTGAGGCACTTATTGATGAAACTGTCAAAACCTTTGGCACTGCTAAACAAAAGAAGTAATAGGTTGAAACTGAGTTCAACTGGAAGAAGAGAGAGAAGCATGAAGGAAAAGCAAGTAAATTTGTTGAATATGTTTCACAGGACATTAAAGCATTGATTGATGTTATTCCGGAGAAAGGCAGGAAGAGGAAAGAACCATAAATATTCATTGAGCCTATTGCAACAGAGTCTACATCTGATGATGACACACCCCTGGCATTCAAAAGGGTAATAAGGAAGAAAAATGAAGAAACTAAGGTAGAGGCTAAGAAGGAACAGGTTAGGAAAGTTACTATCAAGGTACCGGCATGGAAGAAAGCACCAAAAGAAACACCTTCAGCCCCATCCAGTATTGGAAGAAGGAATAAGAAGGATGACATTGATCTTGCAATTAAATCTGGTAATGTAACTATTATTCCACCAAAGACTTGTCCAAAGTTAGTTGATGAAATTACTAAAGATGGTATGTTAAAGAATGTACAATTTTATTATGAACATTTAGATAATGATGAACAAAGAGAAGTAGAGGAAGTAATTTTATTATATTTGGATATTTATAAGAAAGTCGTGTTAGAAATTGAAGACCAAATACTGACACAGTTGTATGATATGTTAGATGCTAGAAGACTATCAACAATGCAAGAGGACAAGCATATAAAGATTCAAGAGTTGTTATCTGTTTGTGTTTCTATTACTCTAGAGGAGATGGATAAGACACTTGAAGTTGCAGATAGGAAAATCTTTAATAACAAGCATAGAATAATCAATCTTATGTTAGGAAGGGTCAATGAGATAATCAAGGAGACCCACAAGGCATGGGTTAAGTTCTTTGAAGAGAACCATGGTTTTAATACTTCACCGGAATCTAAGATAGATAGTGCAGACATCCCGGTTGAAGGGAAGGGTAAAGGTATTATGGGTACTTCACCCTCAATTTTAAAAAACATTAAGATAGTGGAAATTGAGGCCCCCATAGATACAAATGTACAAACAAATTTTGAGATACCGACAAATACAAAGAGTGTAAAGGTTGATAATGAACATGTTACTAATGTTGAGGACAATAGTCCTCTAGATCAAATTGTATAGGATAAGAATAAAGTTTCTAGGGAGGAATTGATAGTTACTGAGACTGCACCAAGTGGCGAAGCCACCAGTGCAAGTGAGGAAGCTATAAAGGTTAAATCATCAGAGGAGAAGAAAGAGGAATCCAATAGGGAACGGGTATTGAGTCCACCATTGTTGTCAATTGACACCTCGCAGGTTGAAGAGAAAAGCATAATCGAGATGAGTTCTACTGAACTCATGATGATGGCTGCACTGAAATCATGAAGGAAGGATCTATGGATAAAGGTGTTATTGATTAGTCTATCACTATTTTGCATAGACTTGTCCCAAAGTATAAATTTGGCAATGAAGCGAGCCCATCCAACAAGCTTAAGATAATCACTGAACACATTTCAAAGGATTTTCAGTCCTTGCAGTAGATATAAAACTGACAAGAATTGGAGAGGTTCACACAGGCAAAAAGAGCTAAATTTGATCAAGTGATTGAGTTTAAGAGGATGAAGATTAATAAAAAGTTGAAATTGACAGATAATGCAATGAGGCAGTGTACACATATCTATAGAGTATGCTGTAATGCAAGTTTGAGTTGAGACAGATAAAAAGATTAAGGATATTCAGGAGGAGATTGTAGGTATAGCCAATTCTTTTGATGGATTGAATTCATTAACTACATCTATAGATGGTCAAACTTTGGTTTTGGAAGCCCAAGTTTTTTCTCTTGAGAGAGAAAAAGATAAAATCATAAGGAGAGCCATTAGTCTTAGAGGATTGGTGAGGCCCTGGTTGGATTCA
Organism: Cryptomeria japonica; assembly: GCF_030272615.1. Lineage (NCBI taxonomy): Eukaryota > Viridiplantae > Streptophyta > Pinopsida > Cupressales > Cupressaceae > Cryptomeria > Cryptomeria japonica. The sequence continues at coordinate 569,925,473 of NC_081411.1, read as the reverse complement.
CTTAGTGTACATAAGAAGGAGTGTATAGATTTGGTTGGTAAGCCCACACTGACATAGCTTAATGAGAAAGAGTTATTTGCTCATATGTTAAATGGACTTGTATCTATTTCCGTTACTTTCAAATTTGGTTGGGATACCTATCTTGAGCTATTGGAGAAGGCCCATCTGGATATTTTCAAATACATCTAGCTTTGGTAAGGTATTTTGGGACATATTCATTATACAATATTTTTCATTCTTCGTCTTGGTTTTTGGTATTCTTTTTGGAATTTTTGATGGCATTGATGTCAAAGGGGGAGAGATATTGATGTGAAAAAGAAAACGAGGGAGTTGTATATATTAGGGGGAGTATAGGTGAAGATATGGAGGTATGGAGTATTTTGTATTGATGGATATTCAGCTTAGGAGGAGCAGGCTCAAAATGAAATCGACAGATGGAAACTACGATCATTTTTCACATGAGTGTTGCCATCAATGCCAAAGGGGGAGATTGTTGGCAATTGACACTCAATTGGTTGGTTTCAATATGTTGTCATTGATGGAAACATGGCAACTTGTTTTGGCTTCATATTTTGGTTCATTTGTGTACCGACAGGCACATCACAAACACTTCACCGGTACCAACAGGTTGGATAAATTTCTTTGGTTACCGACAATACAAGCTAACATGGTTTAGAATCGGGTTATCGGTATTGCAGGCCGACATCATTTTAGGAGATACGACATCGGCAATTGTTTTTGATATTCATGTTTTATGTTATCTAGCCGACAACATATTCATATTGTAATTATCTTTGTAAGCCGACATAAGGCATGATGAATTGTAAGGGGTATATAGGTCAGTTGGTTAGATCATTTTGTAATATATATAATGAAGGAAATAATGAAGGAGATGCGAAATATATGAGAGATTATGTATGTGAGGATATTTTTGTAAAGGGTTATTCCAGTATAGGGTTTCAGACCAGAACAGACAAAGCTTAACTAGAACTGTATTCAGGCATAAAAGATGCTATCTTTGCAGTTCAATCATTTCTTTGGATTGTAGTATGGATTTGTATGTAGTCAGTGAGGCTCCTTTTGTGATTGAGCAGTGTGCTCTAGGCTATAAGCCTTCCTGCAAGTGCATGCCCCTATATTTTGTAATATCTCTTCATATGGCTAGTGGATTGATATTGTGGGTCACAAATCCCACCGTGGTTTTTCCTCTTTGAGGTTTTCCACGTACAATTCTGTGTATTATGGTTTTCATTTATGTGATTGACTTATTGGTTTCTTTACTTCTTTCAATTCTATATGTACCGGTATACCGGTTGGTGAATGCATGTTTTAATAAGGGTAAAATTACACATTCTGGTAGAACACTATTTCACCCCCCCTCTTAGTGTTCTTGGATTACAACAACTTACATGTGGATTGACATCATATATCTTTGTCTTCTTATACCGGTACCACTTCTTACTTACTTGTGACCTTGCCAAACCAATTGACATCAATGACAACTTAATGCCAATAATGCCAACATATTTTTCTCCAGGCATAAACATAATCTCTTAAGTGTTGGATAACTGATCCAAAATGGTTATAAATTTATAATGGAGAAGGGTCAATGTATGATTTATGAGAAGGATGGGAGTAAGAAAGTTGTTGCAGCAGTTCAAATGACGAAGAACCAAATGTTTCCTTTGAGAATAGAGGCGTGTTTCTCTTCTCAGTTCAACGCTGCACATTCCAAGAATGCATGTACAATAGTGCATCAATTGAAGGCCCTCAAAAGTAGCATTGAAGACCCCTCAAAGATGTGGCATCTCAAGTATGGACATTTGGGTTATGCTGGTTTGAGTTTATTGTCCAAGAAAAGAATGGTAGATGGTTTTCCAAGCATGGAAGAGCTTAGTACCAAGTGTGAGGCTTGCATTTTGGGTAAGTAACATAGGCTACCCTTTCAAAAAGGCAACTCTAGAAGGGCAAGAGCACATTTGGAGCTGGTGCATACTGATTTGGTTGGCCCTATGCAAACAATATCTATTGGTAGCAGCCAATATTTTATAACCTTTATTGATGATTTTAGTCGTAGAACATGGGTTTATTTTTTGAAGTAGAAATATGAAGCTTTTGATAAGTTTTTGTTGTTTAAAGCCCAAGATAAAAAGGAGACTGGACATTGCATAAAATGTCCTAAGGTCAAATCATGGAGGAGAGTATACCTCTAATGCTTTTGTAAATTTTTTCAAGCAAAATGACATCAAGAAGGAGCTAATAACTGCTTATAATCTACATCAAAATGGTGTGGCTAAGAGAACAAATAGGGCCATTGTTGAGATGGCAAGGAGCATGTTTAAGGCAAAGGGATTACCAAATGAATACTGGGAGAGGTTGTAGAAACAATAATATATTTGATAAATAGAAGTCCAACCAAGGCGGTTCATGACAAGATTTTGCAAGAGGCGTGGTCTAAGTACAAGTGGATGGTTGAACACCTTAGAGTGTTTGGGTGTGTGGCATATGCTCATGTACGAAAGGAGAAAAGGCAAAAGATGGATGACAAGGGTGAGAAATGCATTTTCATGGGCTATGCTGTTGAGTCCAAGGCATATATATTGTACAACCCCATCACCAAGAAGATCATCATTAGTAGAGATGTTGACTTCTTGGAGAATGAGTCATGGGATGGCTCAGTGGACACCTCTTCTTCCACCTAACAAAATATTCCCATTGAAGATGGTGATGAGTATGAAGATCAGGAAGATGGTTTGATGGCTCCTAACAGCTCCTGATGTAGACAGTCGGTCAAGTAAACTATCACAAAATTCCCAGAATTCAATGAGTTCTTGACAGTTCCAGACAACTCTGGATGACACCTAACAACAATAGGAAGAAAGACAAGCAGCTAGAGGTAGCCAGAGAATCGACTCTTGAATGCTCCCAACGATATAGATCGGAGTCTGCACAACAGAGTAGCAATAGTAGTGAGAGTTCATACCCCACTCTCGTCTCCCTAATGCCAAAGAAGACCAAGAGTCTAAGGGAGATCTACTAAGGTGGAATGTATGGAGAAGATTTTGATGTGAATGTGAACTTTGCATTATTTTCTCATAGTGATCTGATTTATTCTGAGCATTCTATTAGAGAGGAGAAATGGTGTGAGGCCATGGATGAGGAAATAGATGCAATAGAGAGGAATGACACTTGGGAGTTAGCTGATTTGCCTCCCATCAATCAAGTCATTGGTGTTAAATGGGTCTATAAGACCAAAAGCAAAGCTGAAGGCAGAATAGAGCAACATAAGGCAAGATTGGTTGTTAAGGGGTATTAACAACAGTTTGGGAGAGACTGTGATGAGACGTATGCCCCTGTTACAAGAATGAAGACCATGCGGGCAGTTATATGTATTGTATCCAAACACAAATGAAAGGTATTTCAAATGGATTTGAAGTCCATCTTCCTCAATGGAGTGTTAAAAGAAGAGGTTTATGTGGAGCAACCACCTATTTATGAAGTTTTAGGTCATGAAGGCAAGGTATATAGGTTGAAGAAGGCTCTTTATGGGCTGAAGAAAGCTCCATGGGCATGGTACAACAATATTGACTTATATTTGATGAGAAATGACTTTGGCAAAAGCGATGGTGAGCCCACTCTTTACATCAAGACAACTAATGGTAAGATTCTCATTGTTGTCTTGTATGTTGATGATTTAGTTTTCACCGGGGATGATGATTTCCTCATTCTTGATTTTAAAGAGGCCATGAAAAGAGAGTTTGAAATGATAGATTTAGGTCTCTTAAGGTATTTTCTAGGGATAGAAGTAAAACAAATGCATGATGGTATATTTATCTCTCAAGAAAGATATGCTAATGAGATCTTGAAGTGATTTATAATGCATGGTAGCAACCCTTCACCAACACCAACAACCATAGGTCTTAAGTTGGGCAAAGAAGATTGCAACAACAATGTTGATCCAACCAGGTATAAGAGTTTGGTTGGAAGCTTGATGTATTTGACAACAACTAGGCTTGATATAATGCATGCAGTGAGTTTGATTTCTAGATTTATGGAGACTCCAAAGGACACCCATTGTCAAGTGAGTAAGAGAATCCTAAGTTATATGAATGGAACCAAGGGATATGACACTTTTTATAATGTTGTGAATGATTTTAGGCTGGTTCATTACGCAAATAGTGATTGGGCATGAAGTTTAGATGATAAAAAGAACACATCTGGGTATGTGTTTCATATGGGTTCGAGTGTAATCTAATGGGATTCTAAGAAGCAACCCATTATTTCCCTATCAACAACTAGGGTTGAGTATATAACAATGAAAGAAACAACATGTCAAGCTATTTGGTTGAGAAGAATCTTAGCATATTTGAAGGAAGAACGAGAGGATGGAACAATGATCTTTTGTGACAATGTTTCATCAATTGCATTGAGCAAAAACCCTGTGTTTCATGGAAGAAGCAAGCACATTTAAATCAGGTATCACTTAATTAGAAGTTTAGTTGATACTGGTGAAATAAGAATGGAGTTTTTTAAGTCTGAGCAGTAGCTAGCAAACATTTTCACCAAGCCATTGGGCAAAAGATAGTTTCGAGCGCCTAAGGAGAAATCTGGGTGTAGTCTATTTGAATTTTGTTTGAGTTTGTTGGCTCAAGAAAAAGGGGGAGTGTTGGAAATATTTATTGCCCTGAGCCTAGTCAGCCCCCAATGTATATATTTCTCCACCTACCTATCAGGAGAGCTGAAGCAAAATAGCCTGGAGAAGATTTGGTTGAGATCTCCATCCCAACAACTCCTGGCGTGAGCTGCAGAAGAATTAAATGAGGTAGTTGATCTTTTTGAATTTTGAATTTGGGGGGAATTTTGAGTGGACAACAAATTGACAAAAAGGGAGAACATTCTCTAGTCAGTGTAGTTGCCAGAAAATCTCTAGCAGAGAAGAAGTGCAGCTCCAGAGTGAGTGCAAAAAATAGAAGTTAGACAACAACAGTCCATAGGTGTATGTGTGTTTCGTCAGTTGAGCAAGATAGCTTCTAACTGTGTGGTTCTCCAGTTGAACAGTGATTACTCCTAACTATGTATAGCTCCAAGTGAGTAGTTTGATTTCTAGTGAGCTCATAGAAGTTCTGTTTTGAATATTTATATGCAACTCCTGATCGCTGCCTGCAAATTAGAAGTTTGTAGTGATTTCTGAATTTGTAATTTGTAGTTTTTCTCCAGTCATTTTAATTGAAAGCAAATCAAGTTTAAATGTCTCATGTGTGTTTTGAGTTTATTTTATGTGTTTTTGTTCCCAGTTGTTAGGGAATTGAGACACCAGTCTTTGTGCATTGTTTGGGTCCGCCCAACTTGAGAGATTTTGATCTCTCTATAATTTTCATGTCTAGTCATGCTCTATGGTTGTGATAACTGAGTTTTTAATAAATTGGGGAATGGTTTGATGCATATGAATGAGGGATATATCAAAAGATCATTTAATCTCTTATGTTTATGATGATCATGTGTCTAATTAGGTTACAAAAAAAAATGTAGATGAAGAATGCATCCACGACATTATTGATGAAAATGAAAACATAGAGAATCAACTTTCTATCTCAAAAGAAGACTGTAGTAATACAAATGTACAAGAAAAAGAAGATATATTTTTAGGTATGTAGTTGCATGATGATCTTCTTTTTCCTGTTGATCAAGATGAAGAATGTATTTGTAAAGAAAAGAATGAAGATGAATTTTTTCTCACCAGTGAACATATTTTAGAGCTATTAATAGCTGAATATCATAGGTATAATAAAAAAAGGTGGAATTGGTTTATTGTTAAAATAATTTATGAATTTACCAATTGCTTATGATTATGTTGGAAATGGCAATGATACTTCTATTTCCCAAGTCGAGCAAGTGGATCGTGAATCAATATTTGAAGAGTTTGAATATGTTTTAAACCTGATAGTTTCATAAAGAGTTTGTGTTGGAAAAAGCTCAAATTTTGTGCATGAGTTTTCAAAGCAGTGAAATTGATGTAGAGGATTTTATTAGCTGCAATGAAGATGGTGATTGACATGGACAAAATTCAGAATTTTTTTTCTCAAATTGCTTGTGGAAATGGCTATGAGGATAATGAAAATAATAAGGATGATAACTTGCATAATGTAAAAGTGGAAACACTTGATTTCGATATTTATTTTAGTGTAGCAACTTAATATGACAATGAGTTGTACTCAGATTTGTTTGAGCTTGCATTTGAAGCTTTCCAAGTAGAAGTTAATGTTGAAGAATTTGAGTAGGATGATGAGTCCAAACAAATTTCAAAAATTGATTTTTCCCAACTTGATGTTCACATTAACTGTGAATATGAAAAATTCTCATCTAATGATGAATTTAAATTTGCTTTAGAAGTTGCCTCTATATTGAAGGAGATTCATATGAAAGACAAAAATAAATGTTTAGATGGACTAATAGATGTATTTCTTCAATATCAATTTTTTTTTGTTCAATGTTAAAGATGATTTCCTATAGGAGAAAATTCCAAAGTTGACGGTTGTCCTTGAATTTTTTGTTTATTCTAATCTAGAAGTTGTATTTGGTTGGAATAGTTTGTAGAGAGAGAAGTGGGATTCATCATGCGAGTCTTTTAGTTTTAATATATAAATTGAATAAAAAATTAAATTTGGTAATCATTGGGATATGATTTTAATTTTATAAATCAATGATTGGTATTGTGGTGGTAGTTTGTCAGAGCCTCCAAACCTCAATTTGTAGATCCATAGAAAAGGGTGTGAACGTGATTGTAGGTTGGGTCTAAAATAGGATATAGAAAATAGGGTGTTTGATTGGGGAAGGTTTTGGTTTTTCATTTTTGGTGATTTGGGGCCATCAAATGAAAAATTGGAGATATAAGTTAGATTGGTGAAATTTAGAGCTAATTGGTTGCCCAATGGATAAGGTGCGATGGTCTGCATCACAGAGATCCAAAATCTCATTGTGACCCTTTTGGCCACACGTCCCCAAGCTATAGCCACTTGTGAAACTTTAATTTTTTTTGCCTTTAGAAAAAAAATTATAACATTTTTGGGTTTAAAAATGTTAATTTTATAAGACAAAATAAAATTTTAAATACTTACAAGAAAATTAATAGTCAATAATTATATAGTAATAATGATCATAATTATAATTATTATTTAATTAGGCTTAATTTAGTTTTAGTCCATTGGCCTTCATGTATTTCCGAAATAATTTATTCCTCAAAATTTGCAATAATGGGTTGTAGCTAATCTGGCTCCAAAAATGCCATGATTTTCACATAGCACGACAGTAAGTCAAAAAATACAGATCTTGGCCATGCTTGGCATAACTAGCTACGTCTTTTATTTTTCGACTGTGTATAACACAAAGGTTAAGAACTAATTGCGTCTTTTATTTTTGAACTGTGTGTATAACATGAAGGTTAATCAACCATTTTGAAGCTAGATTAGCTATGTCCTCATTAATGTACCCAAGGTTCGAGAGTCTTAAAATTTTTGTGGGCTAGGAAATGCATCTAAAAGGTGTCACAATAATAGGTTTCAAATAAAATATTTGCAAATGCACGGAGGATGCCATGTGGCTTACTAACACAACATCACAAGTTCGAATCAATCGAGATTTGTTGGAAATGATTGTGTTGAAGGAAGAGTTGGTGTTGCATGGTAGGCGATAGAAATAATGAGCATTACAAATATTGATTGAATTAAGTATGAAAAAGGACTTGCAATGGTATGATTCGAAGGAAAGCAGATTTAAGTTGGTCGATACAAAGAGAGTAGTTTACATAATATGTGAGATGCAAATCTCTCAAGTAATGGTTTTCTAATCAAATGTTTGACTATAGGTAAAGCTGATAATTATTATTATGTTTTGCACCAAAAAATAAGCAGAGTAATACTATAGCAAGTGAAACAAAGAGCTTAGTTTTAAATTTATAATGTTAATGACATCAAAATAATGAGATTGAGGCTTGAAGTATCAAATTTCATACAACATATATAAGATTGGTTCATGGAATATACAATAATATCACATTATAAAATCAAATTTCATATTCTTGTGGACTAGATATGAGGAAATAGTGTAGACATGGAGGGTCGGTTTGATTGCTTACATAGTGATATTATTTGTCTTTAGATGGTCCACAATAATGATGGGTTTCTTAATGATAAAGGGAGGAGTTACATACATTATTGATTGGGAATGAGGTCAAGTACATATTTGATGCACTCAAATCACAAAATTAACTACTTACAAATTGTTTTAGGTGTTAGATGTGCAACTTGCTTAGCAATTTGGAATAGGTTGATGGCTATTTTTTTTGAAGACCCTGTGAGCCATGTGTGACCTGTAGTTATTTAGAGGTTCTTAATTCAAGAGTGAAATTGGATATTCTAATATTTGAAGTATAGTTCACTAAAAACCAGATTGTTATTAGATGTAATGATAGCTGCACTTTTCAAAATGTCACAATGAATGTTCCTAATCTTTGCAAGTCAAAGTTGGTAATACTAAGATGTAATATGATTTAAATGTGGTGGTGAATGCTTAAATAGTGTTATGCATGATTTTTTTGAATATTTTAAATATGTTTGCTTTGGGATAATGGGACAATATTGATGTTTTGATTTGAATAAGAGATTTGTGGGAACTTTGACAGTGCTGAATGGATATTGTATGCATGACGTGTTGGCTTGCAAATGTGGATGTGTGGTGAATATTTTGGTCATTAAAGGTTACAATCAAATATGGATAAAAAGTACATGGTATTAAATTACACATTGAATCTGAAATAGAGGTAGAGACGAGAGGAAATTAGTGCAACAAATGTTTCATTAACATGGTGTTTTATTTTATAGGTAGCAATTGTAATATCTATGAATATGGAAAAAATGGTAAATTAGAATCAATATCCTTAGAATTATTTTTTGCTAGTCAAAATAAGAAAGATTGATACTTCCAAGAAAGAGGGAAATTCCTAGCTAACTCATTTTGTAGACAAATTTGATGTTAGAAACTTGCTTTAAAATGAGCCAATTAGGGAAAACTAAAAACTCTCAGAAGTTTCTAAATATTTAATATTAGGTCAAAATGCAAAATTTTTATTTTTTGGCAAGTAGGTGAATTTATTTTTAATTCCCTATAAAAGAAAATCTATAACAAGTTTTAGGGGTTCCACCCTGAGACTCTAAATATAAGTACTTCACATTTTGAGAGGCATATTTCTATAAGAGAGATTGTTTAGTTTTTTTTTATATTAAAGATAAAATATGATTACAAAAAAGAGAGTTTCAATGCACAATATATACGAGAAAACAAAGTATCACTAAGTAGTGTCAACCCCAAAAGGAATCATATCAAAATTGATTTACAAAAGTGGATGACATATCAGATTGTTGTGGGTAATCATTGAAGAGTTTAATCAAATAGAGTGTTGTAGCCTTCATCCTCTAGCCAAGCAATCCATCCTTGTTGTCCTTCCATCCAAATTTCCCTCTTTCTTGCAAAATCCAACGATAGGAATGACCTCTGGGATATCCTCTGATGCTCGTGGGACTGCAACAACAACTAGGGTTTCTACTACAACAATAGTGGACTTCCTTTTTGCATCCATCTCTGCCATGAAATTAGAGAGCCCGATTTCAAATGGATTCCTTTCCTCTGTGGATGTCTATTAGGTATACCTATGGGATATTTCGCTCGAGTACATCCAAAACCTATGCATCCCCAATGAGTTGTTCAAATTTCTTCCTGGAGATCCTCATAAGCACTGTAACCTGTTAAGAGACATTATAGAATATGAGTCTCCTGAGAGACTCCGTAAGTAATCTTTTAATGCCATTAACAAAATCATTATTCCTAGATTTCCAAATTGATCCCAGAATAGCAAGAGAGGGCACAGACCAAAAGACATTAGCACTTTTTGACAATCTTGACACATACCCTATTACACATTCCCAATTAATGATATTTGCACTAACATAAAATTAAAACATCTTCCAAACCTCCTTGGAAAATAAAAAATAAAAAAAGATATGCTTCACTGTCTCAGGAATTCTACAACATGAGCAAAGGATAGGACCACTATCTGAAAAATATATATTTAATCTATGAAGAAGCAAGTACCATGAAAAAAAAATATGTTTAGGCTCCACCGGCTTGGCCCAAAGATGGCCAAGAAGTCTATTCCACATAGAGGTCTCAAAATTAGTATCCCAACACTTATTAATATGACTCAAAATATCATTTCTATCAACAAGTTGGGTGTAAATGTCTCCGACTTTCACCTTAGGAAGAGGCGTGTCATTGGGCCATTCAAACTGACAACGTTTGTCCTTATTATCGCAGTCTCTAGGAAGGGAATGCCATATTTGCTACAAAGGTCAGGCCAAGAGATGAGGTGACCATCTCTTATGATATCCTTGAAGTATCTAATACCTTTAGTGGCCCAGTTTCTAGCTGAACATCCCTGAATGAGAGCAAGGGGTTTTCCCTTATTGTACAGGTTCCACCACATTGATCGACCTCCATAGATAAACTTGTCTTCATTAATGATGCTACTGTTACTAATAATATGTCTGTCCCCTTCCCAAGATCTCCAGATAGCCTTGAAGACCACCAAGCCTGATGGCTTGATAGCAAAATGTTCTACAAGCAAGTCATCCAGAGGTAAAGATATCCAAGTTTTACCTTTCTTTGGGACTAATTGGGTAATATTATATCTGATCAAAACCTTCCATGGTTCTTTGCCCTCTAAGGCTTTGAAAATTTATTTGGAATCCAATGCCATGCCTTGAAGCTAGAGGTCTTTCAAGCCAAGCCCTCCTTTAGATTTATTCATAATGCATCAATCCCATTTAACAACATGAACCTTTTTCATGCCTCTACCATTTGACCAAAGAAAGTGTTTGATTTGTTTTTGAATATGACTCCATTGATAATTGTTAAACAACCATGTAGATGCATAATAAATGTTATAAGAAGAGAGGATTTTCTGACATACTTGCACCCTTTCTACTAAAGAGAGAAATTGCTTGTTCCATTTTTTGAGTTTGAAATCTATTTTCTCTCTAATCCATAACCACATATCTCTAAGGTTTGGATTGACTGAAAAAGGGATGCCCAGATATTTGACCTGGTGATCTGGACCCCCCCCATAAGATAGAGTATTTGCCAAATTAGGGGGGAGGTTGGTGATCCCAACCAAGCATAATAGATTTAGCTAAAGATATCTTTCTCCCTAAGGCCCCACAAAATATGTCCAATTTTTCCATCAGGGCAACAAAATTGTCTTCAGACACATAAAAAATAATGGTCGTATCATCCACAAATTGAACATTGGACAACTCCTCTCTGTCCGACAGGGATAAACCTTTCACCTCAGGGGATAAAATACTGTCTGTCAATAGGTAATGCATTGCATCCACTGTAATGATAAAGAGGGTAGGGGCTAAGGGGCATCCCTGTCAGATAGATCTGGAGAGCCCAAAATTTTTAGACCTGAGGCTATTCACCTCAACACAAGCACTATCATCAATCAACAAAGTTCTAACCATCTTGCAAAAAACTTCAGGGAAGCTCAAACCTTCCAGGATCATGAAGACAATGTTCCATTCAATCCTATCATAAGCCTTCTCAAAATTGAGCAACAACATAGCTGTGGATTGACTTGAGTCTTTTTCCCAATTCATAGCTTCCTAACAAGTGACAAGGTTTTCCAAAATGTACCTCCTCTTAACAAAACTAGTTTGGGTGTGATTTACCAGTTTGGGAAGAATGGCTTCCAATCTTCTTGCAAGCACTTTTGCTAGGATTTTATAAGAAACATTCAGGAGATTGATTGGTCTCCAATTCTTGAGAAGAGATCTATCCCCCTCTTTAGGGAGTAGCTTAATCAGACCATTGTTGATCTCTATGCTCAATGATCCAACATAGATGGCCTCCTTGTAAACCCTCAACAATACCTCACCAATCCATTGAGATTTTTTCTTGTATAATTCAACTGTAAGCCCATCAGGCTTGGGGGCTTTGCCATTGTTGAGAGAGCAGATGGCATTCACAATCTCTTCCACTGATATTTCTTTGCTTAACTTGTTGCTATCATCCCTACTCACCATGTTGGGAATGGTGGATTTTTGTCTGTCCCTTAGATTCTTCTTCTAGTAGTAATTATCCTCTGAACAAAATAGGGAGGAGTAGAACTGCTTGAATGCATCAAGGATACCATTAGAATTGGAAATGGTTTGGCCATCTACCCAAATATCACCAATCTTCTCTTTAGCCTCTTTATTCTTGAGTAGTTGGAAAAAAAATCTAGCGCCTTTATCTCCTTGATCCACCCAATTTAATCTGGGCCTATTCCCAAGACCTTGAATCTTGTGGTGTTGCAACCTCCTAAGAGCATCCCTAGTGTGCCAAACAACTTCTATCAAGGCTTCATTCCCAAATTTGCTTAGACATTGTTCTTTAGCCACCGATAATGAGTCATGCAACTTAGTCTCCAATCTCCTAGAGTCTTTGGCTTTCTTCCTTTTGTCAGTCTGAAAAAGCTTCCTCCAACTACTAACATTCTGGTTCCATTTATTTATCTCAGACACTAATAATTTATTATGATAATTCAATTTATTGATTAACAACACCACCGAAGTGACATCATCATCTAGGAGTAGGCTAGAGTTCAGGATAAAATTATCTTTCTAACAATTTGTCCCTCTCTCACCATTTCCTAGAGAGACCACAATTTGAATAGGGTGGTGGCCTGAGAGGGAGTAGGGCACAACCCTTACACCATGGCCTGAATCATTTCTTCTAAATTGAAACATCTCTTTGTTGGCATAAAATCTGTCTAATTTGGAGTAAATTATTTTGTTGCCATTCTGGAAATTACACCATGAGAACCAAATATCCTTCTTATTAGCCATGGGATCAAACAACTTCAGCTTGTTGGTCATTCCGTTCCAATAGAACTTCTCATCACCTTTCCACTCTAATTCGCAACCTCCCAACTTGTATGAGGGCCTTTCTATTATATTGAAATCTCCCCCAAACAACCAAGGGACCTCATCCAACTGAGAGGCCCATCTCCAAAGCTCAATCCTCTCTTTGAAGTCATTTGAAGCATAGACTGAACTAATTCCAATTTCTACTTCTTTAAAATTGTGGAGCATAAAAATGGAACCAAGTAGCTGAGACCTAATCCTCCTCTCATGTACAAACATTGGAATACGAAAGAGCCTAGGCAGATATCTCACTTTTATTACATCTTGTAGATAAGAGAGAGTCAAGGAATATCTTTTAGGATTTCTATTCCTTTGATGTAATGAAGAGTAGATGTGCAAAATATGATACCACAATCAACTATACTAGGAGATGAGAAATGAAGCACACATAAATTGAAAATGAAGATTCTGCCCAAACTAGAACTGAGATACTGAAAGCAAAATTGGAAAATGAATCCAAGGGTGCATCTTCTCTTGAAAATTAGGGAAAATGAGGTAGGACTGGGGCGTCACACCTTGGTCCCTGACATGATAGAAAGCTAGAACTCTGGATTTGGGATAGTGAGGGCCTGAGTTGCAGAACTGCCAAAGAAAAATGCAAAACTCTTTGGAAAAAGGTGCCCTCTTGGTCCCTGTAAACCAAGACCAAATTTTGATACTAGGTCTGTGTCTGTGTCTTCCATCAGTTCCAAAAATTATGCATGCACTGGAATCCTGTACCTACACCTGCAACTTGAAAAAGGGTGTGTAGGTGGATATATAGGGTTTTTCCTTAGCCAAACCCCTTGTTTTGGTGGTTTCCACTTCCACAAATAGCTGATAATGTACTGAATGTGTGTGCAATAATCTCGTGTGTAAGCAAGATTTTAAATGAAAGTGACAAAGAATCTAGAGTTCTACCCTACACTTTGGAGAGAAAACCCTAAATGCTTCAAATCACAAATGAACTAAGAGACCTAAAGCATAAATGTAAATCTGCAAATGAAGCTTATACAAAGACATGAAAATAACATGAAACCATACCAAACCCTAAGGGAGAGGTACAAACTAATCAACAGTCGATGATCTCCTATTATTCTTTAATATCTTCAAAGCTCCTAATTGATGTTGAAAATGCTTGATGTAGAATTGATGAATGCTTGATTTTCTATTGTAGACTTCACATAACCCACACTTTCACTTCATAAGAGGCTCCCTCCAAAATTGCCAGATTTGGATCCCTCAAATGAGGAAAGGGAAGACTATATGTAGGAAACCCTAACTTTGTTTTCGACTTTAGGCTGACCTAGAATCAATTTTTTTTCACAAATCTCTAGATTTAAACATTAAAATACCACCAAAACTTTCTCCCAAAATTTTAAAAAAAGATCGGGACCAAGTAGCCCCCCCATTGGTCCGACCAACTTTTCGTCAAATTTTCGAGGAAGCAAGATAATGTGATTTTAAAGCAAATCCCAGAAGGATATAGAAATTTACATGTCTAGATATGCAAAATGAGGCCTTGAAGGTTGAAATAGGACATAATTAGGGTATTTGATGAAATGATATATTGGAGGAATAAAATAAAAAAAGAGCATACTTAATGTAAATGGCTCAATTTTATGATGTGTAGAGTGATGAAAGAAGACCTTAAATTAAATAAATTTAATTAATTAAATGTTTAAAGAGAATTTGAAATACAAGATACGAGCACAATAAGGCGGGTGCTAACCTAAGCGTGGAATTATACCACCCAATAAAGGGTGTACAGTTTACGACAATACATTTATGTTGGTGTAAATAATTATTCATCTTGGGTATTATTACACCTTACTTAAGTTTACTTAGGTACATGCATTTCATAGTAGTTTGGGTATGAGACACTTGGGTGTTTGTGCCACATTGGGATAGTGTGTGTAGGAGAATTTCCACCTTTTGTGGTCTTATCTTGTTGTTACATTCCACATTCAGTGGGTGATCCACCTCATGTGGAATATTATATTGTTTCTCCTACCTACCCACACCTATTTCCTACCTACCCTTGTTTCTTATTGAGCCATATTTCATGTTTGTGTGCTCACATATCCATATAGCCTTGCCTATATAAGGAGGCTCATATTCATTGTATGTAACGAATGATTGATGATCCAATTGATCAGTATTTTCTCTTGATAGAATACAATTTATTTCTATCATATATTTTGTCTCTCTTATTTGTGCTTTCCATTGCCTCTTTATCTTGGCAAAATCTCACAATTTAGCACCCACTTTAGCAGTCATATGACACTACGTGCATATGCAAGCTAAAGTACAAAAAAGTAAACATTTCATGAAAAAGGAATATCCATAAGGTGTCTGATGAAGCCACAACGGTATCTGCAGTACACTGTTAGGAACTACACCCTACAAAACCACTTGTTAGTTAAACTCACAAAATCACCCAATGCTTACTAAAGAAATGATGAAATTTGAGGGTAGCTATATGCCCCCCTGTTTCGACTTGCTTATTAGTGAGATGAAACAAGGTATCATGTTTACCACATCAAATTGTGATCAAAGGTGATGACAAATGCTCGCAATGGGGCTCTATCAAAGTGCATCATGGAACATTTGGTAGTAAAGAGAACTGAATCATGATTCTAACACCCCCAACGGTTCAGAAATCAAAGTTCTCTAGCTCAAGATATGAAAAGTTAAGTAGAAAAGAAGAAATTAGGGTTTCGAAAAAAAGCGCATACCCCATAAATAGTGAAAATGACACTTTCATTTGTAAATTTCTCACTTTTTGTCCTATTTGTAGAAGAGGAGCCCACATAGCACTCACGATGCCTCAAAGACCACTCGAGATGCCTACCCGAATGGAGATCCTATGGAAGTCTGTCAGTGCCGATCAATCGTTTGGTGAGGTGAGTCCACTTAAATACCTTTGTACTTTCCATTGACTTTTTGTTGACTTAGGTTTGACTTTCTAGTGTTGAGGAAAGACTTACTTCATATGTTCCCCAAGAAGGGCGCGATGGTCCCAATTGGGCGCCTCGGTCCCAATAGGACACCATGGTCCCAGTAGGGTGCCTTGGTCCTCCCAGAGTGCCCTGGTCCTTCCATGGCATCCTGGTCCCCAATTAGGGTGACGAAGGGCTGACATAGGATTAGGATTTCAATGTTGAATTGATTGATTGAATAATACTGATTGTAGATTGTTTGATTTTGTAGAAACTACCCTATATGCGAGAGCACACTGCCGGGGCTACATATTAGAATCTGCAGAGTCAGATTCCCTAATCGTCTAAGGATGATAGAGAGCTGCTTAAGGCAATAGGGTTGTGGTACATATGTAACATGCCATCCATGAAGTTTATGTGGGCATTATAACAGACAAGGAGAGATTGTTGGCATTATAACAGACAAGGAGAGATGTTTACTGTCTTAATATTATTATTTTGTCATTGATGTCAAGAAATTGATTTTCTAATTCAGTACGATGTTTCCATATCTTGAGAAGTATGAATTGATGAGTATAACGATGTCAGTAAAAGACACAGAAAGAATATGATGAATAAGGGGAGAAATAAGTTATTCAATGGGCAACTATTACCGAGTTAGACAATGATGAGATCATGATGTTTAGATTGTTTTGATATCATACATATGTTATTGATTGTAAGGTTAATACTATACTATGTTACCGAGCAAAGAACCTAGTCAGTAAACCCTAAGGAACCTAGTCGTTAAACCCTAAGGTTATCGCTATCAGTTAATGAAGGTGGAATGTCTACCGAGTGAAGTTTAGTATTTACTGAGTTGCAATCGAGTAATAACAAAATGCATTGAATGAATAAAAGCATTATTTAATGAAGGAATGCTGATGAGCTGGCTATGATTAAATGATTGGTATGCCATGAATGAAGTTTGTTAAAAAAATCTATGGCAAAGGAAAATTGGCAGGAAGATCTACAACTCAGATTGAACCGCAATACCCTAGCACAAGTTCCAAGAAATGTATGCAAGTTCCAAGGCAGGGTAAAATGTTTTCAGATCAAAGGATACATTGAACTTGGTAAAAGTTTGAAGATCTGATGGCTATGATTGATCATGGGAAATGTGACCAAGGAGATTAAGCGGTTAGCTATTGTTTATAAATAAGGAACTATTGATAAACAATGTATGTGGGCAAGTGTATGCACATGGATGCTACATAGTGATTACCGAGCATAGAAGCTTGAAGACCTATTTTGAATAACAGAGTATAGAGCTCAGCAGATGGACAAGATTAGTTCTATGTCTATATAGTATTGAGCAAATAAGAATCTACTTTAGCATTTTAGATGTGAAGTTGCAGATAGATTTTTATTACTGTTATTTTGTAAAGTGACAGAAAATCTCTTAACTGAGTGGACTTAACTGTCTTATTTGTAAAACCCTCTAGCAAGGTGACATTCTGATTGAGTGTTTGAAATCCTTTAACAAGGTCACTTCTAACAAGGTGAAGATCCTAACAGATCTGAGGGAAATCCCTTAACCGGGTCACATCTAGCAATGTATTTGTAATCTTTAATAGAATTTACTTTTAACCGAGCATACTCTAGAAGAGTATATTTCTTAGTGGGTCCGAAATCCCACAATGGTTTTTCCCTATTTGGGTTTCCACATTAAATCTGGTGTTACGAGGATTATGATGTTTATATGCTTTTGAGTTTGCATGTTTAGCAGTTTTGGTTATATAACTGAAGTATATGTTACCGAGGTTGAATCTGATGTTTTTATGGAGGATTAAGTTTGTATGATTCACCCCCCTCTCATCTTATTAGTTTGGCATCTGTACTTAACATTAAGTATCATAACTATCAGTTTCATCCAATGATGCTTATGGCTCTTGATGTTGATGTTGATGTGGTGAGATGGGACATAGACACCTCCACTTTTCTCTTGCCAGTGGGAGAGATGACAGTCACACTTGAGGATGTGTACCACATACTAAGGCTTCCCATTAGGGAACACATGGTGAGATATCAGACAAGTCATTCACCATCTTCTTTTAGGAGAGAGTAGATGTACTGCATTGGGTGTGTTGAACACAATGTACCACTGAGAGGGAGGTGAATCAGTGGTTCCCAATATTCTAAACCTTTTAAACCTAACTCTTGGTACCGGTTAGCAAATCAAATATAAGGAGGATATACTGGTGAGCTAAGGAAAGTGATCAAATGCAAACACACAAAGATACTCAACACATAACATCAGATATACAAGGAAAACCAATTTGGGAAAATCCTCGGTGAGAAATGCTACTGGAGACTACTGCTCCAATCCAGCCTCACAATAAACATTGATTATAAATTTTGGGGCAGCAACCCAAGAGCAGCAACCCCTAATTTAGGGCACCAATCCAAGGAGAACCAACCCCTAATTTTAGGCCACCAACCTAGGGAGCACCAACCCCTACACTGAGCACCAACTAAGTGATATACAATAGATCAGATTAATACAATAGATGTAGCCTTGTTACAAATGAGTTTTGTAATTCTTATAATCAAAATACTTCACTGGTTTAATTCTTCTCTATCGGTTCTCCCTTGCTAAGTTCTCTGCTGGTTCTCTATCCTCTATTTATACCTTTTCTGCCTTGATTCTATCTTGCATACTCTTCGCCGATACACTTTCTTTTCTCCTTCACCTTCAGTAACTTTCTTCCTGAATCTCCCTTACCAGTTCACCCAATTGTTGTTCTATTTGGCAACTTGTTGGTTGCTCTAATTTACTGGTAAAATCTCTAATTAAATCCTCTTATCAGTTCTTCTCTTCTTTTAGTCAACTCCAACACTTAGATGCTTTTGATCTTCTCTCTGATCACTCTCTGCTCTCTCAGTTACTCTGTCTTTTCTAGCATCAAGCATCATCTTCTTTCATTTTTGGTCTGCATATTTATACTTGGATTTCCTGCCAAGACCAGAGTTCAAATGGTGGCATGCTAGGGCTTTTCTCCACCAACTCAATCTGTATCAAATCTGATCGGATCTCATCTCCTCGATTGATGATCTGCAGCAGATCAAACATCACTGCCATTTCTTATGACATATATACATGCTTTCTATATTTAGGAACCTGCAACTTGTATTTTGGCCTTGCTCTGTCATTCACCATTAATGCCTCAATTGTTTCTTTCAACCAACGAGCATGAAGATCGGATTTTCCTTCTTGATTTACATCCCCAAAAAGCTTCTGCATCTTGATCCATCTCAAGCCACACTTCTTTTGTCACTGACCCATGATTTATGGGTTCCTTATTTAAAGATGACTTGCTCATCACCTACCATGTTGATGGACACTTCACCGACCTCTGGATGCTTGCCACTTGGTACCCACCTATCATCCTTGTCAGCATCCACCTCTGTTCATTCAACTGAGTTAGTTTAGATTCATTCACTGACCAAGACATACTACGGGTGCTTGCTCACCGGTTCACTAACCCTGCCGGTACATGGCACCTTACCAGTTATCCTTCATGCCTACTTTCCTTTGTTCTGTTGGTGGGTCAACCTGACTTGTCATCAAACACACCGATTCATCCACTAAGTCTATTTACCAGTGATATTACACTTGCCTTACACTGGTGGATTATACTCCTCTTTGTGTACTAGTGATAACGTTCTTGTTTGTTATCTTTTGCTTGCTTGCTGGTGGACATCCATGCTGGTAACATCACCTTCTTGCATCCTACATATACCTTGTATACTAGTAACCATCCATACTGGTGACATCCTATACTTAATGGTTGACATCAATGATAATACAATGCCAACAGGGCGACCCAGGCCCAATGAGGCTAGAGGACAGATTATCATTCATTGGCTACTACATCCTGCCAGTGCCATTCCACTCATGAGGAGGCTCATGATAGCCATAGTGGGGCTAGCCATATGCCCTCATGGAAGAGGCAGTCACATGCATGTGGGTCTCACTTATGTTATTTGAGCAATGGAGGAGAGGTAGATGATGTTCTTCTGGGGACGAAGCATGTTGGCCCATCTCTGCCATGACTTGGGAGAGTATGTCTATGATGAGGGATGTAGTTTGATGATATGCATCCTTCTACAAATTTGAATGTTTGAGCATATCACATGCACTAGGTCAGTGTGATTATGAGTTGATGTTGGTTTAGAGGACCCTAGAGCATATGCATACCCGCTCACTAGACCATGGTAGAATGGTGACTTGATGAATTATAGGATTGTGATTGATAGATTGAGATCAGATGTCATCACATGTAGGCCATACTGGCACATGGTCAAGCCAACATCATCATCTTTTCCTTATGCAGAGAAACCGCAACCTTGAGGGGCACCACAACCATATCGTAGTCTCATTCTACTTTGATCTAGTCGAGCGATAGTTTAGGCTAGAGCAGGGAATTCCATCAGATGTGCTGATCTTTGTATGCCACTCTTGAGTGATCGTGAGACCTAGAGCAATTTCTAGGCCTTCCAGTGATGAGAATGAGATGACAGATTTAGATGATTCTGATCGAGATGTCATGGACCCCTTTAATGAGGATATGGGAGCTCATCGTAGGTACATCACATGGTGGGACAAGACTTACCCTAGAGCTGTATTTCCTTTAGACTATCCGAGGGGTAATCTTGGGCCATGGCGGCGATCAACTAGCTCCACTAGAAAGGATCACTAGACATCCGAGGACCCGAGTGATTGAGACACAATGGGTCACCAAGATGAGAGAGAGGAGGAAGAGAGAGAGCATAAAGAGATGGAGGATGACGATGATGGCGATGGAGATATCAATGGGGAGGGAGGTTAGGGTGGGGATGATGAGGACGATGATTCAGAGGAAGAAAGAGAGGGTGAACAAAGAGATCAGGAGGAGGAGGAGGAGGAACAATAGGAAGAGAGGGAAAGAGAGGAGGAAGATATTCCTCATTACTCAAGAGATGACACCATAGCCTTAGATCCACTAGCAGTGTCAACTAGAGGAGAGGAGGCCAATCTTAGGAGACCCTTCTTGAGCTTACACTGATCATCTCCCACAATACCACCTACTGGAGTACAAAGGCACTATGAGCATGGACAGGGCAACGGCTCTAGATCAAAGATGGCCGCAACACATGATCCACACTGGTAGGAGGAGGATCTAGGTAAGGGTCCTTTAATTAATTGAGTTAGGTTTTGAATTTAAATGATGATGTACATGTAATTTGGTCTTTATTCCCTCTTCTGCAGTCAGAGTACAAGAGTGGTGATTTCTTATCCAACATACCCTATTTGACATCGTCACTATTTCATGCATACCTCAGTCTTTGTAGATTATTCATAGACCCCAAAGGAGTGATAGACAACATGAGGATCTGTTTAACTCCATTCAAATAGAGATAGAGATCAGACAAGAAGTGAAGGAGCGGCTACAATGTGAGCTAGTGGAGTCCCAAGAAGAGTCAACCATGTATCAAGGCATACTCATGGATTGAGATCAACGGAGCTTCTCCAGGAGTCACTCATTGTCCTCATCCCATTATACACCCATGGGACCACCACAACAGGGCCCAAAGGGCTCGAGTAGACACCATCCATAGATAGTGTTGATATAGAAGAGACCACATTTGTATCTAGTGGTCAATTTTGTATATGATGATGCACCTTAAATTTTTTGATGATTATGATATATATATATATATTTGTAAAGTGGAAAATTGAACCCTAGTGATTCCCCACCTAGGAGAGAGAAAGAAAATCACTAGGATAATTTTCACTTGGGAGATACTTTACATTCAAAAAAGGGGTTGAATTCACTAGATCCAAACCCTAGAGTGAATAAGGATCTAAATAGTAAGTGAATTGCAAGGGTACAATGCAATTTACCCTCTTTTTAAAGTAGAAGAGTTGACTTGTTGACTATGCAGAAAATGAAGACAAAATGGGTGAAATAAGGAGCTAGCGCTGTAACTTTGGATCTGAGGTATTTAGATTGATATGGAGCTACCCTGCAAATTTGGAGAAAAGTCGTCGAGACCATGCGTATGTTATGCACGGTCCTCCAAAAAAACCATGAGTCGAAAAGGGTTTTTCTGTCTCTACAAATGAATCCTAAATCTACAATAAAAATCTCACACCTGTAACTTGCACATATAAAAGAAGGGAAGAAGGGTTGTGGATAGGGGTTTGCGTTAGTCAAATCACGGTTGAGGAATAAACCTTGAAAGAAAGTAATTGCAAATGCTTAAATGTAAATAATGGAAATGTATACCTTGTAGATCTACAATTTGTTGATGATGGTTTCTCTGCTTCTTGAATGTAATCACAAGTGCTGCATGAATGACATGTAACATGATAAAACCCTAACACACACATGCATGCAAATTAATGTTCTAATGTTGCTCTAATAGATGAATGAAGAAGACACATGAAGAAGAAGATTTGATGGATGCTTGAAGACTTGAATGCTTGATGACAGTGGCGATCAACTAGCTCCACTAGAAAGGATCACTAGACATCCGAGGACCCAAGTGATGGAGACATAATGGATCACCAGGATGAGAGAGAGGAGGAAGAGAGAGAACATCAAGAGATGGAGGATGACGATGATGGTGATGGAGATATCAGTGGGGAGGGAAGTTAGGGTGGGGATGATGAGGATGATGATTCAGAGGAAGAAAGAGAGGGTGAACAAAGAGATCAGGAGGAGGAGGAGGAGGAACAACAGGAAGAGAGGGAAAGAGAGGAGGAAGATATTCCTCATTACTCAAGAGATGAAACCATAGCTTTAGATCCACTAGCAGTGTCAACTAGAGGAGAGGAGGCCGATCTTAGGGGACCCACATCGAGCTTACATAAATCATCTCCCACAATACCACCTACTAGAGTACAGAGGCACTATGAGCATGGACAGGGCAGTGGCTCCAGATCAGAGATGGCCAAAACACATGATCCACATTGGTAGGAGGGGGATCCAGGTAAGGTTCCTTTAATTAATTGAGTTAGGTTTTGAATTTAAATGATGGTGTACATGTAATTTGGTCTTTATTCCCTCTTTTGCAGTCAGAGTACAAGAGTGGTGATTTCTTATCCAACATACCCTATTTGACATTGTCACTGTTTCACGCATACCTCAGTCTTTATAGATCATTCATAGACCCCAAAGGAGTGATAGATGACACAAGGATCTATTTAAATCCATTCAAATAGAGATAAAGATTAGACAAGAAGTGGAGGAGCGGCTACAACATGAGCTAGTGGAGTCCCAGGAAGAGTCAACCATGTATCAAGGCATACTCATGAATCAAGATCAGCGGAGCTCTTCCAGGAGTCACTCACGATCCTTATCCCATTATACATGCATGGGACCACCACAACAGGGCCCAGAGGGCTTGGGTAGACACCATCCATAGACAGTGGTGATATAGAAGAGACCACATTTGTATCTAGTGGTCGATTTTGTATATGATGATTTACCTTAAAATTTTTGATGATTATGATATATATATATTTGTAAAGTGGAAAATTGAACCCTAGTGATCCCCAACCTAGGAGAGAGAAAGGAAATCACTAGGATAATTTTCACTTGGGAGATACTTTAGATTCAAAAGAGGGGTTGAGTTCACTAGATCCAAACCCTAGAGTGAATACGGATCTGAATACTAAGTGAATTGCAACGGTACAATGCAATTTACCCTCTTTTTTAAGTAGAAGAGTTGACTTGTTAACTATGCAGAAAATGAAGACAAAATGTGTGAAATAAGGAGCTAACACTATAACTTTGGATCTGAGGTATTTAGATTGATATGGACCTACCCTGTAAATTTGGAGAAAAATCATCGGGACCATGTGTAAGTTATGCACGGTCCTCCAAAATATCCGTGCGTCGAAAAGGGTTTTTTTGTCTCTGCAAATGAATCCTAAATATGCAATAAAAACCTCGCACATGACCTGCACATAGAAAAGAAGAGATGAAGGGTTGTGGATAGGGGTTTGCATTAGTCAAACCCTGATTGAGGAATCAACCTTGAAAGAAAATAATTGCAAATTCTTAAATGTAAATAATGGAAATGTATACCTTGTAGATCTGCAATTTGTTGATGATGATTACTCTACTTCTTGAATGTAATCACAAGTGCCACATGAATGGCATGTAACATGACAAAATCCTAACACACACATGCTTGCAAATGAATGTTCTAATGTTGCTCCAATGGATGAATGAAGAGACACATGAAGAAGAAGATTTGATGGATGCTTGAAGACTTGAACACTTGAACGCGTGATGACGATAGTGGAGACCTCCTGCTTGTTTTCCCTATTTTTTGCTTGTTTTCACTT
This sequence comes from Cryptomeria japonica, assembly GCF_030272615.1. NCBI lineage: Eukaryota > Viridiplantae > Streptophyta > Pinopsida > Cupressales > Cupressaceae > Cryptomeria > Cryptomeria japonica. The sequence goes on along the minus strand of NC_081411.1, from coordinate 569,901,156 downwards.
ATCTTCCCTTATTTATGCTTATGAAAATGAGAGGAATAGATACCCTTTTATACTTGCCTTGGAGGGTTTAATTTTCTTCTCACGAAAGGTTGACATAGGGGAAATTAAATCCCAAATAGAAAATTAAGTCCAAGGGTCGGATGGACCCATTTTAAGGCCACACAAAGAGGGAGGACAAGGGTGCCACATCCCTTTCCAAGGTGACAGGGGTGCCACACTCCTATCCTAAGGGAACAGGGGTGCTACGCCCCTGTCTTGCCCTATTTTGGGTCTTTAATAGGGTCACAAGATGATACAAGGGCTGAAATAAGGGGAGATGTAGAAGAATGATGCAGAGAGGGGTCCCAATTGAGTAGGGAGATGCAGTCACTAGGGTGAGGACCTAAAACAAAGTCAAAATTGCAAGGGTCACAATTTTATGATTCTACAATTTCTTTGATTAAAAGTAACAAATTTGGAAATGTACACGTATGTCTAATTTAATTCTCATGTGATTGATTTCTCAACACCCCATGATTAAATTGATACATGTTTGATCTAATTAAATAACTAAGTATTTAATTAAATACAACATTGATGATGTAAAGAAACATGTTTAAGTTAAGGACTACATAACTAATGTGATCTAATTAAGGGTTTAATTAAACACAACATGATGTATCCTAACCCCAAACACAAAGAAAATTGCATGATAAGCTAGCACATAAAATATAAATTCCTAAAAATTTAACAATGAGTTCAAGACAATAAAAAATTTGAAACAAGTTTGTCAAGAATGAAAAAATATAGATCAAATGTCAATAATTTAATACTACATGCTTTAATGAAGACATTCTACCATATCATACAATTTTGGAAAAAAGAAAAGAAAGGAAAAGAAAAGGAAAGACAAGATTAGGCATAATATCTACGAAGATGCATAGCATTTATGAGTTCCTTAAGAGGCATACCTTCCACATCTACTATTTTGTAGGCACTTGACCTGTAGACTTCAGTGATGATATATGGTCCTAGCCAATTTGGGCTAAATTTTCTTCTTTCTTCAGGTAAGGCATTCACGTTACGTTGATTCTCCTAGAGCATGAGGCTGTCCACTGAGAAGGAATGCTGAATAACCTTATCATTGTAACTTTGCTTCAAGGATCTATGATATGCTTGGATATGCTCAAGAGTGTTTATATGTTGTTCATCAAGCATTTCAATTTGTTGAAGATGTTGTTCTCGATAAAATTCATCGTTGACTATACCTAAAAGGCAGTTGTGATGAAATTATGCCCTTGGGATGAAGGAGGAAAATTTTTACCAATAAGATCCAAACCCCATATGGAAAAGGGATAAGATGCCAATTGTGACATAAGTTCTTGTGTGGGAGCATGAATCAAATTGTTGTGTTTTTGACACTAATGACACTTCTTAACAAATACAAAGGAATTTTTCTCCATGGTTTGCCAATAATATCCCATTTGGAGCAACCTTTGAACTAAGCTTTTTCTCCCAAAATGCCCCTGCAAGCACCTGAATGTGTCTCCACAAGAGCAATCAGGATCTCTATTTTGTTGAGAGAACAAAGAAGGAGACTATTATAACCTCTCCTATAAAGGATGTTAGAAAGGATAATGTATCTTGCGGCCAACTTGCGAATCCTAGCTCTAGCATTTTTACTTGTAGAATCTGGAAATGTACCATCGGTCAAATATCTTGAGATATGTGAGCACCATTCATCAAAATCTATAGTATAGCAATAAGATGCCTCACTACGATTATCAACAATAGACAAAGAAGAAAGGTTATGAATAGCAAATTTAAGGTCCACCACGGGGTCCTCTAAGGATAGGAGGGAAGAGACACATGCCATTGCATCGACATGTCAATTATCCTTCCAAGGGATATGATCCATGGTATAGGAATTGAATTTTTCTAACAAGGATAAGGCTAGGTATTGATATTATGATATTTGTCTTGTTTAGCCTGATAAATTCTTGTAACTTGTCTAATGATCAATTGGGAGTCACCAAAGACATGTATATGCTTAACATTCAAGGCTAAAGCCATCTTAAGACCAGATATAAGGGCTTAATACTCAGAAATGTTATTGGTACATAAGAAGTTAAGATGGTAGGATAAGGGAATAGGTTTTTTATTAGGAGAAATTAAAACAACACTTGCCCCCGAGCCTGTACGACACCTAGAGCCATTGGAATACAACTCCCAAGTTTCATCAGTTTCAATAAGAAGGATAAACTCATTAGGAAAGGATTATTGATTAGGTAATGTGAGAGGTGAAGGAGCGTCAGCTAAGTATTTAGTCAATGCTTGTCCTTTAATTGATTTTCAAGAGACAAATTTAAGGTCAAATTCAGTCAACATCATAACCCACTTCGCTAAATTTCCTGAAAGGTCTGTCTTAGAAAAACTATTCTTTAAAGGATAAAATTTAATGATAACATGAACCTCAACATTCAAAAGGTAATGCCTCAGCTTCCAAGTTGCAAAGACAAGAGCAAGACATTGACTTTCTATCGTAGTATACCGAACTTCATAATTGAGTAAAGTGCAACTTATGTAATAAACTGGACATTCTTTACCATCACTACTATGTTGCGCCAATAAAGCTGCAAGAGTGTGAGAAGAAGCAGTTGTGTATAGAAGAAATGGTTTAGTAGGATAAACAGGTTTCAGTATAGGAAGATTGGCCAAATAAGACTTTAAATCCTCAAAGGCTTGGTGACAATCCTCATTCCATTGAAAGGTGATGTTTTTCTTGAGTAATTGAGTGAAAGGGAAAGTTCGATCTACAAGTTGCGACACAAACCTACAAATAGCTTGTATCTTTCCTTGCAAACTTCTAAATTGGGAAATATTTTTAGGAGGTGGAATGATAACTATAGCATCTATCATTTTTGTAGCCACCTCAATATCATGATGCAAGACTATGAACCCTAACAATTTTCCACTATCCACACCAAAAACACACTTTCAAGGGTTCAAGCGCATGTTGTATTTACAAATTCTCTCAAAGACTTGGTGAAGGATATTAACATGGCCTTGACGAAGTATGTATTTAGGTAAGATGTCATCAGCATAATCTTCTAAGATTTTATGCATGTAATTGTTGGTATTTTGATGATGTTTAGTTGTGATTGTCATTGATGGACACACACTTATTTTAAGTATGAGTTATTCTCAACTGGTAATATGTGTTGTATTGTTCACACCAGTATTATATGCCATTGAATGTATAGTATTTGTTAGTAGAAGACTATTAGTGTTTTGCAGAAAATGCTTACCAGTCAAAGCATGACCGAAGACATCAAGCAGTATGAAGACTTCAAGCGGAATGAGGACCCTTAGTGGCAGTCACTCTTTTTGATCGGAACACTATGTTCAAGTTTACCAGTTTTTGTTTACTAGTAATTAGTATACTGTGCTTAACCAGTAAAATTGTAGAGTGTGATGAGTTATCATCCACCGACACTTTGGCGGTGCTTCTGTGCCGTGTTACCAAATGTGTCTAGATTCTTTGAACCTAGGAAATTGTAATCTAATCTCATTGGACCGACATGAAATCAGCTTCCTATTTAAGGACATCATGTCTAGGGTTTCAAAGTAATGTATGTATGGGTGTATGTATGTTTAAGGAGTGAAGTTGATATAGAAGCATCATGCGATAGAGAAAAAACATGCAAAGGATAGAAGACTGAAGTAGTGCTGCAATGCATTAACAGAGAATAGTCAAGGATCTAATCAAGCATTGTGTGCTACTTTCTAGATCATTCACTTGTTGATTAATAATCTCTTTGACAAGTTTGAAACCCTTAACTGGGTAGGCCCAGTCAATCCTTTTTTAAATCCTCTAACAAGGTGGTTAACAGTTGTGGATCTGAAATCCTTTAATAGGGTAGTCTTTGATGGGGTTAACTTAGCTTGCTCACACTTCACCTAGTTGGAGTTGCTCAATTCGAGCAAACTTTCTAGGTATAGCTATGCTCCAAGACCTCCAAGTCCTTCTCAATTTCTTCTAGGGATTTCTCTTGCCAGTTTCAAGGTGTTTGCAACAAGTGTTTAACTAGGAACCCTACCATTTCAAAGTGTTTCCCATATGCTCATTCTTGCTGTCTTGTCTTCAACTTGTCAATTTTACCTCCTGCTATTGTGAGTTGTTGCAGAGGTGTTGAGGTGGATTTTAACATGAAATTAATTCCATTTGGGTCCATTTGTGGTTTGCATTCTTTATATTTCTTACCGATTTCACCATTTTACCTAGAAATAGGGCTACAAGGAATGAGCCCCAATTAAGCCTCCAAAATCCGATTTTTGAGGGTTTAGAGGAAAAAGGTCCAAAAGACCCTACAATAAGGTTTGTTTTTATTCAAAAAATCACCTATCCCCAAGTTATTTTGGTGGTTTTGGTTTCCCAACTCACCGTATGATGCCCTAACCCAAAAATGAGGGTTTGCTAGGGTTTATTGGCCTTTAACCGACAATGACTAGTCAAGTTTGTGAAATAGGAATCAAAAGGTATTGTCAAGGATTCTCCTTGCAATGGAAACTCTGTATGGACTTCATGGACCCCTCCAAATTATTTGGTTGTGGTTTTGTATTCACTTATGCACTATGCACTCAATTTTCACCCTGTCTTCTCTAGCCAGGTTGCTCCTAGAAGAAGGTGGTAACCATATCAAAAACCACTTCCAGAAATTATCCCTGTAAATATAAACTATACAAGTGGTTTCCTTCCATGTTCCAATAGGCTATGATGGTAGCATGGAGGGATTTTATGGGGCAACCATTTTACAAGAAATTACTATTTATAAGCTAAAATTGGCTGATTGAAAACAAAACAATGAAAACACCAACACACACTAACTACAAAGCTTGAAATGAAACAAATGACTTTGAAATACACCAAGGAAACTCAATACATAATTGGAACAATGGATTCAATCCATTTGTATTCACATTGTAAGCAAAATAAGCCAAAATAGTGATAACAGTCCAAAAATGAGCACTTTCAGATTTTCAATCATACAAAAAGAAACTTCCAACCTTGGTAACCATGCAAGAGGAGGGTTTTATAGTCTTCCCCATGTGTGGAGGAATTCTAGGGCATTTTTCTATCCATAACTCCATCGCTAAGCTCCTTTAGGACAAAAGTTGTCATGACAACTTTAATAACTTTTCACTTTTTGCTTTGCCAACCTATAAATGCATATTTCAAGTCATTAATCATGACTTTTAAAGCATTCCTAAGACCATTCTAAACCTCTCTAATGCTCATACCAAGTTATGCCACTTTTGACCCTCAAGAAGGCCAATTTCATACTCAAACTACTACCTATGCACAAAATGCAACCCTAGGAAGAAAACCAACTCAACTAGGCCTACACTTGACTCAAAAAAAACATCACACACACTCCTTGGACCATCTTGGAGTCCTTATTAGGAACCTAGCTTGGTTAAGGCCAGTACAAGACAAAATTGTGAAAGGACTATAAGCCTAAGTCCTAGGTGCTCCTGCACCATTCTCCCAAACAAAAGAAAACTAAGTCACCTCCTTGGGAATGAGATTATGATCAATGCCTAACTTCTTAAACTCTATCTCAAGCACCCATGTAAATTTAGCATCATCCATACCCCACCACTTGATTAGGTGCTCCCAATAGATTTGATGCCTTGTCTTCTTAGCAATCCTTGAACTCAATACCTTTTCAGCTTTTGGATTTGGGTTTGCTGGTAATTGAAGGTTGTTTGCATCATCTAATACCTCTGAGTGACTGCAATCTAAACCTTGAATTGGTCCTTTGTAAGCAACTAAGTCTGCTATGTTGAAAATCAGTGACAATCCTATGTCACTAGGTAGGTCCACCTTGTATGCATTTTCTCCATACTTGGCTAGGATGGCACATGGACCCAACCTTCTCATTTGCAGCTTGTTAGGTACTCCTTGATGTAGCCTTGCTTTGTTTAGGTGCACCATGACAAGATCTCATACTTGGAATTGTAGGTTCTTCCTTCTCTCATCAACTTTTTGCTTGATTTTACTTGTGTTCTCTATCAATGCTTGCTTGACTAATTCATGTACCTCCTTCATTGACTGAGCTATGTCTTCTGCATATCCACTTCTTTTGGCTGCATTATCTAAGTCCCTTAACTCCAAAATACCCCTTGGGTGAAGATCATAGACCACTTCAAAAGGGATCTTGCCTGTGGTTCTATTTATTGTGTCATTGTAAGCATATTCAGCTTGTGATAGCACTTGATCCCATGTCTAACCATACTCTTTGGTAAGGAACCTCAATAAGTTCCCCAAGCTCCTATTAACCACTTCGGTCTGCCCATCTATTTGTGGATGGTAGGCTGATCCAAAAGATAGGTTGGTGCCAAGCTTTTGCCAAAGTGTCTTCCAAAAATGACTCATGAACTTTGAGTCCCTATCTAAAACAATTATCATGGGTAAACCATGTATCCTTATCACTTCCTTGAAGAAAAAATGAGCTATTTGGCATGCATCATGAGTAGTCTTCCAAGGTACAAAGTGGGCCATCTTACTAAATCTGTCCACTATGACATACATGTTGTCAAATACCTACTTTGTCCTTGGTAAACCTACTAGAAATTCCATACTAATGCATTACCAAGGTCTATTTGGTATGGGAAGAGGTTGGTATAAACTGGCATTTCAAGAAGTGCCCTTGGCCTTTTGTCAAACAATACAAGTCTCCACATACTTTTTCACATCTTGTTTCATCCTAGGCCAATATTAATACCTCTGAACCAACTCTTGAGTCTTATTGACTCCAAAATGACCACTAAGGCTACCATTATGCTTCTCTTGTATGCGATTTTCTCTCATTGACCCTCTAGGCACACAAAGTTGTCCACCTCTAAACAATAGTCCATCTTGCAAGGTAAAATCTGAATACTTACCATGAAAATAATTTTGGTATTCTTTGCACACCTTGTAGGCATTTGAGAAGTCTTCATCATACATGTATAGGTCTCTAAAACTGTCAACACCTATGCTCCTTAACTGAATTTCTTGGACTGTCAAGAGTCTTCTACTCAATGCATCAGCAACCCAGTTTAACTATTCTTTTTTGTGCTTGATTGTGAATGTGTAGCCTTGCATGTACTCCACTCATTTCATGTATTTATGACAGAGTTTGTCTTGTGGGTTTAGAAAGCTTAGAGCTTGATTGTCCGTATAGACTACAATTTTTTTAGGAAGGAGATAGTGTCTCCAATTCCTCAAAGCCTGCACTAAAGCATATAATTCTAAGTCATAAGAGGATTATTTCCTCTTTGCATCACTTATCTTCTCACTATGGAAAGATACTGGTCTTTCTTCTTGGCTTAGGACAACACCTACTACAACATTTCTTGCATCACATTCCACTGTGAAGAGTTTCTCAAAACTAGGCAACACTAACACTGGTTGAGTAGCTATCTTCTCCTTGAAGGTTTCAAAACCTCTATTTGCTTGTTCATTCCACTGAAACTTTTCCTTCATTCCACCTCTAATAGTGTCTAACATTGGTGCACATATAGCACTGAATTGCCTAATGAACTTCCTGTAGTACTAAACTATTCCATGGAAGCTTCTCACCTGTGTTGCTGACTTAGGAGTAGGCCAATTTACTATGGCTTCAAACTTGCTAGGATCCATCTTGAGTTTTCCTTGAGACAACACAAACCCAAGGTAAACCAACTCCTGCTTAACAAATTCACACTTGTCCAAGTTCATGGTTAGCTTTTCATCATACAATCTTTGTAGCACATTTTGCAAATGATTAATATGATCTGCCCTATCCTTACTGAAAATGAGAATATCATCTAAGTATACCACCAAAAATTTACCTATTAAGTCCTTCATCACCTCATTCATGAGTCTCATGAAGGTGCTTAGAGCATTGGATAAGCCAAATGGCATTACAAGCCATTCATAAAGACCCTCTATTGTCTTGAATGCAGTTTTCCATTCATCACCCTTCTTAATCCTAATTTGGTGGTATCCACTTTTTAGGTTAATCTTGGTAAAGTATTTGGCTTCCCCTAAACAATCCATTAGGTCTTCTATTCTAGGAATTGGAAACCTATATCTGATAGTGATCCTATTTATAGCTCTAGAGTCAATACACAATCTCCAAGTACCACCTTTCTTTGGGGGTAACACGATAGGTACAACACAAGGGCTAATGCTTTTCCTAATTAGGCTTTGGTTTGAAAGCTCTTGGATTTGCTTGGCAATCTCAATATTTTGTTGGGGAGTCATTTTGTAAGCTGCCTTGTTAGGTAAGGATGCTCTGGGAATAAAGTCTATTTGATGGCTTATGGTTCTTTTAGGAGGTAAGGTGGCTGGCTGTCAATCACTCACTATTCCTTTGAACTTCTTTAATAGGTCTTGAACCTCTATAAGCAAATCTGGCTGCTCTTTCTTGTCTTCTTCTTTAGACTTCATTACTAATGCAAACCCTATACCTTCACCTTCCCCAAGTGTCTTCAAGAACTATTTTTTACTCACCAAGAGAACATTAGGACCCACTGCCCTCTTTTCACCTTCCTCAAGGATAGATTGAATCTTGAATGTGACCCCATCTTTCTTGAATGAGTATGCATTCTTGGCTTTATCATGAATAACTTTTATATCAAATTTCCATGGTCTTCCTAATAGAAGATGGCATGCATCCATGGGTAGGACATCACATAACACTTTGTCCTTATACCTCCCAATGGTAAAATCCACCCATGCTTGCTCATTGACTAGGACATGTTGGCCTTTGTTCAACCAAGTGACCCTATATGGGTTGTTGTGAGGTATCCTTTGGAATTTAAGCTTACTCACTCCCTCTTCTGACACAATGTTGTCTGTTGACCCTGAATCAATGATCACCTTGAAAACTTTATCCATTATCTTGCATTTGATTCTAAATAATGACCTCTTTTGGCTAGGCTCTTCTTTGACAGGTTCTTCTATCAAAGTTCTTCTTATCATCAAGTTGTCACCTACCTCTGATTCTAAGGCAACCTATGAAGTCTTGTTGCTTGAAGTCTCCTCTTGAAGATAGTTCACTCTCCTTTCAGTACTTTGTGATGATGATCCCTTCTCTGGACACCTATATGCTGGATGACCAAGTTGGTTGCAATGGTAACACTTCATTGAGGCAAAATATGAGGAACCTCTACCTTGTCCACTAGATCTTCCTCTAAAACCACTGTTTGAGCCCTTTCCTCTATTGAATCCTACTTTACTAGTGCCACTTTCTTGCTGCTCAGTGAGTTTAGACTCAACTTGTGTTCTTTGCTCTGAACTTATTCCTCCAAAGCCTCCCCTATGGCCTCTATTCTCTTTTCCTCTACCTCTGCCACTATTACTACTTGAATCATGTTTTATTTTTAGTTTCTCTTCCACTTTAAGGGCTAGTTGATAGCTTTGATGAACTGTCTTTGGGCTCATTAGACTGATTTCTTCTTGGATGTTCCACCGTAAACCATTTAGGTACCTAGCAACTTTGAGACTCTCTTCTTCCATGCATGAGATCTAAGGCTAATTTTATTGAACTCCTCTGTATAACTACTTACATCAAGGTCTTTTTGTCTTAGGTTTTGTCTTTTCCTATGAATCTGCACTTCATACTCATCAGGGAGATAGACTTCTTTGATTTTGACTAACATCCCTTTCCAAGAAGAGATGGGTGTTTTGCCCATTTTATTTCTCTCATCTTGCAAAAATTTACACCATGTGAGAGCAACTCCTCTCATCCTAGACTTGACCACTTTAACTCTTTAGGCTTTAGTTATGCCTTCACATTCAAAATGGTTCTCCATACCCTCTATCCATTCTAGAACCACTTCTACTTCCATCTTACCAATAAACAATGACAATCCTTCTAGTGATTTACCACTTAAGGCCTTCAATGCCTTTAGGAAATGTTCTTGTTCTAAGATAGGATCAGGTTCAGGTACTTTTTCAATCTTTGACACCTCTTTACCATTCCCTTATGCTCCTTCAACCTTTACCAACACTTCATCTATCTTGGTTTCAATTTCACCAAGCTTACTTTCTAATTCAATCAACTTCTCCTTCAAGAGTCTATTCTCTTCCTCCCGATCATCCACTTTATTTTTCAAATCTGCATTGGTCACTATGCTATTATCTCCTACAGATTCCATTGAGGACATCTACTCACCTAGCCCAAATCTTATAGGCTCTAATACCAATTTGATGGGGTTAACCTAACTTTCTCACACTTCACCTAGTTGGAGTTGCTCAATTCCACCAACCTATCCAGGTCTAGCTATGATCCAAGACCTCCAAGTCCTTCTCAATCTCTTCTAGGGCTTTCTCTTTCCATTTTCAAGGTGTTTGCAACAAGTGTTTAACTAGGAACCCTACCATTTCAAAGTGTTTCCCATATGCTCATTCTTGCTGTCTTGTCTTAAACTTGTCAATTTTACCTCTTTCTATTATGAGTTGTTGTAGAGGTGTGGAGGTGGATTTTAACATGAAATGAATTCCATTTGGGTCCATTTGTGGTTTGCATTCTTTATCTTTCTTACCGATTCCACCATTTTGCCTAGAAAAAGGGCTACAAGGAATGAGCCCCTATTAGGCCTCCAAAATCCGATTTTTGAGGGTTTAGAGGAAGATGGTCCAAAAGACCCTAAAACAAGGTTTGTTTTTCTTCAAGCACTCACCTATCCCCAAGTTATTTTGGTGGTTTTGGTTTCCCAACTCACCGTACAATGCCCTAACCCAAAACTGAGGGTTTGCTAGGGTTTCTAGGCCTTTAGCCGACAGTGACTAGTCAAGTTTGTGAAATGGGAATCAAAAGGTCTTTTCAAGGCTTTTGCTTGCAATGGAAACTTTTTATGGATTTCATGGAACCCTCCAAATGATTTGGTTGTGGTTTTGTATTCATCTCTGCACTATGTACTCAATTTTCACCCTGTCTTCTCTAGTTGGGTTGCTCCTGGACTGGCCTAGAACAAGGTTGTCACCATATCAAAAACCACTTCCAAAAATTCTCCCTGAAGATATACACTGTACAAGTGGTTTCCTTCCATGTCCCAACAAGCCGTGATGGTAGCACAGAGGGATTTTATGGGGTAACAATTTTACACAAAATTGCTATTTACAAGCCAAAACTGGCTGATTGAAAACAACACAATGAAAACACCAACACACACCGACTACAAAGATTGAAATGAAAAAAATGAGTGACTCTAAAATACACCAAGGAAACTCAATCCATAACTAGAACAATGGATTCAATCCATTTGTATTCACATTGTAAGCAAAATAAGCCAAAATAGTGATAACAGTTCGAAAATGAGCACTTTTAGATTTTCAATCTTACAAAAACAAACTTCCAACCTTGGTAACCATGCAAGAGGAGGTTTTTATAGTCTTCCCCATGTGTGGAGGAATTATATGGTGTTGTGCCACCCCTAACTCCATCGCTAAGCTTCTTTAGGATAAAAGTTGTCATGTCAACTTTCAAAAGTTGTCATGACAACTTTTACAACTTTTCACTTTTTGCTTTGCCAACCTATAAAACCTATTTCAAGTCATTACTCATGACTTTTTAAACATTCCTAAGACCATTATAAACCTCTCTAATTATCATACCAAGTTATTCCACTTTTGACCCTCAAGAAGACCGATTTCCTACTCAAACTACTACCTATGCACAAAATGCAACCCTAGGAAGAAAACCAACTCAACTAGGCCTACACTTGGCTCAAAACAAACATCACATACACTCCTTGGACCCTCCTGGAGTCCTTATTAGGAACCTGACTTGGATAAGGTCAATACAAGCCAAAATTATGAAAGGACTATAAGCCTAAGTCCTAGGTGCTCCTGCACCAGTCTTTAACATGACTTATCTCCTAATAGAGATCTGGATTCCTAACAGGATCTGTTCTGGTGAAGAACATTGTAAGGCCTTAACTGGTTTGACCTTAACCGGTCTGGTTACTATTCCACAGATAGTTGAATTGTGAGTTTTACACACCGTGGTTTTTCCCATTTGGGTTTCCATGTCAAAATATCTTGTGTTATGGTGATTGTACTTTTGTGGGTGAATTCTCTATTTGCTATTTGGCTTGTTTATGTTTTAACTGGTTTGTTGTTTAAACTACTATACTGGTCTGCAGTAAAATTGCTTAAGAGTTTGGTTAAGTTTTTGGGCATACTATTTCACCCCCCCTATTAGTATTCATCAGTAATGATGAAATATAAGAGTCATAGCACATTGGTAGGTAGCGCTTGCATTTTTCAATCTAAAAGGCATCATAACCCAACAAAACGTGCCCCAAGGGGTGGTGAAAGCAGTTTTAAATTTCTCTTTGAGGATTAATGAAGGTTTGATTATATCCTAAGAAACCATCCATAAAGGACAACAAGGCATGTCCAACAATAGAATCCACTATCATGTCAATGTTTGGAAGTGGAAAATCATCCTTTAAGGAAGCCTCATTGAGATCTCAAAAATTGGTGCACATCCTAATCTTATTATCAGATTTGGCTACGACAACAATATTTGAAATCGAAGGAGAGTAATCAATAGGGTGAATGAATCATGTATCCAATAGTTTCTCAATTTCAGCTTTGACAAGCAAAGATATTTTGGGATTCTTTTTTCTAATCTTCTGCTTCACACGTTTAGCATCAGGAATTAGGACAATGTTATGAGTGACAATCTTAAGATCAATGCCAGGCATGTAAGAGTATATCTAAGAAAATATTTTAGGGAACTCATGTAATAACTTAGAATATTCCTTCATCAATTAGGAACTTCCCTATCTTTATGATCTTATCCTCACTACAAGGTGTTGGCATATGTACAGAGTTTGATGACATGATAATATTGTATGTTGTCATTGATGTCAATATGTTGAGGTGTGAACCGGTATATGTGAAATGGTGAACTGGTATGTTGGAATGTGAACCGATATCAGGGTTTCATTTGCTATGATTACCGGTTGGTAGTCCTAGCTTTAGGGTTTCCGGTTGATGCATTTCAAGTCTATGTGATTCGACTGACGACATCCTGTGATGGGTTAGCATTGAAATGAAGATCAAATCATGTTGCCACATCAGCCTTGTGCACATGAAGGATTTCCTTAAGGATCTTGCATGAAGAAGATTGATCCTATCTACCTCAGGAATGTGCAAAGTCTTAGTAAACGGTTGGGAGCGTGTGATGGGTTATCAACTTCCAGAGTGGCAAAGAACGAACGATGGAGAACGTCTTGAGATTTGTTCAAGATTGTTTTATACTATGCAATGTGATTGAATGGTCAGGATTGGACTGACTGTATTGTTGTCTATAAGGTCGATGATGCTTAGGGTTTTAGGTTTTGGCTACCGACCTAATTGTTGTCTATAAGGTCGATGATTTTTTGCATTGTGAAGTTGTTGGCAAATGGTTGTGTGTGTATCCAAGTGAAGAGATACTTGATTCTTGCCAGACCGATGCAGTGAGTTAAGATCTGCAGAGTGTGATTGCAGATGTGAAGGAACTAAAATGGATCTGCCTTGGCATTTAGTGCTTTTATCAGATCAATCTTTTACCTTGTTGACTTATAACCATTTCAACAGTTGGAAAATCCCTTAACCGAGTAGATTTAACATGCTTTTTGTAAATTCTTTAACAGGGTGACTCAAAATCATTGAGTTCTTCAAATCCTCTTGTGAGGTAACCTTTAACAAGGTTCTAACCTTTAACCGGGTATTTAGCCATCCCTTAATCAGGTGATCCCTAGCAGGATCAGTTCCTAGTAGAACCTATTGTAAAGTCCTTAACCAGACTAGGCTCCTAACAGAGTGAACTTCAGAAGAGTTCAAGAACAACTTGTGGTTATTCATCCCCACTGTGGTTTTTCCCAGCTGGGTTTCCACATGAAAAATCAGTGTGTCATGTGTGATGCTATTTCATGTGATGAATTGTGTTTTCTGTTAAGTGGTAAAGCATTCTAATCTAGTGGTCTTTATATTTATGATGTATTACTTTCTTATGCATATGGGTGAAGTGGAAATGAGTTATTAGGTTTTGTGAAGATCTAAGTGTTACCGGTTTATGTCTTTCACAGTCTCTCTATGTTTTACCGGTAGTGCCCTATTTTAGATCGGTGATACTGTTTACCAGTTTGTGCAGTCTTTACAATCAAAGTGGTTTAAGGAAGTTTTTGTCTATATTGATTCACCCCCCCTCTTAGTATCTGTTGAGTAGTTACTATTCATCATTATTCATCACAAGGATCCATCTTGATGTCTCATGGAAATTGCCCTCTATAGGAACTTTGATCCCTTGTTCTTGAGCACCACAACCATTGCCATTATATCCAATCTTAGCTAAGATATGGAAACTAGGACCATAGATGTTAGCCATTTCAGTAAGGGAAGGAGGATTTTCATGAGTTTGAATGTCAAATTTTGTTGAAGTAGAAATAGGCGAAGGTATATAATTGGAAGCAACCACAAAGTTGTTACTTAATAGTTTAGACAAAGTGGGTTTCTTTTTAGGTTCATCCTTGTCTTTCTTCTTTTCAACCTTAGATTATCTCAAAGGGATTTTATATTCTCCCACAAAAGTAGGGTTAAAATATAAAGAATCCCAATCATCACCCAAGAGTACCTTTTCGGGGGAAAAACCATCTTCGTGAGGAGATTCAGTTTGAGAAGAATCCTCTTCGAGAATATTAAGATTATTAGGAGGAATAAGAGTGCTTGAAGAAGAAGTGCTAGAAGGAGAAGGAATGCTTGAAGGAACATTAGAAGTAGTTAGTGAGGATCTGGTTGAGGAAGACTTAGAGGTAGATGTTTGTAAACAAGCTTGAAGATTGGTATCGACAAACAAGGTATACATCTTCTTGTTATAAATGGACTTAACTTGCATATGCAAAGTAGAAGGGACAACTTGCATGTTATGAATGTAAGGTCTTCCTAACAACAAATTATAGGTCAAATTATTTGACATGACATGAATAGGTGTGGATAAGGTAATGGGTCCAATAGGAAAGGTTATGATACCTAATGAAGACCTAGCCACATTATCAAAGCCACGAATAGTAAGAGAATCAAGTTTAATGAGATAAGTGTCCATATTAATCTTATGCAATAAGTTAACACTACAAACATTAAGACCAAAGCCATTATCCACAAGGGTTCATCTTATAGAATTAGCATTGATAAGAACAACAATCATAAGAGGATCATATTGGTGTTGAACTTAGCGAGGAGATAGCTCATCTTGGGTGAAAACAATTTGTGCTTTACGTGTTGTCATGGAGTCAATCAAGGAAGGCATATTATTGGATGTCACTGCGGGTGGGACATTCAAAGTTCTTAAAGCATCTTGCAACATTCCATGATATGTTGAAGAAATTTGAATCAACTCCCAAAGGGAAATTTTAGCAGGAGTAGCCTTAAGTTGTTCAATGAGATCATAATCCTTACCAAGAGCTTGTGAAATACGAGGTGCTTAAGGAGGAATAGGTTGAATATTAGGAAGTGAAGTTGGAATAACCAGAGAATGATTAGATTGCCTATTTTTTTTTGTGTTATAGCTATGAGAAACTGAATGATAACTCTCTCTAGTTATTTATTTAGAATACTCATAAAGACTCCTAGTGGGATATCTCCCTTGCATAGTGATAAAGGGTTTACTAGGAGTGCAAAAAGGATCATTACAGTAACCAAATTGAACCATAAAGAGAGGTTTGTTAAGAGGTTATGATGTTGGAGAAGGGAAAGCACATTGAACCACAAAAAGAGGTTTGCTATGTTCATTCACATTTATCATGTTGATTAATCTTTTAGATGTGTGATATTTGTTTGAAGGAGTTGGAAAAGACTTAAAATCATCAAGAGCATCATCCAACATAGCATGGTCATATATATTAAAAGGATTGTCTTTAGATTCAAAAGGAGATAAGTCCCCATAAAGGGGGTTGTTATAAACCACCATGTTACTATATTTGGAGGATGAGTTGATAGGAATGTATCCATGAGAAGAACCATTCAACTTATCTTTCTCATCACTATGAAATAACATAGTAACAAGTTTGATTAGTTTTTGGAAAAATGTTGGTTTAGAAGGCTTAGGGTATAAAAAATCATCAATAACCTCATCTAGTTCTTCTTTACTAAACTTAAAGTCATCATAAGAAAATGCATTACCAAAGGAATTAAAGTCTTGCAAATAAAGATCTGACATTTTTGAAATGAAAAGTGCAAACAAAACTTAAAACACACAATGCAATGAATGAAATTTCTCTTTTTTTTTTTGAATCTTTATGATTTTTAATGAAAGGAAAGATGTAATAACTAGATCTAACTAAGAAATAAAAAATCAAAGAAAGTTGGATTCACATCAGGTTCACCAAAATGTGGAGCAAAAAAATGGAACCAAGTAGCTGAGACCTAATCCCACTCTCATGTGCACACATTGGAATACGAAAGAGCCTAGGGAGATATCTCACTTTGACTACTTCTTGTAGATAAGAGAGAGTCAAGGAATATTTCGTAGGGTTTCTATTCCTTTGCTATAATGAAGAGTAGATGTGAAAAGTATGATACCGCAATCAACTATGCTAGAAGATGAGAAATGAAGCACATATAAACTGAAAATGCAGATTCTGTCCAAACTGGAACCAAGATATTGAAAGCATAACTAGAAAATGAATTCAGGGGTGCACCTGCTTCTGAAAATTAGGGAAAATTGGGCAGGACCAAGGTGCCATGCCCTGGTCCTATCCCAGGGTACCACACCTTAGTCCTTGTAAACTAAGACCAAATTATTATACTTGGTCTATGTCTGTGTCTTCCATCGGTTTCGAAAATTGTTCGTGTGCCAGATTCCTGTACCTGCACCTGCAACTTGAAAAAGGTTGTCTAGGTGGCTATATAGGGTTTTGCCTTAGTCAAACCCCTTGTTTTGGTGGTTTCCTCTTCCATAAATAGCGGATAATGTACTGAAATGTGTCTGCAAGAATCTTGTGTGTATGCAAGATCCTAAATGAAAGTGACAAAGAATCTAGAGTTCTACCCTACACTTTGGAGAGCAAACCCTAAATTCTTGTAGATGTAAATGCTTCAAATCACAAATGAACTAAGAGATATAAAGCATGAATGTAAATCTACAAATGAATCTTATACAAAGACATGAAAATAACATGAAACCATACCAAACCCTAAGGGAGAGGTACAAGCCAATCAACAGTCGATGATCTCCTATTATTCTTCAATGTCTTCAAAGCTCCTAATTGATGTTGAAAATGTTTGATGTAGACTTGATGAATGCTTGATTTGTTGTTGTAGACTTCAAATAACCTTCACTTTCACTTCATAAGAGGCTCCCTCCAAAATTGATAGATCTGAATCCCTCAAATGAGGAAAGGGAAGACTATATGTAGGAAACTCTAACTTTGTTTTCAACTTTAGGCTGACCTAGAATCAACATTTTTCACAAATCTTTGGATTTAAACATTAGAATACCACCAAAACCTGCCCCCAAAATTTAGGGAAAAAAGTTCGGGACCAGTTAGCCCCCCCTTGGTTTGAACAAATTTTTGTCAAATTTTCAAGGAAGCAAGATAATGTTATTTTAAAGAAAATTCCAGAAGGATATGGAAATTTACGATGTCTAGATATGCGAAATCGGGCCTTGAAGGTCAAAATAAGACATAATTAGGCTATTTGATGAAATTATTTATTGGAGGAATAAAATAAAAAGGGGCACACTTAATGTAAAGGGCCCAATTTCATAATGTGTAGAGTGATGAAAGAAGACCTTAAATTAAATTAAATTAATTAATTAAATTCTTAAAGAGAATTTGAAATACAAGATGCAAACACACTAAGGAAGGTGCTAACCTAAGCATGGAATTGTACCACCCAATTAAGGGTGTAAAATTTATGATGCTACAAAACTTAAGTATCACCCACACCAATCTGTTTCAAGGAGAGCACTCCCATCTCACTATGAAATTCCTCCATTTATGGCTAATTAGGATGGCTGCACCTGCTTTTCCTTTTTGATGCTTAGTGGTGAAGTACTCTGCATCTCTGCATGTACATTTCAGGTTGATTTCCAAAGAGAATTGAACAAATTTAATCTCTTGGAGAAGCAAAACATCAATATTCTTATAAAGTTTGAAGAATATTTTTACTATATATTTTCTGTCAGGGGATTCCAATCCCCTAACTTTTTCAGGATACACAATTCAACTCCATCATAGAGGATCAAGAAGATGTGTCCATAGGTGCCCTAAAGGTTTTAAAGCACATAGGTATCTAGTTAGGTTCACCTTTCTTGTTAGGCATGGAGGCAATGGAGTTACTTGTCCTGCCCCTTTTCCTTTTGAATTCAAATATTTGTTTAGCTCCTAAGTCTTTAGAAACTTCCTTCTTTCTACTGCCTTTTTTATTTTTCACCTTTTTTAGCTCTGGATTTTTGTATACCATAGGATTTCATTACTTCAACTAACTATTATTGGTTGGGATCTTTGGAGTAGGGGACAATTACCCAAGAGAGTCTCTTGTCTTCATCAGAATCATTATCATCATGACCTTAGTCTCTGTAGTTCACTGCTTTCCCACAACTTTCTAGACCCACCCCAACACCTTTAGTAACATTTTTTCTATTCCCTTCTACATCTTTCCCAACAAGGGTATGAGGGGATGGTCCTTGGAATAACTAGTATTCAAATCTGGAGAAGCTATGTGGGTTGCTGAACCAGAGCTAGAGCAAGTGATGGAATCAAATTTTTTCTGAGATTTATGACAACTGACTAGAAGGTTTTTCTCCTCACTGACATCCTTGCATTGTTAAAGGATAGGATTAGGGAAAGCATTATGTAAGGTGCTACCCATAGGTTTGGCAGGGATTACAACTAGATCAAAGTTATTAATTTGATCTTCAATTATTTTCCTAGTATCCATCATTTTTTAAAACTTCTCCACCACAATCTGTTGAGCATTCAAGTTTATGTTTTTAGAAAGAGAGTCCTGGGAATATTTGTCATTCATGACTTCAATAACCTTGTCCAGAGTGGGAAGGAGTGAGGCCTTGGTAGCTTCCTTAACCATAACATGAAGAGCATCCAACTTTGAGATGGTGCTATCTTTATTCATAGAAGGAGAAGGCCCAGAATCAGCTATATCAATCGGGTCTCTTTTAGGAGAGGAGACATATTTTCCTTGAAAAACAAAGGGAGGAATGAAATCAAGGGTCTTCAAAGGCTCATTAGAATCAGAGGTTTCACCCACCTTATCACCCTGACTAGGGATGTTCTATCTAGACAGGGGAGGAATTTTTTTCCCATTAGAAGGTTTGCTTTTAGGGTTTCTCAAAAGTGAACAATTGTTTTGGATGTGCCCTTATTTTTTACATAGGAATCATGTGTTAATATCATCATCAAGTTTTAACCAAAGCTCATTTGTAATATCAAACCCAAGTTCAATGGAGATGAGCAATCTGACATTCATGTGAGGGAGGAGAGATGAGGAGTTGTCCATCCTTATCACATTGCCAATGGAGGCCTGGGCTTTAGGGAGCCAATTCCATAGGACCAGAGGAACATTTTTTACCGTAACCCATCTAGAGCATGAAAGGGCTAGAATTTCTTCTTGATTTGCCTTAGGAGTCCACCCTATGGCTTGGAAGTAGCCATTACCAACATACTAGAATTCCTTTTTGACTACTTCTTTCTAATTGTTCGCTTATTTAAAAAAGATTATATAAAGATCTTTTTGAATCATGCGATGACAATTGAAATGAAACCCTAACTTTTTAACCCAAACATTCTGCAACCAACTATTCAAATAATTTCTAGAAGGGATTTTATTGTGGTCTAAGACAGCCAAGAAAATGGCAACATATTTTAATCTAGTGCTCTCTTCAAGCAATAAATCATTCATTTTGGAATTAGGCATAACAAAATAGAATTGGAAGAATGCTTACCTCTTCCTCAGTCTCCCGCCTATGATTCATCTGTAGAAGTCTGCACTGCCAGAAAATGAGCACCCTCTGAGTTGTGATGAGAGCCGATGAGCGCTTGCCAAAAATTCTTATCAATCCCTTTCACCGAATCCACCGAAGAACAAGGTTTGCCAATAAAAGAGTCATCTCCCATAAATTCTCTCCCACGCTCGATGGGAGGGAGTAGCAAATGCATAGGGTACTGGCCAGTAATGATGCCTTCGCCTGGGCTTCGACTTGTGCAAAGTTGGCCTAGAAAAAGTTGCAGAGCCTTTTCTCTATTCTTGGAGGGATTCCTTGATGTTAAGACTAGAAGAAAATTCCCAGATTGTTTAGTTTTAGGTTGCAGTTTTTTAGCATTGTAATAGATTTCTGAGTGACATTGTTTTTTTCAGGTTGAAATAAATGAAAGCACTGTTGTGCATATTTCTAGCCATTGTCTCCATGATTGTTTGTTCTTTTCTCTTAAGTAGATAGATTAAGGATTTCATTTGTTTATTAGTTTAGTTTTTTTGAGTTACATGTTTTTCTTATGACTTCCATTCAAGGAATGGATTAAATTATTTTAAATGTAGTACGGAGGGTTGTATGCATTCAGTTATGGATCTAAAAGAAGAGTTGCTGGGAATATTTTTTCTTGGGGGTATCTTCGGCATGCATTAATGCTCTAGTGAGCCCCTTTAATACAAAGTTGAGATGTTATGAGGAGTTCTTTACATTATTTTATAATTGACTTAGCTTCCCAAAAAGAGCATTGATATAGAAATTACTTGCTTAAAGGTCCGAGAAACTAAAATATTTTAAAGAAAAATTATTTAATCAATTTTTGTTTTTGCTTTGTTAGATTTAGGAACTGCATGTTCTCGGGGCTGAAAGTGTGATAAACTAAGAATATTTCTAGGTCTAATTTTTCTTATATATCTTGGTTAAATGTATGATAAATAATCTTCCTAATGCTGATGATGAATAAATCTTGAGATAAGGGAATACCCCTTAGGTCTGACATATTCTCAAGAGTAGGGGAGATAGGTGAGATTCAATCTCCCATTCATTAGTCAAATTACCATTTGAATCTAATCATAGCTAGTGGCAAAAATTTAGGATTCAATGGGTGTATATTTGGAAAATGCCAATAGTATGGTGGATTTAGATGATGGTTGTTGTAGATTGTGTAGATGATTATTGTAGATTGTGCTATCATTAATGTTGAATGTAGATGGTTGATGGTTGTTCTATCAGCTATGTGTCTCATTAAGTATGTTTTGGTATCATACATAATAATGATGGTGATGTAGAAATGTTAATGTTCCTTGCTATGGATATCCACTATCTTGTTGCTAATGTCTATACTCATTATGTTGTGTTGGTTCTAGGTGTTGATTTGAAGTGTAGATAATCAAAATTTAGATGTATGTTGTGCAGGTGGTTCATGGTTGATGTTGATAATTGATGATATGCAACTGAATAGAGATGTTGTTGATGATGTCCTTGGTTGGATATCCACCATCAACATGGTGTTGATATGAAGAACAATTATAATAATGATGTTCATTCCAGGCTTTCTCTTGTATCCTTATGATTGTGATGGTGGTGATGCCTACATTCAATATGTTGTTTATGAGTTGTAGAACAATAATGATGTTGATTCGCATGATTGGTAGTAGAGATGGTATCATGATGATAGCATATTTAGACGAGGAATAAAAGAATTAAGTTGAGGGATAATAGCATTGAGATGAGGATTATAAGTATTAATATGAGGATTAAAAGAATGATGAAAAAGTGATATTTTTTGGATGGTCTTGTGCATACTAAAAGTTGTAGTATTTTCTTTGTTTCTCCTGAGTGAGAAAATGGTGTTTCAAGGTGTCAAGGTCTCTAGAAACGGATGAAGTATGTGAATGTAGAGAAGCATGTTGAAGATAGTCTGGAAGACTGTTTCACATTTCTATACATTCGAAGATATGGTCTTATAATGTGTATTCTCTGTGGATGTTGCACTACTATCTTTGCAGGTCCCTATTGTTGCATCTGATGTTTTTGGTTGAGGCAATATGTTGGCAGTTTGATGATTGGTTAGATCCGGTCTAGATCATGCTCCACATTGATGTTTTTGTAACTATGATTTAAAGGACATGTTGATAATTCTTGTATAGTGTCTCACTTCAATTTTCGAGTGATTACGTGCAACACAATTTTGTTTGTGATGCTCCATTTCATGATTGTATTGTCTGGGCATCTGGGTATGAATATTTTGGTATTTACTTTGGTTGTGCCAACATGTTTTGGTGCTTTTGCATGAAAGAAGTATTTGGAAATATTTTTGGATGCTTAAAAGGTATCCCTATGTGGTTTGCATGATGTTTTTGATTAATAAAAATCAGGTTTTAAGGGACTCGAAACCCGCTTACATATTGAAAAGAAAAGCAATAGAGAAACTAGAGAAGACAGGACAAAGAGAGAAAGGCTGTAAAAGAACAACACAAAAGACAATAGCCAAAGTAAAGAACAAAAAAAGGCCAACGAGAGATTGGCACACATAAAACAAAATTACATTCAGGTGAAAATCTTTGCATGATGTTGGATGATCTATTTGATGCCACAATATATCTGGTGTTGGTTTTTAGAGTAATTTGTAGTTATTTGGTTGACAAGGCTTATTCCTTTTATTGCATTATTATTTTGGGTATTTGTGTCAGTTTTGAGAGATGTTATGATTTTTATTTGGGTCCTACAATGTCTTATGGTGATCCACATTAAAATAATTTGTTTGGAAGATGTATTTTGGGCTAACGAGTTCTGTGCTACACATTACCCTATTGCTGACTTTTAAGGATGTGAACTAGTGTATGTGATATTTAGGACTAAATTGGATGATATGTTATGATTTTTTAGGTCCTCTCTATCTCTTAGACTAGACTTCTTTCACCGCAATTATGTTTTGGTGTCTGACTTGTTGGGATCACTCCTTGTCCCCTATTCTAGCCAACCTAATTGATGTTTTGTGATGATGTGGATAGTATATATAAAAGAAGGAAATTAGTATGAATGTGTGTAGATTAGAAAATATGCAAATTGATGTAGCAAATGTGTGTGGGGAAACTTTTGGAGCTGAATTGTCAAATGGTTGCTTGAGGTAGTGAGTCAAGAGCAACTACATTCAAGGAAGACTATCAAATGCTATGCTTTTGAAGGCTTATACTAAGTTGTAATTCAAATCATCTTTGAATCTTGCCATGAGGTAGTGATCTTCAACCTACAAGTCCTTTGTATCTTTCCATAAGGAATTGATTTTTCCCTAAGGAAGTGATCCTTAGCCTACAAGTCCTTCTAGGAGTAGCGAGCCCTAAAATAAAATTTTGTGATACTTGTTCATATAGTGGGAGTTGACTCTCACCATGGTTTTCCCTTCTTGAGTTTTCCACATAAATTTGGTTTTCTCTTGTGCTTATGTTAATTTCTTTATCTATCATTACTATTGATTAGATTAAGGTTTTAAGTTATAATTGAATTGTGCTATAAAGTTTAAATTTTAATCATGATTTATTCACCCCCCCCCTCAATCTGGGGGAGTGTTTAATAGTGGGTCATATTTTTTATTCAGGTAAGTGTTGTAGCATAAATTTTAGCCTTGTTTTTTTCTCTAAGTGATGAGGCACAAGTAGTTTATCTTTTGGTAAGTTTTTTGGGTAGTTTATCTTTAGTTTTTAGTTAGCGTGCTTAGCAGTAAAAAAGTGTTAGCATTAATGTGTTTAAGAGTATTTTTTGAGTTTTTTTAAGTCTATCTTGTCTCCTATGCCCCATGGGTGTGCAAGGTAACTATTCTTCCATGTTTTAGTAGGTGAAACATCAACAAAGGTCACCAAAAGTTTTAGACTATTTTACCTTAAAGTAATTTTTTTCTTTCTCATAATGTCTCAAGTGTCTTATGCTTGGTTGGTTCAAGTGGGAAAATTTTGAGGTTTCCTCTAAAGGTTAATTTAGAAGACCTTGTTGTTCATGGTGTATTGTGGCTTTTGATCTTTAGAAAGGATATTTTAGTTCTTGTATCTCAAGAGAAATGTATTGAAAGTATTCAAGAGCCATGTGTATCTCTGTATGTGTTCACGTGCATGAGTAAGTAGCCATGTTGTGAGATATTGTAGATATTTTTGCATGAAAAAAGGTTTGA
Organism: Cryptomeria japonica; assembly: GCF_030272615.1. Taxonomy (NCBI): domain Eukaryota; kingdom Viridiplantae; phylum Streptophyta; class Pinopsida; order Cupressales; family Cupressaceae; genus Cryptomeria; species Cryptomeria japonica. The sequence continues at coordinate 569,876,997 of NC_081411.1, read as the reverse complement.
AGATAGTGAGAGGTCGCATAAAGAAAATACCTAGAATCCTCACCAAGTGGGCCCCCTTGGCTGAGTTTTCTCAATTGTTAAGGTTAATCTCAAATGTTACACACACATAATCACATCACCCTTTACGTTAGTAACCGATAGAGATAAACTTCATCTTTATTCAAATGCTTAAATAGTAATTAGAAAAATTGCATGATTTCTCCAACCAACTCTTTAAGAAATACTGAGAGAATTTATAGAAAATAAAGATTCAACTACCCAACCACTACAACCACTCCACTCCTAACATTTAGGAGGAGGGATTTTATTGAAAATATAGAATCTAGGAACTAGAAGACTGAAACAAAGTATGACTCTCTTTCCACATTATTTCATCTACATATTTCCCCTATATCTTCTCTACCAACAAACATGGAAAATTAATGAAAGGATATCTGTCTTCTCTCTGATCTAAGGAGTCTCCAAATAGTGACAACATCTAGTTGGTCACACATAACAATTTTAACTCCTTATTTTATTGTCACGACCCTTCAAAGTTATACCACATCTTGGTGACTACATTTACTCCATTTCAACAACGCAAACTTCTTCCATCAGTTGCATCCACTGTTGTTTTAGATTAAGGCAAAAATAGGTTTTGAGGGGACCCGAAACCCCTTACAAAAGAGAATCAAGGACTAGAACCCAACAAATAAGGCTGGCCAGATAGATAGGCATTAAACACTAGCAACCCAAACCAACACTAGATAACAGGATAGCGAGAAATTATCCCCAAAGATCAACGAGGGTTTTAGTTGGCTCCCTCAACCATAAGAGTACAAATGACACATTACTTCTTCCCTTTATGGGAGCAAAGGGTCATATCAAAATCACTCACAGATTTAGATTTTTTCCTTTTCACTGATATCCACCCTTCTTCCACCTTTGTTGCAAAGTCCATCCAAGAAAGGTGCGAAGGACCCAAGAAAGAACTAGCCACACCCAAAGGACCGACATCATCTAAAGAGCCAACAACTTCAACTTCCTCTCTTTTAGCATCAGGGAGGACAACCATATATGAAGAAACACCAGCCTGCTGCTTGCAAGCTCTAGTAGCCATCATAGGCCATGAAGAAACAAAGCCACCCTCCTTAGAGGAAGCATCCCCATCCACCAGAGGAGTCGTAGGAGCTGGAAATCCTGAGCAACCACCTGAGAGAAGCTTCTCTGTGAGGATTTATTCACAACATGATAATGCTGGGCTGAGGCACTATTCCACCAAGACACAAAACATTTCTTAGTAACACCAAGATCACATTTAGCAGCAACATGGCCCATTTTATAACACTTTCTACACCTGAAGGGAATCCCTTCATAGTCCAAAGACTGAATCCAATGGCCCTTAGTAGACATAAGCTTAATCTTTGCAGGCAAACCCTTGGACACATCAATGTCCACCAAAATGCGAGCATAGGTAGAATGACAAATATTCAAAGAATCATTGTCAATCATCAGAAAGTTCCCAAGAGCCCCACCCACTTCCTCTGGAAGAGAATCCACCCAAAGATTAAGTGGGAGGTTAGGGAGCCTAACCTAGATAGGCATCTTGTTGAAAGTTTCAGAAGAGGGGTTGAAATATTTGTGCCATGGCTTAACCATTAATAAAAAATGATCATCCTAGCTGAAGAAATGATCACACAGAATACAATTTTTGTCCTCAAAATTCTCAAATTTTTCTATGAAAAACCCTTTAGCCAAAGGGAAGATATGAACTGTACCAGACATGATGGGCTCCTAGTGCTTGGATATCCACACATGAAGTTCTGGAAGGCTGGGCCAAAAACCCTTAAATCTACAAATAATGCCATGAGAAGCAAATACAGAGGCAACATGATCAATCTCAGCCTCACTATACTCCTCCAGAGAAATGACAATGGACCCACAAATAGAAAAAGGCTCAGCCACAGGAGAAATATTCATCTCAGCCCTAGCATTAGAGTGGTAACCTCCTGGAGGTGGAGCAGACACAACACCTACACCCAAAGAGGGAAGAGCCAGCATCGGTGGATGAGTAGCCAAAGCGGAAGGAGAAGCCAATGGGGAAGACATCTTAGCTCCCAATCCACCCATAGGCATCATCATCCGACATCATTCCCCATCATTCGCACCCGAAGAAGCCCTAGGAGAGGCCAATAGGGAAGACACCTTATCTCCTGATCCACCCACAAGCATGAGAAAATGACATCTCTTTCCCCCATTCATAGCACCCGAAGAAACCCTAACGCCCCTGTCCACCTTAGCAGGAGAGGTCCGAGCAATGGAATTCAGAGAGGGCGACGCCCAAGTAACTTCCATGGGCATATTAGAGACGACAGACTTAGTTGAGGAAACCCTAGGTTCCTCGCAAACACAGGCATCGCTATCACAGGCACACGACATTGCAAAAAATCTTTGCATCCACTAATGTTAACATACAAAGATCCTAACATATTCATAATAACTTAAAATACAAAATTTAACACCATTTATAGATAAAAAAAAACATATTTATATTGCATTCATATGACATCCATAAAAACATCACAAAGGACTAGGATATAACAAGGTTCTTCAACATTATGGATTTAAAAAGGATATTAGCACAAGGTTGATGTCTTCAAAATGTAAAAGTCCCTAAACAACTTAAAACATTAGAAATTTAAAAGATCATAAAATGGGGCTCATCAGCTTGCTTGATGGCATTGCGAGGATTTAGTTTGAATTGTTCTTCATCCTTTCACCTTATCAATTATCTATTGAATAGTTAAAGATTATTTTTAGGTTGGTTATATTGAAATATTCTTAATGGATTCCTCAATTCTAAGTAAAAAAATGATATAAAACAACGATATTTATAGATGTCATAATCAATACTTTTATAATTTTTATTATAGGTTATGATATCTTCAACTATTTGAATTTGGTCTCCCATGATTCCTTCTTTGAATATGCTTTCATTCTCATTTTCATTAGCTCTTGAAGAGCTCTTTCCACCATACATTATATATCTAAAGAATTCTCCCATGATTCATAGGTTGGTAAGAAAGTTAGCTCTAATACCACTATAATATCTCTAGTCAAAACAATAATGTGAAACCAATCCTCAATCTTCCACAAGCACTTAATTATTTAGAGAACAACACTATTCAACCATTGTATTTAATTAGATCTTGTAAAGGGGAAAATTTGATTTGGCAATTTGCAACATAGAAGAAGAAATCACCAAATCAATTTTCGCTTTGGGGGAGATTTCATTTACATTCAAAAGAGAGGAAGAATCCACTAGATTCAATCACAAATTAAATAAGGATTGAATACTAAGTGGATTGATTGATTATGATGTGTTTTTTCCTCTTTTGTATGTTGAAATGCTGATTTAGGGTTAAGTTTTGAAATTAAAGACAAAATTGAGAGAATACTGAGCTATAGGTTTGGTATTTTGTCGTGCACCTGGATTTGAGTAACATAAGATGATTCAGATTTGCCCTACAAAAATGCCTCAAAAAAGTAGGGACCATGGTGCTGCCTCTTGGTCCTTTGAATTTTCCACGTGTCGAAAAGGTTTTTTCCATCTTTGTGTCTGAATCTTATTTCCAGAAGTAGAACTACACACCTATTTCTAGCACATAGAAAGACAGGAAAATAGGTTGGGAATAGGGGCTTGCCTTTGGTCAAACCCCAGTTTTGGAATTAACCATGAAATTGAGATAAATGTAATTGAAATGATTGAAAGGAAAGGGTCTCCTTTTGAGGGAGATGCTGAATTATGATTGAAAATGAAATGATTATACTTCCTTGTGAAGTTTTTCTTGCCTCCACATGGAATTAGGGTTTCATAAAATAGGATGTAGATCTCCACTTCAATGCTTTATCCTTGACTTTATTGCAGCTCCAAGGCTTGAAGGAAGACTGAAAATGCTCAATTTCTCTTGAATGCTTGATCTCTTGTGTGTTTGCCAGATGAATGATAAATTTTTCATGATGTTCAAATGAGAGGGGAAATCCTCTTTATATACTTGCCTGTCAGGTTAATTGACTAATTATCCAACATGAGTTGACACAAAGGTGAAAATCCCACTCAAATTTGAAATGGGAAAAAGGGGTTAAATTGGGCCCCTTTTAGGAAGGACCATGGCACCATGCTCTGGTCCTGTCCTATTTTAGGCCAGGATCAAGGTGCAGGATAAGTGCAAAGTCAAAGTTTTTTATGTTTATGATGCGTACGATCATAATCAGGTCTTCAATCAGGCCAAGGGGCACAAATACTAAGGTGAAGACCCAAATGCGGTCAAAATTGCAAGGGGTGCAATTTTAGGATGCTAAATTTAGCCCCAACTTTAGCGGAAGTATGAAGTCAATCATACTCTCAGTAAAATACAAAGGGTTCACATTGAAATACTCTCACCTAGTCCTCAAAGAGGAAAGATACACCATGCCCCCAGTGGACTTTAAGATCTCACAACTTCAATGACAAGGTAAAAGGGAAGATCATGAGAGAGAAAAATAGAGAACCATGACTACAACTAGTAAGGTTCTCTCACTATGAGTCATGAAAAGAAAAATACCAAAAATTACAAAGCAAAAGACAAAGTCTGCTGAGTAACTTTAACTATCAAGATATTCAAGAGAGAGAATCATTTAATGAAATGTATGCCCCCATGTTAATGTGATTGCACACTTCTTATCAAGAGCAATTTCTTTAAGGTAGGATACACCCAAAAAGTGATGCAAAGCCAGGCAACCAACTAGGTGATGACCTTCTCTCACCCACAACTAATATGTCCAAATAAAGTTATTTTTGTTTGTTCAAGGTGTAAAACAACACACCTTCCAAGTACTAAACTCACACAACAATTTGTGTGACCGGATCCATACCACTTTAGTATCTTTCGGTACCGGTAGGATGAAACCACTCTACACTTGTGTGAAAGGCAGACAATCTTCCGATACTGGTGGGATGGAAACCTATTGGATTTTTTCTATTGGTGGTCCAACCAACACAAAACACTCATAATATCTGACTATCAAATTTTTTAGGGGATACTTGTCTCACAACTGTCCTATTTGTCTAGTAGCTCTACTGGTAGACTAGTAGCCCTACCGATTGAGTTCTCCATACATAACTTAATAAAATTACAAAGGACAAGAAAAAATAAGGGAAGATTCAGATACCCTTTATCAAGTTACACAATTCCCCAAAGAATTAGACTCTAACCACAAGTTGAAAGCTCTATAACCTTACTGTCCTTCCAGACCTAATTAAGCCAATTAGGCCTAATTTACAAAGCAAGTACCCCTTAAATTATTCCATTGACTAAAAAAACACTTCTTCAAGGTTGGGTAAAGTGTCAAACCACCAAATAAAGGTTTTAGGACTTGATCCCATCTTTTTCATCTACTGCAAGTGATTTTCGCTTTTTCAGTTTAGGCGGTCACATAGAGATGCCTACCTAGGGTCAATTCAATTTCTTTAGGCTTGGAGCCTCCCTGCAAAATAACATCAAAATATTATGATAAAAAATTCCCTCTAACATTTTCCCATAGGTTGTTTGGTCCTCTGGTGAAAATGTCAGATTAAGGGCATCTTTACAGTGAAACCCTAGGTGCCAGCAGGGTTTGTGACTAGTTTGGTTAGATTTTGATGGATATCTACAAACTGATTATTACAAGACCTCAAACTTGTTTCAAATTAAATGTAAGAGACTTACCTAACTCATCCAATTGGTTTCAGGCATCCAGCAATCCGTACTGGTCAGAAATGAACATCAAACACACAAAATTTCATAAACTCCAAGTATATTGTATTGCTCCAAACTCCAAAACATCATCAATTTCAACAAATTCAACAAAAAAAACAACAAACCAAGAATCAATCCTAGTGGGAATAATATATTCTTCCTAATGGTTTCCAACCTCTTTTCAAACTTTGGAACCGTTGGAGGATTAGGTACCCCTTTTTACAACATTTTGCAATGACAACAAAAGTTGTCAACTTGCACTTTTCAAATTTGGCGAGTCCAAGGTGTATTTGACCTATTTCAAGGATTGTTCTAATGTTTCTAAGACCAATATTTATTTTCCTGACTCATTCCTAGACTCCTACTGACCCACATGGTCATTTGTCCATGGTGGCTTATAAAATGCAACTATGACAATGCCTTACATCAATTGGGTCTTATTGACTCACAAAACTATCAACCTATTACATATGATCATTATTACCTGATGGGTGATATTATACTATTTTAGTCTTCATTTTTATCTTTGGGTGCTCCTGCACAAAAAAGACAAGCACATTATCTCAATAATTTAGCCCCCAAGAGAGGAAAAATCAAAAGATAATGATCACAAAACACAAAACACGATGTGGTTTTGCCTAACTTTGGAGTCAATATTATTTTTATGATAACTCATGTATATCATGTGTATATATATGCATATAATTTTCCTCATCCCTGAAAGAAAGGAAACCATCATGGAAGAAGGGAACACGTGTCTTTTGAGTTAACATGGAAGAGAACAAAAGATATCTCAACACTTTGCATCGTCCTCAAGTAGACAACACTAGGGACAATAAATAGAAGAATGGAGAGAGACATAGAAGAAGGTCACAAACAAGAAAGAGAGAGGAGAGAGAGAATCTATGGTGCTACTAAAGCTGATCAAGCACCTTATCCACTTCCCAATCTTTCTCATCATTATTTCGGGAAGGCATACAATACGCAAGAGGATCCACACTAAGCACAACAAATGGAGCTATCACATGTTCCAAACAAGGATCATGCTCTAAGGATGACACAATTTGATAGGAGCGAAGCAGAGCGAGCGAGTGGGTGTGGAGGTTCCATTAGGAAGGTAGGAGAATGGGTTCGAGATGTAGACGACACCTACCCTATGGAGGTCATCTGACAACAAGCACCAAATGAAAAATGGATGTCACCAAATTTTGGAATGCTCATAGGATTTCAACATGGTCTTGATGCTTGTAGAGGATAAATATTGAGTGGGTGGATGCAACAAAATTCCAACCAAAATATCCAAATGACACACATTCTCCAATGGTTTTTTGAGAATAGAATATGGGTTGACAAATGCACCCCCCTGAGTAGGATTGGCATGTTGGCAACAAGGCAAAAAATTGAGAGGGGGGTGGATCATTTTACTCACAAACTCAACACAATTCAAACTTAAATTTAGATCTAATAATTAGCAATGAAAGCACTAATCAACATCGCATCAATAACACACAACACCAAGATTTTTGATGTGGAAAAATCAGTTAAGGGAAAAACCATGGTGGGAACCTACCCACAATGAGATAATACACTGTTAGGAGTAAATGAAATATTACAACAGGGAATGCACATGCATTTAGGTACACTACCTAGAGCTCACTTCTCAAATCACAAAACAAGAAGGGGTACAACCTTGAGAAAGACTCATTGTCATACAAAAACATTCCGATTACATTCGAAGAATCATGAATTGACGAAATAGCATCTTCTCATGCTTGGTTATAGTTCCAGTTAAGAATAGTCTGATATGCTTTGCCACACACTTCCTTTCATACTTTTGAAGGATTAAAACACTTGCTTGCACACACACTCGCAGATACAATGCATATACATCTCACAAATGAATATTACATATATTTATACAAATCATCAACCTATATTTCAAGGTTGGCTCAAACCTCAACACAAATAACAAGAATATAACCTCACACACTACAACAAAACATGCAGACCAAAACAATGTCGACTAAGACATAGTCTAGATCTAAATCAACATCACAACCCAGAAACATCTCCAAGAATTACGCCTCGAACATCCGCAACACGCTAGAATCACCAAGAATGTCACATAACACAAAGAATACCACCAGATCAAGGAAATGATCAATAACGCTCACAAAGATCATTGCGAACCACCAAAACAGATAGAACATGATCTAGAAACATCCACAAGCAACGTGAATTACCACATAAACAATTGCAACATTACCACTTACTAGAATCTCTGTCATTAATATACTGGACCTCAAGAACACATGTTGAACTGATTGTCAAACTAAAAGATTCACTTGCAGACCTCCAAGTCACAAACCATCTAAATTGGGGACACATATGAACATCTCAAACACTCTACCAAATCCACAAACCAAGATAATATCTGGAACAATGCAGAGTAGAAACCAGAACATTGAACACCACAAACAACTGAACAACCAACCATAATACCAGACCTCATAACTCGATCAAATCATCATGCAGACCACTGGAACTTTAGTTAAATCAACTATAGATACTTATCTCAAAACCCATTTAACTGCAACAACTCAACTTCAACACACATGCGAAACCCACTTATTTAATTTGACTGCAACACTGGAATACACAGAAGAATATGTTGACATCAATGACAACACATCATTCTAGCAAACTTCTCAACAATATCCAATAATCTCCCCCTTTGGAATTCATGGAAACATATGAATTTGAAAAACAATCAACACAAAGAAAGAAATCAGAAACCAACAATCTCCCCATATCTCATAATAATCTTCCCCTAAGATCAACATAGGATATAGCAATTTTTCACATGCTTCTCTCCCTCTTTGACATCAATACAAAAGGCACATACAACACAAATATTGATTTTATCACCCTAAGAACAAACTCTCTCTGAACATCTAAAACAGACCACTAACTACTCCCCCTAAGTAGAAACCTCACTCATCAATCCGGATCACAAGATATCTCTGTGAAGTTCATCGGACTGATGCAACTCCATGCATCTTAGTTCTCATCAAGAGGGACAATTTCCCCTAGCTTCTCTCTGAGATACTCAAATATATTTTAGGAAAAGGCTTTATGAAGATATCTACAATCTGTTCCTTTGTAGATATATACTCCAATCTAACTTCCTTCACATTCACCTTCTCTCTCAAGAAATGAAATTCGATAGATATATGCTTGGTATTTGAATACAACACCAGATTCTTAGAAATATTGATAGCACTTGAATTATCATAGTATATAATAGTAGGCTCATCAAAAATAACTTTGATATCCTTCAACATTTGTTTCATCCAAATTACTTGAGTATATTTTCTAGTAGCAACAATGTATTCAACTTCTACAGTAGACAAAGAGATATCATTCCGCTTCTTTCTCATCCATGAAACCAATCTCTGACCCAATAAAAATGCACCACCACTAGTACTCTTTTTGTCATCAACATCACCTGCCCAATCAACATCAGTAAAAGTATTGGTATTTTGGTATGGTTTTCTCATTGATGTCAACACCTACTAAAACACTAGTACTCTGGAGATCCAACAACATTCACCGACAAGCAAGTAACTATTGCACAGTTACTGGTATATGGTTCACCGGTAGGATATAATGATCACCGACACTTGGAATGATATGGAAGACACCTGGTAATGTTGAAGACATCATGTGGACACTTTGTTTTGAAGAATTAATCATTGGTATATTCATAGTTGCATATTTGCTTTTATTGGCAAATAGGTCCAGGGTTATCTAGGGTTTCACCGACAGGTTTATCTTTTCCAGAGCTGCATGGCACGCTATGAAGATGATTTATTATTGTTGTAAATGCATTAAGCCAGCATGTTTAATCAATTATTTCATCAGATATTATATTGATTGTAAAATGTTTTTATTGTAATATCTTGTAGAGCTGACCTACTAAAATTGGTCTTAGGTTATGGTATAAATGTAAGATCTTATTTGTAAGATCAAATGTGGAATGCGAAAAAGAATTGTGTGAAGGTATATGCAAGATTAAGTAGAGGTATACACGAAGACATCATTTGAAGGTGAAGCTAGGTTTTTGTGAAAGCATATCAGCATTACACCAGTACTGAATCCAACATATGAAGATGCTATTTTGTGTAGTACATTCTTATTGGATTTAACCATCCAACTGTAGTCAATGTGACTCCCATTTTGTGATTGAGCAGTGAGCTCTAGGCTATTGGCCTTTCTGCATGTGCAGACCCCATTTATGTACACTTACTATCTGCAATAGTATCATCTGATTGTGGGTAAGGTTTCCCACCCTGGTTTTTCTCCTTATAGGGTTTCCACATACAAATACTGGTGTTATGTGTTGTGGATGACTTTGTACTTATGTTTCATACATTAATCTTTACCGATATATCAATTTACTGTTAACACTGTCTATTGACATGCTTAACTGGTTTACCGATATTAAGCATTAAGTTGCTTAAGTGGTTTTTGGTTTGAATTTATTAGACAACTGATTCACCCCCCCCCCCCCCCCCCCTCTCAGTTGTCTCTAGGACCTAACAAAAAGAACTCAAAGTAAAATCATCATCTCTAGGATACCTCAAAGAAAAATCAACTATCTCTTTCAAATATCTGAAAATTCTCTTCACAACAACAACATGAGATTCCTTAGGATCGACTTGAAATATAGAAACATGACACACAACATTCATAATATTTGGTCTAGTCTGAGTCAAATACAACAAACCACCAATCATAGACCTGTATCTAGTTTGATTTTCTTTCGAAGAGTCATCATCTTTTATCAACTTAGATTCGGTCACCATAGGTGTACTAACATGTTTTGCATCATCTAAACCAAACTTCTTCAACGGTTCCTTCACATACTTAGATTGACATATAAAAATACCTATATCCAACTGAGTAATTTTCAATCCCAAAAAGAATTTCATCTCACCAATCATAGACATCTCAAACTCATTCTACATATCATTAGAAAACTTCTTGCACAAACCATCATTTCCACCAAAAATAATATCATCAATAAAAACTTCAACAATTAAGATGTTATCATTATCAATCTTGAAGTATAGATTCTTGTTAGTAGTACCTTTATTGAATTGAAGCTTCATCAAATACTTATCCAATCTAGCAAACCAAGCTCTTGGGGCTTTCATCAATGCATATGTTTTCTTCAACCTGAAAACCAATAAGAAAGGCTGACTTGACTTCTTTTTCAAACTCACCAATAAGAAAGGCTGACTTGACATCCATTTGATACACTTTGAAATATTTATAAGCAACATAAGCAAGAAATAATATAACAACTTCAATTCTAGCTACAGGAGCAAGGGTCTCCTCAAAACCAATACCTCCCATCTAAGAATAACGTTTACAAACAAGTCTTTTTTTATTCCTAACAACTTCACCTTTTTCATCCAATTTATTCCGAAACACCCATTTAGTTCCAATTACATTTTTATCTTAGGTCCGGGAACTAAAATCCATGTACTATTCTTTTCAATCTGATTCAACTCTTCTTCCATAGCTTTAACCCAATTTTCATCTTTACATGCTTCATTAACATTCTTAGGTTCAATCTTAGAAATAAAGCAATACTCTTCAACAATTATTCTCCTAGTCATCACACCTCTATTCTTATCACCTATTATCTGATTCTCTGAATGATTTAAACTTACATACCTAGGAGTCTTAGGATTTTCATGATTCGTAGAATCTTGAAGTCTTTCTTCTACACTAGCTTCTCCTTCATTCTCAGGCTTTTTTGAAGCATCCTGAACTTGATTGTGGGTCTACACTTGCTTTCCTTTATTTGCACTAACAATCTAATCATTTCAATCATATCCGAAGCATCTTGACTGATACTCATTTTCTTCATCCACTTTCACATTAGCACTCTCAACTATCTTTCTCAATCTCTTATTATAACACTGGTAGGCATTTCTCTTAGTAGAGTAACCAAGAAAGATTCCTTCATCACATCTAGCATCAAACTTCCCTTGATCTTCATCTCTTCTAATATATAATTTACTTCCAAAAATTCTAAAATATCTAACTATAGGAACATGACCAAATCATAACTCATAAGGAGTCTTATTAGTATCACCTTTGATATGCACTGAGTTGAGAGTGTATACAACAATACACACAATTTCTCTACAATAAATATGTGGAACATTTCCTGTTGGCATTTCAATAAGGATATTGAGAAGGTTGTTGATGATTATGGATATAATTGATCAAGGATGGATTACTGTCTTAATATTATTATTTTGTCATTGATGTCAAGAAATTGATTTTCTAATTCAGTATGATGTTGCCATATCTTGAGAAGTATGATGTTGCCATATCTTGAGAAGTATGATTTGATGAGTATAAAGATGTCGGTAAAAGACACAGAAAGAATATGATGAATAAGGGGATGAATAAGGTATTCAATGGGAAACTATTACCAAGTCAGACAATGATGAGATCATGATGTTTAGATTATTTTAACATCATACATATGTTGTAAATTGTAAGATTAATACTATACTATGTTACTGAGCAAAGAACCTAGTCGGTAAACCCTAAGGAACCTAGTCGGTAAACCCTAAGGTTATCACTATCGGTTAATGAAGGCGGAATGTCTACCGAGTGAAGTTTAGTATTTACCGAGTTGTTACCGAGTTGTAACTAAGTTATAACCGAGCTATAACAAAATGCATTAAATGGTTACATTCATTATTTAATGAAGGAAGCTGATGAGCTGGAACTGATTAAATGATTGGTATGCCATGCATGAAGTTTGTTAATGAATCTATGGCAAAGGAAAATCGGCATGAAGATCTACAACGCAGATTGAACTGCATTACCCTAGCACAAGTTCCAAGAAATGTATGCAAGTTCCAAGGCGGGGTAAAACATTTTTTAGATCAAAGGATACATTGAACCTGGACAAGTTTGAAGATCTGATGGCTATAACTGATCATGGGAAGTGTGATCAAAGAGATTAAGCGGTTAGCTAATTGTTTATAAATAGAGAGTTGTTGATAAAGAATGTATGCGGGCAAATGTATGCACAGGGATGCTATATAGTGATTATCGAGCACAGAAGCTTGAAGACCTATTTGAATAACAGATTATAGAAGCCCAGCAGATGGACAAGATTAGTTCTATGTCTAGATTGTATTGAGCAAATAAGAATCTGCTTTAGCATTTTAGATGTGAAGTTGTCAATTTTCTAATTTTTTCCACAAAAAATCATGGGAGAGTTTTCACGATTTTTTCCTCAAAAATTGTTCGCAGGGTTTATAATTTTCCCTTAAAAATTATCTCATCTATAATCCACGATATTCACGTAAGATTTTAGTTATCTGGGTTTTATCGTTATTTTGTGAAAGTGATAGAAAATCTCTTAACCGAGTGGACTTAACAGTGTTATTTGTAAAACCCTCTAACAAGGTGACATTTTGATTGAGTGTTTGAAATCCTTTAACAAGGCCACTTCTAACAAGGTGAAGATCCTAACAAATCTGAGGGAAATCCCTTAACCGGGTCACATCTAGCAATGTGTTTGTAATCTTTAACAGGATTTGCTTTTAACCGAGCATACTCTAGAAGAGTATATTTCTTAGTGGGTCTGAAATCCCACAGTGGTTTTTCCCTATTTGGGTTTCCACGTTAAGTCTGGTGTTATGAGTGATATGATGTTTATATGCTTTTGAGTTTGTATGTTTAGCAGTTTTTGTTATATTATTGAAGTATATGTTACCGAGGTTGAATCTGATGTTTTTATGGAAGATTAAGTTTGTATGATTCAGCCCCCCCCTCTCATCTTGTTGGCTATTGGATCTGTACTTACATTAAGTACATGAACTATCAATTGGTATCAAAGCTTTGGACTTTGGAAGAAAAAGTTTAAAGGTACTTGAGACAAAGATCCAAAGATGTATAAGAGGGATGCACTGAAGATGAACAAGTCAAGTTTCTCTACATGGCAGAAAAGGATGAAGCTGCACCTATCAGGAGTTGGAGAATATGCTGTATATTATCTGGAGAATGATTTCATCACAACGAGCACCTATCCATTGAATATGGAAGAAATAAAGGCAAAGCAAGAACATATCCAAGTAATGATTGAAATAACATCTGCATTGACCAACTCAAAGTTTAATGATCTAGAAGGCTGCAATGATGCAAAGGCAATGTGGGACAAGCTCATATCTGTATATGGCAGTGATGAACATGTTCAAAGAGAAAAAGTAGATAGTCTAAGAGGACAACTTGAATCTATGAGGATGAATGAAGGTGAGAACATAACCCAGTATAGTACAAGACTAAAGGAGATTGTCAATCAAATCAAAGGAGTAGGTGGAACTATTGAAGAAAAGGATATAACAAGTAAGTTGTTAAGAACCCTTCTATCGGCTTATGCAATTTGAGTCTCTGTAATCAATGAATTGAGGTCTGTACCTAATATGCCAATTTCTTTAGATGCTACTATTGGTAAGCTACATGCATTTGAGTTAAGTAACTTTGATAATAGTGGATCTTCCGTAAATGAAGTTGAATCTGCATTTAGTTCTTTTCATCTTGATGAATCTAATGATTTCAATGAAAGAAAGTATAAGTACTCTGAAGGAGATCACAGTGGAGCAAGTGAAAGATTTCATAAGAACATGGAAGAAGTACACAAACTATATGAGGAAATCAGAAAGTAGGAAGAGTTTGAAGCACTATTAGCCAGAAGGTTACCAAGAGGCAAAGGTAAGTATAAAGGAAAACTACCTTTGAAATGTTTCAATTGTGATAAAATATGACATATGGCTTCTAACTATCCTGACAAAGATTCTACTGAAAAGAGAGATTACCGAGATGACAGACAGAAAGATAATCATTACAGAGGACACCGAGACTTCAGAAGAAGAGATAGAAAGACATGCTTAATAGCTGATGAGGAATCCAACGATGATAAATCGGATGAAACTGATACATAGGAAGTAGTTTATGTGGCTATCAAAGATGGATCAGATGAAGAAAGGTATGAAGAAAAAACCCTAATATCTCAGATAAATACTAATGATTCTTGGATCATAGATAGTGGATGCTCACATCATATGACAGGTAATAAACACAAGTTTGTTATGTTAGAAGATTATGATGGAGGCTATGTAAGATTTGGTAATGATGCACCATGTCCAGTAAGAGGTAAAGGATCTATAACACTTCTTGACAATGCAAGATATAATGATGTTTATTGGTTTGAAGGTTTGAAATACAATTTGTTGAGTGTAGCACAACTAAACAATACAGGTTACCGAATAGAATTTTAGAAAGGAATTGTCAAAGTTCATGACAAGCATGGAAAGTTAGCTGCTACCGGGACACAAACAAAAGGTAATACATTTCACCTCGACTCAACTCGGAACAAGTGTCTGTATGCAAAGATAGATGATACCTGGTTATGGCATAAAAGGTTTTGTCATGTAAATTTTGATAATCTGATCAAAATAAGTAATAAGCACCGAGTAAGAGGTCTACCGAGTCTTGAAAAACCTAAGAATGCTATGTGCTAAGGATGTCAGATGGGTAAAATGACAAGATCAAGATTTACAAGTAAGTCTTACACCTCTAAGGGAATTTTAGATCTTGTGCATACTAATCTTTGTGGTCCTATGAAAGTCCAAAGTTATTATGGTGATAAATATTTCATATTATTTGTGGATGATTACTCAAGGATGATGTTAGTAATGTTTTTAAAAGAAAAATCCGAAGCTTTTCAAATGTTTAAATGGTACAAGGCAAGAGTTGAAAATGAAATAGGAAGACAACTGAAATGTCTTAGATCAGATAGAGGAGGAGAGTCACATATGATGAGTTCAACTTATTTTGCAATGATCATGGTATTAAAAGACAAGTCTCTGCACTAAGAACTCCACAACAAAATGGAATAGTTGAGAGAAGAAACAGATCTATTGTGGATTGTGCCAGAACCCTGATGATTGAAAAGAAAGTGCGACAAACATTTTGGAGAGAAGCAATAAGAACAACAGTTTACACCCTAAACCGAGTACAACTTAAGAAAGGTACTTTGAAGACACCATATGAAATCTTGTATGACAAGAAACCTAATGTAAGTTATTTTAAAATCTTTGGAAGTAGATGCTATGTACACAAAGATGATAGAAATGGCAAGTTTGATCAGAAAAGTGAAGAAGGAATATTTATAGGTTAATCTTCTAGAAGAAAAGCATTTAAATGTCTGATCAAATCATCTAGCAAAATAGTAGAAAGTGTAAATGTGAAAATTGATGAATTTGCAGAAAGAAATGATGAAGGAAATTCCAAAGAACTAGAAGATTATGATGAATTTGTCTATGTTCAACCGACAAGTCCTACCAAGAAAACTGTTGAAGAAAATAAAAAGAATAGCCAGTTACCGAGTGATGAAGAAGATCATACAGAGCCTACTGAGCCTGTATTAGCCAAGTATGTCAGAAGACATCATGCACCAAGTCAGATTATAGGAGATAAGGATGATCTAGTGATGACAAGGAACAAACTGAGACATAACACATATATGATATCTGAATTTGAACCGAGAATAGTGAAAGAGGCATTTAACAATGAAGATTGGATAAATGCTATGACAAAAGAGATTGATCAAATCAAGAAGAATGACACATGGACACTAATCCCAAGACCGAAGGCAAAAAATGTAATCGATACAAAATGGATTTTCAGAAACAAGCTGAATGAAAAAGGTGAGGTCATTCAAAATAAAGCAAGACTAGTATGCAAAGGTTATGCTCAAGAAGAAGGAATTGATTATGGTGAAACTTTTGCACCTGTGGCTAGAGTTGAAGGAGTAAGAAAATTGTTGGCATATGCTGCTTTCAAAAACTTCAAGGTATATCAAATGGATGTCAAATCTACATTTTTGAATGGAATATTAGAAGAAGAAGTTTTTATTGAACAACCTGAAGGATTTGTTGAAGACAATAATAAAGATCAGGTATGTAAATGGAACAAAGCATTATATAGTCTGAAACAAGCACCTAGAGCATGGTATGAAAGATTGCACTCTTATTTGATTAAGATTGGTTTTATAAGGACAAGTGAGAACAACAACATGTACATGAAGAATGATGAAAATAGAATACTGATCTCAGCCATATTTGTTGATGATATTATATTTTGTGGAAATGACTCTTTATGCAAGAACTTTGGAAATGAAATGAGCAAAGAATTTGAGATGTCATTAATCGGTGAGATAAAGTATTTTATAGGTTTATAGATACTGCAAATGAAAAATGAGATTTTCATTACTCAATCCAAGTACATAAAGGAAATCTTGAAGAAATTTGGAATGGAGGATTCAAAACCAGTAAGTACTCCTATGACTACCAACTGTAAACTATAAAAGAATGATGAATCTACATCTGTTGATGAGACACTTTACCAATCCATGATTGAAAAGCTACAATATGTTGTTCACAGCAGACCGGACATAGCACATGCAGTAGGTATAGTTGTAAGATTCTCTGCAGATCCTAAGGAAACACACATGACAGCAATCAAAAGAATTTTTAGATACTTGAAAGGCACTGAAGATTATGGCTTAGTATATCAGAAAGGAAATGATTTTGATTTAAAAGTTTATACTGATGCTGATTGGGTAGGCAACATTGATGATAGGAAAAGCACAAGTGGAGGAGCTTTCTTTTTAGGAGAAAGACTAGTGAGTTGGCTTAGCAAGAAACAAGGATGTGTTTCACAGTCAACATCAGAAGCTGAATACATTGCTGCAACATTGAATTGTACCAACATAGCATGGATAAAACAACTGTTGGAAGGTATAAATGAGAAAGTTACCGAGCCAGTAACTATATTCTGTGACAATACTAGTGCCATTAACATTTCAAAAAATCATATTATGCACTCTAAGACAAAGCACATCTCTATCAAATATCATTATCTTAGAGAAGAAGCTCAAGAGAAGAAAGTAGTGTTGGAGTATGTTAGCACAAAGGAACAAATAGCAGATATCTTCACCAAGCCACTACTAGGGGACACTTTTGAGTATCTCTTAGGGGTCCTAGCCCTATCTTCTACTCACTGTCCGAGTTCGGTGAAAGCATCAATTCGATGACTCTATCGAATATATTTTAAGAGTTGATGTTGATTTACACACTTTAGGATGTTTTCTAAAGGTGTGCAGGAAACAGTGCAAGATACAATACAGGAAACAACAATTGAAGACAAAATGCTCTGATCGAGACTAAGTTGACACATTATAGCAGGAATTCACTTCATATAGGAAGAAATTATGTTTTAGTTCTTTACTTTGACATTGTTATCAAAGGGGGAGAAGATTGGAGAAGAAGACTGGAAAAGACTAAGAAGACTGAAAAAAAAGCAGAAAAGAAAGACTAAGAAAAGAGGAGAAGTCTAATGTATGGGGGAGAATTCTGATGACAAGAAGAGAGCATTTCAGAATCTCACAAACAACTCACAGCAATCTGAATCAATTAGGTCAAATCAATTGGTTTTGCCATCAATGCCAAAGGGGGAGATTGTTGGCATTTGGCATTATAAGAGACAATGGGAGATTGTTGGCATTTCAATAAGGATATTGAGAAGGTTGTTGATGATTATGGATATAACTAATTAAGGATGATTTACTGTCTTAATATTATTATTTTGTCATTGATGTCGAGAAATTGATTTTCTAATTCAGTATGATGTTGCCATATCATGAGAAGTATGATTTGATGAGTATAAAGATGTCGGTAAAAGAAACAGAAAGAATATGATGAATACGGGGATGAATAAGGTATTCAATGGGCAACTATTACCGAGTCAGACAATGATGAGATCAAGATGTTTAGATTGTTTTAACATCATACATATGTTGTAAATTGTAAGGTTAATACTATACTATGTTATCGAGCAAAGAACCTAGTCGGTAAACCCTAAGGAACCTAGTCGGTAAACCCTAAGGTTATTGCTATCAGTTAATGAAGGCAGAATGTCTACCGAGTGAAGTTTAGTATTTACTAAGTTGTTACCGAGTTGTAACCGAGTTATAACCAAGCTATAACAAAATGCATTAAATGGTTACATGCATTATTTAATGAAGGAAGCTGATGAACTGGAACTGATTAAATGATTGGTATGCTGTGCATGAAGTTTGTTAATGAATCTATGGCAAAGGAAAATCGACATGAAGATCTACAACGTAGATTGAACCGCATTACCCTAGCACAAGTTCCAAGAAATGTATGCAAGTTCCAAGGCAGGGTAAAACATTTTTCAGATCGAAGGATACATTGAACCTAGACAAGTTTGAAGATCTGATGGCTATGATTGATCATGGGAAGTGTGATCAAAGAGATTAAGTGGTTAGCTAATTGTTTATAAATAGGGAGCTATTGATAAACAATGTATGCAGGCAAATGTATGTACATGGATGCTACATAGTGATTATCGAGCACAGTAGCTTGAAGACCTATTTGAATAATAGAGTATAGAAGCCTAGCAGATGGACAAGATTAGTTCTATGTCTAGATTGTATTGAGCAAATAAGAATCTGCTTTAGCATTTTTTATGTGAAGTTGCAGATAGATTTTTATTACTGTTATTTTGTGAAAGTGACATAAAATCTCTTAACTGAGTGGACTTAACAGTCTTATTTGTAAAACCCTCTAGAAAGGTGACATTCTGATTAAGTGTTTGAATCCTTTAACAAGGTCACTTCTAACAAGGTGAAGATCCTAACAGATCTAAGGGAAATCCCTTAACCGGTCACATCTAGCAATGTGTTTGTAATCTTTAACAGGATTTTCTTTTAACCGAGCATACTCTAGAAGAGTATTTTTCTTAGTGGGTCCGAAATCCCATAGTGGTTTTTCTCTATTTGGGTTTCCACGTTAAATCTAGTGTTATGAGTGATACGATGTTTATATGCTTTTGAGTTTGCATGTTTAGCAGTTTTGGTTATATTACTGAAGTATATGTTACCGAGGTTGAATCTGATGTTTTTATGGAAGATCAAGTTTGTATGATTCACCCCCCCTCTCATCTTGTTGGCTATTGGATCTGTACTTACATTAAGTATCAGAACTATCATTTCCTTCAATCATCATCATTCTAGAAGCTTCCTGAATTGTCATGTTCTTCCTCTCCACAACACCATTCTGTTGAGGGGTCCGTAGAGAAGATAAATATCTCTTCACCCCAAGTTCTTCACAAAAAGAATTGAACTCATTGAAGGTAAATTCGCCACCTCTGTCAGATCTTAGACACTTCAGCTTCTGTCTAGTTTTAGTCTCAACAATAGATTTGAAAATCTTGAACTTCTTCCAATTCTCTAGACTTCTCCCTTAAGAAAGTAACCCACATCATCCTTGAATAGTCGTCAATCAACAATATGAAATACCTGTCACCCTACAAGATTCTCACTCTAGAGGGACCACACAAATTAGTATACACAAGATCCAATATTCCATTAGAAGTATATGTTTTCTTTTGAAGGAAACTCTTTTCTGCTTCCCGAATTGACATTCCTTACATACCAGATTAGGAGGCTTTACAATATTAGGCAGATTTGTTACAACTTGAGTGGAACTTATCTTAACTATGCAGTCAAAATTTACATGACATATCCTTCTATTCCATAACCAACTTTCATCAACTTGAGCAATCAAACAACTTTTACCACCAACATTGAAGTGAAAGGTATTACCTTTAGTCTTTGTACCTGATGCAATCTCAGTTCCAGAGCTACTCAAGGTCTTAAATTTTCCATTCTTGAATTCCAAATCATAACCCTTATCAACCATCTATCCAAAACTCAAAATATTATTCTTTAGACCTTTAACATACAAGACAAAATTAGTGTTATTCTTACCATCAAGAGAAATATAACCTTTACTACAGATTATAATAGCTTTGTCATCTCAAAATATTACTACACCACCATCATACTTTTCCATACTCACAAACTTACTCTTATCGCCTATTATGTGATGGGAGAAACCACTGTCAATAACCCATTCATCTTTCTCTTCAATTTTAGCAGCCAAAGGTTTCTCTTCAATAATGCGGCTATTAGAATCAGTAGTCATTGGATCATCTTCCTTGATAGTAGTTAATACCCACTCATCTCCTGAATTTCCCTTATCGGACTCGTCATCTATCACACCTTCATTAGCAACAAAGTAACACTTCTTCTGATATTTACGCTTACAGGGCTTAAATGACTTAAATGGATTCTTAGAAACTCTTTCTGGACACCTTGAGGTAAAATGTCATATTTTATTGCATGAAAAACATTTAAGAGGCAACTTCCCTTTGTAGAGTCATAAAATTGCAACCCTTGCAGTTTTGACTGCGTTTTAGGTCCTCACTCTAGCGACTACATCTCTCTACTCAATTGGGACCCCTCTCTGCATTATTCTTCTAAATCTCCTTCTATTTCAGCCCTTGTGTCACCTCATGACCTTTTCCAAGCCCTGAGATTGGGCAGGAAAGGGGCATGGCGCCCCTGTCCTCCCTCTTTGGGTGACCCTAAAATGGGTCCATCCGACCCTTGGACCTAATTTGCTCTTCGAGATTTAATTTCTCCTATGTTGGCCTTTGGTGAGAGGAAAATTAAACCCTCCAAGGCAAGTATAAAAGGGGATCTAGTCCTCTCATTTGCATAAGGGAAGATAAGCAAAAATTGGGTAAACAAGCAAAAGGTCTCTATTATTGTCATCAAGCATTCAAGTGTTCAAGTTTTCAAGCATCCATGAAGTCTTGTGTGTCTTCTTCACTCATCCATTGGAGAAACATTACAACATTTATTTTCAAGCATGTGTGTGT
This sequence comes from Cryptomeria japonica, assembly GCF_030272615.1. Classification (NCBI taxonomy): domain Eukaryota; kingdom Viridiplantae; phylum Streptophyta; class Pinopsida; order Cupressales; family Cupressaceae; genus Cryptomeria; species Cryptomeria japonica. The sequence goes on along the minus strand of NC_081411.1, from coordinate 569,855,329 downwards.
GTTAGGGTTTTGTCATGTTACATGCCATTTTATGTAACACTTGTGATTACATTCAAGAAGCAAAGCAACCATCATCAAGAAATTGCAGATCTACAAGGTATACATTTCCATTATTTATATTTAAGCATTTGCAATTGCTTTATTTCAAGATTGATTCCTCAACTAGGGTTTGACTAAGGCAAACCCCTATCCACAACCTTTCTTCCCTTATTTTCTAGTTGTAGGTGTCAGGTGCATGACTGTAATTGCAGACTTAGGCTTCACTTGCAGAGATAGAAAAATCCCTTTTGACTCACAGATTTTTCGGAGGACCGTGCATAACTTACACATGGTCCCGACAACTTTTCTCCAAATTTGCAAGGTAGATATTTATCAGTCTAAACATCTTAGATCCGAAGTTACAACGCGATCCCGGATTGGTAGCTCCTTATTTCATCTATTTTGTTTTCCTTTTTTACATAGTCAACAAGTCAACATATCTATTTACAAAAGAGGGAAAATTACATTCCAACAACTTGCAATCCACTTAGCATTCACATCCTTATTTCCCTTGGATTTGGATCTAGTGGATTCAATCCCTCTTTTGATTATAAAGTGCATTTTTGCATCAAGTGAAAATCATCCTAGTGGTTTCCTTTCTCTCCTAGGTGGGGAACCACTAGGGTCCACTTTTCCACTTTACATTTTGGTGAACCCGATGACTTACATCTTAATTTTGATTTATTATTGGTAGATCTGAATAGTTGTAATTTGAATTTCAAAATTTCATTTCCAAGTTTGATCTTTTTGCAAATTTTAGAGGTTAATTGCATAAAAACCCTAATTTTTCATTTTGAGGAAATTAAGCTTGTGAAGTATAGCATTTTAGTTGCTTGTTTCAGATCTGATTTCTATTTCAAAATTGCTATTCAAATCTCTCTTTTCATTTTGAAAATTAAGTGGTTAAACAACACAACCCTAATTTTTAAGAATCTCCTATTTCGACCTTTGACTGCTAATTTGACCTATCTAGACATCTCCAAATCAGCAACTTTTTTGGATTCTACAATAAAATCATAATTTGTATCATCCCTGCAAATTTTGGAAAAAGTTGGTCAGACTATGCATAACTTACACACGGTCCCTAGCTTTTTCCCCGAAATTTTGAGAGTAGGAATTGACTATATTTTTCTATTTAAATCCAAGAAATTGGCATACTTTATCAATTTTAGCATCTCTTAACATCAAAAACAAATTCAAATTTCAACACTCTCAACTTTTAAATCAATTTTCATAAAAGGGGTCCTAAATTTAGATCTTCTTTTTTCAGCAAATTAAGATATTAATTAAGAGACTTTCAATGGCAATAAATGGATTAGACATATTTTCTATTTCACATATGATTAAATTGTTTTTAACATATATTTACTACAATCATGTATGGGATAATGACTTCTTTCATTTCATGTTGCTTCTTTTCATTCATAGCAGTTGGTCATATTGTGTTAGGATTTCAAAGTCATTTCCTTTTCAATTTGATCTCAACGCTTTCATATATCATTTCTGCTGTATTATGGTGATGTTATTAACAAAATGTATTTCATATGTTAATCACCTCAAGGATTTTGTAGATCCTAATCTTAGAAATCATAATCTGTGTACCTTTCCTAGGGTATCTTGTGTGAACAAGATGGCTAATGATTCAACCAATGATCTTTTTAAAAGAGGGCAAGCATTGGAAAGCAACATGGGCCCATTTTCTTCTCATACACATACCCTTGAGAAAGGGGGGCAAAATCAAGATATTAACATTCTTACATCTTTAGACCCTCCTTATTCTCCTAGGACCTATCTTCAACGTCAAAATATATGTAGAGAGGATTATGTTATGCATTTTATTCATGATCTTTCTCCTCACATACAAATAATTAAAAATGATCCTTTAGATGATGAAGATGTTCATTCACAATCTCCCAAAAATGATAAGCATGATGAGAGAAAGGAGAATTTCCCTTCAAGTAATATTCCTTCCTCATATACAAATCCTTTTATTCCCCCTTACACATTAGATTTCAAACAAATTCATGATCCTATTCCCCCACCTATTCATTTGCAACATTCTTATAGTCGTGGCTTTCATATAATAACAAAAAAAGGTTTTAGAGGACAAGGACTTGGGAAGTTTGAACAAGGAATTAGTGTCCCTATAAACCCTCCCACACAAGATACTGTAGAAGGCCTAGGAAATGAGACTCCTCTCCCTATGGATGAACTTATTAGGCTCCAAAACTTTAAAAATCATCTCCAAAGACAACAAATCATAAGAGCCTGCAAGAATGCTTCTTCAAAACATCCTTTTTGCTCATTTCATCAAACTCACGATCGCAATGCCGATGATTGCCCTGATTTTTAGAAATCTATTCAAGAGGGCATAGAAAATGGAACAATTAGAATTGTGGATAATGATCCTTCTTCTTCTAACAATTTTTCTCCTCCATGTCAAGAAGATGAATTAAAACATATTTATCATCTTGAAAGACTAGCTACAAGACTCTATTGGAGATTGAAATATGATAAGAACATTTCCTTTCCTCCTAAAAAGAAGAACAACAATCTTGAGCAAGTGAAAGGTGATGAATATTGCATTTTTCATGATTCATATTCACATTCTCTTGGAAAATGTCACGTGTTTAAGAAATTTGTTCAAAAGCAATATGATCTTGCATGAATTTGTCTTACAATAGATCTAGTTGTATTTCTTGGCAAAAACATAGTGCCTTAACACTTATTTTCTCTTCATGTTGCTCTTCACCCTATGACATAAGTATCCAACTTAATTGAGGGCTCTTTATCATTTGTGGTGGTGTTATTTCGATTTTAAATACCTTGGGGTAGCAACATGAAGTTCATTTTCCTTCTTCTTTCTATGGATTTATGTCTATCTTTGTGCATTATTCATTATTAGATCTCCTTTCTTGCATAGAGTTATTCTTATGTGAGCATATAATTATTCTTTGGTTTTCCTCTTTGCTTGGAGATGAGAATATTTAATGAGTAATCCACTTCTTCTCTTGCCTTCATTCTCTTGGAAAACTTATGTCTTTTATGGTTTCGGTTATTCACAAGTATGATATGCCCCCTAGCATGGAATGATCTATCATGAAGTACATGTCCCTTACCTGAGAAGATTTTTTCCATTAGGAAGTTATATCTCTTGAAACTAATCACCATTAGAAGATGTGTAATGCTTTTCCTTTTTCTTCTTACTTGGGGGAAAAGGATTTATCTCCTTTCTCTTTCTTTCTATCTAATTTATCATTAGTTCCTTTAGGGGCTGCATTTTTCATATGTGATATCATTTCTTACAATGGTACATTCTTATGACTAATCCCTCTTGGGGAATATGTGATACTCTTTCTCTCTTCTCTTAGAAGATTACCACTTCTAGAGACATGTATTTTACATATACTAATGTCTTTTCTTGAATGCATTCATGTAAGTACATTGTGCATTTTCTTATGTTTAGTCTCTCTCTAGAAGATTGTGTAAGCTCTTCTCATTGTCCCTACACTTGGGGGGCAATGATCTCTCTCTTTCTCTCTCTCTCTCTCTCTAAGGATCCACTCTTTCCTTTTTTGCAGATGGTGTGAGTTTTATTACTTTATGTCATTCCTTGTGTGAAATTGTTGTTGTTTTCTCAAGGGTTCTCTCCTATACAAGAGGTGTAAGTCCTTTACTATAACCTCTTTCACACTTGGTAATGTACATATATAATAAATTCTCCCATCCCCATTAGGATAAAAGTGAGTCATCCTTCATCAAGAATCCCTTTCACCTAGAAATAGGAGGAAGGATTGAATTCTTGTTCTCTTCTGTGCTTCGTTCTAGAAGATGTTATATTTGTCTAAGACAACTCCTCTTGGAGGTAGATATATTTTGAGAAAAGATCTCTTCTCCTCCAAGGATCTCCTTTACACTTATAGCAAGATATCTCTTTTCAACTATCTTACCCTTTCTTGAAGAGTATTCACTCTCTTGCTTGGATTCATGACATTGTTGCATGATGCATATCTTCTTGGTGTTGAAGGTAGGTATCCTTGTTCTACTTTCCTTAAGATATTAACATTAAACTGCATTGACATCTTAAGGGGGGCACCCACACTGCTCCTTTTGTATTATATTTCACTCACACATTGTATCTCTTATACAATGGGTCATTCTCAGAACCAAAGGGCAGCTTCTTAGAGCAAGATGTCACCACTTTTCTCTTATACAATGGGTCATTCTCAGAACCAGAGGGCAACCTCTTAGAGTGAGATGTCGCCACTTTTCTCTTATACAGTGGGTCATTCTCAGAACCAAAGGGAATCCTCTTTGAGAGAGATGTCATCAATTTTCTCTTATACAGTGGGTCATTCTCAAAACCAAAGGGTAGCCTCTTAGAGTGAGATGTCGCCACTTTTCTCTTATGCAGGGTGATTATTCTCGAAACCAGAGCATAGTCTCTTAGAGCGAGATGTCACGCCTTTCTTAAAATTTTTACTATACATCTTATATAGGTTGTAGCATACTCAGGAATAGACTCCTATGAGGTGCTTCAAACCTCACTTGCACACAGATGCACGAGGTTGAGTGGAACTAATGGTGTTCTCACTCTCCTCCCTAACATGGATCACCTAGACATAATCTAGGGGCTAGTTTTCCATGTCCTTTTTTCTTCATGGATCACCTAGTTCTAGGGGCGAGATGTCCATGGTTCCTTTTGTTTGCCTTTCTTCTCATAGATAACCAAAGTGTGTATTCATGTCCTCTCTCTTCTTCCTTTCATGAACTCATATTTTTACTATTGATGGTTCATGGATGATGTCAACTTTTCTCTTTTATGTAATTACTAGTGTTTATGTGATGACATTTGTCTTTGTGTTTTGATTAGTTGTTGAGACATTTGAGTATCAAGCTCTCTTCGGCTAGTTGATTTGTGGTCTTGTGTTCTATTTTTTTGTGTCTTTTGTGCTTTGTCTTGTGTGCTCTTGCATATGTTTGAGTGAGTTAAGATCCTAAGATTGACGGATTTTGTTCCTCAAGATTAGTGATGTCTTATACTCCTTGTGGTATTGATCCACATCTCTCATCTTCATCTCTCTCTTTCTTCTACTTTATCGATAGTATTGGTGCAAGCCATACTCCCGCTAAAGTGGGGGCTAAATGTAGCATCATAAAATTGGGACCCTTGCAATTTTGACTACATTTTAGGTCCTCACCCTGGCGATTGCATCTCCCTACTCAATTGGGACCCCTCTTCATGTTATTCTTCCAAATCTCCTCTTGTTTCAGCCCTCATGTCACCTCATAACCTCATCCAAGACCTAAAATAGGGTAGGGTAGGGCAGGGGCGTGGCGCCCCTGTCTTCCCTCTTTAGGTGGCCCTAAAATGGGCCCATCCGACCTTTGAACCTAATTTTCTCTTCTAGATTTAATTTCCCCTATGTCAGCCTTTGTTGAGAAGAAAATTAAACCCTCCAAGACAAGTATAAAAGTGAATCTAGTCCTCTCATTTGCATAAGGGAAGATAAGGGAAAATTGGGTAAACAATCAGAAGGTCTTTATTATCGTCATCAAGCATTCAAGTGTTCAAGTCTTCAAGAATCCATCAAGTCTTCTTCTTGATGTGTCTTCTTCACTAATCCATTAGAGCAACATTACAACATTCATTTGCAAGCATGTGTGTGTGTTAGGGTTTTGTCACATTACATGCCATTTCATGGAACACTTGTGATTACATTGAAGAAGCAAAGCAACCATCATCAACAAATTGAAGATCTAAAAAGGTATACATTTCCATTATTTACATTTAAGCATTTGCAATTACTTTCTTTCAAGGTTGATTCCTCAACTGGGGTTTGACTAAGGCAAACCCCTATCCACAACCCTTCTTCCCTTCTTTTTTGTGTGTAGGTTGTAGGTGCGCGATTGTAATTGTAGATTTAGGTTTCATTTGCAAAGACAGAAAAACCCTTTTTCGACTTGCGGAATTTTTGGAGCACCGTGCATAAATTACACACGGTCTTGATGAATTTTCTCCAAATTTGCAAGGTAGATCTGTATCAGTCTAAACATCTCAAATCTGAAGTTACAACACAATCCTAAATTGGTAGCTCCTTATTTCATCTATTTTGTCTTCCTTTTCTACATAGTCAACAAGTTAACATATCTATTTACAAAAGAGGGTAAATTACATTCCAACAACTTTCAATCCACTTCGCATTCACATCCTTATTTCCCTTGGATTTGGATCTAGAGGATTCAATCCCTCTTTTGAATGTAAAGTGCATTTTTGTATCAAGTTAAAATCATCCTAGTGGTTTCCTTTCCCTCTCCTAGGTGGGGAACCACTAGGGTCCAATTTTCCACTTTACACCCTTCATACTTACCGACACCTTTAGGAAATCTTCTAGCAATTAGGGCTTCAAGTTATTCAAGATCGCTTTCATCTTCTTCAAGCTATCTCATCTCCTTCTTGTATTTGGATACCCTTGTTGAGCTTTCTCCCGGATCATATTTCTACTTCACGGATAGTGTAGCTTTAAATGCAAATTTTGATTTAGGAAGAGATTTACCAAACTCGCTCAACTCAAAAGCAACAAGCTTTCCAATCAACATGTCTATTCACAACTCTCATGGTCCAGATCTCCTCAATATTAGTAGCCTTGTGCTTGTAAGCATGAGGCAAGGATCTTAGCACTTTAGCCACAATCTCAAATTCTTCGAATAATCCACCGACACATCTGATGTTCAACACAATCTCATTAAATTTTTGCATAAAGGAGGTAATGTTCTCATCTTCTCATCTGATGTTCAACACAAGTTCATTCACTTTCTGCATAAAGGAGGTAATGTTCTCATCTTCTCCCATATTCAACATCTCATACTTTCCTTTCAAGATCTGCAACTTAGCAACTTTCACATGGCTATCAACTTCATACAAAGTCTCTAGCTTCTTCCAAATCTCATAAGCAGTCTAGAAATCCATCACATTAGTCATCTCAGAATCAGATAAGGCACTCAACAAGGCTTCCTTAGTTCTAATATTGAATATAGCTTCCTCTATCTCATCCAAAGTACTAGGACCATTACCAGGAACATTATACACATTCTTAGTTATCTTCCAATAGTCTTCACTGATGCATTCCATCCCGGTTCTTCTAGAGAGTGTAATTTGTCTCATCAAATCTCAACCTATCCTTCTTAAAAGAAAAGGTTGTCATCCCGGATCTCCTCAAGTAGTCAAGCTTCTTCTGGAGGATCCAGATCTGATACCAATTGTTGGCAACAAGACAAAAAAATAAGAGGGGTGGGGGGGTGAATCAATTTTCTCACAAACTCAACACAATTCAAACTTAAATTCAGATATGATAATTAGCAATGAAACCACAAATTAACATCATATCAATAACACACACAACACCAATATTTTTGACATGGAAAACCTGGTTAAGGGAAAACGCATGGTGGGAACCTACCCACAATGAGATGATACCCTATTAGGAGTAATGAAATATTAGAATTGGGGAATGCACATGCATTTGATGGTATGATGAAAGAATAAGAATCTGGTCAGCTACTGAGAGGGGGGGGGGTGAATCAGTAGATAGAAAAACTGATACTAACTTCACCAATCTCAAAATCAATCTCTCAAAGTAAACTTTGAACTATCAATGCAATATCACCGTCAAGATAAAAACTCATAAGATAAATTGGTTGACTGTTACAACAAATTAACAGTAAACAACTTCAAACTCATAAACATACAAATTCTTTTTCATATGTCAACAAACTTCATTTGTCATTGCTTCCGGTTATCATGACTTATCAAAGTAGTTAAGTAGTTAAGAAAATCAACCATAAGAATATAACCACAAAAACATTCACCAGTTGACACAAATATTCTGATGTGGAAACCCAAATGGGAAAAACCACGGTGAGATGAGACTCACAAGATAACTATATGAACTCTTCTGAAATTTGCCCTATTAGGAGCCTAGCCTATTAAAGCTTTACAAAAGTCTTGTTAAGAACAGATTTTGTTAAGAACCAACCGGTTAAGGGATTGACTACAATGCCTTGTTAGAAGCAATACCCTATAAGGAGTAACCTCAGTAGAGGATTTGAAAATCCAAGCTAATGGATCACCTTGTTAGAGGATTTGAATAGAACCAAGCTTGTTAGAGCTTACCCGGTTATGGGATTTCAATTCTATTGTAACTGTTAGAAAACAACAAGAGTTTGCTGATCTGTTTGAATAACACTACACTTGCTTGATCATATCCTTTTCATGCTCCTATCCGCCTTTACTCAAACTGCAGATACATCATCAGTTCGGCAACCGCACACTCAACTGATCTTTTCCAACATTGAAACTAAACAACTTCATTGACCTTATAAATAAATCAATTAGGTCATTAACACAACAAAAACCTAAATCTCATAGAGATTACAAACAAGTCAGTTCAAGTATGATCGTTAGATTACATAGAAATCTCTGCACATCAATCAAGAAAACCTTGATCGCTCTTTGATCACGGCTTCATCGAACTCAGTAACTCATCACGTGCTTTGCATTATATGCAATATACTTGCTCATTCCCTAGACAAAAACTGTTAGAGCAACATTCCAAAATCACTTGAAATTGTCTTCATACAATAATCATACGTGTCATAATCATTGCTGCTCATCATCAGATCATAAACCAATATAAACAATTCACCAAACTTAATTGGTTAGGGTTTATCAAAACAATAGGTAGGGTTTACCGGTTCAACTCTCGAATACATAGCAATACCAGTTCACTCCATAAATTCTTCCTATTGGTTATAGTTTCCTTCACTGGCTCTTCCTACCAGTTACAAAACATCATTACAACAATATCAACAATATCATTACCGGTTAATTGACATCAATGACAACATAACATATTATTAATACAATCTTCATGCAAATGCCAACAATCTCCCCCTTTGGCATTGATGTAAATACAAATATCAATACCATTGATTGTTTCTATGATTGTGAATAGGAATCCTGGTTTACATTACCAAGTATTCACCATGCTCTTTTTTTTTTCAGCTTGTCACTGGTTCTTCTCCCCATAATCATTTAATTCTTCTCCCCCTTTTACAACAATGCCAAATTGAAAGTAAAACATGTAATGTAACATCAACAACTAGCAACTTGATGCTCCCCCCTATGGAATAACTCCACTTCTACACCAATCCTTCTGCAAAATTCTAAAATTATCTCTAGGATTGATGTAATCTACATCATGCTTAACTGACCTCATGAAGGGGTACAACCCCTAGCTGACTTCTAAGATACTCAAAAGTAGTCTTAGGCAGAGGTTTAGTAAAGATATCTGCAAGTTGCTCCTTGGTTGAAACATGCTCCAAGATCACATCTTTACTCTACACTTTTTCCCTTAAGAAAGGATACTTCAATTTAATATGCTTGGTTCATGTGTGCAAAACAGGGTTCTTGGAAATATTTATGGCACTTGTATTATCACATAAAATCTTTATAGGTTTTGAAATATTCATCTTAAAAACTTCCAAAATGTGCCACATCTAGATAGCTTGAGTACAATTCATGTAAGCTGCAACATACTCAGCTTCAGCGGTAGATTGTGAAGTACAACTCTGTTTCTTACTACTCCATGAAACAAGTCTTCCTTTAAAAAAAAATGCTCCACCGATTGTGCTTTTCTGGTCATCAACATTTCCTACCCAATCTGCATCTATGTACACCTTCAAGTCAAAATTTCCTCCATATGGATACCATAATCCATAGTCAACAGTACCTTTCAAATATCTAAAAATCCTCTTGGTTGCTATTAGATGTGTTTCCTTAGGATTCTTTTGGAATCTAGCAACTATGCCAACTACATGAGCTATATCCGGTTTGCTGTGAACAACATAGTGCAATTTTCTAATCACTGACCTGTATTTCTTCTCATCAACATACATGGATTCATCTTCCTTAGATAACTTACAACCTGTAACCATTGGTGTCCCAACTAGTTTATAGTCACTCATGCCAAATATCTTCAAAACCTCTTTCACATACTTAGACTGTGTGATGAAAATACCATTCTTCATTTGCTGTATTTGCAAGCCTATGAAATTTTTTATTTCTCCCACTAAAGACATTTCAAACTCATTTTTATTTCATCTGCAAAATCATTGCTCATGTCATCATTACCTCCAAATATGATATCATCTACAAAAACTTCACTGACCAATAATTTATCTCCTTCAGATTTGAGATATATGTTACTATCATCACTGGTTCTCAGAAAGCCTATCTTCATCAGATGTTTATGAATCCTTTTATACCATGCTCTTGGTGCTTGCTTTAATCCATATAAAGCCTTATGCAATCTGCATACCATGTCTTTCTCATCACTCAAAGCATAACCATTTGGCTGCTCAATATATACTTCTTCTTCCAGTATCCCATTCAAAAATGCTGACTTAACATACATCTGGTATACCTTGAATTTCTTATGTCTTGCAAATGCAAGTAAAGTTATGATACCTTCCAGTCTTGCCACTGGTGCAAAAGTCTCACCATAATCTTCTCCTTCCTCTTGTGCATAACCTTTGCAAACAAACCTAGCTTTGTTGCGAACTACAACACCATCTTCATTTGACTTGTTCCTGAATACCCACTTAGTACCTATTACATTTTTATTTACCAGTCAGGGTACTAGGGTCCATGTGTTGTTCTTCTCAATTTGATCTAGTTCCTCCTCCATAGCTTTAACCCAATGATCATCACCAAATGCTTCCTTAGCAGTTCTTTGTTCAATAGTAGAGATCATGCAAGAATTCTCTCTGATTTTTCTTCTGGTTAGTACTCCAGCATCCTTATCCCCAATAACCTGTTCAGGATTGTGATTCAATATCACATATCTTGGAATAACATGATCATTACCTTCAGGTTCAAATTCTTCATTATCATCATCTTTTTCTGAATTTATTTGTTCCAGTTGAACTGGTACATTAGTATTTGCTTTGCTGGTTTCAGATTTCACAGTTTCTAGTTCCAAAAACAAAATGCAAGGATCTTCATCCTTTTTCTCCAAACTAGTTTCCTCTAAGACTTCAGGATATTCATCCACTTGAACATCAACACTCTCAATAATTCTCTGTGTCCAGTTGTTAAAACACTTTTAGGCCTTACTCTTGGTGGAATAGCCAAGAAATATACCTTCATCACTTTTAGCTTAAAATTTGATAACATAATCACCTCTCTTAATAAAGCATTTGTTACCAAATATCTTGAAATAACTAACATTGGGTGATCTTCCATACTAGTATTTATAAGGAGTCTTGTCCTTACCTCTTTTTACCAGAATCCGGTTCATAGTGTAGACAACTATGCTGACAGATTCTCTCCAAAAAGTTTTCGCTACACCTCCTTGTATCAACATCATCCTAGCAACTTCAACAATTGACCGGTTGTTTCTCTCTGCAATACCATTCTGTTGTGGTGTCCTTGGTGCAGAAAGTTGTCGTTTGATACTATTTTCCTCACAATACCTAGTGAATTCCTCAGAAGTAAATTCACTACCTTGATCTGTCCTTAGACACTTTATCTTCTTACCGCTCTCCTTCTCAGCTAAGGCCCTAAATGCCTTGAACTTACTAAAAGATTTAGTCTTATCCTTCAAGAATGTGACCCACATCATCCCTGAGCAATCATCAATGAAGATCATAAAATATCTGTCACCTTGAATACTTTTTGTCCTTATTGGTCCACAAAGATCTATATGAACCAAATCTAACAAATATTTCATTGAAAAAGATTTGCTCTTGAAAGTTGAGGATGCCATCTTTCTCAACTGACATTCCTTACATAGAGCATTAACCGATTTGTCTAACTGAGGCAAACTTCTCACTGTCTTGGACTTACTCACTTTAACAATGTTATCAAAGTTTATATGACAAAATCTCCTATGCCAAAGCCAACTATCATCTATCTTTGTAATTAAACAGTTGCTGACTTTAGGATTAAGGTAAAATAGGTTACCTTTATTTTGCTTCCCGGTTGCAATCAGTTCAACTTTGCTCCCATAGATTTTGCACATACCGTTCTTAAACTCCAATGGGTATCCTCTATCATTGAGTTGTGCCACACTCAAAATATTGTGCTTTAAACCTTCAACCCAGTACACATCATCTGTAGTTCTCTTTCCATAAAAATAAATAGTTCCCTTACCTTTTAACCATGCAGGGTGAGTCATTACCAAATCTTACAACTCTGCCATCAAATTCCTTCAAAGAAAGAAATTTTCTTTGATCACTAGTCATGTGATGTGAACAACCACTATCAATGATCCAATCATCAGAGTTATCCATCCTCTATACTAATGCCTTCTGGTCTGATATCTCTTCTTTAATAGATAGAAACATAATTTCTTCATTAGCATCACCATCAGATTCCTCATCAGTGATACCACCATCAACAACAATAAGACAATCTCTTTTTCCTTTACCCTTATACTTCTTGAATTTCTCTTGTTTGTGCTCATTATCACCATTAGGACAGTTAGCAACTATGTGTCCAATCTTGTTGCATGCAAAACATTTCAAAGGTAATTTACCTCTATATTTACCAGTGCCTCTAGGCAACCGCTTGGCCAACAATGCTTCAACCTCAACTAAAATGTCTTCATCATCAACTTCTCTACTGGATCTAGGTTCATAACTATGATTGACATCTCTACTTTTCCTCATAGATGGGTTAGAAATAGAAGCTCTAAATTCAGACTCAAATTTCTGTACACTACCATCATGACCATTTAATTCAAAAGTAGTAAGCTTGCCAATGATGGAGTCAAGAGTTACCTTAGTTTTGTCAATGGACTTTAGCTCCTGAATGGCTGCAACTCGGATAGCGTAGACCAGTAGCAGGGTTCTCAGTACCTTACTAATCACTGTGACATCTTCCACTTTACCTCCTGCACTCTTAATTTCACCGACTATCTCTTTTATCCTTTGACCATATTGCTGGATATTCTCACCTTCAGCCATCCACATATCATCAAACTTTCCTCTTAGACTCTCTTCTTTAGCAATCTGAACATGTTCATCACCTCTATAAATCTCTTCAAGTTTTTTCCATACCTCATATGCAGTCTCTAGACCATGAACATCTACATACTCTGCATCAAACATAGAACTGATAATAGCCTCTAATGCTTGATGATTTTCTTGTTGCTCTTTCTTCTGATCATCAGTCAAAATCCCAGTAGGTGCAACATATTGAGTATTGACATGTTCCCAATACTCGCTTCCTAGACTCTTGATATAAATTTTCATTTTGTCACTCCATATCCTATAGTTCTCTCTATCAAACTTTTGACCTTCCTTCTTCATCATGATCTGCAAGATCTTTACCTCAAGATGTTAGGCTTAGACCTTAGAGGATCTGATATGCTCTGATAGCAATTGATGGTATGTTGAAAGAATAAGAATCCGGTCAACTACTGAGAGGGGGGGGTGAATCAGTAGATAGAAAAACTGATACTAACTTCACCAATCTTAAAATCAATCTCTTAAAGTAAACTTAGAACTATCAATGCAATATCACTATCAAGATAAAAAACTCATAAGATAAACCGGTTGACTGTTACAACAAATTAACAGTAAACAACTTCAAACTCATAAACATCCAAATGCTTTTTCATATGTCAACAAACTTCATTTGTCAATGCTTCCAGTTATCATGACTTATCAAAGTAGTTAAGTAGTTAAGCAAATCAACCATAAGAACATAACCACAAAAACATTCACCACTTGACCAAATATTTTGACGTGGAAACCCAAATGGGAAAAACCACGGTGGGATGAGACTCACAAGATAACTATCTAAACTCTTCTAAAGTTCACCCTGTTAGGAGCCTAGCTTGTTAAAGTTTTACTAAAGTCCTATTTATAACCACCCGGTTAAGGGATTGACTACAATGCCTTGTTAGAAGCAATACCCTGTAAGGAGTAACCTTGGTAGAGGATTTGAAAATCCAAGCTAATGGATCACCTTGTTAGAGGATTTGAATAGCACCAAGCTTGTTAGAGCTTACCCGGTTAGGGGATTTCAATTCTGCTGTAATTGTTAGAAAATAACATGAGTTTGCTGATCTGTTCACTACACTTTCTTGATCGAATCCTTTTCATGCTCCTATCTGCCTTTACTCAAACTGTAGATACATCATCCGGTTCAGGAACCACACACTCAACAGATCTTTGCCAACACTGAAACTAAACAACTTCATCGACCTTATAAATAAATCAATTAGGTTGGTAACACAACAAAAACCTAATTCTCATAGAGATTACAAACAAGTTAGTTCAAGTATGACCGTTAGATTACATAGAAATCTCTACACATCAATAAAAAAAACCTTGATCGCTCCTTGATCACCGCTTCATCGAACTCAATAACTCATCACACACTTTGCATTATATGCAATATACTTGCTCATTCCCTAGACAAAAACCTTTACATCAACGTGCCAAAATCACTTGAAATTGTCTTCATACAATAATCATACGCTTTATAATCATTTCCTCTCATCATTAGATCATAAACCAATATAACCAATTCACCAAACTTAATTGGTTAGGGTTTACCAAAAAAATAAGTAGGGTTTACCAGTTCAACTCTCGAATACATAGCAATACTGGTTCACTCTACAAATTCTCTCTACCAGTTATAGTTTCCTTCACTAGCTCTTCCTACCGGTTACGAAACATCATTACAACAATATCAACAATATCATTACCAGTTAATTGACAATAATGACAATATAACATATCATTAGTGCAATCTTCATGCAAATGCCAACAATCTCCCCCTTTGGCATTGATGGAAATACAAATATCAATACCATTGATTGCTACTATGATTGTGAATAGGAATCCTAGTTTACATTACCAAGTATTCACCATGCTCTCTTTGTCTTCAGCTTGTCACTGGTTCTTCTCCCCATAATCACGTAATTCTTCTCCCCCTTTGACAACAATGCCAAATTGAAAGTAAAACATGTAATGTCAAATTTCACTATGCAACATCAACAACCAGCAACTTGATACTCCCCCTATGGAATAACTCCACTTCTACACCAATCCTTCTGCAAAATTCTACAAGTAGCTCCAGGAGTGATGTAATCTACATCAAGCTTAAACAATGGTGGCTAAGACATAGTCTGGACCTAAATCAACACCGCAACCAAGAAATATCTCTAAGAAATATGCCTCGAACATCCGCAACATGCTACAATCACGAAGAATGTCACATAACACGAAGAATATCACCAAATCAAGGAAATTATCAATAAATCACACAACGATCAATGTGAAGCACCAACATGGATAGAACATGATCTAGAAACATCGACAAGAAACTTTAATCACCACATAAACAACCACAACATCACCACTTACTAAAATCTCTGTCATCAATATACTAGACCTAAAGAAGACACGTTGAACTGACTATCAAACTGAAAGATTCACTTGGGGACCTCCAAATCATGAACCATCTAAATTGGGGACATATATGAACATCTCAAACACTCTGCTAAATCCACAAACTAATATAATACAATGCCAGAGCAATGTGGAGTAGAAACTAGAACAGTAAACACCACAAAAAATTGAACAACTAACCACAATACCAGACCTCATAACTTGATCAAATCATCATGTGGACCACTGAAACTTTAGCTAAATCAACTAGAGATACTTATCTCAAAACCCATTAAACCGAAATAGCTCAATTGCAACAGATAGGCCAAACCAATTTATTTATTCTGACTGGAACACTGGAATACACAAAAGAATATGTTGACATTAATAACAACACATCATTCTAGCAAACTTCGCAGTATTATCCAACATGGCAGAGATCAAATTGCCGATTAGAAGGTAAAAATGGCTTTGAAAATAGAATCCCTCTAGCATAAGGAGAAGGACAAAATTATGGAATAACACAAGGAAGAAAAAGAAGATCTGGCCCTCCATGGCTGCGAACATGGGGACCAATAGACTAAAGGGCTAAAATGAAACGTAGAAACACCACAGAGTACATCACAAAACTTTTGCAAAACAAAGGATTTGAGAAATGAAGGAGTGCATGGTTCAACAAAACAAAAATTCCCTCAATAGATATGTTGAACAATTGGAGAGCTAAAGGGCCTTTTTTGCCCTTTCGCACCAATAAGGAATGGAGAAGAAAAATGAATAACACAGAAGTTGGTTGCCCCTCAAACAAGCTTGAAGAATCTAAAGCTAGTTCTTGCAAAAACTCCCTCAGTATGATCTGTTTGGAATAAAATAAGATTAAGGAAATTAGGAAAATATCAAAGAAAAAGTAATCTTTGTTAAGTGGGGTGGGGGATCTTGGAGCAAGGGAAATTTTGTTGATTGGTGTAGAGAGAAGTGGGGTTCGGTGATACATGTCAAAACCCTTCCAAATGACTACTTCCTAGTAGAATTTCCCAATGAATCAAAGAAATAGAAAGCTCTAAATAGTGGCCCTTATATACTGGATAGGACGAGTGTGCATCTGATTGATTAACCCTAAAATTCACACATTAAATGGTAGTCTGACTTGGATAAGGCTATATAACATTTCAATGGAATATTGGGGGATTGCCATGCTTAAAAAAATAAGTAAAGGACTGGGAACCTTCATCTCAGTAGATGATATTGTAGAGGATAGGGTATAGGGAGCTTTGTAAGAATATGCATTAGTGTCAAATTTGCCTCAATCTTGCCAAACAACATTGAAACTCATGGAGATGGGAAAGTCTAGATGTAGAGGGTGGAGAGAGATCAAATGTTCTTATGCCTTAAGTGCTTCTCTAAGGAACATACTGGGTTGGATTGTATACTCATAGCCAAAATCATGAAGACATATGAATGCATTCAAACAAAGGTAATGGAGCCAAGGGGAGATGAAAGCAACACACGACTGGCAAGATCGTGGTAGAATTTTATAGATCCATTAGTAGAATTTGTTGAATCTTTGATGCAAATTGATGAGATTGGATGGAAGAAGTCCTAGATAGAGCTATCAATGGAAGAAAGTATGGGTGCTACATCTCCATTTCATAAAGAAAGTGTTAGAGCAATGGCCCCTTCAAATATGGAGACAAACACTTTTATGCCATCACCTATGGAATTCTCTTGGCAAAGAAGGGGTATTTGCCCATCAGTCTTAAGGATGATAACTAGTGCTTGGAGTAAGCAATGTACCACTCAATTTGAAGATCTCTTGCCAAAAAGTGCTTGTTGTCCTTATCACTCACAATGGTTTTTGGTAAACCATCCAATCTGAACACCTCTCTAAAGAATAATTCAACAGCCCGAGTTGTTGTAAATGAGCTAGTAATGGCAAAGAAATGTGCAAACTTTGTCAATCCATCCACGACAACATATATGCAATCTTTCCCTTGCAACCTTGGTAACCCAATTATGAAATCCATCAAAATGATTTTCCATTTCAAAGAGATTGAACCACACTACAGTCAGAGATTGAACTACAAATCAAAGAGTTCCCAATATTGGAGAAGGGTTGGTCTATGGCAAGGAATATGCATGAAACTATGAATGAATTTGGAGATATCTCAAGTAAAGAAAAGAAAACAAAGATTGATCAACCAATGCAGGAATCATATCATGGCAACATGAATAAATTACCTTTGGAAAATTGTGAAGAGGATCATGGAGCATATGATGAGTCAAAAATAGAAGCAAATGAACCTCACAATGAAAATGAGAAAGATAGAATAGAGGAGGAAGGGGAAATAAACTAGGAAGAAGAGTTAGGAAGTGGTGAGGAAGAGGATGGGAACTACGAAGAAAAAGGGTTTGAGATAATAATCTTGAAGATTAGTAAACAAAATATCAAGCCAAAGGGAAGGAGATGACACAAAACAAATAAATAAAAATTGGAAATGGCAACAAAGGTACCAAGTCAAACCAAAATTATAACAAGGAAGGGTTGTACGCTTCCATAGGGGAAATGAGAATCACTTCTTGGAATGTCAGAGTCTTAAATGTCCTTGACAAATGGTGCTTGATCAAGCATCAAATAGATGACACAAAAGGGGATATATGGCTATTGCAAGAAACCAAATGGAACAGAGAAGAAGTCGGTAGGAAAATAAAGGGGTGGAGATAGTGGTTGGGGAGTTTTGTTGAAGTTGAGGATGCTTCTGGGGCTATAGGAGTCCTTTGGAATCCTTTGATTGTCAAAGGGAAAATTTTGGAGGAAGTGAAGAATTGGTTGCATGCAAAATTTAAACTTTTTTATAATAATGAAAGTTTTTTCATCATAAATATATATGAACTGGTGTCTACAACAGATAAAAGGGAGTCATGGCAGCAACTTTTGGGTAGATTGTTACTCAACATAAATGAGAAGGGCATTATTGCAGGGGATTTTAACACCACATTAAAGGCTCAAGAAAAGATGGGTGGATTGCATACAATTACAATGGTGCAAGAGATTTTTCAGAGCTTTGTGGACAATAATCAACTAATGGATATCATTCCAAGGAATGGTTTGTTCACATGGAACAACAAAAGAGATGGCTTTACAAACATAGCTAAGAGACTAGACAAATTCTTTATGTATGGGGACTAGAACCAACAGAGAATTATCTAAGAAGCCACCATTCTACCATTAAATTGTTCAAATCATTTTCTCGTTCAAATAAAATTAATCCTAGGCTGTCCTATGATAGATATTGCTTTCAAATTTGAAATCATGTGGACTAGGGATGCCAAATTGGTAGGGCTAATTGCTAATTGGTGGAATGAGATCAAATTAGGTAACAATTCTCACTTGTATAAATTAAGCAATAAACTAAAATACATCAAGGTTAAACTCAAGGAGTGGAATCAATAACACTTTAAGAATATCTTTGCTGAAAAGAAAAGAGTGGAAGCAGAGCTTGTGGCTTTAAATGAAAAAAATGTTCAACAAGGTATGGGCAGTGTGGATTTTTAGAGAGAGAAAGATTTGAAGGGAGAACTCAGTGAAATTCTGAAAAGAGAAGAGATTGACTGGAGATAAAAATCCAGAGAAATTTGGTTAAAGGAAGGGGACAAAAATACTAAATTCTTTCACAAAACAACAATAGCGAACAAAAGCAAGAAAATGATTTCAAAAATTAGGAAAATGGATGGGGGAATGACTCAAAATATAGAAGAAGTAAACTAAGAGGCGGTGGGCTTTTTTGAATCCATAATAAATAGAGACACACAAATAAATAGGAAAATTAGAGACAAAATTCTAGATTCTATCCCATGAGTCATAAATGATGAGTAGAACAAGATACTATTTGAGAAAGTAGATATGGAGGAAGTCAAGAAGGATACTTTCCAACTCAACCTAGACAAGGCTCTAGGACTGGATGGGTTTCCTCCTTTCTTTCAAACATATTGGGATATTGTTGGGTGAGACTTGGTTTTGGTAGTTGAAGAATCAAGGAGGAATATGACTATGTTGGGGCCCTTAAATCACACTTTTCTTGCTTTAATCTTGAAGAAGTGTTGTCCATAGGAAATGGGAGATTTTAGGCCTATTGCCTTATGCAACATGGTCTACAAGATTGTGACCAAAGTCATAGCAAACACACTTAAATTGGTTTTCAAAAAAATCATATCAGATGAACAAAGTGGATTTGCTCCTGGAAGGTCCATTCTGAAAGTGATCATCACTGCTCATGAAACATTACATTCAACAAGGAAATATAGGGATGCCTGCATATCCTAAAATTGGATATCCTAAAGGCCTATGACCTAGTAGATATGCAATTTCTAATATAAGTCCTTGGAAAATTTGGTTTTGGTGATAGATGGATAAATTGGATTAGGAGTTGTCTAGTGATGCCCAAATTATCAATACTAATTAGTGGTGTTGCTAATGGTTTCTTTCCCTCTACCAAAGGCATTCATCAGGAGAACCTTTATCTCCCTTTCTCTTCATTATTATGGAAGAAGCCCTAGACAGGACAATTGGAAAAATGCATCAAGAAGGAACATGGTAGGGGGTGAAAGTGGCAACTAGAGTTGAACATACTACTCATCTAAAATTTGCAGATGATACTATACTCTTTGGTGAATCTAGTAGGAGAGAAGCCAAAGCAATCAAAACATGTCTAGATGAATACTGTATGGCATCAGGTCAAAGCATAAATTGGCAAAAATCTAAAGTGTTCTTCCTCAATACCCAACCTATACTACAAAGAGAACTATCAAGAATTATAAATCTAAGAGTTGACAAATTTCCAAGACAATTTGTGGGAACTCCTTTGTTTGTGGGATCTAATAAAATAAATTATTGGGAATTTGATTAGCAAGTTTAAAAATAAACTAGAAAAATGGAAAGGAAAGTGGTTGTCTTTTGTAGGAAGACTCACCATGATTAAATTTTTACTCTCATCTATCCCTGTTTTCTCTATGACTTGCCTTAAAATCCCAAAGGCTGTAGAGGAGGATCTAATCTAGATCATGAGGAATTTCTTTTGGAATGGTGTGGGAGAACAAAATAACTTTCCTTTAGTTGCTTGGAAAAATGTTTGTCTACCTAAGGAGGTGGGTGGAACTAGATCCAAACAACTATCCATTATAAATCTTGCCATGGGGGCTAAGTTGGTTTGGCACTATGTAGCGATGGAGAACAAAAATGGGGTAGTGTTGTTTAGCATATTTTTCATTCAGTTTTATACTCTTTTGACCATATCAATGACAATCTGACCAATAGTTTAGTTACCTACAATGGTACTTGCAAGTGCTTGTTGCTTATTTTACAAGGTACAACTACCTTTGAATGATATGCAATGAATGAAAACACAGGGTATGCTTTTCACCAGAAAGAAGAAAAGGAAAACTAACACCTACCCATAACCATGAAAGTAGATGCAAAATATTGATTTTAGGATAAAGTGAATGTAGACAAACAACACAAAGTTTACTTATCCCCCACTCACAAATGATATCTAGGGAAAGAAAGAATAGCAGACCCTTCTAAACAGATGATTTATCTAAATTCAAAGATTCCGAATTAAACACATATATAGTTCATTATAACAGAGTGACAATGAAGAGAAACCACAAAGAAACACAGTCCATTCCAATTTAAAGAAAACATTAAGAAATTCAAAGATTTAAAAATATCTTCTTTACCTCTTCACTGTCGAAACATGAGTTCATAGACTCATCTCTCTATACAACAAGACTGCATGAAAGATCACTTTTCCTCCCCCCCGACTTCTATACAATTATATATATATATATATATATATATATATATATATATATATATATATATATATATATATATATATATATATATAATAAAGTAATGGTTTTTGAGAATAACTATTTTTGGCCAAGAAAAACTGAAAATATATTTTCATACACGTGGCCCACAAAGCCAAAATTTAGGAAATCAAAATGCATAAATTAGAAAATATTTTAAGCATTGCGTTGAGATGCAAGTCTTGTGAATTCAAGTGCCATCTACTAGAATGCTTCCAAAATTCTAACTTTGTCTTCTTCTTTCAGTACAAACATGTCACTCATATATCCCGCATAGCCATTATTGCATTCCCATGCTAACTCTGATAATCGAGTTAAAATTTTTTCCTAAAAAATTGTCGAATGGTAATCTTGGTTGGAATATGGGAGTTGAATTGTTACTTGGAAGTACTATCCTCTGTATTCAAAATTTGCTCAACTATGAATCAATTCACTAATATTCTAGTAGTAGAACTTTCTCTTTGAAGGTGGTGTGAGAGAACTTGACTGTGAAATTATATCAACTTACTTTTTCCTTAAATCATCATTACATGTTGTAATGGTTTTGGAAATGTCACCACCTTGAATTTATGAATTAAATTTAATAAATGCCATTGTAAAAGAAAGGCATTATTAAACACTCAAACTCATGTAACCAGCCTTGCATGTCTTTTCACCACTAAATCAACCATTAAGGGAGCATGTTAGAGATCCTTTGGGAACTATAGCCTTGGAAAACACATAAAGCACGAAGCTTGGTAGTTTATTACCATATTTTATGGCATGGAATTCTAAATA
Source organism: Cryptomeria japonica (assembly GCF_030272615.1). Lineage (NCBI taxonomy): Eukaryota > Viridiplantae > Streptophyta > Pinopsida > Cupressales > Cupressaceae > Cryptomeria > Cryptomeria japonica. Next base: position 569,833,183 of record NC_081411.1, on the reverse strand, counting down.
CTCAATATTTTTGATTTTTTGATATGATATAATCATCATGACACTCAACAAAGGATTATTGGTATTTGAGAGTTGATCGAGAACTTTTGAATAATTGGAAACAATTCTATGGTCCACATATTGGCCGGTAAGCTGATAGAATGATTTTCTATCGGCTAATTGGGGATCACATGAACTTTTGTGGATTTTAACTTTGGTTCGAGGGTTCAAGATAAAGGCGATATCCCAACTTTACATTGGTGCTCTGATTTTTCAAAACATCTTTTTTAAAAAGAGATTATCTATCAGGTATAATTGAAAAAAGATGAAGAACGAGACATAAAGAAGAACAAGATTCGGTTTCAAAGGGGGGCACCAAAAAATATAAAAAAATCAGGATAACAACAGGCTCTGAGGGGGGACACAGATTAAACGGGACGAAGAGAATCTAGAACTCATCATGTAGACTAGTGCCTTGTCCATTAGGTTACAAAGTCGGAGAGGCAAAGAACAAGGAGTTGCTTTGCAGAGGGTTGGGGGAACTGGGAAGAAGGTAGAAGCTACCAAGCCAAAATTGGAAAAACAAAAAATCCAAACCTACATCACACCAAAACTATTTACAAATATGTATAGGGAAGGAAGCCCCCTACCTCAATAAAGATCCAGGATGCTCACATAAAACCACTAATAGGCTGGGAAAAATATAAACCCTTTTGGAGCAATGGATTATGGCCATAAAATGTGATCAAGAACAATGGTCAGCTAGTGAATGCTTCACTGCTAAGCCTCAGACCAATGTACTGCAGAAGTCTCTTGTAAATGCATTCATTCCCAAATAACTACTCTCCATCATAAAATTTTGAATCATAGCTCGCCTCTTTCCTGTCTTCTTGTATGATCTCTGTAAAATGACCTAGCTAATATTAATTAAGACCAACCCTTCTTCTTTTAGACCACAAGATAAATCCATCTTCACACATGCAATTACTAGTTGTGGCTTCAGAATATTACACTCCACAACCATGGGATCAAATTCTATAGACATTGCCTCTTCTCTTTCCAAACAAATAAAATCATCATTAAGAGCATAGGCTAAGTGAAAAGGCATTCTATCCATACCTCCATTAGGCTCAACCATCAAATTGTCCAATCCTTCAATTTTATTTTTATTAATTGAGCCATGACTATAGGAATCAAGAAACGGAAATAAAACTTTCATAACATCTTCATCAAGAAAAGAGTTTATGAAATTAGAAGGGCATATTACCTCCTTTTGAAACTCTTTTTCATGCTTTCCTTGGTCAAGAAAACTAAAAGACGAATACCCAAGATGGATTATATGAAAATCTAATTGATTGGTTTCTTTCATATCTACTAGATTTTCAAACTCCTCTTTATTTTCATCATAAAAAATAAAAGCTTCCAATTCTTAACTATAATTTAAGAACTCTTTTGCAGCCTCATTAGAAATAATATTTTCTTGATCCTTTTCATCAATTCTAAAAGTAAAAGCTTCTAATTCAGGAGGGAATGAAAGCACAAATACAATAACATTCATATCTTTCTTTGTATCAGTAGAGTTGCAAGTGCATGTGTCTATATTAACTTTAGTGATATGACCATCTTTATCCTTGATTCCACACCGAGAATAGTTATTTTAACTCTTCAAGAACCAATCAAGAATAAAGACACTCTTATTCTCCTCTAGTAATGCTTCTCTTTCAAAAGGGATGAGCGAATGCCCAATCTTTTCCATTTGCATGCATGCCAAAGAAGATTTTGGCTCTTTTTTTATGCTAATGCAGGTTCCATGGCACAACATCTTGTTCATCCATGGTGGTAAGATTATGGGAGTGACGAGGATATGAAGAAATATGTAGTACCCCTGCCCTAATCAATTTCTAATCTCGGTTTAATCTTAGTTAGTTTATCATAATACAATGATTATAGTCAGATGTGTTGATTTAGTGCATATTTGTTAATGTGTTTTCGCACTAGATGTATGCAAGTTGTTTAGTGTTCCTATTTCATGGTATTAATATCAGGCTAATGCTTTCATTAAGTTTATATATGTATGCATGTATGACTCTTAATTGCAGGAGATTTCAGGTACAACACCGCATGAGTGCGAGGTTCGTCTTCACCTAGATTTGCAGGTTTGAATGTACTTCTTTAATCCTTAGAGTTGGATTAGGTGGTCGTAAGACCCTAGTTGACCATAGTCGTGCTCAAGTAAGCATCACCAGTCGTCGTCGGTATTCCCTTTTAGTTTGGGTGTGCGAGTCGTCTGTCTGGTTGACCTTCTTGGTTTTCGTGTTTGGTGTGTATGGTTAAATTGATTAATTAGTCCTTAGTATTTAATTTGATTAAATATGTGTTTGTGCATTAAAGATTAATGGACTAAATTAAACAGGATTTCTTTATGTGATTTATCGTTAATCTGAATTGCTCAATTTAAATTGGGAGCAAGTTCAATTAAATGGTTAAATTTAAATATTAAATGTATTATGTTTATGCCTACGAAAAGAAAGATTTAATTTTAATTGAAATACAATTAATTTTATCTTCTTGGCATTTTGGAAATAGAAAGGTTAAATTGAATTAATTGAGAAAACCAATTTTGTATTGAAAAGCAATTTAATTTGTTGATATAGTTGGAAAATAGTAATTTTTGGGAATTATTTTAAATAAAATTTTTAAATCCAAAAATGAGATTTTTGGTCAAACTTCTCCCATTTAACCTAGACTTTTGGAAAATATTGGGGATTGAATTTTTTTGAAGAAAAATATAATTTTGGAAAAATATTTTGGAGGAAATTAGGGGGTTTTGGGAGGAAGAAGGTTTCTGGAGCTTGCAGGTGGGTTCTCCTTCAAATCCCTTCCAGGAATGCATATGGAGGTAGGAATTACCTTATTTGTCTTCCTTGTTACCAAAGAAATGGTCTGTGGTTGAAAGAAAAATGTTTGTTAAAAAAATCAATCTTTCAAGTTGATTTTAGATGTAATTTGGATTTGTAATTATAGAACTATGCTTATCAGCTTTTGTTTTTGCATAAATAGTTGAATCATTGTGTTAAAAATGGTTCTTTTTGTCCATATATGGATTTTTGTTAAAAAATTTATTTGGGGTTTTGATATTCCTCAATTTGTTTTGGGTATTTGAAACCCTTGGTGGTTCAAAAGAGGTATTCCCATCAATAACATGAAATAAAACATATTTCATACCAAACTGATTTTTATATTGCAAATCGAAATTGTGTTTAAAAAAAAAAAAAGATGAATATTTTAGTCTCTGGGAGACTGTATTTTTTTACTGTGTGTGTTTGACAATAAAAATTGTAAAAAAAAAAATATATAAAAAAAAACAAACTAATTTAATACCCACGTGGCAGGGCACAAACCCCCACCACGCAGGAGGTAGCTTGCTACCATGGTAGCGGGCTGCTACCAAATGGTAGCAGCGCTGCCCATGGCAGCTGCTTGCTACCATTTGGTAGCAGCGCTACCGTGGGTAGCGTGAGCTCCCAAGGGGGGGCCCATGTGGGTTCCCTCCCTCCCCTTGTTATATGATTTTGTTTTCTTAAAAAAGAAGAAACATGTTTTTTTTCATATGTTTTAAAAAAAAAAAAGAATATATATATATATATATTATAATTTAATATTATAATAAATGTATTTTTAATTAAGTTTATTTTTAATTATGATTAAATATTCATTAAGTAATAAACTATGATTAATTTGTTATTAATTATTTGTATAATGGATATTGTACATTACTTAATGCTCAAATTATATTTTATTATTAATGAATATTTTTCTAATTAAATACTTAATTTGTTAATTCCGTTATTAATTATTAATTTGTTATATTTAATTAATCGTGAATTAATAAATATATTCATTAATTAATAGTTAATTTTGGATTCTTCTATATGTGCGTAAGGAAGTAATTTTTGGATTTTGGAAATGATTATCTACATTTGGATTCCATATATATTTATGTTTCCTTGATCCGTATAGTGTAACTGGGCTTGGAAAATATGAAACTGTAGAGATTGGTTTTGAACCAGTATGTCAATGATGTTTTAATTGGAGATTAAATATCTTATTTAATTGGTTAATGGTTGTCTGATTTTATTAATGTGAAATTGGTTTAAGAACTCATTATGGCTTATTATATGTGTTCGATGCAATGAACCTTAGAGAGTTAGAAAACCAAGAACAACCTATACCTAGATGAGGTAGATAACTGCAATCTAATATAGACCATGTAGAAAACTTGATCGACTTTTAACGTTTAGATCAATTCAGAAAAGATTGTATCTACTGGATATTACTTATGCGAGTTTTATTTCTGTATTCGCTTTTGTTTAAATAATGGCAAGTCATGCTTTGTTTGATAGGACCCTGTCGTATGGATTGATTTGGGGTACTTGTTTCAATCCTCGGTTCCGAGTTGACTGTTGTTTTGTGGTAGTGTCGTATTTGGTCATATCCTTTGTGTGGGTGTCGAATGATGATTCGTGGTTGACCATAGTTGGTCAGGTCTCTGGTTAGAGTACTGTCAGTAGTGTACCTCTTTTGAGTCATGTTTGACCAGATGGTTGTTCCCTCCTTTTGAACTCTGTTTTCTTGACCATGTGTGTTCATTGGTTTATGAGGTTGCTTGGGTATAGTCTAGTGTCGTAAGGGAAAGTGGCTTTCGATTGGGGGCCATGCCCAAAGTGACTGTTGGGTAACCCATCGAAAGTGAGTCTAATAAGTGATAACCTAACAGTAGATTAGAATGTTAATCTCTAAGTAAGATAATTGTGCCTCACACATGAGATGAGTGCTAACACAGACTTGACATGCTGTGAGAAGGCCTGAAATGGCAAACCATCATCCTTGTCTTCACGAAAGGATGTATGGGTCCGCATGAGGCTTGGATGGGCCGGAGGCTCAGATTAGGTTGCCAGGGTAACCAGTGTATGGGGCCGGAACTTATTAAGACCTGCCATGGTAACCATACCAGGTTGTGTGATGACACTTGTCCCTACGTTCACTAGTGTATTGTCATTTGGTCTTGATAGGAGCACCTTTTGTGGAGTTGTCCTGTGATTTATGCCCTTGTGAGTATCGGTTTCATGTTAGACCTTGAGTGGTGATGACTCAGTTTTGTGGATGCTCCAATGAACCTTTGTATTAGCTTTGATTATGTTCAGCTAGATCCTTTTCATTTCAGGGATCGTTTATGTATTTATTGACCGATGCGGTCGTTTGTATATTGGTTACGTTTTTCCTTGATGGCCGGATTGTAAATGGTGTAACCTCTTGTATTCTTAACTTTATTAATTATCAGAGGGGTCTTGCAGTTGAGCAGACCTGGAGATGTAGCCCTTTAGGGGTGAACTCTAAGATCATTATGGTGTTATGTGATGTTATTCTCTTATGTTTCCCTTATTCAATTTATCATGTATGAATAGCTTATGTTAGAATGTATAGGTGGATAAGATGGAATTAACTTTAAATGCTTGTATGCAGTCCTTTCTTGAATGCAGTAAATTGGATCATGAATGAATGTAGCTTAGTATAATGGAATATATTCAGTTGTTGTTAAGAAAATTAAGTATGCTTGAAAAGATCTCATAAGTTTATGGTGAAATTCTTGTGTGTTAGAATATTAGATGCATGGCTTTTATTTTAATGAAAAGTATGAATGAAGGATATAGATAAATCTAAATGGATGAGCCTTATCTTGTGAATTATATATTTCCATCTTTTGAAAGAAATTATCCTGATTAAGAATTATCTCGTTATTAAGATAATCAGCTTATGGGATCAATTGTGTGAGTTAAGTGAATTGTGAAATTTAAGTAATCTCGTTGGGAAACTCTTTAGGTGTTAGTTGATGTCTTTCGCTATGTAATCTGAATCTTTGATATCTTGTTGTATCTTAATGTGGTGTAACTTTAAAAAAAAAAATTTGTTGCACTCCATTCTTGAGTTATAGCTTAATCCCTTTGGGGTTTCCTGGTGGGGCATTACAAAATACAACACTCATCATTTCCAAGCTCCTCTTTAATCAGCTTCAACTTTTCCACGGTTGCCTATAACTGATGAGTTTCTTGCTAGAGGTCCTTGAGTAAATAATATCTATGATGCATGCTCTTCAATAATAGTATAGACTTGTGGTCTTCAAATGGACGTAACTTTCTCCTCTTAGCTTCATAGATGCTTTCTCTAAAATCATTCCAAAATGAATGAAGCACCTCATCATCTTCAACTAGTATTTCTTGAAAATTTGGTGGAGGCCGCCTTCTAGGCTAGGGCTATTTTCTTTGCTTGGTTTGACCTTGGATCATTGTTCTGAAACATTTAAACAAACAAAGTCGCCAAAATTCTTTTCTGAGAAGGCAACATTAGATATATGAAATAGGAAAAACACAGTCTTTTCATCTCCCCAGTAGAGTCGCCAAAAATCTGTTGGTCAATAGATTTTGTCATTCAGTTTTATACTCTTTTGCCCATGTCGATGACAATCTAACCAATATTTGAGTCACCTGCAATGGTGTTGGCATTTCAATAGAAGAAGATTGTTGATATTCATTAAGGATATTGAGAAGGTTGTTGGAGATTATTTGATATAACTGAAAAGGGATGATAACTATCTTTATAACATTATTTTGTCATTGATGTCAAGAAATTGATTTTCTAATTCAGTATGATGTTGCCATATCTTGAGAAGATTGATTTGAAGAGAATTAAGTTTTTGGTAAAAGACATAGAAAGAATGTGATGAATAAGGGGAGAAATAAGTTATTCAATGGGCAACTATTACCGAGTTAGACAATGATGAGATCATGATGTTTAGATTGTTTTGATATCCTACATATGTTGTTGATTGTAAGGTTAATACTATACCATGTCACCGAGCAAAGAACCTAGTCGGTAAACCCTAAGGTTATCGATATCGGTTAATGAAGGCGGAATGTCTACCGAGTAAAGTTTAGTATTTACCGAGTTGCAACCGAGTTATGATAGATCACATTGGATGGATAAAAGCATTATTTAATGAAAGACAATGATGAGCTAGAGATGTATAAATGATTAGTATGTCATGCATGAAGTTTGTTAAGGATCTATGGCAATAGAAGATCGACAAGAAGATCTACAGCGCAGATTGAACTGCAATAACCTTATGCAAGTTCCAAGAAAGGAATGCAAGTCCCAAGGCAAGGTAAAATGTTTTCATATCGAAGGATACATTGAAACTAGTCAAGATTGAAGATCTGATGGTTAAGATTGATCATGGGAAATGTCATCAAGGAGATTAAGCGGTTAGCAAATTGTTTATAAATAAGAAATTGTTGATGAACAATGTATGCGGGCAAGTGTAAGCATAGGGATGCTACATAGTGATTACTGAGCATAGAAGCTTGAAGACCTGTTTGAATAATAGAGTAAGGAGCCCAACAGAGGGACAAGATAAGTCCTATGACAAGATTGTTTTGAGCAAATAAGAATATGCTTTAGCATTTTTTATGTGAAGTTGCAAATATATTTTTATTATTGTTATTTTGTAAGTGACAAAAAATCTCTTAACCAAGTGGACTTAACAGTCTTATTTATAAACCCTCTAGCTAGGTGACATTCTAAATGAGTGTTTGAAATCCTTTAACAAGGTCACTTCTAACAAAGTGAAGATCCTAACAGATCTGAGGGAAATCCCTTAACCAGGTCACATCTAGCAATGTGTTTGTAATCTTTAACAGGATTTGCTTTTAACCGAGCATACTCTAGAAGAGTATATTTCTTAGTGGGTCCGAAATCCCATAGTGGTTTTTTCCTATTTGAGTTTCCACGTTAAATCTGGTGTTATATGTGTTATGATGTTTATGTGTTTGCATGTTTAGCAGTTTTTGGTTATATTGCTGAAGTATAAGTTACCGAGGTTGAATCTGTTAATTTTATGGAAGATTAAGTTTGTATGATTCACCCCCCCCCCCTCTCATCTTGTTAGCTATTGGCATCAAAACTTTACAATTGGTATCAGAGCTTTGGAATTTGGAAGAAATAGTTTAAAGGCACTTGAGGCAAAGATCCAAAGATATATAAAAGGGATGCACCAAAGCTGAACAAGTCATGTTTCTCCACATGGTAGAAAAGGATGAAGCCGCATTTATCAGGAATTGGAGAATATGCAACATATTACTTGGAGAATGATTACATACAACCAAGCACAAACCTGATGACCTTGGAAGAGATAAAGGCAAAGCAAGAACATATTCAAGCTATGATTGAAATGACATCAGCATTGACCGACATAGAGTTTAATGATCTAGAAGGCTATAATGATACAAAAGCAATGTGGACCAAGCTCATATATGTATATGGTGGTGATGAACATGTCCAAAGAGAAAAAGTAGATAGTCTAAGAGGACAACTTGAATCCATGAGAATGAATGAAGGTGAGAACATAACCCAATACAGGACAAGGTTAAAGGAGACTGTCAATCAAATTAAAAGAGCAGGAGGAACTATTGAAGAAAAAGGATGTAACAAGTAAGTTGTTGAGAACCCTTCTACCTGCCTATGCCATTCAAGTCTCTACAATCAATGAATTGAGGTCTATACCTAACATGCCAGTTTCTTTGGATGCTACTATTGGTAGGCTACATGCATTTGAGTTAAGTAATTTTGATAACAGTGGGTCTTCGGTAAATAAAGTAGAATCTGCATTCAGTTCTTTTCATATTGGTGAATCTGATGATTACAATGATAGAATGAGGAAGTACTCCGAAGGGAATCACAGTGGAGCAAGTGAAATATTTCGCAAGAACAAGGAAGAAGTGTACAAACTGTATGAGGAAATCAAGAAGCAAGAAGAGTTTGAAGCGTTATTAGCCAGAAGGTTACCGAGAGGAAAAGGTAAGTATAAAGGAAAGCTACCTTTAAAATGTTTCAATTGTGATAAAATAGGACATATGGCTTGTAACTATCTTGACAAAGAATCTAGTGAAAAGAGAGAATACCGAGATAATAGGTAGAAAGACAACCAATACAGAGGACACCGAGACTTCAGAAGGAGAGATAGAAAGACATGCCTAGTAGCTAATGAGGAATCCAACGATGATAAATATGATGAAACTGATATAGAGGAAGTTGTTTATGTGGCTATTAAAGATGGATCTGATGAAGAAAGGTATGAAAGAAAAAGCCCTAATATCTCACATAAATAATAATGATTCTTGGATCATAGACAGTGGATGCTCACATCACATGACGGGCGATAAACACAAGTTTGTTAAATTAGAAGACTATGATGGAGGCTATGTAAGATTTGGTAATGATGCACCATGTTCGGTGAAACGTAAAGGATCTATAACACTTCTTGACAATGCTAAATATGATGATGTATACTGGGTTGAAGGATTGAAATACAATTTGTTGAGTGTAGCATAGCTAAACAATATAGGATACCGAATAGAATTTCAGAAAGGAATTGTCAAAGTTCATGACAAGCATGGAAAGTTAGCTGCTACCGGGACATAAACAAAAGGTAATACATTTCATCTAGATGCAACTCGGAACAAGTGTCTTTATGCTAAGATAGATGATACCTGGTTATGGCATAAAAGGTTTTGTCATGTAAATTTTGATAATCTGATCAAAATAAGCAAGAAGCACCGAGTAAGAGGTCTACCGAGTCTTGAAAAACCTGAGAATGCTATGTGCCGAGGATGCCAGATGGGTAAGATGACAAGATCAAGCTTTACAAGGAAGTCCTACATTTCTAAAGGAATTTTAGATCTAGTACACACTGATCTTTGTGGTCCCATGAAAGTTCAAAGTTATTATGGTGATAAATATTTCATATTATTTGTGGATGATTACTCAAGGATGATGTCAGTTATGTTTTTAAAAGAAAAATCAAAATCTTTTCAAATGTTTAAATGGTACAAGGCAAGAGTTGAAAATGAAACAGGAAGACAACTGAAATGTCTTAGATCTGATAGAGGAGGAGAGTTCACTTCTGATGAATTTAACTTATTCTGCAATGATCATGGTATAAAAAGACAAGTATCTGCACCGAGAACACCTCAGCAAAATGGGATAGCCAAGAGAAGAAATAGATCAATTATGGATTGTGCCAGAACCCTGATGATAGAAAAAAGGGTACCTCAAACATTTTGGAGAGAAGCAATCAACATTGCAATTTATACCTTGAACTGAGTTCAACTGAAGAAAGGAACTATGAAGACACCATATGAGATCTGGTATGATAAGAAACCTAATGTAAGTTATTTTAAAATCTTTGGAAATAGATACTATGTTCATAAAGATGATAGAAATGGAAAGTTTGATTAGAAAAGTGAAGAGGGAACATTTCTTGGTTATTCTTCTAGAAGTAAAGCATTTAAATGTCTGATCAAATCATATAATAAAATAGTGGAAAGTACAAATGTGAAAATTGATGAATTTGCAGAAAGAAATGATGAAGGAAATTCCAAAGAACCAGAAGATTATGAAGAATTCATTTATGTTCAACCGAGAAGTCCTACCGAGAAAGCTGCTGAAGAAAATGAAGATAATGTCTAGTTACCGAGTGATGAAGAAGATCATATAGATCCTATTGAGCCTATATTAGCCAAATATGTCAGAAGACATCATGCATCAAGTCAGATTATAGGAGATAGGGATGATCCAATGATGACAAGGAATAAACTGAGACAGAACACATGTTTGATATCTGAATTTGAACTGAGAATAGTAAAAGAGGCATTTAATAGTGAAGATTGGGTAAATGCTATGACAGAAGAGATTGATCAAATCAAGAAGAATGACACATGGACATTGATCCCAAGACCGAAGGACAAAAATGTAATTGGTACAAAGTGGATTTTCAGAAACAAGCTAAATGAAAAAGGTGAGGTCATTTGAAACAAAGCAAGACTAGTTTGTAAAGGTTATGCTCAAGAAGAAGGAATAGATTATGGTGAGACTTTTGCACCTGTGGCTAGACTTGAGGGAGTAAGAACATTGTTGGCATATGCTGCTTTCAAAAATTTCAAGGTATATCAAATGGATGTTAAATCTGCATTTTTGAATGGTATACTAGAAGAAGAAGTTTATATAGAACAACCTGAAGGATTTGTTGAAGACAAGAGTAAAGAACAGGTCTGTAAATTGAACAAAGCTTTATATGGTCTGAAACAAGCAACTAGAGCATGGTATGAAAGACTGCACTCTTATTTAATCAAGATTGGTTTTATAAGGACAAGTGAAAACAACAACATGTACATGAAGAATGATGAGAACAATGGAATATTGATCTCAACCATATTTGTTGATGATATTATTTTTTGTGGTAATGACTCCTTATGCAAGAATTTTGGAAATGAAATATGCAAAGAATTTGAGATGTCATTAATTGGTGAGATAAAATATTTGATAGGTTTCAGATATTGCAAATGAAAGATGAGATTTTCATTACTCAATCCAAGTACATAAAGGAAATCTTGAAGAAATTTGGAATGGAGGATTCTAAACCTGTAAGTACTCCTATGACTACCAATTGTAAGCTATCAAAGAATGATGAATTGTCATTTGTTTATGAAACACTTTACCGATCCATGATTGAAAAGTTGAAATATGTTGTGCATAGTAGACCGGATATAGCACATGCAGTAGATATTGTTGCAAGATTCTCTACAGATCCCAAGGAAACCCATATGACAACAATCAAGAGAATTTTCAGATACCTGAGAGGCACTGAAGATTATGGCTTAGTATATGAAAAGGGAAATGATTTTGATTTAAAAGTTTATACTGATGCTGATTGGGTAGGCAACATAGATGACAGGAAAAGCACAAGTGGTGGAGCTTTCTTTTTAGGAGAAAGACTAGTAAGTTGGCTTAGCAAGAAACAAGGATGTATTTCACAGTCAACAACAGAAGTTGAATATGTTGCTGCAACATTGAATTGTACCAATATAGCATGGATCAAACAACTGTTGGAAGGTATAAATGAGAAAGTTACCGAGCCAGTAACTATATTATGTGATAATACAAGTTCCATTAACATTTCAAAGAATCCGGTAATTCACTCTAAGACAACGCATATCTCTATAAAGTATCATTATCTCAGAGAAGAAGTTCAAGAGAAGAAAGTTGTGCTGGAATATATCAGTTCAAAGGAGAAAATAGCAGACATCTTCACAAAACCACTGCCAAGGGACACTTTTGAGTATCTCAGAAGCAAGTTAGGGGTCCTACCCCTATCTTCTACTCACTAACAGAGTTTGGTGAAAGCATCAATTCGATGAATCTATAGAATATTATGTGTGGATTGATGCCAATTTACACACTTTAGAAGGTTTTCTAAAGGTGTGCAAGAAATAGTGAATAGAGACAAGTTGCTCTGACCGAGACTGAGATGATACACAACAAGGCAAATCATTTCACAGAGGAAGAAATCATGATTTATTTCTTTTACTTTTTGGCATTGTTGTCAAAGGGGGAGAAGACTAAATGGTAAAATCCTAAATAAAGAAGATAACGAAAGACTAATTACAGGGGGAGAAGACTACAAAAGGGAGAAGACTTCAGAAGATTTTAACAACTCAAGGATAACAAGAGAAGTCTAACAGCAATCTGAATCTGAATCAATTTGAATATCTTGTTGGTATTACCATTTAAAAGTTGGTTTTGCCATCAATGCCAAAGGGGGAGATTGTTGGCATTTCAATAGAAGAAGATTGTTGATATTCATTAAGGATATTGAGAAGGTTGTTGGAGATTATTTGATATAACTAAAAAGGGATGATAACTATCTTTATAACATTATTTTGTCATTGATGTCAAGAAATTGATTTTCTGATTCAGTATGATGTTGCCATATCTTGAGAAGATTGATTTGAAGAGAATTAAATTGTCGGTAAAAGACACAAAAAGAATGTGATGAATAAGGGGAGAAATAAGTTATTCAATGGGCAACTATTACCGAGTTAGACAATGATGAGATCATGATGTTTAGATTGTTTTGATATCCTACATATGTTGTTGATTGTAAGGTTAATACTATGTCACCGAGTAAAGAACCTAGTCGATAAACCCTAAGGTTATCGATATCGGTTAATGAAGGCGGAATGTCTACCGAGTAAAGTTTAATATTTACCGAGTTCCAACTAAGTTATGACAGATCGCATTGGATGGATAAAAGCATTATTTAATGAAAGACAATGATGAGTCGGAGATGTATAAATGATTGGTATGTTGTGCATGAAGTTTGTTAAGGATCTATGGCAATAGAAGATCGACAGGAAGATCTACAGCGCAGATTGAACTAGAATAACCTTGTGAAAGTTCCAAGAAAGGAATGCAAGTCCCAAGGCAAGGTAAAATGTTTTCAGATCGAAGGATACATTGAACCTAGTCAAGATTGAAGATCTGATGGCTAAGATTGATCATGGGAAATGTGATCAAGGAGATTAAGTGGTTAGCAAATTGTTTATAAATAAGAAATTGTTGATGAACAATGTATGCGGACAAGTGTAAGCATAGGGATGCTACATAGTGATTACTGAGCACAGAAGCTTGAAGACCTATTTGAATAACAGAGTAAGGAGCCCAACAGAGGGACAAGATAAGTCCTATGACAAGATTGTTTTGAGTAAATAAGAATCTGCTTTAGCATTTTAGATGTGAAGTTGTAGATATATTTTTATTATTGTTATTTTGTAAGTGACAGAAAATCTCTTAACCGAGTGGACTTAACAGTCTTATTTGTAAACCCTCTAGCAAGGTGACATTCTTAATGAGTGTTTGAAATCCTTTAACAAGGTCACTTCTAACAAAGTGAAGATCCTAACAAATCTGAGGGAAATCCCTTAACCAGGTCACATCTAGCAATGTGTTTGTAATCTTTAACAGGATTTGCTTTTAACCGAGCATACTCTAGAAGAGTATATTTCTTAGAGGGTCTGAAATCCCACAATGGTTTTTCCCTATTTGGGGTTCCACGTTAAATCTGGTGTTATATGTGTTATGATGTTTATGTGTTTATGAGTTTGCATGTTTAGCAGTTTTTGGTTATATTGCTGAAGTATAAGTTACCGAAGTTGAATCTGTTAATTTTATGGAAGATTAAGTTTGTATGATTCACCCCCCCCCTCTCATCTTGTTAGCTATTGGCATCATAACTTTACAAATGGTACTTGAAAGTGCTCTTTGCTTATTTTACAAGGTGCATCTACCTCCGAATGATATGCAATGAATGAAAACATAGGGTATGCTTTTCACCAGAAAGCAAAAAAGAAAAACTAACACCTACCCATAACCATGAAAGTAGATGCAAAGGATTGATTTTAGAGTGAAGTGAATGTAGACAAACAACGCAAAGTTTACTTATCCTACACTCACAAATGATAGCCAGGGAAAGAAAGAATAGTAGACCCTATTCAATAGATGATTTATTCTAAATTCAAAGCTTTATAATTAAACACATATACAATTCATTATAGATGAGTGACATTGAAGAGAAACCACAAAGAAACACAGTCCATTGCAATTTAAAGAAAACATTAATAATTAAACAAATCTTTATAATTAAACACATATACAATTCATTATAAATGAGTGACATTGAAGAGAAACCACAAAGAAACACAGTCCATTGCAATTTAAAGAAATCATTAATAAATTTAAATATTTAAAAATAGCTTCTTTACTTCTTCACTATCAAAACATGAGTTCACACACACACACACACACACACACACACACACACACACACACACACACACACACACACACACACATTGAATAAAGTAATGGTTTTTGAGAATAACCATTTTTGGCTAAGAAAAAAAATAAATATATTTTTATACACGTGATCCACAAAGCCGAAATTTAGGAAATCAAAATGCATAAATTAGAAAATATTTTAAGCATCGTGCCAAGCTACAAATATTCAAATGCCATCTACTAGAATGCTTCCAACATTCTAGTTTTGTCTTCTTCTTCTTCCAATACAAACATGTCACTCATATATCCTACATAGCCATTATTGCATTCCCATGATAACTCTGATAATCTAGTTAAAATATCTTCCTAAAAATTGTCGAATGGTAAACTTGGTTGGAATATAGGAGTTGAACCATTACTTGGAAGCACTATCTTTTGTAATCGAACTTTTCTTAACTATGAATCAATTCACTGATATTCTAGCAGTAACACTTTCTCTTTGAAAGTGGTGTGAGAGAACTTGAGTGTGACATTATATCAACTTACTTTTTCCTTAAATCATCATTACATGTTGTAATGGTTATGGAAATGTCACCACCTTGAAATTATGAATTAAATTCAATAAATGTCATTATAAGAGAATGACATTATTAAATGCTCAAACTCATGTAACCAACCTTGCATGTCCTTTCACCACTAAATTATCCATTAAGGGAGCATGTTAGAAATCCTTTGGGAACTACATGTTGGAATAAAGGATCCAAGGAACACTAAGTTGGGGTGGGGGGGGGGGGGGTGAATCAGTGTTCTATAATTTAAACTTAGTTAACCAGATCTTTAAATGACTTAATACAGATTAAGAAAAGTAAAATGCAGAAACATAAAGCAAGGAACAACAATATCATAACACCAAGTTTTTTATGTGGAAACCTGGTTAAGGGAAAAACCACGGTGGGATTCAAACCCACAATATTAGTACACTTAGATAGAAGTATAAAAATATTACAAAAGGGAATGCACATCCATTCAGGCACACTTTTTAGAGCTCACTGCTCAGATTACAAATAAGGCAACAACCCCGAAAGGCTCACTACCTTACAAATGTTTGAAAGACATTACAATGAATTTTGAACTATGAAGTAGCATTAACAAATACATGTGAATAGTTTTAGTTAAGCACAAAATATTGAATCTCACTCTATTCTGCAACACTACTCTATTCTGATATTCTGCTTCAATCCGGAGCATAATTCTAACACCTATGCACGTGGAACTGTGCACAATCACTCATACACACCTCGCACACAATCACCACACAAAAAAATACCCATTACAATTGATCTTATATATCCACATCACAAATTAAGAACCATTTCATGTTGGCTTCAATAACACGCCACAAAAGATGAAACATGTAAATGAGTCAGCTCAAATCCACCTTTAAAGCATATGTGAACCAAAACAAAATGTCCACACATTTCCGACATGAAAGCTCATCAACCTCAAATATGCAAACAACCACCAAAATCAATCCGCAAGATCTGCAAAAGCGAATCACTACACGCGACTATTATACATTGTTCATACCAAAAACATGATTACCGGATCTTCTAACTTGCACAAAACTCATCACCGAAGGCTGCAATCCAGGAATTAGGAATATTACATGACCACAAGCCTTCTTCAAAATATGCATAGAAAAATATACAACCAAAATAATTCTCTAACCAAAACTATTCACTATCGGATGTCCTACTCTGCTAACTGGACCTTACAGGACTTAAACAATCTTCACTCAATCTACTGGAATGATGAAAACCTGAAGTGTGGATACCAAAAATGATATGAGTTGCCATCAATGACAACATATAAACATGCTTGCAATGTCTCTTGCCAACAATCTCCCCCTTTGGCATTGATGGAAACACTTAGTAAAAAATGACTGTGTCGGATCAAGACCAAAATATACACACTGCAACCAAAACATTTCTCTATAGGATTCCAAAAAGCAAAAATTCCCCCTAAGATTAACATTTTTTACTCAACTAGTCTCCCCCTTTGAGATCAATGGCAAAGGTAGAGTGCCAGAAACCAAAAACCAAAAATGCTATGTACACATAGTCCTTTTATACTCACAAAAAATTGAAAATGTCAGCATAAGAATTCTTCAAGGAATTTAGGTGACTATCCTAGCTTTTCTTCAGACTCTATAATAGTCATGAGCCCACTGAGCAAGTATGCAAGTGCCTCTACTGATCTGAGATCAGATGGCTTAGAGGATTTTATGGAAGCTTGAGTATCTTTTGTTGGATATGGTTATTCATTGTTTTTGCTAGGATATGTTGTTGTCATTGATGTCAACATATTCTTGTGATTTATTCCGATGAGTTTGGGAAGATCTTCTAATTCGGTTTTGTAGTTTGGTTTTACAAATCATTGTTTTGCAGAATCCAGTATTTCCTTTGGTATATCCCAATGTGATAAGATCTTATGTTGAGGCTTTGGGATATTGTTTGGGATGATCTTGTAGATATTCACTTCAGATGGTTCATGTTTTGGTTCTCCACAAGTTATCTTTCTTTGTCACAGTTGCTGATTGGTTGTGTTCTTGAGTTTTATGATGTTGATCGATGAAGATTTGATAAGTGGTGTTGGTGCAGTTACTGGTGATGATTCTAACATGCTTGCTGGTGTTTCCTAGTCATGTCCTATTTGTTTTGGCAATTTGGATTGATTGTTGTGTGAGTTTTTAGTGGTTTTCATTAACCAATGATGATTTTTGTGTTATGCAGTATTTCTGATGGTGTAGCGTTTTGCGGTTGATCTTGGCATGATTTTCAGTGGATGTGATCATTTGGGAATTTGAATTAGGTCCATGCTATGTAATATAAATAATTATATTGGTCTTATGATCAATCTTTGTATCATGTAATGTAATTTTTGTGAGTTGAGGGTTGAGGGTTTAGCTGACCTTGTTATCAAGGTTGATTAATTGTATATGTAGGTGAGTTATTCACTTAGTTTTGTTGTTGTTATTATGTCTGTATTATCAGAGTGAGGTGAATGTGTGAACAATAAATTTATCATTCAGTGAAGTGTTGAGGTGAGATTGGTGTTGCAGGGAAGATAATTGTGCCTAACCAGAACTGTCATCAAGCATTTGTAAATGATATCATTGCAGTTCATTTTTTTTGGATTGTAGTCCAAATCATATTGTAAGTCAGTGAGACTTCCCTAAGGGTTGTAGCCTTCTGGGTAAATATATTTTGAGTAGTGATCTCTAGGCAGTGTGCTTGAATGCATGTGCATTCCCCATTATAATATTTTTCACATACTACTGCAGAGTATCATTGTACTGTGGGTAGGTTCCCACCGTGGTTTTTCCCTTAACCAGGTTTTCCACATCAAAAATCTTGGTATTGTGTGTTGTGCTATTAATTTGCTTATCTGTTTATAGCTGTAGTTTATCAGTTTTTGTTTTGGAGTTTAATTTTCTAGATCCAAAGAAGACTGATTCACCCCACCCTCTTAGTCTTCCTTCTTGATTGCTGCTAACAATTTGTATCAGAGCTAGATCTTCCGGTAGAAGCTTAATTGCTTGAGGAGATCCGAGATGGAAACTTAAGGTATTCTTTTCAAGAAGGACAGTTTGAGGTTCGATGGAAGTAACTATACTGTATGGAAGAGTCAGATGGAGGTGCACCTGAAATGTCTTGGAGATGATTACTGGAAGATTTATAAGAATGTCTATGTTGTTCCTCAGAATGGACCATCTATTCCTGATGAGGTTAAGGAAGAAAAATATAACATTAGAGCGAAGGAAGCATTTCTTAGTTCCGTGACTAATTCTGAAATGACAAATGTTATGGGAATTCAGTCCGCACATGAGATCTAGGAGAAGCTTGAGATCCTCTGTGAAGGTGATAATCAAGTAAAATTTGTTAAGTTGCAGAGTTTAAAAGGAAAGTACGAGACATTGAAAATGGGAGATGATGAGAACATACATTCATACATGACTTATAAGGTGAATGAACTTTTCCTTGGTATTAGATGTACCGATGGAAAGATTGAGGAAGATGAGATTGTTACTAAGGTGCTGATATCTTTGCCTCCTACTTATAAACATAAGGTTGCCGCTATTGATGAGATCCGGAGTGTGACTATAGTAATAAGAGATGCATTGGTTGGAAAACTTGCTACATTTGAGTAGAGCGAATTTGGAGAATCACATGGAAAGTTTGAGACTACATTTAGATCATCAACATCTATATCCGGTAAGTAGAAATATGATCCTGATGAGTGCAAGATATCCATATATGAAAGAGAAAGAAGAGAGATAGTAGAGCAAGAAAGAGAGCTTGATGAGCTTGAAGCATTGATTTCCCGAAGATTACCTAAAGGTGTTAGTAAGTATGATGGAAAGTTTCCCTTGAAATATTTTTCTTGTAATAAGATAGGACATTTTGCTTGTAGATGCTTGGAGAGAATGGCTAAGTATGAAAGACATGATAAGTTTGATAAGCATGATAGGTATGAGAATAATGAAAAATATGATAAGCTTATAAGTCTAATCGAAAGTTTAGGAACCAGAAGAATTATTATTATGTTGCAGATGAAGGTGTTACAGATGATTAATCAGAAGGAGATGAAGTTGTGTTTATTGCCATTAAAGAAGATAGACATGTACCTATTGATTCCACTAGTTGTTCTGTTGAGGAGAAAGCTTTGGCTACAAAGGTAGAAGAAAAGGGTGAATGGGTGATTGACAGCGGTTGTTCACATCATATGATCGATGATAAATTTTTTTATAAGCATGGAAAGGTATGATGGTGGACTAGTTAGATTTGGAGATGACAAAGCCTGTGTGATCCATGGGAGAGGTTCTATTTCTTTTGATGGTAAGCATAAAACTAATGATGTCTTGTATGTTGAAGGTTTGAAGCATAATCTTTTGAGTGTTGGACAGATGGTTGATAAGGGTTATGATCTACAATTCAAGGATGGTAAATGCAAGATCTTAAATGCCTTCAGTAT
This sequence comes from Cryptomeria japonica, assembly GCF_030272615.1. Classification (NCBI taxonomy): domain Eukaryota; kingdom Viridiplantae; phylum Streptophyta; class Pinopsida; order Cupressales; family Cupressaceae; genus Cryptomeria; species Cryptomeria japonica. The sequence goes on along the minus strand of NC_081411.1, from coordinate 569,813,443 downwards.
AGATATTGCATCCAGGACAAAGACTGAAGATACCATTTTTCATTTGAATGCTGGTGAGAAAAGTTGTTCGATTGTTAAGATAGATGAGAGTTGGTTGTGGCATAGAAGAATATGTCATGTAAACTTTGATTCATTGATTAAGATCAGTTCTACACAAGCTGTTAGAGATCTACCTAAGATTGTTAAACCTATTAATCTGGTATGTAAGGAATGTTAGTTGGGTAAGAAAACAAGGATTTCTTTCAAGAGTAAATAGTATACATCTAATGGACCACTAGATCTTGTGCATACTGACCTCTGTGGACCTACAAATGTTATAAGTGTGGTGATAGATACTTTATGTTGCTAATTGATGATTATTCTAGGATGACGTGGGTTATCTTTTTGAAGGAAAAATTAGAAGCATTTGACAAATTTAAGATATTCAAAGCTAAAGTTGAAAATAAGTCTGGATTGAAGTTGAAGTGTCTGAGATCTATAGAGGTGGAGAATTCTATTCCGGTGAGTTGAATTCATTCAATGAGATGAATGGAATTAGAAGACAACTATTCACTCCTAGAACCCTATAATAGAATGGAGTTGTTGAGAGAAATAACTGTATTGTTTTGGATGTTGCAAAAACTATGTTGATTGAAGGAAATGTTCCGAAGGTCTACTGGAGAGAAGCTATTAGCACTTCTGTTTACATGTTCAATAGAGTTCATATCAGAGGTGATATCGATAAGACCCCTTATGAGCTTTGGTTTGGTCATGTTCCCAGTATGAAATATTTCAAAGTTTTTGGTAGCAAATGTTATATCAAGAGAGATGAGGCTATTGGAAAGTTTGATGCTAGAAGTGATGAAGGTATCTTTTTGGGATATTCTACAAAGAGAAAAGCCTACCAATTCTATAATAAGAGACTGAGAAAGATAGTTGAGAGTGAAAATGTGAAGGTGGATGAGAACGTTGGGAAAGAGATAAGAGCTTATGATGATGATCAACATATTATTTTAGCTCCTATTCATCTTGAAGAGCCTAAGAAGAATGATCCAATAGAGACTGTTAATCCGCGTGTTTCTCAAGATCCTAAGGGTCAAAACAAACAAAAGACTCCGAGGTATGTTAAATTGAATCATTCTGAGAATCAGATTATTGGTGATAAGAATAAAGGTGTGATGACTAGGAGAAGGTTAGCTGTAGAAGAATTATGTTTGATTTCTAAAGTTGAACGTAAAGATGTTGCAGAATCCTGTAAAGACGATAAATGGATAAGAGACATGGAAGAAGAGTTAGATCAAATTGAAAAGAATAACACTTGGGAACTTGTGCCTAGACCTAAGGATAAAAATGTTATTGGTACTAAGTGGGTTTTTCAGGAACAAAGTGAATGAAGCTGGTGAAGTAGTCAGAAATAAAGATAGACTGGTTTGCAAAGGATATTCACAGCAAGAAGGAATTGATTATGAAGAAAATTTTGCTTTGGTTGCCAGAATTGAAGCTGTTAGAAGTTGTTACTTGCTTATGATGCTTATAAAGATTTCAAGGTATATCAGATGGATGTCAAATTTTCTTTTTTGAATGGTGATCTAGAGGAAGAAGTTTACATTGAACAGCCTGGTGGATTTTTATTGTCGGATGATGGAGACATGGTATGTAAGTTGAAGAAAGAACTTTATAGATTGAAACAAGCTCCTAGAGTTTGGTATGCTAGATTAGACAAATACTTGTTGAAATTGGGATTTACTAAAGGTGCTGCTGACAGTAATCTCTACTTTAAGGTTGAAAATGATAACATTCTGATTGTTGATGACATTATTTTTGGTGGTGATGATATGAGTATGAAGTTTGCCATTGCTATGCAGAAAGAATTTGAGATGTCTATGATTGGTGAGATGAAGTTTTTCTTAGGTTTGCAAATTGTATAGACAGGAAAAGGCATCTTTATATCTCAAACTAAGTATGTGAAGGAACTATTGAAGAAGTTTGGATTAGATGATTCCAAACCGGTTGGAACTCCTATGGTAACTGGTTGTAAATTGTCTAAAAATGATGAATCTTTGAAAGCTAATCAGAGTTTCTACAGATCTATGGTTGGTGGGCTGCTATATCTTACTTAGACTAGGCCTGACATTATGCATGTTGTGTGTATGGCTGCTAGATATCAATCCCACCTGAAGGAGAGTCATGTCACTGTTGTTAAGAGGATATTTAGATATCTAAAGGGAACTGTGGATTATGGTTTATGGTATCCAAAGAATGATGAGTTCATGTTGTGTGCCTACACTGATGCAGATTGGGATGGTGATATTGATGACCGAAAGAGTACTACTGGTGGAGAATTATTTTTAGGTAAGAAGTTGGTTTCATGGGCTAGCAAGAAACAAGGTTTGGTATCCTTATCTATTGTTAAAGTTGAGTACATTACTGCTGCTAGTAATTGCACTCAAATAGTATGGATGAAGCAAATGTTGAAAGATATCAAAGTTATTCATGATGAGCCTACTGTTATATACTATGATAATTCTAGTGCTATAAACATGTCAAAGAATCTGGTGCAACATTCAAAGACTAATCATATATCAATCAAATATAATTACTTAAGAGAGAAAGTCAGTGAAGAGAAGGTGAAGTTGGAATATGTATCTACAAAGGAGAAAATTGCTGATATTTTCACCAAGCCTTTGCCTACAGATACATTTATTTACTTGAGAGACAAGCTAGGGGTATCCACCCCTTATGATCAGAACTAGATGCATTGAGATGCATCAATCCGGTGGATTTCAGAGCCTTAATCTTTTATCCAGATTGATGAATTGGTGCTACTCCTCTACTGGAGTAGTCTGTGTTTTAGGGGGAGATAGTTTGGTTTTCTATTTTTGAGATCTTGGTATTGCTTTAAAGAGGGAGAGAGATCACGTGAAAAACTGCATTATCTACCTTGATCTTAGGGGGAGTTTGCTAGTGATATCTTCTTTTTTGCATTGACTATTTTTCACATTCATATGTTGCCATCAATGCCAAAGAGGGAGATTGTTGGATATGGTTGTTCATTGCTACTGCTAGGATATGTTGTTGTCATTAATGTTAACATATTCTTGTGATTTATTCTGATGAGTTTGGGAAGATCTTCTAATCCAGTTTTGTAGTTTGGTTTTGTTGATCACTATTTTGCAGAATCCAGTATTTCCTCTAGTATATTCAGGTGTGATCAGATCTTATGTTGAGGATTTGGGATATTGTTTGGGATGATCTTGTGTATCTTCATTTCAGATGGTTCATGTTTCAGTACCTTGCAAGTTATCTTTCTTCATGACAGTTGCTGATTGGTTGTGTTCTTGAGCCTTTTGATGTTGATCAATGAAGATTTGATAAGTGGTGTTGGTGCAGCTATTGGTGATGATTCTAATGTGCTTGTTGGTGTTTTCTAGTTGTGTCCTATTTTTTTTGGTGATCCGTATTGATTGGTGTGTGCATTTTTGGTGGTTTTTATCAATCAATGATGATTTTTGTGTTATGCAGTATATGTGATGGTGTAGCTTGTTGTGGTTGATCTTGGAGTGATTTCTGGTGGATGTGATCATTTGGGAATTTGAATTAGGTCCATGCTATGTAATATAAATTATTATATTGGTCCATTAATCGATCTTTGTATCATGTAATGTAATTTTTGTGAGTTGAGGGTTTTGCCGACCTTGTTATCAAGGTTGATGAATTGTATATAAAGTTGAGTTATTCACTTAGTTTTGTTGTTGATATTATGTCTACATTATTAGAGTGAGGCAAATGTGCGAACAATAAATTTATCATTCAGTGAAGTGTTGAGGTGAGATTGGTGTTGCAGGGTAGACAATTGTGCCTAACCGGAACTATCCTTAGGCATTTATAGATGTTATCATTGTAGTTCATTTCTTCTAGATTGTAGTCCAAATCATATTGTAAGTTAGCAAGACTTCCCCGAGGGTTGTAACCTTCTGGGCAAATATCTTTTGAGCAGTGAGCTCTAGAAAGTGTACTTGAATGCATGTGCATTCCCCATTGTAGTATTTTTCACATACTACTACAAAGTATCATCTTACTATGTGTAGGTTACCACTGTGGTCTTTCCCTTAATTGGGTTTTCCACATCAAAAATCTTGGTATTGTGTGTTGTGTTGTTAATTCGCTCATCTGTTTATAGCTGCAGTTTATCCATTTTTATTTTGGAGTTTAATTTTCTAGATCTTGAGAAGACTGATTCACCCCCCTCTTAGTCTTCCAATCCACAAAGCATAATATCCATCTTAGGAGTAATAAGGCTCCTAAGCTGACAAACTTTATCAACTATCTTCACCTTTTCACGATTCAGACTCATAATGTTTTCAAGGAAAGATACTACTTGTGCTTCATGACCGCTCAAGGATATTGTTAGGGGATCAAATGAATGAGATAATTGATCAAGCTGATCCTCATGCTCTTTAATCTTTCTCTCAATGTCCTAAGTAAACTTGGATAGCTTTAAACATGACTTATAGATATTTCCTCCCTCAGACAATGCTTCCTGAACACTTTTTATACCAACATCCAAAGTGATTCTATCATCAGTGACCATGTTCTCCAGTGTATGAAACCTTCTGACATGAAATTCACCACAGACTTTTTCTTCAACATATTTTTCAAATGATTTAAAGTGATTGTCTACATAATTGATTAAGATTTTTAGATTACTGGATGGAGTGTTTGATATGTCCTTTTGAAATGAAGGTATAAGTTTCTCCAATACACCAGATGCCAAAGTAAACAACTCACTATTCTATGTGCAATATTTTTCCACATCTTCACTGACTTTGGCTTGAGAAAACAAAACTAATTTGAGCTCTTGAATAGGGTACAAAGAAGCTAGGTTGATGTGGCTTTGAGCAAATTCTAGATCCTCTACATGGATCTGCTTCCCTTTTACTGGACCCTCAGTGTCTCTTGCCTTAGTAACAACTTTAACTTCTGACTACTTCTTTGAATCAACCTTATCTACAAAATCAACTTCAACATTAATCTTATCTCCTTCAGCTTCAGCTTCTTCCAGAACTGGTTTATCCTGACCTTCCGGAACAAACTTCTCAACATATTTATGATTTCTCTAGAACCGTCTCATACTGATTATCTGACAAAATTGTTCTTAAAATTTGTTTAGTTTCTCTTCTAACCTCTTTACTTCTGCCAAACATTATCTTAGTCACTTTCTTCTTGCTTTTGAATTTTTCCTTGTTTTTGTCAAGAATCTTGTCAATTTCTGCCTTTGCTATCGCATGACAGAGTTGAACTAATATATATTCTCTTATTCTCTCTTCCTCTATTCTATCAATTTATTTCCTCATGTCTAGAATGTCATATAAGCTCCAAGGAATCTCTAGCATTATTTCAATAAGAGATCTGTTATATTTATTCAAGTATTCAACAATTGCCTCTTATATAGATATCTTTCTGACATCATCCAATAACTCGTAGTATTTGGAAATAGGTTTGAGTTTACCTTCCTTGAAAATAGTTTCCTTAACCTTTCTTATAGTCATAAAAGTGTCATCTGACTGGGTCTTCTTGTTGGACTTCTCTTCATCAGATGATTTTCCTTTGACAATTTTAGTTGCTTTACCAGTCTTCTTTAATATTTCTTTCACTGCATCATCTGATTTTGTTTCCTCTTCATCATCAGGAATAAGAACTTTGGCTTGTCCTAATTTCCTCTTCACTTCACCAGATGATTTAGCTTATGGCTTGGGTGAATTGATAGGTTTTTGACAACCCGATGAGGGTGCATAACCCTTTGACTGATTAGGCTTGGGAACAAGAGCTTCCAGTTTAGCCTTCTTTGGCTTAACCATATCTTCTTCCTTCATAATGTTCTTTTCTCTTGCTCTCCAGACTTCCTCCTTGGTGATTCCCATATTCTTGACCATCTACTCAACCTCCTTCCTAAATTTACTCTATATCTTAGGCTTCTTGAACTTAGAGTGTAATTCCAATCTCTTCTCTTTGTAGGTTCCAAATCTTTCTTCTAATGTGTCCACCAGTTTTCTTAACAATTGTTGAGCATATGCATCAAGAATGTGATCTTCAACCTTATATCCCATAGGTAAGATCCATGAGGTTCTAGGCTCTACAACTTCCATAAGACACTATTCTGTATCAACCATAAAACATATTATGTCTTCATACTTCTCCACTATCTCCTTTATGCATCATGTTTTGTATTGTCTTGAAGTATCCCCAATGAATTCCATTCCATACTATAGCATCTCCGAGACCATAAAGTGTTTCTTTTATCTGCACTGCCACCGACCTGTCATAGGCCCACTACACCTTTCCAATTCCTAGAATCTCATTCATGAAGTAGAAGTATAAACACATAATCAAGGTTCAATACTTGAATACATGCCTTTTGTCTTTCTTGATTTTCTTCAAATTTCTCAATCTCTCTCTCTGGAGTACTTCACACAAATCATACTACTTATCTTCCTTCAATATCTCATATACAACATATATACATATTGCTATACCGGATACCGAATTATCTCTGTTGGACTGATATAACTTATAACCCATCACCATTGATGCGAATCAGACATCATACTCAACAATATCATGTATTCACATTGATGTACTGTCAAATTGTGAACTAGTTACCTCAGTTACCATCTAATTCTTCACATTTCTTAAGGTAGGCACTTCACCGACTGAGCTTAAGAAGGTTACTGCCTTAATTGCATCATGGGTAATCTTGTAGGGTTTATCAAGCCACATGAATTCATCATGTATTCTGCTCAGAATGTATCAAACCCACTCTAGCTCATCAAACACCAAAAAGTGAACAAACTACGTGAAACCCTTCTCATCAATTGATTTGAATTCAGGTTTCAAGCTTCCCCTTCCATCAATCATGTGCTTTGTGTACAAATTCAACATTTGGGCGCTTTTGAGCTCTTCAATATTATAATGGATGTAAACCCTAATATCTTCCACATGTAATCCACCAAATGGGATAGATGAAAAAGCACCATTTAGACCATCTTTCATAGATTTATAGGGATGGTTTTTAAAGATTGGCCTAACACTTTCAATGAAATCAACTACCAACGGGGTCGCAATACCAGAGGATGCCATATCAAAATTTCAAGCTTCAAACTGGAAAAAAATGTTAGCTGATAAATACATTTCAACTGAATGCAAAATTGGATGATGAATCCTCAATTCGCTTCAGATCTCTGGAAATTCTTTTTTCTCCTCTCTACTGCTCTTTCTCTTTGAATGCAAAGTGAGAAATGAAAGGTTTATTTGCCTTTTATCCACCACATACCTAGCTTTTAGGTACAATAAATGTACTTAATCCTAATTCTCCTAGTTACTCTGCATACCGACAACTCTTTAGGAAATCTTCTGCAGATCATCAAACTCTTTTGAAAAATCATCAAACAAGCATCTACAACCTACCAGATCTAGGTACAAATTTCCAATAGGGGGTTTGAAAGTTTTTTCATAAAAATCTCCCGCTAAGGCCTAATGCCTTAGCATAGTTACCAGATATAGTTCCAAAACCAAAATTAGGTGCGGACCCACTTCCTGTATCATCATTGCTCTTCTTTACCCAAGTCTTCTTCATTTGATATTTGATCTCTTCAACTTTTTCTTTACCTTCTCATCTGGCTTCACATTCTTTTTCTTGTCTTTCAGACCTCTTGTATTCATATTTATGCTTCTACAATACTTTGCAATGTGACTAGATTTGTTGCAAGCATAACAAACAACATTTCCTTGCATAGGTATGAGATTCATCTGATTTCTTCTCGTTCTGCATTACTTAGCAACATGTCCAAACATACCACATGCATAACATCTAGCATTTCTTTTATATTGAAAATTATTCATCATAGTTCTGCATACAATTTCCTTATGCCCATATTTATTGCATTTGAAACATTGATCGGTAAAAGATGAAGCATTATTGATCATCCTATATCTGCATCGACTAGCCATATGACCAAATTTATTGTAAACAAATCACTTACCATTGAATTTATGAGCATTAGGTTGCCTTACCAAAGGCCTTCTTGAACTATTTTTCCACTGTACTGATTTGGAACTTTCACCTTTCTCAAAACCAAGACCTTGAGTATCATTAGGATTCTTCTAACTTGCAAGCATTTCATCTAGCTTGGATGAATTGATCCGAAACTTCTCCTTGTACTCATTTTCAACTTCAAGATCATACTTAAGAAAAAGGATATGCTTTCCAAGATCTTCCTTAGTTTTATGCAATTCCTGCTTTAGTTTATCATTCTCATTCTCAAGTCCATAACTTTCTTCAGTTTTGTTTTTCAAGGACTGAGCAAGATTTTCCTCATTCTTCTTCCTTTCTTCAATATCCTTTGTTAGTTTCATTCCTATAGCTTCCATTTCATTTTTCTGAACTGCATTAGCTCTGGAAAGTTTCTCACATTATTCAGTCTTCTTCCTTAGAACTTACTCATCAATGCCTTGACTTTGTTTTTCCTAAAGCTGATCAACAAGCTCCTTTCTTTTTTCTCTTGACTTGTTCAACTAATCTTTCAGTGATTCAATAAAATTTTTAGCATCTTTCATATTTGCCTTCAATTGCTTGACCTTAGCTTTGGACTGATCTAGATCATCAAGCGCAACAAGTAGCTATTCTCTAAGACTACCAAAATCCATTGATTCACTTATAAGATCCACCTCAAGATGTTAGGCTTCTTCTGAGGAACTTGGCTTTGATACCAATTGTTGGAATCAAGGATCCAAGGAACACTGAGAGGGGGGGGGGTAAATTAGTATTCTGCAATTTCAACTTACTTATCCAGATCTATAAACCACTTAATGTAGATTAAGAAAAGTAAAATGCATAAACACAAAGCAAGGAACAACAACACCATAACACCAAGATTTTTACTTGGGAACCCAGTTAAGGGAAAAACCACGATGGGATTCAAACCCACAATATTAGTATACTCTATTAGAAGTAAAAAAATATTACAAAAGGGAATGCACATGCACTCAGGCACATTGCCTAAAGCTCACTGCTTAGATTATAAATAAGGGCAACAACCCCAGAAGGCTCAATTCCTTACAAATGTTTGTAAGAGAATACAATAAATTTTGAACTATGAAGTAGAATCGACAAATGCTTGTGAATAGTTACGGTTAAGAACAAAATACTGAATCTCACTCTATTCTACAATACTGCTTTGTTCTGATATTCTTCTTCAATCCCAAGCACAATTCTAACACCTGTGCATGTGGAACTACCCACAATATCTCATACACACTTCGCACACAACCAACACACACAAAAATACCCATTACAATCGATCTTATATATCCACATCACAAATTAAGAGCCATTTCATGTCGGTTTCAATAACACATGACAAAAGATAAAACGTGTAAATGAGGTGGCTCAAATCCACCTTTAAAGAATATGCGGACCAAAAAAAAAAATCCACACGCCTCCCACATAACAACTCATCAACCTTGAATATTCAAAAAATTGCTAAAATCAATCCGCAAGATCCGCAAAAGCGAATCACTACATGCTACGATTGTTATATGTTGGCTTGATGATGACTAATGTAATGGCTGACTTTATGTGTTGTCATTGATGGCACATACACACACACATATTTTCACATTGTCATATTCATCTTAGGTAAGACAAACCGGTACCACTCCTAAGTCTTTGTAATGCAAACTAGTATCATTTGTATAGAGAAGTCTAATCGGTTTGAAGGTGTCTAACCGATATATGTAGACACTTGGTATATGAAAGAATGGCAATTGGTTTTGGTCATTTTCACTAACACCAACTTGGAGATATTGTGGAGATCAACAAAGACGCAATTGGAGGATAATCGGTTTATGAGTTGGAAGAGGTTAACACTCAATCGGTATCAGTGTTCCAATTGGTTTCATTAATTGTGTGATGAGTTATCACTGGTCATGATGTGTTATCCCTAATAAATGGATTTGGTGGTAATCTATGATGTGTTATGTAAGATTATCCAGATACACTGCAACTAGGAAATTGTGATGAGGTTCTTGAGCCGACATAAAATCCAATGTCTATAAAATGACATTATGATGAACTATTTTTATGATGAGAGATACAAGTGATGAGTTGATGCGATATATTAAAGAAGTTGCAGAGTATATCGGTGATACAATATTGAGTGAGCAAAAGAGCATCTATACAAGCAAGATGTGGTATTTCTAGATCACACCACCTGTTGTTTTCTAATCACTACAACAGTTAAATCCCCTAACCAAGTAAGCTTTAACAAGATTCATTGTACAAATCCTCTAACCAGGTGATCCACTAGTTTGGGTTTAAAATCCTCTACTGAGGTTACTCCTAATAGGGTACTACCTTTAACTGGGTATATCTCCTAATAGGGCTTTGAGATCTTTAACAGGATTCACTCCTAGCAAAGCACTTTGTAGACCTTAACTGGTCAGTTACCTATTACTATAGATAGTTACCTTGTGAGTCCCATCTCACCGTGGTTTTTCCTAGTTGGGTTTTCCACATATAAACACTTGTGTTATGGTGGATGTTTTACTTGTTATGGATGCTTTTATATCACTTTGGATTGAATGTGTTGTGTAAATAATTATTCATCTTGGATATTATTACACCTTACTTAAGTTTACTTAGGTACATGCATTTCATAGTAGTTTGGGTATGAGACACTTGGGTGTTTGTGCCACATTGGGATAGTGTGTGTTGGATAATTTCCACCTTTTATGGTGTGATCTTGTTGTTACACTCCACATTCAGTGGGTGATCCACCTCATGTGAAATATTATATTATTTCTCCTACCTACCCACACCTATTTCCTACCTACCCTTGTTTCTTATTGAGCCACATGTCATGCTTGTGTGCTCACATATCCATATAGCCTTGCCTATATAAGCAGGCTCATATTCATTGTATGTAACATCGATTGATGATCTAGTTGATCAGTATTTTCATGTTGATAGAATATAGTTTATTTCTATCATATATTTTGTCTCTCTTATTTGTGCTTTCCATTGCCTCTTGATCTTGGCAAAATCTCACATGGTATCAGAGCTGGTCCATGTCTCACATGGTATCAGAGCCATTAAAGTGTCATTGGTTTGCTAATTGAGAGAAATTTGAAGTTATTTGGGGTTGTGTATTTTAGAGTTTTCTATTGCAAGTTATTATTGAAGCTTGATGGGTCAAATCTGAGGTCATCATTGGATTGAGCAGGTCCAAGAAAGTCAGTTTTATCTTTTGTTTCATCCAAATCGGACTTCAGAGGCCAAATCTAAAGGCATTTGAAGTTTGAAGCTACGGCGGAAATTTTCCAGAAATTATAATTTTGCAGACAATTTTCAAATAGCGATATCTCACTCATCCGGACTCATTTTTTTGAGTAATTTTTTTGTTTTGGGGTAGAATTTTGTGATCTATACAGTGGTGCAGAATTTTTCTGATTTTCGAATACAGGTTTTTTTAGAAATCGCAAAATCCTAATTTTTACAACTTTGGAGGCTTCGTTTGGGCTCATATGGACTCCTTTTCAGGTGTCATTTCTTTTTTAAGTGCATATTTTTTCATCTACTTTCATAATCTGCCATCTATTTGCAGTGATTTTAAGTAGAAATTGTACTTTCAGTATTTGGCCATTTTTGGCATATCTGGTACTTGCATTTTGCTTGGATCTTAGTTTAGATCACTAGCTTATTTGTTGAAGTCTCTTAGATCTCATTTTGAGAAGTTGTAAATTGAAATCAGAAGTCCACTTTGCCTTGTTTTGCAAGTGGCCCATTGTATATGCACTAAGTATAAAGTGCCAAAATCACCATTTTGGGGGGATTTCTTGATTGAGTATTTTGGGGGGGTGCCTTGTGTGATTGTGCCTCTCTCTATCTTGTGTTTTTTCATTTTGGTGCTATGGGTTCTCCTAAATTTCCACTTTTAACTCCTCATAATTAGGCATCATGGAAGATTAAAGCATGGAGTAAACTAATGGAAAAAGGACTCATTCATTATGTAAATGAAACTATTACAACACCACTTGATCCTAAGGCTGATCCTAATGCTCAAATTGAATGGCTTACTAAGAATTCTATGGCACTTGGAACTCTTAGAAAGTATGTATCAAATGACCTCATTTTTCACATTGATAAGTGTACAACAATTAAAGAGGCTTGGGATATTTTTAAGAAATTGTATGGTCAAGTTGATGAGATTAAGGGCCACAAGCTTGATAGTGAACTCACAAATTTGGATCCCAAGGATTTTGATACAATCCAAGATTATGTCACAAAAGCAACTGAGCTAAGAGAAAAGCTAAAGGATTGTGGAATTGACAAAAAGGATGCTCAATTGGTTTATAACTTGTTGGACAAGCTTCCTTCAGAGTATTCAGCCTTTGTATCTAGCTTTCACACCCATAGGTTAGCTCAAGGTTCCTCATACACTTCTCCCTCATTTGATTCATTCACAGAGATGTTGATACTTGAGCAATCTAAGTTGACCATGATGGTGATTCTCAAATATTCAAAGTCACAAGCTTTGGTGGCTAATAAAGGGAATCAAAGTAATCAAGGAAAAGGCAAGAATCAAAAGCAACCTAAGTCAAAACCACATCAAGATGGAGCACAATCTTCCTCTCCACAACAAGGTGATTCACCATTCTCACCTAAGAGGAAATCATATAAGGACAATCTTTTTTGTGGATATTGCAAGAAGTCAGGACATGATGAACATCATTGTTATAAGAAGGATATTGATAAGTTGAAGAATCTTCTTGAGAAGAATAGAATCAACCTACCTTCTAGAATGTCTACATCGGCTTCTTCTTCCAAGGATAAAGGAAAGGATCACTCTTTTGGGATAGATAAAGGAAAGGGACAAGCTCTTTGTGCTACTACAAGTCATGATTCAGGGAGATGGCTTCTAGATTCAGGGGCTTCTCATCACATGGCATCTTTATAGTCTATGTTTTCTACATTTGAGCCTTGCCACATGCCGTAGATTTTGATGGGAAATAATACATACATGGATGTGATTGGGAAATGATCTATTACCATTGGGGATAACTCCTTCAATGATGTGTTGTTTGTACCCCACTTGACAAATAATCTTCTTTCCATCCATCAAATCACACATGGGGCAACTAGGAAAACTGTGGAGTTCACACCCAATTCAATTATCATTAGAGACTTGGAGAGTGGAGCTATCATTGTGACTGGGGTGGTTGATCATGCATCTTGGTTGTACTCTTTTTAAGATTTTGGTCCTATATATAAGGTTGGTTCTTCCTATGTTGATGATTCAGATTTTGAGGAGAACTTTGGACATTTGAGCTTGGGGATTCTCACATGTGACCCCATTCTTGAGCCTTGCATTTCATATCCTTCTATTGATATCACACCACCTATTGCACCTGATGATGCAGCTAGTGTGACAGTTTTGCCTTCTTATGATTCAGTGCAACGGGATATTTCATGTCTTCTAGCTTCAGTTGATTGGGATGCCTACTTGATAGACATTGCAGGTTTGTTTGTGGAGTCCTACATTGCAGATTTGGGAGACATCATTGATGACATTCATCTTCTCTTTGATGAAGATGATCCTTCTTTGATTGTTGCAAGGGATCACTTTGACCCTCTTGTACATTCTCTACATGATCAATCTTTAGAGGTTGACATGATTGTGGATACTTTTGTACAACACTTGGAGGAGGTCTCTTTATCTTTTGAGGAGACATATGAGTCTTTGGATATTGTTCTACATTCATCTCCACTAGATCTTGGAGTGCCTTTTTCAGCAGTGTGGCACAATTTACCACCTTTGGAGGGGGTACCTTTCAGCATCAACATGGGGACACTTGAGCAGTTTTTCAGAGATTCCTTTCATCATGAGTATTTTTCCTACATCTTCCTTTCATGGTTGGGGAGACTTCATGGATACACCTTTGGTTTTGTTTCTTCCTAAGGGGAGGAATGTTGTTTGATGTTCATGGAGCAATTTCTTTATTCATCTTCGAGCTTCTATCATTGGTGCAGATTCCAGATTGAGGGGGGGCTTCCTAGTCTCTCTTATTCTTCTCTCATATGGGGGGACTTTTTCCTCACACGGGGTTTTATCCTCCACATACTTCTATGAGACTTCTTTGTATATGGTTTTCATCTCTCTTTTGGGGGAGGGTTGTTTTCCATTGGGTTTTTCTCTCTTTCCCCGCTTTGTGAGAGATTTGCTTGCATTGGTTTGCATGCATTTGCATTTGTACATGGGTACCTAACATGGCCTTGTTGTCAGGACCCATCGTACATTACTTAGTTGCATTGTAGACTTAAGTGCATTCCCCTAAGTTGCACTTAAGGGGGGTTGTTGGTGTAAATAATTATTCATCTTGGATATTATTACACCTTACTTAAGTTTACTTAGGTACATGCATTTCATACTAGTTTGGGTATGAGACACTTGGGTGTTTGTGCCACATTGGGATAGTGTGTGTAGGATAATTTCCACCTTTTATGGTGTGATCTTGTTGTTACACTCTACATTCAGTGGGTGATCCACCTCATGTGGAATATTATATTGTTTCTCCTACCTACCCACACCTATTTCCTACCTACCCTTGTTTCTTATTGAGCCACATGTCATGTTTGTGTGCTTACATATCCATATAGCCTTGCATATATAAGGAGGCTCATATTCATTGTATGTAACATCGATTGATGATCCAGTTGATCAGTATTTTCATCTTGATAGAATAAAGTTTATTTCTATCATATATTTTGTCTCTCTTATTTGTGCTTTCCATTGCCTCTTGATCTTGGCAAAATCTCACAGAATGCATAGTTTTATGTAAACTAGTTAACTGCATTTACCGGTCTGTGTTTAAAGTGGTATTGTTTTCACTATCATTGATTCAGCCCCCCTCTCGGTGCTTTATAAGTCTATCATTATACATTGTTCATACCAAAAAATTGATTACTAGATCTTCTAACTTGCATGAAACTCATCAACGAAGGCCACAATCTAGGAATTAGGCATATTACATGACCACAAGCCTTCTCCAAAATCTGCATAGCAAAATACACAACCAAAATAATTCGCTAGCCAAAACTGTTCACTACCGAATATCCTGCTCTGCTAACTGAACCTCATGGGACTTAAACAATCTTCACTCAATCTACCAGAATGATAAAAACATGAAGTGTATACCAAAACTGATATGATTTGTCATCAATGACAACATATGAAAATACCTGCAGTGTCTCTTGCTAACACTACAACCTTGGAAAACATGTAAAGAAGAGAGGTTGGTAGTTTATTACCACTATCTATGGCATGGAATTCCAACTACAACATTTTTTGACTTTCCTATATAAAATAATCATTATGACACTTAGAAAAGGAGTATCGGTATTTGACAGTTGATTGGGAACTTAAGAATCATCGGAAACAATTGCATGGTCCAAATATCGACCAATAAGCCAATATAGTGATTTTCTATCCATGGATCAAGGATCGCATGAAATTTTGTGGCTTTTAAATTTGGTTCGAGGGTTCAAGATAAAGGCAATATCCCGACTTTACATTGGTGCTCTGATTTTTTAAAATATCTTTTTTTTAAAAAGAGATTAATCTATCGAGTCGAATTGAAAAAGATGAAGAATGGGATGGAAAGAAGACCAAGATACAGTTTCAAAGGGGGACACTAAAAATTCAAAAAATTCAGGGTAAGAGGTAGGATCCTTATAAACTAATACTTGGTCTCTCTTGAACCTAAATGGATACTTACAACTCGACCTGTCAAGGGCCTCAACAATCGAAAACTACGTGGTTGAAAGCAGAGGCATCATTAGCAAACATGTTTCATGGGAGATAGGCAATGGCCAAGATGGTTCCTTTTGGAATGATTCTTGGGGGGGTGGAGATATAATCGACCACAATCATAACCTTGAAGAAGCTAAGGAGGTTACAGTAAGACAATGGTGGATTAAATTTTGTGACTATGACCATACCATTAACTACAATAGAGTAAAAACGTGGGTTTGGTGGTCTATGGACAATCTTAATATTAGGCAGGAGCAAAAGGATATTCTAAATAACATCTTAAGGGACCGAATTATCATACCCTTTAGAAATGAGGATGTTATTAGATGGTGTGGATCTAAAGATGGGAAATACAAAGTAATACTAGGTTATAAGCTTAATGAAGTAGCTATTGTAAAATAGAACTGGCCAACCAAACTAATTTGGAATAGGCATTGCCTCCCAAAGGCTGGAGTTTTTGTTGGAATAATGTTGCAAAGATGTGTTTGAGAGATATTTGAGAGATGTGTTGTCATTGATGTCAACATATTTCTCTGTCTGAGAGAGTGATATAGTGAAGTTCAGTGAGTTAGTTTGTTCAGCATAGTAAGTATGATAAAGATTAGAGTTTACAAATTAAAGGGTTTGTAGAGAGTTGTCTCTAGTTGATTTAATTCAAGTTTTAGAAGTCCACATGGATATTTGATTGAGTTATGGGTATCTGTGTTGTGGATGATTTTTTAGTTATTCAGTGGTGAAAAAGTTGATAGGCCAACACTGGAGCAAAGAATAAGAAAGAATTAACACTTTATAATGAGTTTCAGTTTGGTCTATACATGTCAATCCAGGGGCGTAAACTTGTGAGAGGTGTCATGGCTATATGCCAATCGAAGGAGTGAGAGTCATGAGTTGAGGAGGGATGAAATGTAGCTAGAACACATAAAAATTGCATTAATGAAAATCTAATTTAATTCCTATTGTCTTACTGTCAAAATTGCGCTAGGAACTATGACATACACTGTCACCACCAACAATAATAATAGTAGCAATTCCTTGTATAAATTCTAGATTGTAAGATTGTTGTTGAATCATTTTAACCATTAAATCATGCCCTTAAAGAGTACCAATAATGATTTAACAATCTCATGCAATAATAAATAATGCTTAATTAAATTGAAATAGTAATAAAAGAACAATCACACTCAATCACAAACAAGAAATAAAACACTATGCTATAGAAAACAAATACACATTATCATAACTATGAAAGGAAAGCTGGAAATCACCAAACATCCCTAATAAGTGGGCCCCCTCCTTAGTTCAAATGGTGGGACAAAAGAGAACTTCTACGCTGGGTTGGTTAGCAGAACATTATTTTTATTTCTCAGAATGAATGAGTTTGCGTATAAGAAATTTGCCTACCACAAAGTCTATCTAGGGGCTAATATATATACAACTCCAATAGGTAATAAATACATACAAATATACATGATTTGTTTCATCCTACACCCAACCAACTAAATATTATTGGCTCATGGGAAACCTTAGTTTCTATCCATACAATGAAAACAATTTTGTTACACCCACAACTGAAAACATATTTTAGTTTTCAACAACAACAAATACATCTCCCATTGGATATGCTAGCAGTGTTGAGGTGGCTAAGCTTTGTGACAACAAAATAATGGTGTACATGTAATCTTGGTCGCAACAATAAATTAGAAAATGCTTCCTTTAGAAAACTACTTGTATCTTTTCTCTCCTTCATTATATGAGAATTCTATCACGAGGAAACTTAATTGGGCTCGTTCTGGACAAAACCCATGTCTTGGATTTTTGAGATTCGTCCTCATTTGCCTAAAAATTACAACGCAAAATTGATTGTTCTTATCTGGTATTTTTTAAATGGGAACATTTGAGCATGAGTTGAAGTGGATGCATATTACAAACAAATTTGTTACAATAACACACTGCAAGAAATAGGAAATGGTTGAATTCTGATTTCCTCCAAACTTGCAACAAACTATTATTTATCACAAACTTTTCTCCTCAACATACTTCCACAAATCTTAAACAACATGTCTGTAATAATTGACAAATTATCTCATATGCTAAAGTGGTATGTAAACAACTTGGTTAATGTTGTTGGAAGGAATAATGCTCCGAACTGATGTGGTACGAGTCCATGTGGCAATAATAAGTGACAATAGGGTTCCTACACAAAAGGTGACAAGAAGCATGTTGCAAGATATATATTCCAAGGCATAAACTAAAAGTGCTTATCAATAAAGACAATCTATATTTAATTTTCATAATTTAATCTCAAAACTATATTAAATACCTCTTATATATATGTAACCATATGCAACATAAAGGTGAAAAAATGGTATGATATGGAATGGGAATGGAATATGGAAGTGGGTATGAGGGTACAAGAAATATGCTAAAATATGGCATAAAATGGAACATTATTTTCTCTCATCATTCCATGGAGATTTGATTGAGTTATGGGTATCTGTGTTGTGCCTAGTTTTTCAGTTGTTTAGCGGTGACAAAGTGACAATATTTTGATCTACATTACTCCATATTGTAATATCTTGTTCTGCAGATTTGGAGGTATGTTTGGGACATTGGTGTGTGTCCTAAATTCAAGTGGTTCATGGTTTGGAGGCCTGCAAGTGATTTTTCAAGGTTGGCAGTCATTGCAGTTAGTGTTCCTGAGGTTCGATATGAAGTTGATAGTGATTCTAATAATTTGTGTTGGTGCAGATGTTGCTGTGATAATTCATGATGCTTGAGGATGTCTCTAGATTGTGTGCCTTTTGTGTTGGTGGTCCACACTAATCATTGATCTTGTAATTGATGTTTTACATCGGTACATTGGTGTTCTTCATGTTCTTGTCTGATCGGATGCTTCTAATATGTTCGAGGTGTAATTCTTGGAGGTGTAACATGTTGGAGGTGAATGATTTGGGTCTATGCTATGTCTTGACCAACATTGCTTGGTCCACATGTAATATTGTATTGAGTGTGGTTGTATTTTGTAATTAGGTGGTGAGTGTTGAGTCAACCTTGATGATTTCTCCAAGGTTGATGCCATGTATAAATAATTGTAGTAATTTTGTATGCAAGTGTGGTGGTGTGTGGATGAGTTTGAGTGTGTATATGCACTAAATGTATACATCTTTTGAAGGTAGATAAGAAGTGTGAAGAAGAAAGTTGTTTTGTGCTTTAATGGAACTGAACCAGGCATTAAGGAGATGTGATTTCCTAGTTCATAATTTTTGGAAGTGATCTGTGATTGTTTGTATAGGTAGTGAGCCTTCCCTAGGTAGTAAGCCCTTTTATTTTTGAGTTGTGAGCTCTAGGCAGTGTACCTGAATGCATGTGCATTCCCCATTGTAATACTTCTAATAGAGTATACCTATATTATGGGTGTATCCCTACCATATTTTTTCTCCTAACATGGTTTTCCATGCACAAAAATCTTGGTGTTATGTGTGTTTATGATGTGTTGCTGATTTATACGTTTATGTTTAATTATCAGATATAAGAATAAATTTAAGTAGTGTGAGTTTTTGTGACAACTGATTCACCCCCCCCCCCTCTCAGTTGTCTAACCTATTTCCATCAATTGGTATCAGAGAAGGTTCCTCTGAAGAAGCTTAGTCGCTTGAGGTGATCTGGGATGACAACTTACAAGAAGGAAATTCTGAGATTTGATGGTACCAACTACTCTCTTTGGAAGAATCACATGGAGTGTCATCTGAGATGCATTGGTGAACCTTACTGGGATATTACTAAAAGAAAGTATACCATTCTTGCAAATGGTCCTTTAACTCTAGATGAGATCAAAGTGTTGACTACAATATTAGGGCTAAGGAAGCATTGTTAAGTGCTCTTATTGACTTGGTGATGACAAATGTTATGGAATTGTAGATTGCTCATGAGATTTGGAAGAAGTTGGAAACCTTATATGAAGGTGACAATTATGTGAAGATTTCCAAGTTGTAGAGCCTAAAGGGAAAATATGAGATGTTGAGGATGAAAGAAGATGAGAACATTACTTCTTACATGCAAAAGGTGAATGAACTTGTGTGTAATATCAGATGTACCGGTGGGAAGTTGGAAGAATTAAAGATTGTTGCTAAAGTGCTAAGATATTTACCTGCATCCTACAAGCATAAAGTTGTTGCTATTGAGGAGATTAGAATTTTAATAGAGGTAACCAGGGACATGTTTATTGGTAAGCTTTCAGCCTTTGAGATGAGTGATTTTGGTGATTCTCTTCCTAAGGTAGAATCTACATTCAAGGCTAGTGTTTTCAGAAAAGATAAGCATTGATATGATCTAGGAGAATGTTCTTCAAAGAGGATGTCTAGATATGAGGAGAGGAAGGGAATCGAAGATGAAGAGCGAGAGCTTGAGGATCTTGAAGCCCTTATTGTCAAGAGATTACCAAAAGGTGTCAGTAAGTATGAAGGAAAATTGCTTCTTAAATGTTTTTCTTGCAATAAGATAGGTCATTTTACCTCAAGGTATCCGGAAAGAGTTCCTAAGTCAAAACCTAACAAACCTAGATTTCATAAGATATTTTATTATGATGCCGATGAAGGTGTGACAAATGATGAATCTGATAAAGGAGGTACAAGTGATAATGAATGTGTGTTTATTGCTATCAAGGAAGATGATCCAATGCCTACCGACTCTGCTAGCTGCGTGAATGTGGAAAGAGCTTTGGCTACACAAGTTGAAGAGAAATATGAATGGGTGATTGACAGTGGATTCTATCACCATATGACAAGTGATAAGAGTAAGTTTGTGAGTTTGGAAAAGTATGAAGGCGGCGTTATGAAGTTTGGTGATGATAAAGCTGGTATAATCCACAACAAAGGATCCATATCTCTTGATGGTAAGCACAATACTGATGATGTCTTGTATGTAGAAATTCTAAAGCATAATCTCTTGAGTGTTGGACAAATGGTTGACAAGGGATATGATCTTCAATTCAAGAATGGCAAGTGTAGAATCTTGGGTAGTTCTAGAATTGAGATTGCATCAGGTACAAATACTAAAGGTAATATCTTTCATTTAAATAGTGTTGGTAAAAGATGTTTGATTTCCCAGGTTGATGAAAGTTGGTTGTGGCATAGAAGAATGTTTCATGTGAATTTTGATCATTGTTAAGACAAGTTCTACTCAGGCTGTGAGAGATATTCCTAGGTTGATGAAACTTGCTAACACTATGTGCAAGGAATGTTAGTTAGGGAAAAAAACCAAAGTTACTTTCAGGAGTAAGAAGCATTGTTCAAGTGGATTGTTGGATCTTGTGCATACTAATTTGTGCGGTCCTTATAGAGTCATAAGTTTGTAGGGAGATATATATTTCATGTTGTTGATTGATGGTTATTATAGGGTGATGTGGGTTACTTTCTTGAGGGAGAAGTCTAAGGCTCTAGACAAGATCAATATTTTCAAGGCTATGGTTGAGACAAAGACAGGTAGCTAAAGTGTCTGAGATCTCACAGAGGTGGTGAATTTACTTCTGGTGAGTTCAATACATTTTGTGAAGAACATGGGATAAGAAGACAATTGTCTTCTCCGAGAACCCCTCAATAAAATGGAGTTGTGGAAAGGAAGAACAAAACCATTCAAGAAACTTATAGGACAATGATGTTGGAGGGAAGTATTCTGCATGTCTATTGGAGATAAGTCATGAGTACTGTTGTTTACACCTTTAACTAGGTGCATATGAGAGGTGATACCAGTAAGATTCCTTATGAATTATGGTTTGGTCAATGCTCCTACTGTTAAATATTTCATAATTTTTGGAAGTACATGTTATATCAAGAAGGATGAAGATATAGGAAAGTTTGATGCTAGATGTGATGAAGGAATATTCCTTGGTTATTATACCAAAAGAAAGGCCTACCAGTGTTATAATAAGAGACAGAGGAAGATAGTTGAGAGTGAAAATGTCAGGGTTGATGAAAGAAATGAGAGACAATCCAAATCTTGCGGATATGATTTAGATGATCAGAGTGACAGTATAAACAAGGGGAAGCAGCCTCAAACCCAAGATCAAGTCCAGATCATTCCGAAGAATCCAATGCCTCAAGAAGAAGGAACTAGTGCAAGTACTGAAGAAAGAACACAAGAGTCTAAAATTCAAGAAAATCCTAAGACTCCCATGTATGTAAGGTTGAATCATTCTAAAAATAAGATCACAGGAGATATAAATAAAGGTGTTCAAACAAGAAGAAGAATTGCTAAAGATTAAGTTGAGTATTGTTTGGTTTCAAAGATTGAACCTAAGGATGCAAATGAGGCATGTAAAGATGAACATTGGGTAAAAGCAATGGAAGAAAAATTGATGTAGATTGAAAAAAATAATACATGGGATGTTGTTCCCAGACCTAAGGACAAAAATGTAATCGAAACCAAATGGGTCTTCTGGATAAAAATGAATGAGCAAGGTGAAGTTGTTAGAAACAAAGCAAGACTTATTTGTAAAGGATATTCACAAATTGAAGGAATTGATTTTGGCGAAACTTTTGTCTTTGTGGCAAGAATTGAAGCTGTAAGATTGTTTCTTTCTTTTGCTGCTTACAAGGATTTCAAAGTCTATCAAATGGATGTCAAGTCAGCAATCCTAAATGGTGACTTGGAAGAAGAGGTGTACATTGAGCAACCAGATGGATTTCAATTGTCTAATCAAGGAGATATGGTTTGCCGGTTGAAGAAATATTTGTATGGACTGAAGCAAGCCCCAAGAGCATGGTATGCAAGATTGGACAAATATCTAATGAAACTAGGATTTAACAAAGGTTCTGCTAATAGTAATTTGTACTTCAAGATTGGTCATGATAACATTATGATTGTTGAATTTTTTGTTGATGATATTATCTTTGGAGGGAATGATAGTTTGTGCAAAAAGTCTGCTAATGAAATACAAAATAAATTTGAAATGTCTATGATTGGAGAAATGAAATTATTTTTGGGTTTGCAAATCACACAGTCAAAAAAAGGAATCTTTATATCTCATTCCAAGTATGTAAAAGAGTTGTTGAAGAAGTTTGTAATGGAAGATTTAAAGCCGGTTGGTACTCCTATGGTGACTGGATGTAAGTTCTGAAAAAAAAAAATCTATTTGACAAAAAAAAGAAATTTCAATGTAGTATTACTAAAATTTCAAGAAAAAGATGAAGTAGGTGTATGTCTAACCACCCTAACCACAATCAAATCATAATATTTTTTAATATTAGTAGACTCATGTTTGGATGTGACACATATTCTTTTGTAATTTTTTTTGAATTAAATAATTAATTATAAATTTTTTACTACAACTTTTCAAAAATTGAAAAACTCATATGTCTAACCACCTTAACTTGGTCAAAACTTTATGAAATTCAATTTTTTTTAATCCTATATTAGGTGAAGCACAGAATGTGATGCATGTTTTGGATTCAAAAATGTGATGTCGTTTGAAAGTTATGGATTTTTTTCAATCACCCTATCAATCAAGACTTTAGTCACAATTGAATTAGAAAATAAATAATTATTATTTATTAAATTCAAAATAACAAACCTTATATTGTTGGAAAGTTGAGAATGTCCTTAAAAATCCCTTTTCGTTTCATCAATTTCGGCTAGAAAAAAGTTGTCAGCCACTAGAGCGAAGTTTGGAAAAGCAAGGAACACTCAAAAACACGTTTTTTTCTATTGACTTTCTAGGTTTGGAATTTCCTATCCAAATACCAATGCAATCCTAGCCAAATACCAAGATTTCAAATTTTTGTCAAAGAAATCAGATATCTGATTAAAATTGGATATCAGATATTAATCCAATATCCAATTTTTATAATTTTTTATTATAAATAAAATTAATAATATTTAGTATATTATTTTATATCGTATAGTATTAATATATTAATATGTAATATACATTATATATTAATATTATGATTTATAAATATATATATTAAAATTAATTAATAATATATATTATTAATATTTTTATTAATATATTAATAATAGAAGATATCGAATATCGGATAATATCTAGTATCCGATATCTGATACCTTGTTTAGGAGGGAGAGAGAGAGAGAGAGAGAGAGAGAGAGAGATTTGGTTGGAAAGGGATAAGGGGAAAGGGAGAGGGAGAGATAGGGAGAGAAAGGTAAGGTAGAGGGAGAGATAGGGAGAGAGGGGTAAAGGGATTTAGAGAGAGGGGGGAGAGGGAGAGATATATCTAATAGATTTTTTAGGATAGGGAGAGAGAGAGAGAGAGAGAGAGAGAGAGAGAGAGAGAGAGAGAGAGAGAGAGAGAGAGAGAGAGAGAGAGAGAGAGAGAGAGAGAGAGAGAGAGAGAGATTTGGTTGGAAAGGGATAAGGGGAAAGTGATCTAGATAGGGAGAAAAGGGGAAAGGGAGAGGGAGAGATAGGGAGAGAAGGGTAAGGTAGAGGGAGAGATAGGGAGAGAGGGGTAAAGGGATTTAGAGAGAGGGGGGAGAGGGAGATATATATCTAATAGATTTTTTAGGATAGGGAGAGAGAGAGAGAGAGAGAGAGAGAGAGAGAGAGAGAGAGAGAGAGAGATTTGGTTGGAAAGGGATAAGGGGAAAGTGATCTAGATAGGGAGAAAAGGGGAAAGGGAGAGGGAGAGATAGGGAGAGAAGGGTAAGGTAGAGGGAGAGATAGGGAGAGAGGGGTAAAGGGATTTAGAGAGAGGGGGGAGAGGGAGATATATATCTAATAGATTTTTTTAGGATAGAGAGAGAGAGAGAGAGAGAGAGAGAGAGAGAGAGAGAGAGAGAGAGAGAGAGAGAGAGAGAGAGAGAGAGAGAGAGAGAGAGAGAGAGAGAGAGCGGGGGGGGAGAGGGAGAGAGAGTAATTAGGGGGAGGGAGAGAGAGAGTGAAAGAGTCTTGGGGAGAGTGAGATTATAGAGAGAGACAAAGAGAAGGGTAAAGGTAGAGGGAGAGAGAGAGACTTGGGGAGAGTGAGATTATATATATATAGAGAGAGAGGGCTAGCAAGGGATGCTTAGTAATCATAACATATATGCTTAGTGATGACAAATGACAAGTAAAAAAATTGATCTAAAGTGCACATTTTGTTATAAGGGCATCTCTTACTTGAAACAATATTTTTAAGCTCAAAATGAGAAGCACAAATGTTTTTCACACACCCAGATCTTCCAAACATATCAACCTCCATGTACAACTTCACTATGTATTTAAACACAACAAAATCTCCCATTTTCAAATTGCAATAATTGGCAAATTTATTCCAATCATGTCCAAATTCTTATTTATGATTTGCATTCTTTAATTCCAACTCATAATCTTGTCCATTTGGGCTTTGCGACACCATATGGGAAATCATATGATTGTCTTTGTCATCTATGAACTGTATAAGAAATGCAGGTGGATTGTGCTACATTAAAGAGAGTTGAGAATTGTTCATGATTTGCATATGATTGTCTTATCTATGAATTGTTAAAGAAATGTGGGAGGAATGCACTACACGAAAGAGAGTTGAGCACTATTTATGATTTGTATACATGATTGTCTTTCTCATCTATGAACAGTGTGAAAGTGTGAAACAAATGCAAGAGGAATGTGCTACATGAAAGAGAGCTAAGCACTGTTAGGTCCCCGTATGACCCCTAACGCCACCATATGACCCCTAATGACACCATATGACCCTTGAGGACACCCTATGACCCCTTTTAACATCCTAGTACACAAAATGGCCCCTTAGGACACCATATGACCCCTTTTAACATCCCAATACACAACATGACCCCTTAGGACAACATATGACCCCTTAGGACAATATGATTTTCTAATGGGTCATATGGTGTCCTAAGGAGTCATATTGTGTTCTAACACATGTGTGGCCCCTTAGGACCCCATATGACCCCTAATGACACCATATGACCCCTTAGGACACCATAGGCCCCCTCAAGGCACCATATGACCCCTTAGGATACCATGATGTCCATATGGTATCCAAAGGGGTCACACATGGTGTTCTAACACATGTGTGGCCCCTTAGCACCCCATATGACCCTTCGGACAACATATGACCCCTTAGGACACCATATGACCCCTTAGGACCATATGGGGTCCTAAGGGGTCATATGGTGTCCTAAGGGGTCATATACTGTCATGAGGGGTCATGTGGTGTTCTAATGGGTCATATGGTGTTCTAAGGACCCACACATGTGTTAGAACACCATGTATGGCCCCTTAGGACACCATATGGCCCATTAGGACATCATGTTGTCCTAAGGGGTCATATGGTGTCCTGAGGGGTCATATGGTGTTGTTAGGGGTCATATGGGGTCCTAATGGGCCACACATGTGTTAGAACACCATATGACCCATTAGGACACCATATGACCCATTAGGACATCATATTGTCCTAAGGGGTCATAGGGTGTCCTAAGGGGTCATATGGTGTCATTATGGGTCATATGGGGTGCTAAGGGACCATTCATGTGTTAGAATACCATATGACCCTTTAGGACACCATATGACCCATTAGGACATCATATGGTCCTAAGGGGTCATATGGTGTCCTAAGGGGTCATATGGTATCCTTAGGGGTCATATGGCGTCCTAGGGGGTGACACATGTGTTAGAACACTGTATGACCCCCTTATGACACCATATGGATATCATATGGTCCTAAGGGGTCATATGGTGTCCCGAGGGGTCATATGGTGTCCTAAGGGGTCATATGGCATCATTAGGGGTCATACGGGGTCTAAGGGGGCCACCCATGTGTTAGGACATCATATGACCCATTAGGACACCATATGAACCATTAAGACATCATATTTATCTAAGGGGTCATATGGTGTCCTAAGGGATCACATGGTGTCCTAAGGGGTCATATGTTGTCATTAGGGGTCATATGGGGTGCTAAGAGGCCACAGATGTGTTAGGAAATCATATGACCCATTAGGACAATATATTGTCCTAAGGGGTCATATGGTGTCATTAAGGTCATATGTGGTGCTAAGGGGCCACACATGTATTAGAATACCATATGACCCCTTAGGACACCGTATGAACCATTAGGACATCATATTTTCCTAAGGGGTCATATGGGGTTCTAGGGGGTGACACATGTGTTAGAACACCATATGACCCCTTAGGACACCATATAGTCCATATGGTGTCGTAAAGGGGTCATATGGGGTCCTATGGGGTGACACATGTGTTAGAACATCATATGACCCCTTAGGGAACCATATGGACATCATATTGTCCTAATGGGTCATATGGTGTTCTAAGGGGTCATATGGTGTCATTAGAGGTCATATGGGGTCGCCCATGTGTTAGAACACCATATGACCCCTTAGGACACCATGTGACCCCTTAGGACACCATATGACCCCTTAGGACAATATGATGTCCTAAGGGGTCATATGGTGTCCTAAGGGGTCACATGGTGTCCTAAGGGGTCATATGGTGTAGTTAGGGGTCATATGGGGTGCTAAGGGGCCACACATGTGTTAGGACATCATATGACCCATTAGGACTTCATATTGTCCTAATGGGTCATATGGTATCATTAGGGGTCATATGGGGTGCTAAGGGGTCACACATGTGTTAGAACACCATATGACCCCTTAGGACACCATATGACCCATTACGACATCATATTGTCCTAAGGGGTCATATGGGGTCCTAAGGGGGCCACACATGTGTTAGAAAACCATATGACCCCTTCTCTCCCTCTCACTCTCCCTCGGTATCTTCCTATCCCTCTCTCTCTCTCTCTCTCTCACTCACTCTCCCTATCTACCCCCTTCTCTCCCTCTCACTCTCACTCAATCTCTTCCTATCCCCCTCCCCCCCCCCCCTCTCTCTCTCTCTCTCTCTCTCTCTCTCTCTCTCTCTCTCTCTCTCGCCCCCCCTCTCTCTCTGACTCACTCTCCCTATCTATCCCTTCTCTCCCTCTCACTCTCCCTCGGTATCTTCCTATCCCTCCCCCCCTCTCTCTCTCCCCTATCCCTCTCCCTATCTCCCCCTTATCTATCTCACTTTTCATATATGGGAACAAATTGGATATCGGATATTTATCTGAAATCCGATCCCTCTGCATTTGGGCACCAACGTTCAAATATTGGGCACTAATGGAAATTTAGGTGAAATATAATAAATATGTTTAGGTATCAGATATCCAATATGTGGAGCACACAAAATAGGATTGTTGATTGTTTTGTGCATTCCAACGGTCCCTACATTCTTGTTGCATGCGACAAACAGGGGTTTTCAGACATATAGTGACAAAATGCAACTTTTTTGAGATTCTTCTAGACAAATTTGTCATTGGCAATCATTTTAGAACATCTTTGTGGAGGTATAATGGGGAGAAGCAGTCATCGAAAACATAAAAGTAATAGAAAACTTTTAAATGAGGAATTGAAGTATATAGATAAAGAGATAGAGAAGATCATAGGAGGATAAGACAAGGTATGTCAAATATTGGTGAAGCCTTTGCAAATGTTATTTCAAGTGAAGAGGAGATTGAATTGAAAATGTTGAGCAAGTTATTGAAAATGAAAATGTAGATTTTGATATTGAAAATGATGAACATGATATTCAAATTAGGAATGACAATGTTGAAATAGAAATTGAAAATGTTCAACATGATATTTAATTTAGAAATGAAAATGTGGGAATTGACAATGAAGGTGAAAATTTGGGTATTGACATTGAATGTGAAAATTTGGGAATTGACATTGGAGGTGAAAATTTGGGAAATTTTGACATTAAGGGTGGAATTGTTCAACCAAGGGAGCATTATGTAACACCAAATTACATGAGAAATGAAGAACCTCTCATGGAAGAAAGACAAATTCCAAATACAAGACCTTCAAGAACTCCAAAATGGTTACTTGAAATTGATGAGAACATTATTGAAACTATTGAAACCAAGAGGTCAACATGAACTGTTTGATTGTGGGCTACACAAATTTTCAACCAATATTTTAGCAATAAGACATTGACCGAGCAATGCCAACTTTTTTTTCAATTACTAAAGATGCAAAATATGAGACCATTTCTAGCCAAATTGAAGATTCATATGAGTAAGATGGAGAAAAATTCTATTATTGTCAAAGATATTTTTAATGCTCTCAATTCTATTGGAAATAATAGCAAGGAAAAAGATAAGAGAGCTACTTGAAGAGTGATTACAACCTCCTTAGTAAGCCATCATTTGAGAAAGGCTCACTTTATGAGACAAACTTGTGTTGATTTGAACATAAATCATAAAACTTTGGATAGAGAACTTCTAAGAAGAGAAAGACTCGACGACCTTCTTCAAGATGAGACATGGTATTTTGGTGGGAGGCCTCCACATGTTGATAAGAAGTTGATCAACAATGGGAAGGAGGAAATTCTGCAATATTGGCACTCTAATTCTAGAATATCACCCAATGTAATGAATGTTTTAAAGTTAAGAATTGGCAATCAAGACTGCACACCACATCCTAAACATTTCTTGGAATCAAGCCAAACAATTTTTAACAAATTTTTTTCTGAAACACATCCACCTTTACAAATATCACAAAGGGCCTTTGAATATTTGAAGCCATTTTATTATGTACCTCTTAAGATTCATAATACATGTTGCAAATACCATGTGGAGTTTTCAATGTACCATGGAATTTTATGTTATATTTGTTCTACATTGCATAGCAATGATATGTTAGAGGAGTGTGATGCAATGCAATTTCCAAGATCATCAAGAGACTTGCTAGATCTATTTTTATACCATAGAGATAAAGGACGCTTTTTCTTTAGAAATGATTGTTTAAATGAGAAGTGCTCACAATGTGGTGGCTTTTCAAAGTTTGTTTCTCGTTTTAATGAGGGTAGTAGACACGAATTTGGAAAGAGTATTGTTGAGAAGAAAAGATATGAGACGGTGAAATATACTTTGAAGAGTGGAGTTGAAGGTTCTAGATGCGAGTTGGTCTCCAAAGAAGTCATCATTGCTGATTTTATTTTAGATTTTAAGGAAAATATTTTCTACAAGTTTGCAAGGCATACCCATTGGTCTTAGCGGTTGGATAAATTGTTCAGAGTGTGCAAGAACTCTTTCCTGATTGACACTGTTATATCAGTGGTCGATTTTGCATATTAGTATACATTGGAACCATAAAATGAGGTACAAGCTCAATATTACAATTCAATTCAGACTGCTATTTTTGTTCACATAACATATAGACATGCCCCTGATAGTACATAAGAGGAAATGAAGATATCATTTTTATATGAGTGATGATAGATCTCACTCCTCTCAGTATGTGCAACATTATTTTGAGGATATTTTTGAGCTCTTGCAGGATAAAGTTATTGCAATACACCAACATATCATATGGTCAAATAATTGCACAGGTCAATTCAAGAATGCTCGTATGTTTTATTGGTACCCACAAATATTTTATGCTCTTTCTGAATGCGCCCTGTTAGGAGCCAAACCCGGTTAGAAGCTTACAATGATGCCCTGTTAGGAGTCACTCGGTTAAGGGATTTACCTCAGCCTTGTTAGAAGCTTTGATCTGTTAAGATTAACCTCGTAAGAGGATTTAGAACTTAGATATTGAGTCACCTTGTTAGGGGATTTTACAATGTGAGGCCTGTTAGGACCTACCCGGTTAAGGGATTTTAGCTGGTGTAATTGTTAGAGAACAATAGTGAATGATCTGTGTATAGAACTCTACTACTTGCTTGATCAAATCCAATTAAGTTCTACTTCTGCATCTCTCTAGCAGATCTCACACATTGGTTCGGCTTCTCACACTTCTCAAAATCACCGACACACCAAAACATCAATCTTGCCGACATAAATAACTTTTACAACTAGGTTGGCATCAAAAACCTAAGACTTACTACATAGATCATCACAAGTCTTTACAACTCATTACGGATCATCATAGGGATCATTATAATCAATTACAAATCAATATTGGTTGTTGAATGATCATAAATTGTCACAACAAGTTGATCTGGTACAAAGTCAAACCCTTAGCACATTTCGCTAAGCACTTTGCACATTCCTAAGAAATTCATTTTCCAAATGCTCCAAAACATATTTCAAACTCATCACACAGTTTGTGTTGCATTATCATCAACACGTGAACTAGATGTGGATCACTGCCAAACCAAAAATCATTACCAGTTAAGAGAATTGTTTACCGGTCCTTAAAACCTTCTTAAACCCTGGCAAAACTTCATAAAAAATTCAGAACATGCCTTCCAATAACTATCATAGGATGCGGTTCCGGTTATATACTCAAATCCATCATAAAAGCTTATGTATCAAACCACAAGTCACTAAACATTGCCAATCACCTGATTCCTTCAAAACTTGTCTGCTTTACCGGTGAAGGTCTTAATTCATAGTCTTGCCAGTATACTCTATCAAACTATCAAATTCTTACTTCGGTAGACCAAATAACTTAGCCAACAAGTCAATCACCAAAAACTAACTGTAAACATCATTAAACATCACTTGAACCTAGTTGATATCAATGGTAATATATAAACTGATCATGTCATCTTCCTCTACTGGTACAATCATCCACCATCATCTCATCTTCATCAGTAATGCCAAACATGCCAACAATATCCTCCTTTGGAATTGATGGCAACACTAAATATCCACATACTCAACTCATACTATTTCGCTCCATTCTGGACCTTCTCTGCAACTCTTCTCTTCTTTGTTGCATCTCATCTGCCGGTTACACTATATTTACTCCAACTAATCATATGTCTTCTCTTAATCATATTTCTTCTCCCCCTTTGGCAGCAATGCCAAAGGTGCATAAGCATCACAAATCATCAATTTTTCTATAGTTGTTGTCTTCAACATGTCTACAAACACATCTAAGATGCTCCCCCTGCAGAGTAGCCTGCATCTCATCAATCCAAAGTGAAAAATAGTCATGAAGCCCACTGGATTGATGCATCCTACATTCTAGTTGTGTCTGAGTAGGGGTTTGACCCCTAATTTACCTCTGAGATACTCAAAGGTTGTCTTCAGCAATGGTTTTATGAAAATATTTGCTAGTTGCTCTTTGTTTGTCACATATTCCATGCGGACTTGTTTTTCCTGTACTCTTTCCCTTAGAAAATGATATTTCAATTCTATGTGCTTTGTTCTTGCATGTAACACAAGATTTGTCAAAATATTGATTGCACTAGTATTATCACAGTAAATAATTACTCGTTCAGACATGTCAAATCTGAATCCTTTAAGCACATGTCTCATCCAGATTGCCTGCGTGCAATTCATTGATGTTGCAACATACTCTACCTCTAGTGTTGACTGAGAAACACATGTTTGCTTCTTACTTGTCCAAGCAACCAATCTTCCTCCAATAAGAAAAGCTCCACTAGTAGTGCTTTTCTAATCATCTACATTACTTGCCCAATCTGCATCAGTAAACACATCCAAAGAGAAATTTCCTTTATAAGAATACCACAAACCATAATCTACTATGCCTTTTAGGTGTCAAAAATATCCTTTTCATCGCTACCAAGTTAGTCTCCTTGGGATCCTTTTGAAATCTAGCAACCAATCCAACAACATGTGTAATATTTGGTCTACTATGAACATCATAATTCAATTTACCAATCATAGACCTCTATTCTTTCTCATCCATAGATAGGGAGTCATCTTGCTTAAACAACTTGTAGCCTATCACCATCAGAGTACCAACTGGTTTACAATCTTCCATGCCAAGTGTTTTCAACACCTCTTTGACATACTTACTCTGACAGATAAAAATTCCAACATCCAACTACTAGACCTGTAACCCAATAAAAAAAATAATCTCTAAAATAAGAGACATCTCAAATTCCTTTTTCATCTCCTCAGAAAAATCCATGCATAAGTCATCATTACCACCAAAAATAATATCATCCAAAAATACTTTAGCTATCAATACTTTCTCTCCATTAGTCTTTAGATATATGTTACTATCCTCACTCGTACGTTGGAATCCTATCTTGATCAGGTGTGCATGCAACCTTTCAAACCATGCTCTCGGTGCTTGCTTCAATCCATACAGTGCCTTATCTAGTTTGTAAACCATATCTTTGTCTTCAGACAAAGCAAATCCATCCAGTTTCTCTATGCATACTTCTTCTTCAAGGATGCCATTGAGAAAAACTGATTTAATATCAATCCAATAGACTTTAAATCCTTTAAATGCTGCATAAGCAAGTAGCATTCTTACTCCTTCCAATCTTGCCACTGGTGCAAAGGTTTCACCATAATCTTCTCTTTCTTCTTGTGCATAGCCTTTGCAAACCAATTTTGCTTTATTTCTCACAACCTTTCCTTCTTCATTTAACTTGTTTCTAAAAACCCATTCGGTTCCAATCACATTCTTGTCTCCCGGTTTTGGAACAAGTGTCCATGTCTTGTTCTTCTCTATCTGATCTAACTCCTCATTCATTGCACTAATCCAGTCATCATCCTTTAATGCCTCTCTTACTATTTTCGATTCAATAGTAGAAATCAGACAAGAATTTTCTCTGATTTTCCTCCTTGTTTGTACTCCAACATGTTTATCTCCAATTAGTTGTTCCTTTGAGTCATTTAACCTGACATACCTTGGTATAACCAATTACGGTGTTGTGCTTCCTTCTTCATGTTCTTCATCACTCTCTACATTTACCGGTTGAGCACTTATTTTTGCAACATTTTTCTCATCAGTCTTCTGCACTTCCGGTTCTATGAACACAAGTCTTTCTTAATTTTTATCAAAATCTGATCTACTGGACTCACCAAATTTCTCAAGGAGTTCATCTATCTTCACATTAGTACTCTCAATGATCTTCTTAGTTCTCTTGTTATAACATTTAAATGCCTTACTCTTTGTAGAGTAACTAAGAAAAATGCCTTCATCACACTTAGCATCAAATTTTTTAGTGTAACCATCTCTCTTAATATAACATTTACTCCCAAAGATTTTGAAATATCTTACACTAGGAGTCTTTCCATGCCATAATTCATAAGGTGTTTTGTTATTACCTTTTTTGACAAGTACCTGGTTTAAAGTATAGACAACAGTGCTGACTGCTTCTCTACAAAACATCTTCGATACTTCACCTTGAATCAACATGGTTCTAGCAGCTTCAACAACTGTTCTTTACATTCTCTCTACTATCCCATTTTGTTGTGGATTTATATGAGCTGACATCTGCCTCTTAATTCCCTGTTCATCACAATACTTCACAAACTCATCAGAAGTAAATTCACCTCCCCGGTTAGATCTCAAACATTTTAGATTCTTCTCGGTATCTTTCTCAACAAGAGCTTTAAATGCTTTAAACTTACTAAAAGTCTTAGAATTTTCTCTCAGAAAAGTTACCTACTTCATTTTGGAATAATCATCAGTAAAGATCATAAAATACTTATCACCAAAATATCTCTTAGTCCTCATAGAACCACAAAGATCACTATGAACTAAATCAAGAATATTCTCTAAAGAAAAAGACTTACTCTTGAAGGATATTGAGGTCATCTTACCCATCTGACAATCCTTGCATAACACATTGTTCAGTTTCACAAGATGTGGCAAACCTCTAACAATACTTAACTTACTAACTTTAATCATATTGTCAAAATTGACATGACAAAATATCTTGTGCCACAACCAGCTGTCTTCAATCTTCACCACCAAACAATCATTTACATTAGTATCCAGATTAAATAAATTACCTCTAGTCTTCTTCCTAGCAGCAATCAATTCTCCATTATTTCCAAGAATCTTGCACA
Organism: Cryptomeria japonica; assembly: GCF_030272615.1. NCBI lineage: Eukaryota > Viridiplantae > Streptophyta > Pinopsida > Cupressales > Cupressaceae > Cryptomeria > Cryptomeria japonica. The sequence continues at coordinate 569,778,798 of NC_081411.1, read as the reverse complement.
CTCCACTTTTGTTTCAAGTAGATATCCCTTATCATTAAGTTATCCAACACTCAAGAGGTTATGTTTTAGTCCATCAACCCAAAAGACATCATCTGCATTACTCTTCCCATTTAATGACATTGATCTTTTACCTTTAACCATGGATGGAGAGTTATTACCAAATCTTACAACACCTCCATCAAACTCTTCAAGGGATAGGAACTTAGTTTTGTCTTCGGTCATATGGTGAGAGCAACCACTATCTATTATCCATTCATCACTATTATCCATATGAGATACCAAAGCCTTCTCATCAGTCAAATCCTCCTTCACAGCAACAAATACTATCTCCTCATTGTCATCTTCTTCTGATTCATCATTGGTTACACCATCCACTGCAACATAACAATGTTTCTTTCTTTTTCCATTTGATCTCCTTAACTTATCTTTCTTATCAGTGTTAGGGTAGTTAGCAGCTATGTGTCCAATATTACTACAAGAGAAACACTTCAAGGGCAATTTACCTTTATATTTACCTGTTCCTCTAGGGGATCTTCTAGCTAGTAATGCCTCAAGTTCCATTAGATGATCTTCATCATTACCATCACCTCTGCTACCACCATGACTAGACCTATAGTCATGATTATGACAAACATATTTTCCTTTCCTTACTAATGTACTGATTAATAAAGCCTTAAAGGAAGATTTAGAAGGTTTGGATACACTATTATCAAAGTTGTTAAGTTCAAATGCAGTTAACTTTCCAATTAAAGAATCAATAATAACTTTATCTTTTGAAATGGATCTCAGTTCTTGAGTAGCAGACACTTTGATAGAATACTGTGGTAAAAGAGTTCTAAGCATTTTTCTAACAATGGTATCATCTTCAATCTTACCTTCGGCACTCTTTATTCCACATGTAGACACCTTAAAATGTCTCATTAATTCTACACTAATTATTCATCTATTTAATTAAGTAATTCTTTAATTATTTGATTAAATTAGCTATTTCTTCTAATCATCACCCTTCAACACTTCTGATTATTCTATTTCTACTCTCAAATCATTTTAATCAGTTAACCATATCTCAATTATTAATTAAATATCAATTATTTAACTAATTACTACCTATTCCTTAGTTAAATAATCTTTATTATTTAATTAATTCAATTTCCTAAGTTTAATTAATTTCATTTAAATTATTTAAATTAATTAACTTATTCCTCCAATTCCCCAAATTATAATTTTAATTAATTCCATCCAATTTCATTTCATATTTCCCCAAATTCGAATTTCATATCATCAAATTCATATTTCCCCAAATTTGAATTTCAGTTAATTTCATGTGCATTTCAACATTCGAATGGCCAAATTCAAATTTAAATTGAAAATGAAAATAAAATTCAATTTCAAATTACTACAACACATGCTAAAATTAGAACTAATTGATCAAATCAGTTGTCTAATTAGTTAATTCAGTTAACTCATCAATCGTCCTTTTTAACTTTCAATCACCTTTTTCTGACTAATCTATCTATCCAGTCTTCTAATCAATCAATCCAGTCAACTAGATAGTCTATTCAGTCTACTAGTCAATCAATTGACCTCACTGATCAATTTAAATTGGTTATCTGTCAATCAACACTTGAGTTCCATTTCTCACCCCCTTTGTGTTGAAAATCTATAAATTCAACCTCTCTTCTCAATTTAGGCTAAGAATCACAAAATCAGAGTCTTCAAAACATTATGCAGGAAATTGGTGCAATACCTGAGAGCCACCAACCACGCAAATTGGAGAAGAACAATGGAAGCAAAGATGCAGAATGAGGGAGTTTTTATTTGAATTCATTTCTCATTTCTTGTATTGATTTTTATTGATTATGTTTGATGTTTGTTAATTAGTTGAGAATTGGTGACTCATTCTTATTTGCTAATTACCTTAATACATTCATGACATTTAGGCATAGAAGCAATTGTGAACCTGACATGAAATATTCTAACCTTCATTTTTTGTTTCGACAAATTTTGCAGATCCGTACGTGGGCAGGAAGTTTGATCTCGCAATTGCATATGCATAAATTCACAATTACTTATAAGATGTCGCAATTGCTATCATATCATATCACAATTGCTCAGACAACATATCATGATTGCTTAAATATGTCACAATTTCTTTAAGGGATTGCAAAATTTAATTTTTATTTGTCATTTCTTCATTGATTGATATTGCGCACCTAACCTAGAAAAATCATCAAATTCTGGAAATTTCCCTTTTTTGGCATAAAATGGTTCTAATCTGATGGCAGGAAAGCTAAATTTTGAAATTGCAGGTGCCAGAAGGAGAAAGAATAATATCAAAGAAAGTGAAAAATTCTATCTTCTGTCTAAATTTAAAAAAAAAATTAAAAAAAAAAATAAAATTTGCAATTGCTCTGACAGAAAACTGCAATTGCTCTGTCAGAAATTCACATTTGCTCAGTTATCAGTTCACAATTACTATTATATCAGTTCACATTTGTAGGAATGGGTTAGAATGTGTCTGTTTATTTTTCTCTTTGTTTATGTCATTAATTGCCTTTGTTTCTGAAAATAGAGGGGTCAAATCTATATCCAACTTTGAAAAGTCATAATTTTTCACTCTGAACTCGAAATTGCAAACCGCTTACATCATTGGAAAGATCTCCAAAATTTCTAGTTCTAGTCCTTTTTGGACCTACCTACGACAATATCCTTAAAGAACCATCCAAAGTTTTGAAGGCTCAAAATGCTCCGAAAATGCAGTTTACTAACATGTAGAAAAGTACCAAAAATTATATTTTTGATATTTTTGAAATTTGTAACTGAAAAAAGAAAAAAATTAGGCTAGATAGCCCACCATTTGTTGACTAACATTATTCTTTTTTTGCAGGGGTAGCTTAGAAACATGTCTTTTTGGTGCTTTAAATAAAGAACAAAAACAACTTTCTTCATTTCTATGCTGGTTAAAATGAACACCATGTATGTGTGGAGCAACATCTCCACTTAGAATAGAAAATCATTGCAATGAAAGGATAAAAAAGAACTTTGTTTTTTGTGTCTTTGAAGGGATATGTATTATGCACTCCCCTTCAATGGGTGATCAGAAAACTAGACTCTCTTCCTTCATGCTTTCCTTTATTTTTTGCAATTAAATCCTTTAGAAGGCTTGCCCTCTCGAGTTTCCCTTAGGGCGCCATTAAGGGCAGTGAGAGGGGAATGACCTAAGTGGCCAACGACTAAAGCCAAGCAATCCAAGGCACTATAATCAAATGCGTATGTGATGAAAATCATGTGCGATGAGTGTTACATGTTGTCATAATGGCGTTATGCCTCCCTCAGTGCCTATATGGTGCATTAAAATCTGTAGAGTGTAACCTTTATAGACTGGGAGACCTCCCTCAACGGAGTGTAAAACGCTCCTGATTGTGACCACTCAAATGGAACCTTGTCTAAACACCATAGAAATGACAAGCTAAGCTGAGTCAGTAACCAGACACTTGTTTTATCACAGTGCAAGGGTGGGGAAGAATCTTCCCCCAAGACACTCACCATATATCTCCCAAGATAATGGGTCAATTGAGGAGCAATCTTCTTTGGTCTAATTTCTGAAAAAAGGCAAAAAAGTGGGTGCACCTTAGGGTGTGATAGGGTTGTTTGAGTTGACGGAGTATCAAGATGTGGGTTATGATAATACTTGTGACCTTTTAACCTTAGGAGAGTCTTCTTGATGTGATATTGAATTTCCAAAATACAATGAAAACAAAATGGGGTCTTGAAAAAGACTCCAACATTCATGGGAATTTGAAAAGAGTTCCTTAAACAAGTATTCTTTTCATGGTTTTATTCTTTTTGATGTGTCTATTGTGTCCTTTACTACATTTCACCAAGTTCAAACATTTTAGAAAATACCGAAAAACAAAGTGGAATGTCAACCAATTTTTTGTCAAAAACATCAACAAGATCAAAACCCCTCAACAAGTCAAGTTTCAACATCAACATCAAATCAAACTTTTGCAACATTCTGGAAATGAAGAAAACATATTACTTGTTGTGATCTTAGGTTCAAACTAATCAAGAAAACATCATGGATTGGTGTTATATATTTCATAGGGAAGGCGAAGAATTCATCTCTTTCATTCCTATTCCATCACCATCCATAGAAATCTTAGCTCAACAAATCAATACTTTGCAACAACAAATGAGAGACATGACTAGTCCTAGTAACCATAGGGGTTGGTTAGAAAATATGATGAGGGAGGTGATAACCACAAGGGAATCATTATCAGGCCAACCTTCTTGTTGTTGTGAGAACATTCAAACATGCCAACCTTCATTTTTCAACAAAATCACTCCTACCTTAGTTCAACCATCATTAGAGTTGTGTCAACCTTCTTTCAACCCAACATATTAATCATACTAATCATATCAACCCAACATTCAAAGTACCTCTTTCAACCAAAATAAAACCTCTTTCAACAAAAATCATACTCCTTCCAACCAAAATCAAATCCCATTCAGCCAAAATACAAATCAATCATATCTATCCACCATTTCATCATCCCCTAAGGTTACACAAGACCAATCCATGCTATCTTCATCCAATAGCACAATCTCCCAAGGGCTATCCATAGCACAAATCCAATCTAATCCAAGTCATGATTCAAAGAGTCTCATTCAAAATCCTTTCTCATCAAGTCAAAATGTTGAAAGCTTCCAAAAACTCCCATGCAAACTTCCCCATGTCAGGAGGACAATCCAAAATCAGAAGAAATCAGTCATGAAATAAATCAAGATCAAGAACAAACCTTTTCATCATACCCAATTTTCGATCAAGATCCCGTCGACCAAGAGTCTTATGATGATCCCCTCATTCTTTTCTATTCCACTTATAATAAAACCCTTGTTTCACAAGAAAAAGATGTTCTTTCAAGTATCATCCAACATCCACCTCCTAAACATGTTATCATTTCTCCTAGTCTCTCTCATGATTCCAATACACAAGTTGTTCATGAACCCCTTATCAATAAAATCAACAATCTAGATCATACTACACAGGACTACTTGTCAACAATTGTATTTGCACCATCATCAAATTCCAATGTGGTGACACAAACAAGCATGGCACCAGCTAATGAAATCAACACCCAAATTGTTACATCATCTTCTTCAAGCACAAGCATAACACCAGCTAATGCGATCAACACCTGGTTGGCTTTATCGCCCTCTTCAAGTGCATCAATAAAAACAAGCATAGAACCCAATCTTGTCACAACTTCGAAACCAAAATCTATTTTCCTCATACACCCACACTTGAAAGATTGGGGGGAAGAAGATTTACCACAACTAAATTGGTTTGAAAATAAGGAGGCTATAGTAGAAATTGTACATGAAAGACTCGCAGTCATATATCCTATTGAAAAAGACAGGTTCATCCAACTCTTCAAACAAAGACCAATGAATTATCTACACAAATTTCATAACAACTCAATAACAACATGCACCTAAAAATATATTACATCTAAGGGTGGGTTCATTTCAATTTTCAGTACTGCATTGCATATCTCCATTTCAGAGTGCGTCATAGTTGCTTGCATATCACCATTGTACAACATATAGTTGCATATCATTATTGCTTTCTCATATAGTTGTACCAATAAAAATATGATGATTGTCTAGGTTATTCACTTGTCTGCACTGAAAGGAACAAAGGTTGTCTCATTTCCTAGATACTTGTTCATGAAGTCTTTAGGAGGTCTTTAGTCATTCATCTTCAACGTCACCTTGTGATTAAGCTTCATCCTTGGTCATAGTTTCACTATCAGGTCTTGTTACCCAAAATATATCAATTTCTATATCTCACACATTAATCAATGTCTCTAAGTCATTACAGATACCTAGTTGGTCATGTGGCTAGTGAAAAATCTAATATTTTTCTGTAGCGCCATTGTAATTGTCATACTTGAGTAGGTTTCATTACTTACAAGTCAAGGCAAAAATTAAAAGGAAAAAGTGTTATGACAATATCCATCTCAAAGCAAAAAGAGCAGAAAGATATAGCTGAAATATCATGCATACAAGTGCAACAAAAAGCTTGACTATGGTAACATGCAAGTAACTCCATCAGGTCTATGGACGCCTACTAGCAATGGAGAAATATTTGAGAGACTATAGTGCGTAACCTCGTTGGAGCCCTAAAAGCTTGCTCCCAGTGAGGCTCTATCTAGGTTGCTTTTGAAGTTAGAATAACTCACGTAGCTAGCCACATAGGATTCCAAGGGTCTTTGATGGTTATAAGAGTCAGAATGAACTCAAATGCACACATGGGAAAAATAAGTTCAAAGTTTCAAGAATTAATGGAGAAGTTTTTTGTGCCTCCATTCATAAATCTTGGTTACATAGTGTGTTAGGTTGGATGGTCTAAGTCTTTTGAGAATGGATTGAACTCCTATCTCTAAAATGTTTCACACCTTTAATCCAATTAGTGCATTTCAGAATGAAAGAAACACACACTCATCCTTGTTCAAATAGGAACTACATTTTTGTCATGCATCCTGCATTAGCATAACTTATATCAAAAATTTATTGTCTCCACCGCATTATGCATCATCATGTTATCATCATAGGTCTGCATACTTGGGGGCATAACTAAAAAAATCAATCCTAAAAATCATCAAATGTATAAAAAAATTGATCAAAAACATCCACAAAAATTCATGGAAAAATCAATAAAAAACATTCACAAAAAGTCCTGAAAAAAATCAATCAAAAACATTTAGATAAAGTCTTGAAAAAGTCATCTTCAGACATGTAGTGTCATGGTTAAAACACTTTGTTGCTGAAGCGGCCACCAAGGTTCAAACCCCTGTTGGGCCATTGTGATCGTAGGCCTCGTGTCTTCACTGGGCCCTTGTGCTCGCGAGTTTGAACAAGTGAAGTATGAGGATGAGGTCCCTTAGTTATGGCCTCACTGGTTCATAGCTTCGGGTCAAAAGCGTTTCACGTGGATCTGGAGGGCGTGTCATGCCAGCATCGCCAGTCACGTTAAAAAGTTTACCAGACATTTTTAAAAAAATTGGAAGTCTTGAAAAAATCAATAAAAAAAATTCAGATAAAGTCCTAAAAAATCAATAAAAAACATTAAGATAAAGTCCTGAAAAAATCAATCAAAAACATTCACAAAATGTCATGAAAAAATCAATCAAAAACATTCACAAAATGTCATGAAAAAATCAAAAAATCAAATCAAGAAAGCATGGGCTATCCATCAAATCAAATCAACAACATACAAACTCTCAAAGTCTAAAATCAAATTGATCACATGTCTTGTTAATCAATCAAACTCTATCAAACAACAACATGTCTTATACAAAGAAGGCTACACTTGAAACTAGACAGATCGGTCTTATACGAGGTACTCACTCTTTGAAACCAGACATTCCTATCAATGATCACACAAATCAAAACAATGACATAGATCAGTATGACTGCTGAATTTTGTCCAAGTTAGTCTTATCTTTATCAATCAATGGCAAGTCATGTTTCATCAATAACAAAAACATTTGAAAACCATAAAAAATACCAAAAACATTCAGAAAAAGTCCTAAAAAAATCAAACAAAAACATAAAAAAGAAAAATACCTAAAACATATAAGGTTGAAAACTCAAAATAACATCAAAAAACACCACAAATACAAAAAATCAAAAAATAAAGCCTAGAAAATATTACACCACAATTGATGTCAAAATCCTATGCAATTGCTAATATTACACCACAATTAATGTTAAAATCTGGTGCAATTGCTAAAATCCACTAGAATTGCTAGAATGGGGCAAAAACACAAAAAAATCAAAATATCAATTCATGAAATACCAAAACATTGAAAAATAAATAAAAACAAACTAAAAATCCAAAACCATCAAATATCCTAGCAGCTATCCAACAAACACTTTGCACGAAGTTAAACAAAAGATACAACTATCTTGTCAAAACATTTGAAATCAAACTAATCAACTGTCTAATCTATCGAATTATGAAACTATCAATGTGATCAACATCTTGTCTTAAATAGAATCGATACACTTGAAACCAGACAGGTCAATCTTAAACAGAGTCCAAAACTTCTGAAACCAGACATTATCAAATCATATCAAGCAATCACATGAAGACAAAAATCAGTATGGTTGCTGCATTTTGTTCTAGTTGGTTTTATCTTTTATCAATTGGCGAAGATCATGTTTCTAGCTACTCAAGGATGTCCAAAAAGTGACTAGAGGAGCCATGATGGGCATGATCCTTTTCTTTGTTTGTTGTTTGTGGTTTGAGCCAATGAAGTTCTGGGGCAATTTCTCTAGTGGGTATAGGAGCATTTAGCTTGTGAATGGCACACATACCTCGACCCCTAGTGTATTTCCTAGAATGGAGGGGTTCATTCCTTGTCTGCTACATGTTTGTTTCTTTGCAATGAGATATATTTACATTTTGGTTCCTCATACCCTGATGTACAAATCTTCATTGTTACATAATAAGGCTCGATGATAAAAATGTATTGCACTATGAATAAAGACAAGAAGACTATTCATCATCAATCATTTCATTTCATTTTTCTAATCTCATCATGTTGATTGTCTCTTCGGGTCATTCTCTCATCAAGAATATTTTATTGAATCAACCTTTTCAATTCTTCCAATCATTCTAACATGATCTCTCTCATCAATTAATTTTAATATTTTCATCTATGATTCCATCATTTTCTCATATCAACTATTCTATCTATCAAACAATTATTCTACACTTTCATCATATTTTGATCTATCTTTGTCTTATACAGGATGTATTTTCCCTAAAACCAAATGCGATCATCTATCTTTCTATATTATATAGGATGTATCCTTTCTAAAACTAGATGTGATCATCTATCTTTGTCTTATACATGATGTGTCCTTCCGGAAACCAGACAGATCAGTCTTATACATGTTGTATCCTTCCTGAAACCAGACGTTTTGATTATTTTGCCTTATACAGGATGTATCCTTCCTGAAACCAGACTTTATCTTTATCAATCCAATCCTATCAAATCAATCAATCTACAAATCACTTCAACCATTTCTTTTCTATAATCAAACTCATTCATGTCATCAAATAACCATTCTTCATCGTTCATCTAACATTCTTCTTCTTTCGAGAGATCATTCATGTCTTCAATGCACAAACTATTTCTCGAGGGGGCATTATACCCTATCGTCACCAGGGCATACTGGGGCAGTTTTTCTTTTCATTTTCTTTGAAACAACATCATTTCGATATTGTCTCAAAGAGGGGCAAATGTAGACACCTAAAAATGTCTCATTAATTCTACACTAATTATTCGTCTATTTAATTAAGTAATTCTTTAATTATTTGATTAAATTAGCTATTTCTTCTAATCATCACCCTTCAACACTTCTTAACTATTCTATTTCTATTCTCAAATCATTTTAATCAGTTAACCATATCTCAATTATTAATTAAATATCAATTATTTAATTAATTACTACCTATCTCTCTATTTAATTAAGTAATTCTTTAATTATTTGATTAAATTAGCTATTTCTTCTAATCATCACCCTTCAACACTTCTAATTATTCTATTTTTATTCTCAAATCATTTTAATTAGTTAACCATATCTCAATTATTAATTAAATATCAATTATTTAAGTAATTACTACCTATTCCTTACTTAAATAATCTTTATTATTTAATTAATTCAATTTCCTAAGTTTAAATAATTTCATTTAAATTATTTAAAATAATTAACTTATTCCTCCAAGTCCCCAAATTATAATTTCAATTAACTCCATCCAATTTCATTTCATATTTCCCCAAATTCGAATTTCATATCATCAAATTCATATTTCCCTAAATCTGAATTTCAGTTAATTTCATGTGCATTTCAACATTTGAATGACCAAATTCAAATTCAAATTGAAAATGAAAATCAAATTCAATTTTAAATTCCTACAACACATGCTAAAATCAGAAGTAATTGATCAAATTAGTTAACTCAATTAACTCATCAACCATCCTTTTAAACTCTTAATCACCTTTTTCTGACTAATCCATCTATTCAGTCTTCTAATCAATCAATCCAATCAACTAGCTAGTCTATCCAGTCTACTGGTCAATCAATTGAGTTAACAAATCAATCAATTGAGTTCACTAATCAATCTAAACCAATTATCTGTCAATCAACACTTGAGTTCTATTTCTCACCCTATTTGTGTTGAAAATCTATAAATTCAACCTCTCTTCTCAATTTAGGCTAATAATCACAAAATCAGAGTCTTCAAAACATTTGTATGCAAGAAATTGGTGCAATACCTGAGAGCCACCAAACACACAAATTGGAGAAGAACAATGGAAGCAAAGATGCAGAATGAGGGAGATTTTATTTGAATTCATTTCTCATTTCTTGTATTGATTTTCATTGATTATGTTTGATGTTTGTTAATTAGTTGAGAATTGGTGATTCATTCTTATTTGCTAATTAGCTTAATACATTCATGACATTTAGGCATAGAAACACCACCTACAACTTCCTTAATCCTTTGTCCTTATTGAGTTATGTTCTCATCGTCAACCATTTTCATATAATCAAATTTTCCTCTTAGACTCTCCTCCTTTGCCCTTTGTACATGTTCATCTCCTCCATAGATTAATTTTAATTTCTCCCATACTTCATCTGTAGTTTCTTATCCATGAACATAAATATATTCAGAGTCAGACATAGTATTTACAATTTCTTCAAGAGCCTGAATGTTTTCCTACTGTTCTTTGAGCTCATTTGATGTCAAGGGGCTGGTAGTAGGTGCAACATACCTAGTTATCACACGATTCCAGTAATGTGAACCCATTCCTTTAATGTAGATCTTCATCTGATCACTCCATATCTGGTAGTTGTCCTTGGTAAACTTGGAACACTCCTTCTTCATCATCTTTCACAAAATCTTTTCCTCAAGTTGTTAGGCTTTCGCACATAGAGGACCAATGCTCTGATACCAATTGATAAACCTAGAGGATCCGGTTAATACTGAGAGGGGGGTGAATCAGTATTAACAAAAACTGAAACATTCAACACCAAAACAAACTTATCTCAGATCTAAAAACATTCAACACTATATCTTCATAACAGATTTCCTTATCAAATCTATATAATCATTTCCTCTTATGCAAACTTATTAATCAGATCAGCCATCAATTAAATATTAGATCAACAAACACAGATACCAACTTATTAATTGATCAGAATGCTTCATCAATCATATAATCATCAATACCGGTAATCACTTTAAGATCTCTGATAAACAAACATAAACTGTCTTTACCGGTTATCAGAAATAAAACATGAACATCACAAGAAAAAAATACCACACATAAACACCAAGTTTTTCACGTGGAAACCCAAATAGGGAAAAACCACGGTGGTAATTGGTACCCGCAAATATTTTGCACTCTTTCAGAATGCGCCCTGTTAGGAGCCAAGCCTGATTAGAAGCTTATAATGATGCCCTGTTAGGAGCAGACCCTGTTAGGAGTCACTTGGTTAAGGGATTTACCTCAGCCCTATTAGAAGCTTTGATCTGTTAGGATCAACCTCGCAAGAGATTTAGAACTCAGATATTGAGTCACCCTGTTAGAGGATTTTACAATGTCAGGCCTGTTAGGACCTACCTGGTTAAGGGGTTGTAGCTGTTGTAATTGTTAGAGAACAACAGTGAATGATCTGTGTATAGCACTCTACTTCTTGCTTGATCAGATCCAATTAAGTTCTAAGATTGTATATCTCTTGCAAATCTTCTCACACACTGGTTCGACTTCTCACACTTCTCAAAATCACCAACACACCAAAACATCAATCTTGCCAACATAAATAACTTTTACAACTAGGCCGGCATCAAAACCCTAAGACTTACTACATAGATCATCACAAATATTTACAACTCATTACAGATCATCATAGGGATCATTACAATCAATTACAAATCAATATTGGGAGTTGAATGATCATAAATCATCAGAACAAGTCGATTTGGTACAAAGTCAAACCCTTAACACATTTCTCTAAGCACTTTGCACATTCCCAAGAAATTCATTCTCCAAATGCATCAAAAAATATTTCAAACTCATCATGCAATTTTTGTCACGTTATGATCAACATGTGAATGAGATGTAGATAACCATCAAACCAAAAATCATTACCGGTTAAGAGAATTCTTTACCAGTCCTTAAATACTTCTTAAACCCTGGCAAAACTTCATCAAAAATTCAAAACATGCCTTCCAATAACCATCATAGGATGCGGTTCTCGTTACATACTCAAATCCATCATAAAAGCTTATGTATCAAACCACAAGTCACCAAACATCGCCAATCACCTAATTCCTTCAAAACTTATCTGCTTTACGGGTTAAGGTCCTAATTTGTAGTCTTGCCGGTAAACTCTATGAAACTATCCAACTCTTACTTTGGTAGACCAAATCACTTAGCCAACAAGTCAATCACCAAAAACCAGCTATAAACATCATTAAACATCAGTTGAACCTGATAGACATCAATGACAATATAAATAACTGATCATGTCATCTTCCTCTACCGGTATAGTCATCCACCATCATCTCATCTTCATCAATTATGCCAAACATGCCAATAATGTGTACCTCATATTTGGATTTTTTTGAAGTAGGGCATGGGAAGGGGGATCATGATGGAGCAAGTGCATGTTTGAAGATAGCTCTAGTTAAGAAGCAATTGAGTATTTCAGGTGCAAAATTCTTTGATGCATGTTCTATTGTTGATTGGTGTAGTTCAACAATGTCATAGGGAGAGATACTTGATTCAAGAGTGCATAGATTCTTTTGATTGGTTGAGGAGGGAATAGTGGGAAACAGATTGGATTGTCAAGCAATAAAATATTATTCAAAGATGCATTCATTTCGTAGCTCATATGCAAGTACATGGACCATTTGGACACAAGAATTGGCTTGTTTTTGTTAGAGTTGTGTTCAGTGTGAATGGGATCAGTGTGAGTCAAGTGAGTGGGTGGATATGTGGGTTCCATAATATCTAAATCCTTTATCTCAAACAATATCCATACCAAATGATGACATGGAAAGTTAAGTTGAGTATTACCATCTTTCAGACTTTCTACAACTAGGACATGTTTTTGCAGTGGTTGCACCATAGGGGAATGAAGAGAGATTAGAATATTGATTGGTGTGGTGTGTACATGGAAAGAAAAAGCTAACACAACCAATGACAGATGATGATGGGCTCATGTTTCTTACATGTTCAGTTGTTTTTGTAGGAACTTAGTTGTGAACATACAAGATTAGAAAGAATGACATACCTGCATTTGAAGACTATGAGAGACACAAAACCATTCTCATGTATCCTCACCTTATTATAGCTACACATGTCAATTGTTTAAGCATCAAGCAAGACCAAATATAAAAGAACTATGGACAGCGAGTAGTGCTAATCATGAAGCAATATTGGATACACTTAAGCAAAGAGATGACCCTTTAGGCACACTTGAGTAGCAGGTCTTTATTATCTCTTAATTTTTTTATCATGCATTTTATTTCAAATAATGATCATAAAACCTTTATGTTCATGTTTTTTATGTGTAGATTAACAATTCTTAAAAATGCAGGTCTTTTTGATGGACAATACTATTACATCACGATTTTTGCACCAACATTGTGGGTACACTCGATATAATGCGTAAGGATGTATCTTCACGGTATATAATCCCACCTATTTTTTTATTATCATGTTTTTTTAGGTGTAGATTAACAATTCTTAAAAATGTAGGTATTTTTGATGTTGTTCATGTTGCTTATGTTGGTCTTCATTCATATGCAGGCATTTCTCTATGCAAGCTTGGCTCTTAGGATGCGAGGATATCATATGCACATGAAGTAGGATGTTGTGTATATGAGTACATTAATGTAACTTTGTTATGATGATATATGATATATTTGTACATGAGTATGCAAATACATTATATGTATTTGTACATGAGCACATTGGTGTAGTTGTATTGATGATATAAAATGTATTTGTACATTAGTACATTGGTGTAGTTGTTTTGATGATATACAATGTATTTGTACATGAGTAAATTGGTGTAGTTGTATTGATGATATACAATGTATTTGTACATGAGTACATTGGTGTAGTTGTATTGATGATATACAATGTATTTGTTCATGAGTACATTGGTGTAGTTGTATCGAGTATGATGAAAAAAGATGCATAGACTAAGAAATCTTATGTGTATGACCCACTTATGTATGTTTATGGATGTCACATGTAAGTACAATGGTAATTATATGTCTAGAATATATGTAAATATTGATGATCATGATCATTATGGCTTCCCTAAATTCATTACAACTTAATATAGGATTGTTAGTTTATATTTATCCTTTTCATCCTAGCTATCATTTAATATAGGCTTGATTGACAGTTTTTTGCACTTAGGGTGCTCGAGGGACAATGCCAATAGGGTATAGCCCTGAGCGTTCGACCAAGTGGAGGGAAAAATAGGAGCATGCTTGGGGTAAGAATTCCTAATCGGATGTATTGGAACCGATGGTTCATGCCCATGATGAGAAGAATGATAATTTGTCTTTGTGGAAACTTTTCATTGAATGCATCTGATGATTTTTGCATCAACTGAAAAAATGTTGCCCTATGAAAACCACTCCAAATATTGAAAATCTAAGAAGGCTATTGTACATGGCCCTCACATGATCTTGTAGGCTCAAATGGATCATTCACAAGTGCCATGGATTCCAAGATATGGCCTTTCAAAGTTTGATAATTTTTCGCACTTAAGGCGATCAAAGGACGACGCTGGTAGGTATGGCCCTGAGTGTTTGACCGAGTAGGGAGAAAAAAAAAGAGAATTCCTAGGGTAAAAATACCTAATTGAATGTGATGGAACTAACGGTTTGTGCTTACAACAAAGAAAACGAGAATTTGGCTCCGTTGCAACTTTTCATTGAATGCATCTAACGATTTTTGCATCAACTAAAAAAACCCTATGAAAACTGCTCCGAATCTTGAAAATCCAAGATAGGCTATTGTAGATGGCCCTCACATGACCTTGCAGGTTCAAACAGATCATTTGTAAGTGCCATGGATTATGAGATATGGCCTTTCAAATTTTGACAATTTTTTGCACGTAGGACGCTTAAGGGACGATGCCGATAGGGTATGGCCCTAAGTGTTCAACCAAGTATGGAGGAAAAATAGGAGCATGTCTAGGGTAAAAATGCCTAACCAGATGTGTTGGAACTAACAATTCATGCCCATGATAAACAAAACGATAGTTTGGCTCCATTGTAACTTTCCATTGAATGCATTTGACAATTTTTGCATCAACTGAAAAAATGTTGCCCTACAAAAACCGCTCTGAATCTTGAAAATATGAGACAAACTATTGTAGATGGCACTCACATGACCTTTTAGGTTTAGATGGATCATTCACAAGTGCTACGGATTCTGAGATATGACATTTCAAATTTTGACAATTTTTTGCACTTAAGGCGCTCAAGGGACAACACCACTAGGGTATGGCCTCAAGTGTTTGATCGAGTGGGGAGGAAAAATAGGAGCATGCCTAGGGTAAGAATGCCCAATTAGACATTTTTGAACTGATAGTTCATTCCCATTATGAACATAACTAGAATTTGGCTCCATTGCAACTTTTCATTGAATGCATCTAACGATTTTTGCATCAACTGAAAAAACACTACCTTATGAAAACTTCTCTGAATATTAAAAATCAGAGACAGGCTATTGGAGATGGCCCTCACATGACCTTGTAGGTTTAGATGGATCATTCATAAGTGTCGTAGATTCTGAGATATGACCTTTCAAATTTTGACATATTTTGACACTTAGGATGCTCAAGGGACACCGCCGCTACAGTATGGCCCTGAGCGTTCGACTGAGTAGGGAGGAAAAATAGGAGCATGCCTAGGGTAAGAATTTCTAACCAAATGTGTTGGAACTGATGGTTCGTTCCCATGATGAGAAGAATGATAGTTTGGCTCCATTGCAACTTTTCATTGAATGTATGTGGCGATTTTTTTCGTCAATTAAAAAATCACTGCCCTACGAAAACTACTTCAAATCTTGAAAATCCAAGACTGTAGGTGGCCCTCATGTGGCCCTATAAGTTCAAACAAATCATTTGTAAGTACCACAAATTATGAGATACAACCTATCAAATTTCAATAGGTTTTCACACTTAGGGCGCTCGAGGGACGACGTCGGTAGGGTATGGCCCTAATGTTTGATCGAGTGGGGGGGGGCAAAACAAAAGAATGCCTAGGGTAATAATGCCTAACTAGATGTTTTGGAATGGATGGTACAATTCATTATGAAGCACAATATGCCTACCTTAAGTGGGGGTGGAGGTATTTTGCACGTGATAATAAAAGAAAGGAAGGTAACATTTAAATCTATCAACAATTGAATGACAATCAAAACAATTTTATGTTTAGAGTTCTTATATTCAGGTCTTAAATTTAATGGGCAACATGTGGGAATAGACCTCTTCACAGTATCTTCCTGCTAAGATAGCTTTAATGATGGGGGATTGTTATTGAATGTAACCAATGGATTATGAAAAAATTGCATTTGATGTAGAAGATACTTTGCTACTTTTCATTTGTCATTACTAAGCATGCATGTTATGATTAATAACAATACCAATATGGTCATTAATTTTGGTGAAGTTGCCAATGACAACCAAATTTAACACTTAAGATTTAGATGGAACAAATTATACTTAATCTCAAGATTATACAAATAACATTATATTGTTAATTATTTAACTATTGTTAATTATTACATTCAAGGTTAAAGTTTCAAATAGTGAAGCCATGCACATGAGGAACAAGTTATATTGAATCTCAACTTCTATATATCAAAATGTTGAATAATTATGTTGTATGTCCATATACAAAAATGGTATAAATACCAACTAAAAAAAATGTATGTCCATATAAAAAATATGCATGCCAACTAGACATGTAAGTATCCCAAAATGTCTCTATCACATCCTAAACTATTGATTGATCATCAAAATCAATCCTCTTCAAAGCACTCCTTGGTTGTGAAGGATCTTGCACAAGAAAAATCAAACCACAATTGAGATTAGTTATATTATATAATTTACATTCGAAAAGTTAACACAAAAATCAATATACATTGAACTATAACTGAACTCTAAAATTGAGTTCTTGATTACCTCATCTCCACATTTTCACTTAAGATGGTCAGGAGTCCTAGAATATGTCTTTGATAGACCAGGGATGGCATCAATATTTTCAAAGACAACCTATATATGTTCACAAACATAACATTGATACAAGTTGGCATATAATTATTGATGATAGGAACAAATTATATCTACCAAACACAAAATAAAATAAACACATTTACTTGAGGCATTTATTCTACTTCTTCAGGTATTGTGGGTGCAGTCAACAAGGATGTGAAGCCAACTATTCTATGTACATAAAGAAAACTATGTGAAACTATCAATCTATGTAGACATGTATAATCACTATAAGTCATTTAAACTCTTAATTCAATCATATTTGCATTCAATTACCTTTCCCTTGTCTCTGTCTGTGCTACCAGAGCCTAGATCGCGTGACATCGCACTCACAGTAGGTGTGTCCTACAAGAGTAAAATAAGATAAACATGCAAGTTATTATATAATTTAATTAATGACAATTTAAATGACAAGCATGTATACAATAAAAAATATAAACGACTAGGTGCAAGAATATATGTATTGTATAACTGTCTAGGCCAAATGAAATGGCTATCAAGGTACTGTCATGGACTTGTGATAACTCCTCCTCAGACATCAACTATTAAATAGACCATGTATATAAACATTAGTACTTAATATCCTTGGGATCATAGACTAACCACTTAGTTGAGGCCATGGCTACTTACCAAACCCTTGCCCTTGTTAAATCGATGGGATTTACTAAAGTTTGGCTCAAGGGATATTCTAACAATATTTTTCATGGACCATAAAAAATATCACATCTCAAGCTAAGGAGATAATTAAGTCTTTCGAGCAGTGTGTTGTTTCTCACAATTATAGAGAAACCAACACTATTGCTGATTGGGCTGCCAAAATGGCCGTCTGTGATGATCACATGATGAGCTAGATCTTCCTCACAAGGCTCATTCCTTCCTCATTTATGATAGAGCACATGGTTATGAGGGAGTGATAAGTAATAATGGCATTGCACTTATCAATGAAAAAGGCCATAATGAATTGAAAAGAGTGGCACTCAAAGATTGAGCTGGTGTTTAATGCAGACAAGACTCCACACAATTTTTGGGTGCCCATTTCTATTTTGAAGACCTTCCTGCTTTGCACATTGATCTTTGTTTTTGCCTTGTTCTACATTGTGAAGGATAAAAATAATATGAATGCTTATGCCATGGGAGGTAACAAGAAAAAAATTGAGCTGCTCTCCTATGATGAATGGAAATATAAGATGAAGGCATGGGATATTATGGAAATGGCCAAGATGATAGGGTATATGGAGAGAATTGTAGGAAAAAACCCTACCGTTACCAGAATTTTCAAAAAGAATTGGAAAGATGGAAAAATTACCATAGGAGGAAGAAAGGTTGAAATTGACGAAGGGATGATCGCGGAAGTTACAGGTATGCCGATGGGAGGCATAAAGTTTTACAGAGACATGAAGCTCACAAAAGTTTCTATCAAGGAATTCTCGAAGGAGGAGTCTGAGAAAACCAAGTTGATGAAATCCGACAAAACCTACTACTCACCGAAAGTGATAAAGAAGGTATGGAGATGGATTATGTAGGATTATATCATTGTGCTTTCAGATTCAAATGATGAGCCTAAGAACTTAGAAGATAGTGAAGATGAGGGGTGTGATACTGAGTGGGAAGATGATGGTGACATGATTACCTTTGCTAAAGGTTCTAGCAAGGGGAAGGACAAAGATTTGGCTTCTGGGTCCGGAAAAAAGAAAGCTAGAAAAGGGGTTAAAGGAAAAATAAGTAAGGTCCAAGCAGAGGGTAGTTGGCTTGAAGATGATGAAGAGGATGATGAGGGGATGGAGACTGATAGTGATTATGTTACCCCATTTCCAAAGAAGAAAAACAAGCAGAGCCCTATCATCACTGAAATCAACCCAGATAAAGGGAATGATTTTCTTAATGTCCAACCCAATCCTCAGGATCCCAATAAAAGGATAGATGATGTTGAAGAAGATGGGAAGACAATGAAGGAAGGTGATACTCTGTCTCCCAATGCTACTGGTGTTAACATGGAGACCTTGGATAAAACTGCCCCTGAGATCAACATTGATAGCATAAATTCTTCTTTAACCATGTTGAATACCAAAAAGAGAGGGATGATGGAGTTCTGCAAGGTTATTGATTGGGTCTATTCAGAGATGGATAGTTTGAAAAACAAGCAGAAGGATTCATCCAGGAAAGTGGATATCGTAGAAGCTGTTGGAACAGGTAAGCTCAGTACCCTACCTATCTACCTGAATGAGCTAACTAAAGCCATCAACGATGCGAAGGATATCATTGGAGTGTATGGCTCTCAATTTAAAGTTGTGGAGGTTAGATTCAATGATCAGGAGAAGTAGGTTCTCAATCATGAGAATGCCTTGAAGAAAATTGGAGAACAAAGCCAAATTTTTTTGAAAGCCTCTATCAACAACTTCAGTGTGATGATAAAAAAACTGGAATAGATCCATTAGGATAAGAACACTATTGATACTACTGAGGATAAGGTTCTGACTCTTGAAGGGGAGGCCACTGGTCATGGCAAAAGAACTCGAGCTAGTACTAGGAAGATGACCTAGCATGCCAAGGAGGTGGAGGAGATGAAGAGCTCTGCTGCCTCTATGGTCCAGCTGGAGCAAGAAGCGACGAAGCTTATCATAAACCTTTCCTAGGGTTTATTGCTCATGGTTGTCCCTTAGTTATCTTTGTGTTGTCCCTTTGCCTCTTTTGGCTTCTTGTTGGCTTTTTGTCTTTGCCAGATGTCTCCTTTTTGTGTTTTTCTCTATCTAGCTGGTCTTTATTGTCTTATCTTTTGATTATCTTTATGTAAAAGGGTTTTAGGGCCTCTTCAAAACCTAATTTTCACTTAATAAAAAACATTAGTACTTAATAATATCTCTTATAAATATTCATTTAAAATAAAATGCACTATGAAATTACAAGTTAATTCTTACCACTATATCGTTAGTGTATGATGAAGGTACCTCCTCATCTCTAGCATGTGACAACCCCCTAGGGTGTGCTCCAGTCCTTGTCGTCACATCTAGTGCATCGAACATATCATGCACCTCGTATTCAATAGTGTCCATGGGAGGATGATAGGGAGGAAAGTGCTAGGTGGTTGTTAGGTGATTGGTATGTTTGCTAGGTAATAGCTCCTTACTATTTTTAAGGTGTAAACACCAAGGTCAGAGTGCAAATAGCTCAAAGGCAGTCTAACAACTCACCTTGCTCCACCTCCCTATGTCAAGCTCTCCTTGGCTACTCAAAAGCTCCAACTCCATAATCTCTCTGGTTTGGTAATCCAACTCCTTACTCACCCAAATGGCATTCTATCCTCTATTCCTAATCTTCTCTCCAACTGCACAAAGACTCCTCTTAGTGGATTATGAGTTTGGGACAAGTTTTGTTTCCTTGGATGTTTGTGGGTCTTCTACATTTTGGAGTGTAGAATCCTTCACAAGTGCTGCACCCTAAATTTTGGAGTCTTCCCCACCAAAAGGGTTAAATTCACAAATGTAAAACTTGTTTCAACTATTTTTGTTGAGCTTTATGCCTTACATCCTTCATGTTTATACCTGATTTGAAAAAAACTTAATTTTTGAGGCCTAAGAAGGCTACAAGGAATTAGCCCTCCATTAGGGGTTTTGTGCTCACCCTGTTCAAACGACGGACTTCCAAAAAAAAAGATTCACATTTATGGATACCCTTTTGGGAAAAATTGAAGGTTCATAAAGTTTCAGGGTCTCTCAGACCTTCTCCATGACTGTCCCAAAAATGGGTGAAAAAGGAGGGTTTTGAAGGGTTTTGATGGTGAAAAACCAAGATTCAACCTATAAACCTCCAATATGGACAAGAGACCTTAGTGCCATCATAGTACTGACTAATTAAGCCACAAACAAGAATATTTACATTTCAAAGTTTGAAGAACAAGTTTTTACAAAAAGTTGCTTATGAGGAAAATGCAACATTTTACAACTTTTCCAATTTTGCCTCTTTCAAACACATCATTTGCAAACAAAACCAATTACATTCAACATGTAAGCATGCCTATCATTTAGAAACAAATGGAATCTTGTTAGCCCTGCATATAAGCATTAGGCAATTACAAAAAAAAATGGTTTATTTCATTGTCAAACTGACTGTTGCTGCCCTTTTGTCTTTCACTGTTTTTTTTTGTAGTTCACTGTGACCTGCACTTTCACTGTTAGAACACTTTCACAAAAGTCTATTTTTGTGCTCCTTAATAAGGCTCAGTCTTCAATGGCTCTTTTTCATTCATACCTACCATTTAGAAGAAGGAGTTTACAAATATAACTTCAAGAAAATGTAAAACTTAGTCCTAGTTGACTGTGACAGCAAATAGGCATTCCAAATTCTTGCCTCAAAGATCATTGGTTGATCTTGGAAACTTCAAACTCATAGATGACATAAATAACACTCCTTTTTCTTGTTTGAAAGCCATTAGAAGGAGGTACAACAACCTTACAAGCTCCAATGCATGATGGAAAGTAGGCTAATGAAAGGAAATTGCGTTTAAAACAGTGACTCAATGTTTTTTACATTATTTTCACAAACTAAACTTGCAAACAATCTCCTCATGGCTTAGAAAGCCTCTTTTCCTTGAAATACAAACTTCAACATCAAGGCAAGTCTATTCAACATTTAAATGCACTTGCTATAGAAGAGCAAAGCATTAAATTTCTTCAAGACCCTAGCCAAATGGCACACTTGCCTAGGGCTTAATGGCCACAAAAAATCCTTACACCTGCATTCTTGAAAAAAAAACATGTATTTACATAGTCTAAAAGTTGACCAACTAGTTCTTGGGAAGCCATGAGCATTTTAGGACTCCAAGAAGCCAAGTTGGTAAAGCATCCTTGCCAATTCCTAGACAAGGTAGTGAAACTGTCAAATCAAACTAATTTTGCCACAAACTCAAAACTTGATAAAATAAAATGCCACCAAAGGGAAAAGTTTAAGGAAACATATTAGAAATAGAAAATGCAAGAATAGTACAGCCAAGTACAGTTGGTGTATGGACTGATGTTCACATGGAGCCAAAAAACTAGAGAAAACCAAACAAAACTAGTGTAAATTTGCAAAATGCTTCTTCACTTCGAATGATCAACCCTTACAATAGTTAAAACAGGAGATTAAATACCTCTCCAATCTATTTAACCTCCCGTATGGACAGGTACATGTCCAAGGGCACTTAATTTTGACATTTTGATGCCTAAATGACAACTTTTGGTGCATAGAAAATGCAAGATTGACCTCCAAAACTCACCATCACCTAAAAATACTTCTCAAACCTAAAACACAAACAATAAACATGTCTAAAACCTTTTCAAAACAAAAACCACAAAAAAAAACTCATTTTTCCATCATTTTGCCAGGCAACACCAAACTGGCAACTTTGAGCAAAAAGATGAAAATAAGAAACCAAAACCCCATAATGAGTTCAAAACTCATCAAAACAACCTAGAAAAACTTCAAAAACATCCTCAAGAAGTTTCCATCTTAAAACAACAAAAATCAAACCTGAGATGAAAATGAAGCTGAGAATGAAGCTAGGTGTTCCTGCACCATACTCCCCCAGTGACAAAGAAGTCATGTGACTCCTTTGGGTAGAATAGAGAGAGGAATACCAGCCTTGGTGAAGTCACTTTCAGGTATCCAAGTGGCTTCAGAAGTTGTTTGATCTTTCCACTTGATCAAATGCTCAAGGTAGTCATGTCTTCTAGTCTTTTTGATGAGCTTGAAATCAAGTACTTGTTTAGGAATGGGAGAAGAAGAAGAGGGGATAGATAGATCAGAAAGGGAAGTTGAAATGTCTGAAGTTCTCTGAGTCTCTTCTGGAAGCTGCCCCTTGAAAGGTACCAAATCTGCAACATTAAAGATAGGAGACAAAGAAACATTAGTAGGTAAATCAATTTTATAAGCATTTGGACCATACTTAGACAAAATCCTGCAAGGTCCAATGCTTCTCATTTGTAACTTGGTAGGAACTCCCTTTTGCAATCTAGACTTGTTGAGATGTACCATCACAAAATCTCCAACCGAGAATTGGACATACCTCTTTGAAGCATCCACCCTTGCCTTGACTCTTGTTGTAGTGTCCTGCAAAGACTGCTTAACCTGTTCATGTATCTCTTTCAAAGATTGAGCCATATCTTCTACTATCCCACTAACATGTTGCAAGTTAGTCACATCATGTAACTCAAAAACACCTCTTGGATGCATACCATAAACAACCTGAAATGGACTCTTACCAGTGGATCTGTTTACACTGTCATTGTAGGCAAACTCTGCCTGTGGGATGAGCTGATCCCAGCTTTGTCCATACTCCTTGGTGAGACATCTGAGTAGATTACCCATTGTTCTATTCACCACCTTTGTTTGGTCATCTATCTGTGGATGGTAAGCTAAGCCAAAAGATAAGTTAGTACCCAATTTCTTCCACAAATTCTTCCAAAAATGACCCAAAAACTTAACATCTCTATCTGATACAATGCTAGATGGCAAACCATGTCTTCTGACAACTTCTTTAAAGAAAAGGAAAGCAATATGACTAGCATCATTAGTAGTTTTGCAAGGTATAAAGTGAGCCATTTTACTAAATCTATCAACAACCACAAAGATATTGTCATGCCCTATTTTTGTCCTTGGTAAACCTACAACAAAATCCATACTGATGCACTCCCATGGTCTAGAAGGAATGGGAAGTGGCTGATATAAACCAACATTAGTGCTATGACCTTTTGCCTTCTGACATACCATGCACTGTTCAACATACCTCTGGACATCTCTCTGCATCTTAGGCCAGTAATAAAAGCGTTGAACCAACTCTAAGATCTTGTTGAGACCAAAATGGCCACTCAAACACCCATTGTGTTTCTCTTGAATGAG
Organism: Cryptomeria japonica; assembly: GCF_030272615.1. NCBI lineage: Eukaryota > Viridiplantae > Streptophyta > Pinopsida > Cupressales > Cupressaceae > Cryptomeria > Cryptomeria japonica. The sequence continues at coordinate 569,754,534 of NC_081411.1, read as the reverse complement.
ATTTTCTCTCATGGAACCTTTAGGAACACATAGTTGTCCTCCCCTAAATAACAAACCATTCTGCAATGTATAGTCAACATACTCACTATGAAAATGATTCTCAAAAGCAAGACAAACTTTATAAGCAACAACAAAATCATCATCATTAGGATATAAATCTTGAAAGCAATCAATCCCAATACTCTTTACTTGGATCTCTTGAATAGTTAACAATCTCCTACTTAAAGCATCAACTACTTTGTTACATTGGCCTTTCTTGTGCTTAAGAGTAAATGTATAAGCTTGTAGGTACTCTACCCATTTCACATGTCTATGGTTGAGTTTATCTTGAGAATTCAAGAAACTGATTGCTTGGTTGTCTGTATACACAACAAATTCCTTAGGAAGCAAATAATGCCTCTACTTCCTGAGTGCCTGCACCAATGCATATAACTCTAAATCATAAGATGAATACTTTTTCTTTGCATCATTCAGTTTTTCACTAAAGAAAGCAACTGGTCTATTATCTTGACTCAAGACTACACCTACTGCAAGATGACTGGCATCACATTCTATTGTAAAGAGTTTATCAAAACTAGGAAGGATTAGCACTGGCTATGTAGCAACTCTAGTTTTGAGTAACTCAAACTCCTTATTGGCTGCTTCGGTCCATTGAAACTTGACTTTATGACAACCTTTTATTGTATCTAACATGGGTGCACAAATTTCGCTGAAACCTCTGATAAACTTCCTGTAAAACTGGGCTAGACCATGAAAACTCCTAACTTCACTAGCTGATTGTGGGGTTGGCCAACTTGTTATGGCTGCAACTTTAGATTAATCCATCTTAAGATCTCCACTAGACACAACAAAACCAAGATAGACTAGCTCTTGCTGCATAAAATCACATTTTTCAAGATTTATGGTTAACTGCTCATCAGATAATCTTTGCAAAACAATAGCTAAGTGTTTCAAATGCTCCTCTTTAGTCTTACTAAAAATGATTATATCATCTAAGTAGACTACCACAAACTTACTGAGAAAATCCTGCAATACTTCATTCATTAACCTCATAAAGGTACTGGGAGCATTAGAGAGTCCAAAAGGCATAACCAACCATTCATAAAGACCCTCATTTGTTTTGAAAGTAGTTTTCCACTCATCACCCTCTTTTACTCTTATATGATGGTAACCACTTTTTAAGTCTATTTTGGAGAAATACCTCGCACCCCCTAAACAATCCATCAAATCTTCTATCCTAAGAATAGGGAATCTATATCTTATTGTGATCTTGTGGATAGCTTTGGAGTCTGTGCATAGTCTCCATGTGCCCCCTTTCTTAGGTGCTAACACAGTGGGTACTGCACAAGGACTTATACTCTTTCTTATTAATCCTTGATCCAATAACTCTTGAATCTGTCTAGCTACCTCGTTGTTCTACTCAGGAGTCATCTTGTATGCTACTTTGTTTGGCAAAGAAGCTCATGGTATAAAGTCAATTTGATGACTAATGGCTCTAGGAGGAGGTAATGTTGTTGGTTGTCCATCACTGATGATGCCCTTTAAAGTTATCAAGAAGTTGCTGCACTTCTTGTGGGATCTCAACTTGTTTTTCTTTCTTATCCTCCTTAGGTTTTACTACAAGTGCATAACCAATCCCATCTCCCTCTTTCATGGTTTGGATGAACTCTTTTTCATTGACTAATAGCACTTTAGGTGCCTGTGGTTTGCTGTTCTCTATCTCTTCACTAAGGGACTGAATTTTGTAGACAATGCCATTCTTTTGAAAGGAATATGTGTTTTTTTCACCATCATGGTGTGCCCTTCTGTCAAATTGCCAAGGTCTACCCAATAGTAGATGGCAAGCATCTATGGGAAGGATGTCACATAGTATCCTATCCTTGTATTCACCTATATTGAAGTATACCCATTCTTGTTCATTCACTAGGACATCTTGCCCCTTGCTTAACCAGGTTACCTTGTAGGGTTCATTGTGCTTCATTCTAGGTAGGTTCAATTTGCTAACTGCCTCCTTTGAGATAATATTATCTGTGGAGTCTGAATCAATAACCACCTTACATACCTTGCCCAAGATTTTGCACTTGATCCTGAACAATGCTCTTCTCTGAGACACTTCACACTTATGAGGTTCTTGCATCAATACTCTCCTCATCATTAGACTCTCACCATCTTTGGGTGCTAAGTGCATTGCTGGAGTTCTTGTACTACTCCCTTCCTCCTGCACATAGTTCACTTTTTTTTCACCTCCATGGGAAGAACTAGGCTTTTCAGATCACCTATAAGCAAGATGACCCAATTTCTGATAGTTGTAGCATTTCATTGTGGAGAAATAAGACCCTCTACCTGGGCCACTAGACCTACCCCTTCTTGGGTTGCTTGAACCCCTTCCCCTATAATTAGGTTTGCTCTGAGAATCTCCACTTTGCTCTATAAGCTTAGATTCCCCCTGGGACCTTTGGTCTATGTGTCTTCCCCCAAAACTTCCTTGATGGCCTCAACCATCTCTGTCTCTTCCTCTGCCTCTGTTATGCTGCTCTTGCTTCTTCCTACTCCTTTCCTCTACCTTGAGTGCAAGTTGATAGCACTTCTGGACTGTTGTAGGGCACAACAAACTTAACTCTTCCTGTATGTTCCATCTCAAACCATTGAGATACCTAGCAACCTTGATATTCTCATCCTCTTGGATCTTTGACCAAAGGCATAGCTTCTGAAACTCCTCGATGTAGGTGCTGACATCTAATTCTTTTTGCCTAAGGTTTTACCTTCTCCTGTGGAGCTGTATTTCATAGTCCTCTAGAATGTAAGCCTCTCTGATCTTGGACAACATTCCCTTCCAAGTTGCTATGGGCCTTTTGCCCTCTTTCTCACGTTCATCCTGAATGAACTTCCACCATGTTAAGGCAGCTCCTCTCAACCTGGACTTAGCCACCTTCACTTTTTGGGCCTCTGTCACACCATCACACTCAAAATGGTTCTCAAGCCCCTCAATCCACTCCATGACCACTTATGGGTCCATTTTACCACTGAATAGTGGGACTCCTTCTAGTGTTCTCCCACTCATAGCCTTCAAGGCTTTCAAAAAGGGTTCATTCTCTATCATAGGGTCTGGTATAGGGGTCTCATCCTCTATAGCTAATAGCTTACCCTTACCTTTTGTTCCCTCTATCTTATTGTTGGCTTCATCTACCTTCACTTCTACTTCACCCAACTTCTATTCTAAGAGGTCTAGCTTCACTCTGAGTAACCTATTTTCTTCTTCCTGGTCTTCCACTTTCTTTGCTAATTCTGCATTCATCACCATGGTTGCCAAATTGCTACTTCTTCCCAAGTGTAGCTGTGCTCTGATACCACTATGATAGGGATGAAAGTTCTAGGTGGTTGTTAGGTGATTAGTATGTTTGCTAGGTAATCACTCCTTACTATTTTCAAGGTGTAAACACCAAGGTCAGAGTGCAAATAGCTCAAAGGCAGTCTAACAACTCACCTTGCTCCACCTCCCTATGTCAAGCTCTCCTTGGCTACTCAAAAGCTCCAACTCCATAATCTCTTTGGTTTGGTAATCCAACTCCTTACTCACCCAAATGGCATTCTATCCTCTATTCCCGATCTGCTCTCCAACTGCACAAAGACTCCTCTTAGTGGATTATGAGTTTGGGACAAGTTTTGTTTCCTTGGATGTTTGTGGGTCTTCTACGTTTTGGAGTGTAGAAGCCTTCACAAGTGTTGCAACCTAAATTTGGGAGTCTTCCCCACCAAAAGGGTTAAATTCACAAATGGACAACTTGTTTCAACTATTTTTGTTGAGATTTATGCCTTACATCCTTCATGTTTGTACCTGATTTGACAAAAACTTAATTTTTGAGGCCTAAAAAGGCTACAAGGAATTAGCCCTCCATTAGGGGTTTTGTGCTCACCCTATTCAAACGATGGACTTCCAGAACAAAAAATTCACATTTATGGATACCCTTTTGGGAAAAACTGAAGGTTCATAAAGTTTCAGGGTCTCTTAGGCCTTCTCCATGATTGTCCCAAAAATGGGTAAAAAAGAAGGGTTTTGAAGGGTTTTGGTGGTGAAAAACCAAGATTCAACCTATAAACCTCCAATATGGACAAGAGACCTTAGTGCCATCATAGTAATAACTAATTAAGCCACAAAAAATAATATTTACACTTCAAAGTTTGAAGAACAAGTTTTTACAAAAAGTTGCTTATGAGGAAAATGCAACATTTTACAACTTTTCCAATTTTGCCTCTTTCAAACACATCATTTGCAAACAAAACCAATTACATTAAACATGTAAGCATGCCTATCATTTAGAAACAAATGGAATCTTTTTATCCTTGCATACAAGCATTAGGCAATTACAAAAAAAAATGGTTTATTTCACTGTCAAACTGACTGTTGCTGCCCTTTTGTCTTTTACTATTTTTTTTTGTAGTTCACTGTGACCTGCACTTTCACTGTTAGAACACTTTCACAAAAGTCTATTTTTGTGCTCCTTAATAAGGCTCAGTCTTCAATGGCTCTCTGTCCTTCATACCTGCCATTTAGAAGAAGGAGTTTACAAATATAACTTCAAGAAAATGTAAAACTCAGTCCTAGTTGACTGTGACAGCAAATAGGCATTCCAAATTCTTGCCTCAAAGATCATTGGTTGATCTTGGAAACTTCAAACTCATAGATGACATAAATAACACTCCTTGTGCTTGTTTTCAAGTCATTAGAAGGAGGTACAACAACCTTACAAGCTCCAATGCATGATGGAGAGTAGGCTAATGAAAGGAAATTGCCTTTAAAATAGTGACTCATTGTTTTTTACATTATTTTCACAAACTAAACTTGCAAAAAATCTCCTCATGGCTTAGAAAGCCTCTTTTCCTTGGCATACAAACTTCAACATCAAGGCAAGTCTGTTCAACATTTAAATGCACTTGCTATAGAAGAGAAAAACATTAAATTTCTTCAAGACCCTAGCCAAATGGCACACTTGCCTAGGGCTTAATGGCCACCAAGACTCCTTACACCTGCATTGTTGAAAACAAAACATGTATTTACATAGTTTACAAGTTGACCAACTAGTTCTTGGGAAGCCATGAGCATTTTAGGACTCCAAGAAGCCAAGTTGGTCAAGCATCCTTGCCAATTCCTAGACAAGGTAGTGAAAATGTCAAATCAAACTAATTTTGCCACAAACTCAAAACCTGATAAAATCAAATGCCACCAAAGGAAAAAGTTTAAGGAAACATATTAGAAACAGAAAATTTAAGAATAGTATGGCCAAGTACAGTTGGTGTATGGACTGTTGTTCACATGGAGCCAAAAAACTAGAGAAAACCAAACAAAACTAGTGTAAATTTGCAAAATGCTTCTTCACTTCGAATGATCAACCCTTACAATAGTTAAAATAGGAGATTAAATACCTCTCCAAGTTGTTTAACCTCCTTTATAGATAGGTACATGTCCAAGGGCACTTAATTTTGACATTTTGATGCCTAAATGACAACTTTTGGTGCCTAGAAAATGCAAGATTGACCTCCAAAACTCACCATCACCTAAAAATACTTCTCAAACCTAAAACCCAAACAAGAAACATGTCTAAAACCTTTTCAAAACAAAAACCACAAAAAAAAACTCATTTTTCCATCATTTTACCAGGCAACACCAAACTAGCAACTTTGAGCAAAAAGATGAAAACAAGAAACCAAAACCCCATAATGAGTTCAAAACTCATCAAAACAACCTAGAACAACTTCAAAAACATCCTCAACAAATTTACAACTTAAAACAACAAAAAACAAACTTGAGATGAAAATGAAGCTGAGAATGAAGCTAGGTGCTCCTACACCAGGGGATCAACGGGCTGTCCAATAGAACCTAAGCATACTCGATTGCACATAGCACAAGTATGCATCACACAAGTATGTGGAGCTGAAGAGGGTGTGTCAGTGCCATCGGATCTACTGCTAGCATCACCAAAAGGTTGAGCTAGTGCCCTGGCCTAAGAAACTAAAAGTCTACTCGAAGAGTGAATAGCCAATATAGTCTATGATGTTGCCTAGACAATAAGATCTGGATGTTGTTAGGGTTTCAAGCAGATTCGAAGCAAATATGAACTAACAATTATATGCAGATTTAAATACAAAAGATAAAGAAATAAAATAGGACACAGATAACACAGAGATTTAACGTGGTTCACCCAGAATGGGTTACGTCCACCATACACAACCCCGTCCAATCTTTCTTATTATCCAGCAAAAATAGTACATCAACCTTGCAATGCCTTAAGCATCCCAGCCGCTTATAACATGCGTTTTTAGGGCAACAAACAAATTCAGCCTTTTTAGGGTTTTATTATAATGTCGGTTTTCATCAACAAAAAATGGCAAAAAAAATTTTCTCGGGGGCTACCGCCCCCAAACCCCCACAACGGGCTTCACTTGCTTTCCCGAGGAGAATACGTGCTGAGTGTACAGTACTTTGCTAATCAGTCACCACATATCAACAGATACTATAGTAGAGTTGGGGGATCAATGGGAGGAGGGGGAACATATGGCCCCTGTAATACTCAAATTTCTCTAGGTTTATGTTGAGGCATACCTAAACCCACACCCTAGAAAGGATTGATGCCAAAGTAGTTGACATGCTTGCCCAAAACAAACTCAACATATAATTTTTTCATGAAATAAAATGGGACATCAAAATTGTTGGTAGGTGGTCAATCAAAAACCATCCACCAATGATCCCAAAATTTTTTTACAATATCTTCATTTTGACACCATTTGATGGAAAGTTTTGTTTTTCTCACATCTACAAGATGTCTAGTGCGGGGATTAATAAACAAGGCGACAATATCAGCTTTCAATATCTCAAGCTCCTTTACCTGATCATAGGTCAAGCTATTCACATATCTATTCCTCATGGACTCTCACCAACGAAGAACATAATTGTGCCTAGTGGTGATGTTTTTTACATTGTTTATTATGGCATTAAGTGCAGATAACATTGGGGCTAGACGAGGGATTTTGCTATAAATATTAGCAATGTCCCTCAATTAGTTAAAATTTTGACCAATTAAATCTTGAATTGAGGGGGGGTTTTGTTGTCCATTTGGAGGAATTGATTATGTGTTGCATTGATGTTTTGTCATTGATGTCAACACTAGCTGTTTTGGCTGCTTTACCGGTATCCTTTTGATCCCAGTAGGTTGTTTGGTTTCTGGTTGGATTAGACCATGATGATCTGGTATGCTCCGGTATGTTTTGGCTTATGGAATTGTCTTAGATCTTCTATTCATGCTACTCAGATTCATGTTCAGTCACTTGGTTTTGATTTGGTGATCGAATGCTATCTTATATGCTGGTAAGCTTGGTTTGTTGATCAGGTGAGGGTTTCATCGATAGAGCTTTGTCGAAGATCTTTGATGTTATGCATAAGTGGTGTTGGTTGGGCTTCTTGTAGAGATTTAGGATGTTGATGGTGATCATGTTCGAGACTGCAGAAGTATTATCTGACTGTGGGTAGGCTTCCCACCATGTTTTTTCCCTTTACCGGGTTTTCCACATACAAATCTTGGTGTCATGTAGATGGTATTTATTCTCTAATTGTTGCTTGTGCTTAATTGGCATATTTTCTATTTAGATAATTGGTTTATGCATTCTAGTATTGATCTTTTAGGTTCCAGTATTAAAGTTTTAATTTCTTAAGGTTCCGGTAATTTGGTAACAACTGATTCAACCCCCCTCTTAGTTGTCTTCCGGTTATTTTAATTGTCTAACAATTGGTATCAGAGCTCTGGTCCTCTCTGTAGAAGATTAACCACTTGAGGAAGATCCTATGGCAACTAACCATTCAAGTTCATCTAGTTCATCTGCTGCTATCTTTCAGAGAGATATTCCTAGGCTTGATGGAACAAATTATAGAGTATGGAAGATTCAGATTGGAGACTCATCTGAGATGTCTCGGTAAGGAAATTTGGGAAATCATGGAGAATGGAGTTACCCCTTTTAATCCGGCACCTGGCAATCCTCCTCCGACAAACTTGGATAAGGAGCTTGAGAATGATTGTAGAGCTAGAGAAGCCCTCTTGTGTGCACTTTCTGATCAGTAAATAATGGGATTGACTAACAAATCATCAACAAAGGCTATATGGGACAAGTTGGAGACTCTTAATGAAGGTGACCTTGCTATTAAGATTTCTAAACTTGATGGTTACCGGGTGAGATATGAAAACTTGAAGATGGAAGGAGATGAAAGGATTACTACATTCATGGAAAGGGTAAATGAAATTGTCATGGGAATTCAATGTTGTGGTGGATCTCTGAGTGAAGATGAAATAGTTTCTAAAGTTCTAAGAGCTTTACCATCAGCTTATAAGATGAAGGCTACTGCAATTAATGAATTGAGAACAATAGCTAATACTTTTGTCAATAGAGATACCTTGGTTGGGAAATTATTTGCTTTTGAGCTTGAAGAATTTGGACCTTCTGGAGCTATGAAGTCTAAACCTGCTTTTCATGCATTTGCATCATCAACCGGCAAGCAAGATTGGAAAGCTTTGTATGCAAAAGAATTGGATGATATGAAAAGAGAAGATCAATAATTTGAGCAACTTGAAGCCCTATTTTCTAGAAGAGTGCCTAAAGGACCGATAGGAAGTAAGTATGAAGGAAAAACATCTTTTAAATGTTTTGCATGTAATAATATAGGGCATTTTGCATCTAGATGTCTTGAAAGGAATTCAAGATTTGAAGAAAGAGCTAGAAGGTCTTTTAAGCCTAACCTTGGATATTAGAACAAGTATAAGTATAGGAAAAATAGTGATAAATCATGCTACATTGCGGATGAGGAATGTGTGACTGATTCTGATGATGAACCAACACAAGACTCTGCTAGTGGTTTCGGCAATGGAAAGGAATGGGTGTTCCTGGCTATCAAGGAAGATGTTCTGGCACTGGAAGAGAATGTACCTGAAGAGAAGGCACTTGCTGCTAAAATTGAAGATAAGGATGAATGGGTAATTGACAGTGGATGTTCACATCATATGACTAGAGATAAAAGGAAGTTTCTATCTTTGCAAGAATTTGATGTTTGGTTCAATTTGGAGATGACAAAGAATGTATGATTAAAGGAAAGGGAACTATATCATTAGATGGTAAGCACAATACTGATACTGTTTATTATGTTGAAGGTTTAAGGCATAATATTTTGAGTGTAGGACAATTGGTGGATAAGGGATTTCAATTACAATTCAAGGATGGAAAATGCAAAATCATTAATAGATCTGGATTGGAGATTACAACCGGTACTCAGACAAAAGGTAATATATTTCATTTGAATTTTGGTGAGAAGACATGTTTGATTGCACAAATTGATGAGAGTTGGCTATGACATAAAAGGCTATGTCATGTGAATTTTGATTGCATGGTAAAGATTAGTTCAACTAAGGCAGTTAGAGATATAACTAAGATTGTGAAGCCCTATAATCCAGTATGTAAATAATGGCAAATGGGAAAATAGGTCAGAACCTCTTTTAAGAATATACTAGACAAATCTAATGATGTTCTTCATCTTATTCATACTGATTTGTGTGGCCCTGCTAGAATTAAAAGTTTTCAAGGTGATAGATATTTTATGCTAATCATTGATGATTATTCTAGAATGATGTGGGTTACTTTTCTAAGGGAGAAATCTGAGGCTTTTGAAAAGTTTAAAATCTTTAGAGATAAGGTTGAAATTGAGACAAGATTGAAGATTAAGTGTTTAAGGTCAGATCATGGTGGAGAATTCACATCCGGTGAGTTTAATTCACATCATGGATGGCATAAGGAGACAATTTTCTGCTCCCCAGACACCTCGGCAGAATGGAGTTGTGGAAAGAAAGAACAAAACTATCTTGGATGTTGCTAGAACTATGATTATGGAAGCTAATCTACCTCATATATACTAGAGAGAAGCAGCGAGCACAACAATTTATACATTCAATAGAGTTCATATCAAAGGAGAAACCAATAAGACACCTTATGAATTATGGTTTGGCAATACACCTACATTTAAGTACTTTAGAATCTTTGGTAGTAAATGTTATATCAGGAGAAATGATTTCATTGGAAAATTTAATCCTAGATGTGATGAAGGAATATTTCTTGGTTATTCTAATGAAAGAAAAACATATATATGTTATAACAAGAGATTGCAGAGAATTGTGGAAAGTGCTAATGTCAAGGTGGATGAGGTGAATAAAATTCAAATCAAAATTTATGAGCAAGAACCGACAATGGAAATGATCATAATTAAACCGGTAACACCTTTACTGGAACAAAATGTTGAACCAGTTACTCCGGCAGTATCAGAAAATTCAACACTAACTAAAGAGTAGGAAAGAGGAACAAAGAATCAGAAGACTCCTAGGCATGTAAGGTTGAATAATTTAGAAGATCAGATCATTGGGGATAAGAACAATGGAGTGATGACAAGAAGGAGATTTGCAGCTAATGAAGTATGTTTAATTTCTCAAGTTGAACTGGTATCAGTAATTGAAGCATGTAAAGATGAATGTTGGATGAAAGCTATGGAAGGAGAATTAGATCAGATAGAGAAGAATAACACATAGATTTTAGTTCCTCGACCTAAAAATAAGAATGTTATTGGAACTAAATGGATTTTTAGGAATAAATTAAATGAAGATGGACAAGTTGTAAGGAACAAAGCTAGATTGGTTTGTAAAGGATATTCTTAGAAGGAAGGAATTGATTATGGTGAAACTTTTGCACTTGTTGCTAGGATTGAAGTTGTCAGATTATTTCTTGCCTATGCTGCACATAAAAACTACAAGGTCTATCAGATGGATGCTAAGTGTGCCTTTCTGGATGGGGATCTTGATGAGGAAGTTTATATTGAGCAACCTAATGGTTTTTCACTTTCAGATGATAAAAACATGGTTTGCAGGTTAAAGAAATCCTTATATGGATTGAAACAGGCACCTAGAGCTTGGTACGCAAGGTTAGATAAATATCTTTTGAAGCTTGATTTCACTAAAGGTAATGCTGGCAGTAATCTATATTATAAAGTCATTGATGATGATATATAGATTATTGAGGTTTTTGTTGATGACATAATTTTTGGAGGTGAGGATAAGTTGTGCATGGAATATTCTAACAATATGGAGAAAAAATTTGAAATGTCTATGATTGGGGAAATGAAATTTTTCTTAGGTTTGCAAATTACTCAGATTGATAAAGGCATTTTCATCTGTAAAACTAAGTATGCTAGGGAATTATTGAAGAAATTTGGTATGGAAGACTCTAAATCGATAAGTACTCCTATGGTTACAAGTGAGAAATTGACAAGGAAAGATGAATATGCACCGGTAAATCCTACAAGATACAAGTCTATGATTGGAGGTCTACTATATTTGACTCAGACTAGGTCTGATTTAATGAATGTTGTTTGCATTGCATCAAGATATCAAAGTGATCCTAGAGAAAATCATGAGAGTGCGGTGAAAAGAATTTTTAGATACTTGCAAGGTACATCTGAATATGGTTTGTGGTACCCTAAGGATGATGAATTTACTTTATGTGCATATAAAGATGCAGATTGGGCAGGTGATGTTGATGACCGGAAAAGTACTTCTGGTGGAGCTTTCTTTCTTGGAAAGAAACTTATTTCATGGATGAGCAAGAAACGGTCATGTACTTCTATATCTACTGCTGAAGCTGAGTATGTTGCTGCTGCTACTAACTGTACACACGTTCTATGGATGAAGCAAATGTTGAAGGACATAAAAGTGCATTGCATTGGACCAGTAGTTATTCACTGTGATAACTCTGCTACTATAGACATATCAAAGAATCTGGTATTTCACTCTAAGACAAAGCACATATGTATCAAGTATAACTTTTTGAAGGAGAAGGTGGAAGAAAATGAAGTTGGATTGGTTTATGTGAACACTAAAGAGCAGATTGTAGACATTTTCACTAAACGTTTGCCTAAAGAATCATTTGAGTACCTTAGAGATAGATTAGGGGTTTCTGCCCCTCTGACAAAGAACTGATTGATGCTATTTGGCATTAGTTTGGTATGCATTATCAAAGATATTATTCATTTCGGATTGATGTGGTGATGCTACTACTTAGGGGGAGTAGCTAGCCCTGTGATTCAGTGGTTTATATTTTTGCTTTGATATTTTTGTCAGATTTCTGGCATTGATGTCAAAGGGGGAGAGATATTCATGTGAAAACTTAAGGGATATATACATTAGAGGGAGAAATTTGTAGAACTTAACTGAGATATCATCTACAGGGAGAGTATGGATTAGAACTTCATTGCCATATTCTTGTGTGGGAGATTTTCTTGGCAATTCTTGGCACTTGGATGTTTTTCACATCTAGTGTTGCCATCAATGCCAAAGGGGGAGATTGTTGCCATTTGGAGGAATTGATTATGTGTTTCATTGATGTTTTATCATTGATGTCAACACTAGTTGTTTTGGCTGCTTTATTGATATCCTTCTAGTCCCGGTAGGTTGTTTGGTTTCTAGTTGGATTAGATCATGATGATCCGGTATGCTTCGGTATGTTTTGGCTCATGGAATTGGCTTAGATCTGCTATTCATGCTACTCAGATTCATGTTTAGTCAGTTTCTTTTGATTTGGTGATTGGATGCTATCTTATATGCTAGTAAGCTTGGTTTGTTGATCCGGTGAGGGTTTCACTGACAAAGATTTGTTGAAGATCTTTGATGTTATTCATAAGTGGTGTTGGTGTGGCTTCTAGTAGAGATTCAGGATGTTGATGGTGATCATGTTTGAGACTTGTCCGATTGGGATCATTACTTTAACGTGTGTAGACCTAAATTGGGTCCGATATTATCTAGGTTATGGGTAGACTTAATGTAACGTGTTTTCGAGATGTCTTATGGGTTGGATATTATTTGTTTGGTCTCAAGCCAACTTGGCAAGTCTCTTACATCAACTATTGTTGATAAAATACCTATGGAGGCATGGTTAGGTCATAAGCCTTCATTAAGACATCTTAGAGTTTTTGCTTGCGAGCCATATGCACATGTGGCAAAAGGAGAAGTGAACAAAGCTGGAGAACAATGTTGTGAAATGTATCTTCATTAGATATAATTATGTAAAGATGTAAATTAATCTATAAGACATAATCTACTCTTTAATCATAAATAAACTCATAGCTCAATTAAGAAGTCTATTTCATACATAATATAAAACAAGTTTAATAAATTGATAAAACAATCATAGATATCAAAGAGTTTAATAAAATTTTCATATACAATGGAAGGTACAAATTTCTCATTACATATCATTATACCATACTTAGGCTTTCTAATTTGCCTTAAGTATTATACAAACATAAAGAAAGTGAGATACATCCATTAATCTCCAATCTGAGTCGCTTCCTTTCAGTCCATCAAATGAAGACGAGAACAAGATTCAGGCACTTTTTCCGCCCAACCTTGAAGCTTACGCTTCCCCGTAATTCTTGGTCAATCAAGAATACCCGACCCTGCATGAATTGTTTTAACCAAAGAATTCGAAAGACAAGAGGGAATCTGGTGCATGCCTAGATGATATATGCATTTTCATTTTTCTAATTCTTTTAAGAAACAAGCATTATCATTCAAGGATATGGTAGAGAGCATAAAATAAAGAATTCCATCTATTTCAATGGATAATTCAATTCATTACTCGGCCGAGTATAATGCCATGCATAGCAAAAATAAATAATTTGGAAAAAGCAACTATTCTCTCTAAGATTCCATATTCGGCACCCATCTCGGAAGGTAAATTTCCATACACAAGCCTATCTAGCTTGGTTTTTACAAACAAAAATACATTTAAAGAATACAATCTTTTGACTAATTGATCTAACATCTTTCCTATCAATTTCATAAATTAAACACCATTTCATTACTTTCACCTAATTGAAAACAATCTTTCAAAATTTGATAAGCAAATATATTTTCATCAAAAATATTCGAATAAGTACAAAGTAAGAAGAAGGTATAACGCAAATATGATTGTTTTTTCATATAAATGGGTTAAATTTTGAGTACACATTCTATAATTGAAAATCTATCCTAACCCATTGACATTATTCACCATCTTGAACAATATAATTGCATATCTTAACTATTTCATCTAATAATTTTCTTCTATGTATTTTCAAGGAATAAATAAACAAATTCATTAAAAAAACACATAGAATATCATAATTGAAATCGTATGCTACAACCATAACTTTATTTCACTAACCTTCCTTATTGCATAATAACCAAAATGAAATTAAGTTCCTACCTTCTTACGCTTGAGACTGGCTTGGAATGAGTTCTTTCATGCCTCCTCTAAATCGGTCAACTTCTTCCTTGATGGCTCAAAAGTTCTCTCACAGATCTTGTATTCTCCTTCTATCTCTACTCTAAAATTATCTCTCTCTAATCTCTCTTCTAACTCAATATCTTTCTATCTGCTCCACTTGCTAATTTCTATCTTTTTTTTCCTCCCTTTTTTTCCTATCGAACCTATCTTGCATTTATACTATTTTTCCCTATGATATATGCTACGTCTAAGGCTCGATTATAGTTATCAATTTGAAGTCTTTTCTACATTATCGATAGGTCTATTGCTTTAACCACTCCACGTCTTCCTTTTCACAACGTGCTACTAGTTAGCAATCTCTCTAGTCTACACGTCTATGGTTCTTGGATCCTCACTATTGTTCTCTACAGTCGTGGAAAGATGAGTCGACCACCTCTCACCATGGATCATGGAGGAGTTTTAGTCATTTGTAGACTTCACTGCTAATTCATCATGGATCTGTGTTAAGTGCCAAGTTGCCCACCAAGGGCCGTGGAAGTTAAGTCAACTTCGGCTACTGTGGATGGAGAAAGTTAACTATAGACTTGTTATGCCATGGACACTACGTGTCGGACCGACTTTGACTATCGACTTCTAATAGTCGATATCCAACCAACCTGCCACCTTTTACTATTTAATGCATATACATGTTAAATTAAATAAACAATATTATATTTAATAATATATACATTGCACTCAATTTATTAGATGTTAAATAGAAATAAATAAAACCAAATTAAAACATTTAGGATATATAATAAATTAATTATATATATATATATATATATATTAAACGTCTGATTATTTATTTTTATTTGTAAAAGGGTAAAAAAAATAAATATGATAATATATATACATGTGTAATTATAAACCTATCATTTCGAATTGACAAGATTACTTTAATCACTTTAAAATATGACATAAATTATAAAACAATTATCAAAATTTCATGCATATGAACTCCATATAATTGTAAACACATCAATCGTAAATAAAAATTATATTTGCATTCTCTTATGCTAGAAATACTAAATCATCTTTAATAATAATGTTAAGTCGATATATTTCATAACTCTAAATATCCAACTAATTTTCACTTTTATAGACAAAATCAATGTAACGACTACCAATTAATCATACCATTTTATTCAAAATCATGCATCGACGAAGTCACAAATGCACAAACAATTTTTCTATTGTGGTGTGTGAGATTCCCCTAGTCTATCGAAGTCATAAGCTAAAAACAACTCTACCTGAGTCATGTTCTCGCTTTCATCTTCGTTCACCTATCCCTGCATCACTTGCACTCAATAATTCATCAGCATTGATGATCCCCAATTAAGATAATACTAGATATCAAATTATATATTGCATGAGTAAAATGCATACATCATTTCCTATTATTTGTATACAACTGCATTATCATCAAAATGAATGCTCCTATCTGTTTCAATTTCAATTCATAAATAAAAACCTACATTATATCTCATAATAACACATTATCAAAAATATGGTTCGTGACAAGTTATGGTGTGAAAGGATACAAGCTTTGGGACCATATTGCACATAAGGTAATACATAGTAGAAGTGTCATTTTTAGAGAAATAAAGCCTTCTTTTGTTACATTGCAGTCAGGATAGACTAAACAGGAAGATGTGATTCAATTTACTTGTACTCCTGAAATAGTTGAATCAAGACCCCTATATAGGCAAGAATTTGAGGAGAGCTCATCTAGCTCTGAATCAACAAAAGAGGAACAAGAACCTCCAACTTAGCTTGTTCGAAGGTCTACAAGACAAAGGAAACCACTTGAAAGGTATTCACCTGATGATTGGACTATGTATTTTTACTTTGAATACAAGTGTGGATGAACCTAGAACTGTAGAAGAGGCATTAGGTATGAATGATGCAGAATCCTGAAAAAATTCTATGGATGAAGAAATTGACAGCTTTGAAAAATAATGATATAGACAATCTTGTACCGTTGCTTGAAGGACAAAAAATTGTTGGTTGTAAATGGGTGTTCAAGAAAAAGACTAGTTTAGATGGAGGTATTGAAAAGTATAAAGCTGTTACAAGTGCGGTTGTCATTGCGCCAAAAAATTGACCTGTTAATGCCTGATACAACCACTAGACTTATAGAATCCATAGGAGGTGGTTAAGCCATGCCACAAATCTGAGCGCTGCGTTGTACAACATAAGGAGACCAAGGGTGCACACCTTGCAACAAAAGTGAGGTTGGTTGCGAAAGGCTACTCTCAAGTTAAAGGTGTTGACTATGGTGAGATATTTTCTCCTATTGTAAAAATGACATCCATTAGATTTTTGCTTTCTATTTTTATCGCTTATGATTTAGAAGTTAAACAAATTGATGTCTAAAATTGCTTTCCTTCATGGTGATTTGGAGGAGGATATTTATATGACACAGCTAGAGCACTACCTGGTAAATGGTAAAAGTAATTTGGTTTGTAAATTAAATAAATCTTTGTATGGCCACAAACAAAGTCCTAAGATGTGGTACCAGAAATTTAATACACATGTGTTGAGTTTGAGATTTGAATTTTCTAAATTAAATCATTGTGTTTATTATAAGTTTGATGGTGATCATTTCCTATACATTGCATTATATGTTAATGATATGTTATTCACCGGTAAAGGGAAATGTATGATTTCAGAACTAATGTCTCAAATTACTGCTAAATTTGAAATGAAAGATCTTGGTGGAGTGAAGCACATTCTTGGGATGAAAATTAGAAGAGATAGAGTGAACAAAAAGCTTTGGTTAAGCCAAAGTAAGTATGTGAATTTAGTTTAACATGCATGATTGTAGACAATTATGTGTTCCCTTTACAACTGGAATGAAATTACCTATTGCAGATTGGCCTAAATCTCCATCAGAGATGGAAGACATGAGTAGAGTGCCTTACAAGAGTGTAGTTATAAGTTTGATGTATGCTATGGTTTGCACTAGACCAAAGATTGCCCAAGCAGTGGGAGTTATTTCCAGATATATGTCTAATCTTGGTAGAGTTCATTGAGATGCAGTTAAAAGAGTCTTTAGATATTTGAAGGGTACCTCAGAGTATTCTTTGTGCTATCATGGTAATTCAGTAGGAGACAAGATTTCCCTTAATATTCATGGTTATGTGGATTCAGATTGAGCAAGTGATGTTGATAGCAGAATATCCACTAGTACTTATGCGTTTACTTTATTTGGTGGTGTAATTAGTTGGATAAGTAATGGTGTAATTAGTTGGATGAGTAAGTGATAGGGTATGGTTGTGTAGCGTCCTAAAATTGCGACACTTGCAATTTCGACTGCATTTCGGTCTTCACGATGGCGACGCAACACACAACCTGAATGGAGACCCCGAAACCTAATTATGACACTGAAAACTGCATTTTCTTGCACCCTGGCCTGAACCTCCTTTGCACCCTGCTGTCCCGGGAGGTGGGACCAGAGCGCCCAGCGCCCTAGTCCCCCAGGACCATGGTGCCCAGCGCCCTGGTCCCTGGGCCTATTTTGGGCCCGGTCTCCTAAGGGGTCTCGGGTCTTTTTGTTTGCAATTTGGAAATTAACTTTCCTAGTCGGCCTAAGGTCGGGAAAATCAGTCTATCAGCCCTAAATGACAAGTATATAAACTACATTTTCCTCTCTCATTTGGATAGAGACACACATGAGGGAAAGGCGTGGAAACTATACTCAAGCATTCAAGCATTCAAGCATTCTTTCAAGCAATTGATCATTCTAAGTCTCCATTCAAGGCTAAGTGTTGCATTCAAGACAAGGATTCAACCATTGAAGAGGAGATCACATACTACATACAACATACTACAACAACATACAACATCTATACCTTCGCACATAAGGATACAAACATCCTTAGAACAAGGTATTAGTACTTGTTTTACATATATTTACATTTACAGCACTTGCTCATTTCTTGGTTAATTCCAAAACCGGGGTTTGACCTAAAGGCAAACCCCTAATCCCTAACCCCCCAATCGTCTTCGCTTTTCTGTGTGTAGGTTGCAGGTACGCGGCTGAAATTGAAGATCTAGAATCCTTGTGCAGAGACGAACAGATCCCCCTTTGTTTCGCAGATTTTTCGGAGGACCGTGGCGTCGGGCGCCATCATCCCAACAACTTTTGCTCAAATTTGCAGGACAGCACCGTATCGACATTTTACTGCTAATTCCAGGTCCGCAGCTTCATACTGTATCCCTATCTCAGTTTATAAGCAAATCTTTGTCACTTTCTATGCATGCTTAGCTTAATTCTTCTATCAACATTCTTTACAAAAGAGGGTAGCCTTGCTTCCTTAACCCTTGAAACTCATTTAGCATCCAATCTTGCATTGCGTGGGATTGGATCTTGTGGGTTTCAACCCCTCTTTTGAATGTAAAGTCTCTCCCTTAAGTGAAAACCATCAACCCTAGTGAATCTCCGTTCTCTCTCCTTGGAGTTGGAAGAGGGGAGAGCAACTAGGGTTCGATCGCAATTTTCCGCTTTACATTTTGGTGAACCCGACGTGAACATCCTTTCTGATTTTTCATGCTTAGATCTGAAAAAATTGATTACATTTCCATGTTTGATCTTTTGCAAAATTTTAGAGGTGATTGCATAAAAACCCTAAAATTTCTTTTTAGTAATTAAGCTTGTGAAATGTCTAAATGTTAATGCTTGTCTCAGATCTGCCCTTCTATTACAAATTATCAATTCATATTTGTGCTTTAATTTTGAAAATTAAGTGGTTAAGTGTCAAAACCCTAATTTTTGAAACCCTCTTGATTCAACCTTTGTCCGACAATTTCACTGATCAAAATATCTCCAAATCAGCTGTAACTTTGGATTCCGCAATAAAATCACAATATCTTTCATCCCTGAAAATTTGGAAAAAAGTTGCGAGGACCGTGTGCACTCCAAGCGCCATCGTCCCCGACATTTTTTCCGAAATTTCGGGAGTGAGATCTTACTGTATTTTCCTGCTAAAATCCAGAATTTTGGCTGATTTTATCAAATCTAACCCTTTCAAAATTACAGTCAAAGTTGGTCTTGTGATTGCTTGGATTAAGGCTTCTAAACATTCAAAAATCATTGAAATTGAAATTTTGTATCAAAATTGTGTTCTTACTGTCCTAAATCTGAAAAATGTGTTTGCATTCATTAAAAATTTCAGTGCTTTCTTCAAATTCTTGCAATTTGTGACTTTTGAAATTAAGTGCTTAATTACAACAACTTTAATTTCCGCTTTCAAAATTGAATTTTGCGTGAAATTGAGTCAATTTTCAAATTTCAAAATTTGCATTGCTCTTGACATTCCCTCTAAAATCATAAAATTCAAAATTTTAGTTTCCCTCTCTTTTTCAAAATTCAAATTTTGCATTTTTCGACAATCTGGATAGGGTTCAATTTTGAATTTGCAACTTTAATTTGGCCTATCTACAAATCGTAAAATCACTCAATTTTTTCAGATTAGCTTTAAAATCATCATACCTTTCATCCCTGCAAATTTCGAAAAAAGTTGCAAGGACCGTGTTGCACTCCGAGCGCCACGGTCTCGGACATTTATTCCGAAATTTCGGGAGACTGTCGTGATTGCATTTAACAGCTTAAATCCAGAAGATTGGCTGATTTTACTGAAAAGTGCTACCTCTAAATTCAAAATCTTCTCTCTCTTTCTAGTGCATGAGTTTTACAACAATAAGCCCTACTTACACTATTCCCGTTAGACGAAGCCGTAGAATTATGTCTTTCCGAGGTTTAATTACTGAGGAGATGGAACCTAATTTGAATAGCCTTTTTAACGAGGACATGGGTAATTCCTCTAATCCTCCTAATGATGAAGAAGCTCTCCATGAGGTTTCTGAAGAACAACTTTCGAAATTGGATAACCAATTTGACGATTTTCGACAGTGGATGTCTCAAGAATACCCTGATAGTCAAGCTCTTCCTTTAATTGAGGGTCTAAAACGTATGATTCAAAGTGATAAGAATGGAATTGATATTTTGCGTGGTATTGCACACATTGTGGATTCGAATGTGATGCCTATGAAGAGTTGTGCTGAAAATTTGGGTTATACACAACCTCCTACTCAAGTCAATCATTCTATTCCTTTGATGACTTCTATTGCTAGCGTACCTACCTTTACATCAAACATAATGGCTACTTCTACACAAGACATTCCTCCTGTGATTACCAGTCATGGGGGCAATCCTCCTTCTTCAATTAACCCTATTCCTTCATTCAATCCGACTTCTTCATTCATTCCTTCAATGAGTGTTCCTATTACATCTTCACAAATGAACATGACACAAGGGGGCAATTCGTTTAACCATTCCATTCCTCCTTGTAGTATTCCTCCTGTCCAATCATCTCCTATGACTAATTATCATAGAGTCCCACCACCTTACTCTTTACTTTCTTTCAATAACATAACACCTCCATCTCAATCTAACACATCTAATATGAATTCTTCGACTGAAGCGACCATTAACAATCTTGCACAAATTGTCTCTTCTTTACAGCAACAAATTGCCTCTATGAATCAATCTAAGTTTAGTGTGCCCACATTTGACGTTGCGAGCCCACTTTCTCTTGATATTGTTCGAGCTATTCCCCCTAAACACGTTGAAATTCCGCATTTGGAGCTTTATAATGGTAAAGGTGATCCTCTAACACATGTTAAGACTTTTCAAACAATTTGTACTGATTTTGCTTATGACCAAAGGTTGCTTGCAAAACTGTTCACTAGAACATTAAGAGACAAAGCCCTACAATGGTATTGCTCGTTGCCTTCTTATTCTATTACTTCTTTCGAACAACTTGCAAATGCTTTCATTCAACAATTTCAAAACAATATAAGTCCTAAAGTTACTTTGATTGATTTAATGCATTGTAAACAAGGTGTTAAAGAAAAAGTGACGGATTTCATTGGTAGATATAAGCATTTGTATGCTCAAATTTCTTTTCCAGTGCCTGACAATGATATTCAAAGAATCTTTATTTCTAATTTACAAAAAGATATTCGAGACAAACTTCTGTTTTCTGAGTTTACTTCTTTCCAACAGTTGTGTGCAACTCTTCACAATTATCAACTGACTGTGAGTCAAATGGAACAATCACATCCTATGGCTTCGAGTGATAAGGGTGATAGCAGTCAACAACCATTTGGGAAGTTTAAACCGAACAGAGATTCCATCAAATTCAATGAAAACATCATCAACAACAATGTGAATGCAGCATCAGGTGTGCCTCCTATTTCTAAATTTTTCAAGAAAGAAAGAAAGTATACTCCTTTGAATGAATCATTGCATAGTATTATGAATAAGTTATTGGAACAAAATGTGCTTACTCTTCCTCCTGTACGACAAATTGATCCTGCAAAGATTACTTCACCTTATTTTGATAACAAAGCTTTTTGTCAATTTCATCGTCAGCCTGGGCATGATACTGAAAAATGTTTTTCTTTAAAGGGTAAAATTCAAGATTTGATTGATAATAATACTATCTCTGTTTCTGGAGTGAATGATAAAGGCAATACATCTGTAGCTCCTCCTAATCAAAATCTTCAGATTTTCATTGATCCATTACCTTCTCATACCTCTAATGCGATTGAGACTAATGATTCCTCTCTCTCATCTGATGGTCTTGTGTCTATGACTCCGAATGTGATTAACTTTGTAGATCAGCAAGAAAACCCTAAAGAACCTTCCATCACATTTGATTCCAGTGAAACCATTAGGGCACCTGATGGTCCTTTATACATAGTTGCAAAAGTCAAGAATACACCTTGCCGTGGAGTGCTTATTGATCCTTCGTGCATGATTAATGTTATTACTGAAGAATTTCTGTTTACTTTGCAATTGAATCAAGTGATTTATGACAAAACAGATGTGATTGTGAAACTATTTGATGCATTTTCTTCTCCTGCAATTGGTTCTATTACATTGCCTATTGAGGTCCATAACAAATCCCTTGATGTGAACTTTGCTATTATTCCATCTTTCGAACAATTTCGTGTGAAGCTTGGCTATCCTTGGCTATCTTCCATGAAAGCTATTGCTTCTCCTATTCACAAGTGTTTGAAATTTCCCCATAATGGTGAAGTTGTTACTGTCAATCATAGTCTCTTTAAACCAGCTGAAAGAACTTCTAGCGTTCCTATTGATTACTTTTGGCCTAAACAATTCCAATCTCTTCCTCCGCGAAGCGATCATCTTTTCAAATCTTATCAAAAGTGGAAAATAGATATGATCCTATCTTTAAGTGAACCTAGAACACCTAAACTTGACATTCCTATCGTTCTTGAGAAGGAAGTTCTTCCTCTGAAAGATAAAACTAATGTCTTTCCTCAAGAAGGTTCCCAACCCATCCCCATGGATGTGACTATGTCTATGCCTAATAAACCTCCTAAGAGTAGACCTATACCTCCTCGTCATGATGGACTTGGTCTTCTCCCTAAACCAAATATTCCTCCTTTATATGGAGCAGTTCCTCCTCCTTTATATGGAGCAGTTCCTCCTCCTTTTTATAGAGAGAAGAGACCTTCTTCTTCTCCTATTATCCAGCCTAAGAGACCACAACCTAAACACCCAAGTGATAAGGATGAGAACATTCCTCCTCCTCAATCTTCTCCACTTCCTACTAAGACTAGACGAAATCGTTCTGCACGTGAACGCCGACAAAAGCATCGTCTTAGAGCTCAAGCAGCTGCTTCTCAAACTTTGCAATCTCCAAAAACACCTTCAACAAGCATTATTCCATTTTCTCCTCAGCCGGAAATTGAGCCGAAATCTCCTAAACATAAGATGCATGATGGTCTTGATCCTGTGCGAGTTAAAGATCCTATTTTTATAAATCTTGATGATGCTATAGATGAAAATGTTATTCATGATGAAAATGTTACTTCTCTTGCTTCTGATAGTAAATATGAACTTGTTGATATTGATAACCATTTATCTAACGAATTTTCTAAAGCACTTATCCTAGCTCCTAGACAAGAACAACGTGGCTCGGAACATGAACATAGCCCTTGTTTGGATCTTGTGATAGCTCCATCTGCTGTGTTGGATGTTCCTCCTCTAGCGTGTTCCCTGCCTTCCCGAAACATTGATCAGCAAGATCGGGGGGTAGATGACGTGCTAGACTAGTTACATTAGCATAGCAGATTCTCTCCTCCTCTCTTGTGTTACTTCTTCTATATGTTATTCTCATTCTTCTATTTGTTGTCCTTAGTGTTGTCTACTTGAGGACGATGCAAAGCATTGAGATCTCTCGATCTCTCTCATGTTGACTCAAAAGACACATGTGTTCCCTTCTTCTAGGTGACCTTCCTTGATTGGGGAATGAAGAACAATTATGCATACATACATATGATATATATACATGACTTATCATACAGCATACTGACCCCGAGGAAAGCGAAGTCACCTCGTGCTTTGTGTTTTGTGTCTATTATCCTTGGGTTTATCTCACACTTGGGGGCTAAATCCTTGCGATAACGTGCTCCTTTCCTTTCTCATTTCTTATATGTATCACTACCTTAAAGCAATCACCCCCGGTGAGGCGTGT
Source organism: Cryptomeria japonica (assembly GCF_030272615.1). Taxonomy (NCBI): domain Eukaryota; kingdom Viridiplantae; phylum Streptophyta; class Pinopsida; order Cupressales; family Cupressaceae; genus Cryptomeria; species Cryptomeria japonica. The sequence continues at coordinate 569,730,580 of NC_081411.1, read as the reverse complement.
GCGATCGCTTTAACGTAGGGGGGCATACATCCCGTTCATATCTTTTCAAGATACTTGAAAATTTCTTGGTAAATTTAGCCTTGCCTTGAAAATTTTTGATATCTTTCTTGCATGACTCATAGTGAGGGAACCTTACTACTGACAGTCATGGTTCTCCCTCGTGATCTTCCCTTTTACTTGGTCAATCGAAGTCATAAGATCCTTAGTCCACTGGGGGCTTGGTGTATCTTGCCTCCTTGACGTGGTGAAAGTCTTTCAATGTTGTTTCCTTGTACTTTACCGGAAGTATGAGCGTACGCTTATACTCCCGCTAAAGTGGGGGCTAAATGTAGCGTCCTAAAATTGCGACACTTGCAATTTCGACTGCATTTCGGTCTTAACGATGGCGACGCAACACGCAACCTGAATGGAGACCCCGAAACCTGATTATGACACTGAAAACTGCATTTTCTTGCACCCTGGCCTGAACCTCCTTTGCACCCTGCTGTCCCGAGAGGTGGGACCAGAGCGCCCAGCGCCCTGGTCCTTCAGGACCAGGGCGCTCCCCAGGACCATGGCGCCCAGCGCCCTGGTCCCTGGGCCTATTTTGGGCCCGGTCTCCTAAGGGGTCTCGGGTCTTTTTGTTTGCAATTTGGAAATTAACTTTCCCGGTCGGCCTAAGGTCGGGAAAATCAGTCTATCAGCCCTAAATGACGAGTATATAAACTACATTTTCCTCTCTCATTTGGATAGAGACACACATGAGGGAAAGGCATGGAAACTATACTCAAGCATTCAAGCATTCAAGCATTCTTTCAAGCAATTGATCATTCTAAGTCTCCATTCAAGGCTAAGTGTTGCATTCAAGACAAGGATTCAACCATTGAAGAGGAGATCACATACTACATACAACATACTACAACAACATACAACATCTATACCTTCGCACATAAGGATACAAACATCCTTAGAACAAGGTATTAGTACTTGTTTTACATACATTTACATTTACAACACTTGCTCATTTCTTGGTTAATTCCAAAACCGGGGTTTGACCTAAAGGCAAACCCCTAATCCCTAACCCCCCAATCGTCTTCGCTTTTCTGTGTGTAGGTTGCAGGTATGCGGCTGAAATTGAAGATCTGGAATCCTTGTGCAGAGACGAACAGATCCCCCTTCGTTTCGCGGATTTTTCGGAGGACCGTGGCGCCAGGCGCCATCGTCCCGACAACTTTTGCTCAAATTTGCAGGACAGCGCCGTATCGACATTTTACTGCTAATTCCAGGTCCGCAGCTTCATACTGTATCCCTATCTCAGTTTATAAGAGAATCTTTGTCACTTTCTATGCATGCTTAGCTTAATTCTTCTATCAACATTCTTTACAAAAGAGGGTAGCCTTGCTTCCTTAACCCTTGAAACTCATTTAGCATCCAATCTTGCATTGCGTGGGATTGGATCTTGTGGGTTTCAACCCCTCTTTTGAATGTAAAGTCTCTCCCTTAAGTGAAAACCATCAACCCTAGTGAATCTCCCTTCTCTCTCCTTGGAGTTGGAAGAGGGGAGAGCAACTAGGGTTCGATCGCGATTTTCTGCTTTACAGGTTGCTTTATCCACTATTGAAGAAAAGTATGTGGAAGCTACTCATGCTTGTAAAGAAGTCGTTTGGATTAAGATATTGTATTAAGATATTGAGATAAAACAAGGTGTTGTGATAGTTAGTGGAATTTTCCTAGCTAAGAACTTGACTTTTCATGCCAAGACCAAGGACATTGATGTTTAGTATCATTTTATCAAAGATATGGTTGAGGATGATGTGGTGACATTGGTTAAGGTAGAGACTCTGATGAATGTTGAAAATTATTTGACTAAGACAGTGAGCATAGAGAAGTTTAGATGGTGTTATGAGACTATGGGCCTCTTGACCCCTAGTGATTAATAAATAATGTTGGAACCCCTCTTGTCAATTTTGTAAGGTGTTCGAAAAGTGGGACATTTGTTAGGAAAATGGTGTCTCAACCTTGCAATGATAAACAAAAACTGTTGATACATGACGATGGGGGTTTGGAGGCATAGCCTCCAACTTTGGGGTTGCAAGGGGTTCCCCCTTGTTGGCCTTGGTCCTGTGATCGACTGGTGGTCCAGGGGGTAGTGTGACTTAGTAGGGGTTTCTAGGTACAATTCCCTCAAAACAAAATTTCACATATAATCTATCATTATAAAAATTGACCATTTATCACTAGGTCATAGATCTAATGGTGGATATTTTGAGCGTTATGTTTTCCCTAGAAAGCAACCCTATTTTAAGAGGGGATTGTATTATGAATATAGTATTATGCATTATCAGAGTTTGATAGTTGTTGAGTTGCCTATGGGTCGCGTCGGTGGTACTCGTGTAAGAAGCTTTCTTTGCAAGTATGTTGTAATTTGTTGTTGATTTCTGAATAATATATTGGGCGACTTTTGGAGTGTGGGTTTTTTCTCCCAAAAGGGCCTTCCCCATGTAAATCACTATGTTGTGGTATGCATGATATTTATGTTTATTTCTATTAAGTTTCTGTAACTGTTGTAATGATTTGTAAAACTTTTTGCTTTGCCCTCCTCTCAAGGTTAGTGTAGGAAGTGGTTCCACTACTTAACTTCCTTACAAGATCTACATACCACAGATTTTGGCTAATATGCAAAACCTGCAAAATCATCTCTATAAATCTACAATCCACTTCAACATCAAAATATGTCATCTGAATAATGGAATAAATATAGATCTACAAACCCACAACATTTAGAAATATGAAAAACTACAAGCAAGTTATCCAGAAGCATTTAGATAATAGGATAACCAATTACACAACTCATAAACAACTAGTGGCTAATCATCTAGTATTTTCATGTAATCGAGGGGTGAAACCATGAACCCAACATAAGAACTCCATAATGTAGTCCAAATAGTAGGTTCTTTCACATGTGAAGCACACAACCAACATGCGTACCCTTTCACTATATATGACCACATAGAAAAGGGACATAACAACCATGCAAGATGAGAGAAACATATTACCAAATCAAAGCTCCAGAGCACTACTATCCAAAAAGAAAACACATGAACAACTCCAAGAGAAATATCCACAAGCATCAAATGCCTACCATAAATCTCTTTGACAATATTCATGTTGTCATAGGGATTTGCACCCAATGCAAAGATGAAAACTCTGCAATCCTGTGCAACATGGGACTACTCTCAGGATGTGGGTTTCCTATAATGAGAGTAGACCTCCGTATTGTAGGCTGACTTCCTTTAGAAATCTCCCATAACTACTAATTTTTGACAAGGAAAAGGGGTAGAGGATACTTTGAAAATAAAACCCTACTGCTAACTTGTGGTGATGCACCCAAAATGTTTTGTTTTTTGCTACTTTAAAATAAATAATCATAAAAGACTCAATTGATTAACTGCATTCACAAATCATATCTTCTTGAGAGGATCTTAAACAATACATATGAAGGTTTTTATTCTCAGTTTTCATAAAAGATGGAAATGACCATACAATGACACTCAATCTGAAAATAAAAATTTAACACAACATATGCCCTGATCTGATCAAAGGATATTTATCTAACATTGCATACATGTGCAAGAAATCAAAGGATTAAAGTAAATCACAATGAATTTCCAAAATGACAATATGAATACCATGAAAAGACAAATAAATGAATAGGAACAACAAGAATCTTTATTGATTTCTGGAACAAAAACTCATACAAAGTGTAGTTACAACTCTAATTTTCATTTAAAAGAAGGTTACATGTTGTAACACAGTTGATTGCAAAGAAATATCAGAGAAGAACTAAGAAAATTTTCAGAAAATGTGAGTTACAATGCTCAATACACTATTGTACATCAGAGAAAGGCAAGAACTGAATGAAAATGAATTGCAAGTTTGCCTTTTATTGAAGTGCTGCTCCTACAATTTGAAATTCAAAATTCTGGCTCCTTTAGGCTTGATGAATCAGTTGGCTTGTTGAGTGTGCTGCCTGCTTCTTTGTCCCTTGAAATCAGGTGGCTAACTGGTTGAGATTCGAGAATTTGAAAATCAGTTGTGCTGGGTGAGCTCACTTGAAATCTCCACAAAATTAGGGCCAAGACTGAAGATAAAGAGCTTACAACTGCCTCAAAACTCTCCCTGACTGATACACAACCCTTGGGGCCTTCAAATCAAGGCTATGACTGCTGTTATGACCTCCAAACCCCCCTCAAAATGTGGGATTTTGATTTGGTCGAACCTCTAGACTTGATTTCAAAATTTGAACTTGGGTTTATCATTAATAAATATTTGAAATTCAAACTTGAGAATTTGACATTAATGTATTCGATTCCATTTTTGTCACGTTGAGGATCTACATTTTGAAATATTGACTGCTATTTTGACAATGAATATTATAAATGATTGCTCATATGCTTAGGAACTGCTCTTACACTGGGTCATTAAGTTAATATTCTAGTAGCACTGTCTTGTGTGCATTTTAATCTATCTCCAAGACTACTTTGGATCTCTATTTTATGACTTTGAGCATACATTCATGTTCATATGCCTTCTATGGATGTTCTCTATTCTCCAAGTCTGAGATCCTCTTTTGAAATATCAAGACTGTGTTATTGAGTTTCTTTTAGGTGGCTGCTACAAACCCTTGACCTGTGACAGTCTTTTAAGACTGTTCTAAGTGATCTGAAGATGACTGACGACTGCTTACTGTCTTTGATTGCAAATTGTGACCTCTTAATGGAATCATATGAGGCCACTCTTGAGATTCTTTATCAACATTTTCATCTTTTGACCATGGTATCTCTGTATCTCCGTAAACTTTTACTAGCCTAAAACCTACTGCTTTGGTAACTTTTTTTATAAGATTTTGATTGTTGCTCTCTACTTTACCAACAAGCACATGATTGTTTTTGACAATCCTTTTGAAGAATTTGTCACTCCATACCTCTATTATGTTAGGTCTGCCCTTATGGTTGGAGATCATCTTTGTACATTTCTGACTGCTCCATTATTAGCTCTGTGACTGAGATATTTTCTAAGGATTATGAAAAGCTATCCCTTTTCTTTTACCTAACCTATTGGCTTTGATCCTTTATTTATATCATGCTACAAATAAGATTGTCCATATTCTCACAGAAAACAGAGAAGGCTTTCGTCTCAATGAGATGGGAAACCAATTTTTAGAACACAATGAAAGACCATAATAAACCAAAATTTCTCCCATAACAATGAACGTTTCTTGAAACAAGAAAATAAAAGATAAGGAAGAAAGGCATGTATTTTTTTTCTTGAAACCCTACCTTCTCTCCTGGGCATGGCTGAGAATGAAGACATTTGTTGAGAGTCACTTAACTGTTTGATGCAGCCTCAAGACTTCACTTCAACTACTCTTAGAAGATCTATCATTATCTCCTCATGCATAGTCTTTCAGATGACTACTGTAAACTGCCAGTTGACTGCCTGCTAATAATACCTTCCTTGTGGGTATCTGCTATTAAGTATTGAAAAACCATCATTTTACTATTATTCAAAACTTCACGGGTATGACTAGGGATCGTTCTTTTGACTGCACTTTTTCTAACCCCAACCCCAAGTTAACTAACAATGAGTTATGGCATGATCTCAACAACCTAAGGTGAATCAATTCCCTCCAAAAAAAACTCTCTAATTTGGTCAGGCAACACGGGAGTTTTGATAAAATTTAATCCTTTTTAAAACAAAAAATAACAATGCTATACTGAAAATAAGTCTTTGACACCTTTGTGAACTAAGACTATCAAAACTTTGAAATGTTGACATGGATATTGATTTTAACTTTTTGATTCCAAATTTGAAAATTTCAATGAGACTTAGAATCTTGTGTGGGGCTTATTTTGACCATAAAGGATAAAATAGACAACAATTCAGCCAAAAATTAGATTCCATGGCTTCTATTCTCATATATCTGCAAAATAATGTTAATACACAAAACATCTACTGTAATCCACAAGCCACCAACAATTCATAATTCATTCTAACTGATTCCCACAAGCTTGCTAGGCTAAGAAATCAAAATGGATGTATACCCATAACCAAAATACAATGAATCCTTCACATATAAGCACATGACAACAATATGCAGGTGCATGCAAGTACATGCAACTCACGTACATGCACATACAAACCATGGAAACCCTTGAAGCTCTAATACCAAATGTTGGAAAATTACTAGAAATTGTTGGAAATATACATTCCAATAAAAATATTGATGAGATTCAGTTCTTAGACTATACCCAATGAAAATCTGTGACTATATGCAAATTTGATAATTGCGTTGACTTAATACCAAAAACCATGGAGATATCCATCTTCTTTGTTATGCAAAAAATCACCACTTTAACATGCTTAATAAGCCATCTTAGATGAACATAAAATATCACATAAATGAAATTTATTTCACTATAAGATAGCAAAAATAATGAAGTATAAATCAACAGTACAAGAAGAACATCTCTCAACATAGGATTTATGTGGAGAAACCCTTACGAGAAAAAAACTTCACCAAGAAGAGAGGCCAATGGTTGTATTATCTTCATGAAATAGAGATTACATACAATCCTTACTTCCTTCTCCTTTTCAACCTTCAATCAAGCAACACTTGTGTACAAAAATGAACTCCCATTATGTCTCCATCTCAAGCCCTCAATATATAGGCTTATAGAGGCCCAAAATACCATTATAGAACATCATCATGGGCCAAAACAAGGTTCCAAAAAACCATGGTAAAAATCCTTTTGACCCACCATTGATATTCCCTATTATAATTTCAAAAACAACACCATTATTGCACTTACAACTCTATGACAACTATCATAAGATTCTCTTACTTGTCATAAACTATCATAACACGCACCAAGTAATATTAGCATATTCTCTTACAATTGTAAGACACTAAGATTAATAGATGCTCTTACACTGTCATACACTAATAATAGATTCTAGGGACCCCATATTTACTTGTGGTCAGCCTCATGGTAAATGTGAATAGTAACCATTGCTCATAAATAATTCAGTTACCATTGCCAATAAATATATAATTACTGTTTGAGTAAAATATTTTTATTGCCATTGGTGAAACTCCCACCCCTTATGAATAATTTTAAAACAATATTAGGAGTAATTAATTACATAGGATTTACAAGGTTGATGGCACCTTAATCCTATCACCTCCTAGGGTGTAACTCCAAGATGAATTCTCAACTTCTCAAACTACCATCTCTTGAACTAGTGAATCACATACATTAAATTATTGGAGAAAAAACCATACTAAGATCTACACACATAGAGCTCCATTAGGTTGTATCTTGACCCTTATAAGGGTACAATTCTCAACCATATTCTTGTGAACTCTTTGGGCAACAATACGTATTTAGTTCCATCAAATCCCTTACCTATATTCAAAAAATCAAGCTTTACAATATATGCAATCTTCAAATCCGTTAGTATCAAAAAAAGGAAAAAAGAAGAAAGAAAAAATGCTGCTCATGCAAGGCACCATCTCAAAAGGAGAAGCTAACTTGAGATGATAGAAATTCCTTCATCCTTGGATGCTACCAATCTCTAGTGTGACCCTATTATAGTTTATTCATTTGATGCCTTAGATGAGTCTTTAAAGGCCCCATCATGTGTAATAAAGATGACCTTGAAAGGACAATAAATATTTGATATATGTGTAGGCATGATTTAAAAAAGAAAAAAAAATCGATTTCAACCAATGATGGATCCATATAGTAGTCAACCTTATACCTCCAAAATTAAACAAACCGTTTTTTTCTTATTGCTCTAGTGCATATAATATCTAAAATAATAACTAAAAAATAAGAAACCACACCAAAAAAAAAAATTGAATTAACTCCTTATTAATTCCACTTCTTGGAATTACTAACCAATTTTAATGCTTCAATCCTTTCCAATATCCACTAATTTTCCACTTGCTTTTGATACATACGTCCAAACTTTCTTTTAAAGTGCAAAAATTCTTAATTTGTTGCAATTCAAATAGCACCAATACTATGCTTTTCTTTTTGTAGGGTTTCAACAATCATCAAATGAAATGTGATTAGGCATGAATAGAAGATTACCTTTACAGGAAACCAAGATGAAAGTGAAAGTGATATACAAATATCATCAGAACAGTAGAAACAATCATTAATGTATATTCCAATGGCTTCATTTAATCATCAATTCACATTAGAAAGGGTACAATGCTTGGTGGCTAAAAACTTAACTATGAAAAAAACTTCACCATTATTGCAGATCAATAACAAAATAGAGATATTAAAAATTGAATTCAACCGGATGATCTTACATACATAGCATTGGCTTTTCAAAGCCTTATTTTTCTAGTGAAAAACTTCGTACTCGAATACAACAACCATAAAAGTATCTCGACTAATTATTTACTAATTTAAAACTATACTACAATATTTTTCAACATTTTCCACATAAAGTTTCTCCAACCTCCTTGCACAATGAGAGAACAACTTTGCTCCAAAAGTACACATCTCCTTCGAGTGTGTCAAATCCTCCTTCAAAAGTCCACATCTCCTCTAAGTGTGTCAATCCCTCCTTTAGTGCTATGGAAATAATCCCTCCTTTGTTGTACAAAACCTCAACCAAATGTTAATACATCAAATACACTTACAAGAAAAATCAAGATGCGAAGTCTTCTCTTTTCACCAAGAACAAAAATGAGAAAAGATGCTTCTCATGCTGTAAATCATCCCTAAGCAAGAAGTTAATTCAAGAAAATAGATGCCTTCCTACCTTCATTTCCTCGAACCTCCAATATCATCCTATAACATTTTATTCATTTAATGTCTCATTAAAATCTTCAAATTTTCATTGGTAGCATATAAAAGTCCATAAATCAAAAGTCTAGTACAATTTTGCAGAAAGAATAATAGCAACAATATAATGAAGAGGCCCAGCCATCATGAACAATAGTCTAGAAATGTGCACCAGTTTTTATCTTAGCTTCTGATCCAATACATTGGATTTGATAATAACATAAAAAGACAAAGGCTAAACCATAAGGCTGTACTACTGAGTTTTACCCTACAGGCAATGTTTTTGTTTCTTTCATTACCATTACCATATGGGTGCATCTCGCATAGCAACTGCCTCACAATGATTGATATATAATGTTGTTTTTAGATTAAATTGTGTTAGTGCTTTTTTGAATCAACGTTTCATATCATAGTGTAATCTAAAACGTTTATTCAAAAAAACACTATGAAATGTGATCTGAAACATTGATTCGAAAATTTACTAACACAAATTAATCTAGAATGTGAGCTGAAATGTTAATTCAGAAAATTACTAACACAATTTAATCTAAAAATAACATTATCTTAATTTTATGATATTATGAATCGTAAAAATCTCTTATTATATAACCTCAATAATCAACACATAGCCTAAATTAATCTTATTTTACCACAGAAAAGCATCAGAAATATGAATCAATCAGAATTTTTCACAAACACAGAGCCCCCAATTTTGCAATTTTTAGTAATTAGTGCTAAAAAAAGATTCACATCACCCTACAGACAAGGGGATTACAGTCAACTGCTCAAACACAAACTGATAAAAGACATCCATGGCATCCAAATTATTGTGAAGCTCTATGCGAGCCTCGTAAAACTCATCCGCATCAGATCTTATCAATGTGCTTTTCTTGATCTTATCAATGTACCACATCACATGGAGACAACAATTTCAATAGTATAATACCTTAAAATGTAAAACTAACAAATCTTTCATGCTGGTCTATTTTTAATGATATAGCGATGTTCTACTCCTTTGCGTATAACATCCCTTCTAAAAATTGCTATACTTTATTTTTTTGTAAAATGATGTTACTAATGTCATCTTGAAGAGAAAAAATATGTAGACACCTAAAATTCATTCACAAATTCCCTTCATCATCACACCAAGACTGTCACAAAGATCCACTTCAAATATTATTTAATTAATCTATTTGATCAATTTTCTAACATTAATTTAATAAATCTTGATTATTTTTTATTAATAAATCTAACCATCCTTCTAACATTTAATTCAATAAATAACCTTTATTTATTTAACTAGTTTAACCAATTCAACATTTCTTCTAAAGTGTCCAACTTAATAGAATACAGCTATATTAAATTAAATCAATCATTTCACAAATATTCTCTTATAAATTAATTAAATAAATAAATAATATTAATTTAATTTCGTTACAATCTTTCTCATCATTATTTGAATAAAGAAATCAAGTTCAATAAACTAATTGATTATTTACACCTCCCTCCACCACTTTAAAAATAAACAAAGTCAATCTTACGCATGGCTCCAAATGCACGAGGATCCAAGTGCACAAGGCTCCAAAAAGATCATTTTTTCAATTCTCAACCTTTATCAAAATTGAGAAAATCTTCACCCTCCATATCTTTCAATATTTTCCCTAATCATGTACATTAATTACAAGATACTACTTGTAACCCTCTCACTCTCTCTTAAAATAGATCAACCCAATCCCTCTATTGTATAATATAACATATCATCTAGACACTATCTTCATCCAAAATCTATAGATCAAACATTCCACCAGCCATAAATTCAAGAATAGAAAGTGTATGCAAGCAAAGGTTATGTTGTTGGATTGACCAACCATTCTCCCACTCAACCCTGATCAAACATCTTGAGTAGATCACTTGGTCAACAAGGTTTGCTTGTGATAATTTTGTTCTCCTCTTATCATTTTTTTTCTTACCCTACCTCAATTGAAGGTGTAGCTAGGTATAGAACGGTAATCTTTGTTTATTCATTATTGTCTATTGTATTGTTCTATATTTTGGTATACATGAAGATAACTCTATATGAGGCATAAAATTATTTGCAAATATAAATGTTAGCACAATGCAGAATTAGAAAAAATATTTTTACTAGATTTTGTAATGAGATTAATTAAACTAGTCTCTAAAGGATTGTATATATATTGTGTTAACTATTGTTCATGCATGCTTTCCTCATAAGGAGGTATATATGATTTAGTAGGGGTGTCTGACAATGATGTATCATAAAAAATATTTTAGAATATTCCATAGAATTTTCTAAAGCATGGCTAAGAGGTTGGAAGATAAATATTATTATAAGAATGCACCTTAGGGATGATAGTAAAGAAAATGATAAATTCATTTTCCTAAAATGGAATGAGTTTGAATAATAAGTTAATTATTAATACAAGAATTAAGAAAATATTATTATTCATATGCTCATTTTATGAAGAAATGAAAGATATAGCATGTAACGAAGTATCTTAATATCTAGATCAAATGTAGATATCTTAGGTTCTCTAATAATTTTCTCATTAGATTTGTACTAATGAATCTCCCAATTTAAAAATTTAATGCATTGAGGTTATAGATGGAAGTATTAATGATTCTAGAAGAAACATCACCATGATTTGTATGAAGGATATCATCATTTTGAGGCACAACCACATCATAAGTAATCAAAAGAGGTGGAGTATTAGTGCATGGTTCTCTATTCATAATCTTATTATTATATATATCAATGCAACAAAGGGATGTACTTAGGCTAAAATCACTATCATCTATCATGACAAAGGTGTTATTGTGGAAAATGCAATGAGTCTATGTATATTGATATAGAATCTAGTTAAATGTTTCATTGAAGATGACTTAAAATAACCCCAAAATTATAAAATCTAGTAGCAAAAGAATGATTAAAATATTTAGAGTGAAGGATAACCTAGGACATATCTCTATATATGGTACACATGTCAAGGTTCAATTTATTTTTAGAGAAAATAAATCCTTTTAAACTTGATGATACACATTATCTTTGCACATGATTTAGATCTAATCACACAAGGAAGTTGTTACAAGTGCTATTGTCGTTGCACCAAAAGATCGACCTGTTAATGCCTGATACAACCACTCGACTTATAGAATCCATAGGAGATGGTTAAGCCATGTCACAAACCCGAGCGTTGTGCTGCACAACACAAGGAGACCAAGGGTGCACACCTTGCAACAATCCCCCCAGCACAAGCGCGGGGTTTGAACCTGTGACCTAGATTTGATACCACTTATTACAAGTGTGGTTGTCGTTGCACCAAAAGATAGACCTGTTGATGCCCGATACAACCACTAGACTTATAGAATCCACAAGAGCCGGTTAAGCCATGTCACAAACCTGAGCGTTGCACTTCACAACACAAGGAGACCAAGGGTGCACACCTTGCAATAGAAGCACTATAAAAATAAAGTGCATCTAAATAATTATTAAAGACCAAAAAGTTGGTGAGGGATAAAAGTGCATAGTTATTTTTGAATGATGTGTAGATGTGAACTTTTGTTGTTGACAACAAATGTATTACAATAGGTAGCTCCAAAAAGAAAAGAATATAGATCAAATATTGAAAGGTGGTGAAATGAGTCTACCATGGTTGTGTTGTTATGGATAGAGTCAAATTGTATGACTTAACTTCTCCAACTAAACCATGTTGTGCAAACATGTTCTTCTACCATAGCATATTCTTATGTAGACTATAAGGATTGATGTGCATGTGTCTTTGACATTTAGTTGAAAAAAAGTGGCATTGAAAAGAATTGTAAATCACTTTGAGGTGAGAGGTGAAAACCTTAGATTATCTTGAAGTTGCAAGTCAAGCCCTTTGAAAACTTGATATAATATACACAATGCAAGATGAAAATGATCTTATGGGAATCTTAGTGTATGATACAAAGATAAAGATTTGAATCTAAATTGTAGTTCAGAGTGATTCTCACTCTCACTTCTAAACATTTTATCCTTGCTAATATCTTAGGATGGTCTATAATATATTTCCTTAATTGCCCAATCTGAAATTTTTAGCATGTAACATGATGGTGAACAATTATATATTGAATGAGTTGACACCCACATAAAAAATAAACTTGAAAGATTAAGATTACATAACTACCACAAATTAAATCAAACTATACAACTCAATCCTCATTAATTGAAACTATTTATTATAATTAACTATTAAATTCAAAAATATAAATTTCAAAGAATGTGACATGTACCAGCTGTCCTTTGTTTATGAATATTATTCTATTTTTTTTATGAATATTAATCTATCTCTTTTTGTGAATATAAAGTTAATAAAAAGTATTTTAAAAAAATATAAGTTTATGTATTAACTAAATGATTTAGTGCTATAAAAACATATTTAGACATATGTTTAAAATGATGCAAAACAAGATTAGAAGCAGACGGTCTGCACTGCCTCACAATTCCCTATCTAGAAATATATTAATACCACGTATACTCCAAAAGGCAGCTACCTCCAAAATAAATATATGACAATAAAACTACTTTTAAATAGATTAGAATAAAACTAAATTTCAAGATGTCTGTGGGCTTGCCAAACCTAATGATGTGGACCTACAATTGTTTGTTAACATAGAAAACCCAGATTTGGGTGTTTCTCCTGCTTCAATGCCAAATGATCTACTGTAAGGAGATAACCAGAAGATTTCATTCTGTGAAAAAAAAATCTTGAAATATGAAGAAACATTCTATCTTGAAATCTTGAAATATTTTCTTTTGGATGATAAAACTCACCTTAGAATGCATGTTATCTTACCCTGATTCAACAAAAGAATTCGATCTGTAAACTGCTGTTTTGGATCTGAAAAAGTTCAGTGAGTAAAATTTGCAATCACTTTTAGCTAGATAAGATTTACTTCTCACAATCTATCAAGGCTTCTGTCATCTCTTCAAGCCAAATCTATGAGTTAAGAAAGAAAGATTGGAAGCCCTTGATAGAGAGTGAGGGGTAAATATTTCAAGCTTTTTAAATCTTTGCATTTCTGATTTTAATGGCGAATCTTTATCATCACATTTCTTTCTTATATAAGAAATGGATTGGAGAAACCCAAAAGGTTTGAATAATCTTTATCATCACAATTTACGCCTCTTTCTTATATAAGAAATGGATTGGAGAAACCCAAAAGACTTGAATAATCTTTATCATCACAAATCACACCTCTTTCATATATAAATGAATTGGAGAAACCCAAAAGACTTGAATAATCTTTATCATCACAATTCACGCCTCTTTCTTATATAAGAAATAGATTGGAGAAACCCAAAAGAAAAATTTGAATAATCTTTATCATCACATGAATTCATACCTCTTTCTTATATAAAAAATGGATTGAAAATACCTCTTTCTTATACAAGAAATGGATTGAAAAAACCCACCTGGTTTAAGGAGTGTCGGAGATCTCAAACAAATAAGACTGTAAGGTGAGAATAATAGGCGTTGGAGAAAATGTACAGACGTGAGCTCTACGTTTCTTTGTTTACTAAGTTCCAAAGGACGGAGTCGCTGGGTGGATTCATTTGTTTGATGAACCAAAGCTTTTTTCCGAATTGCAATTTCCATGCCGTTTCGTTTTGTCGTTTTTTGATTTGGATTTTAGCCTCACGTACTCTGCTCGTGCATTTTTGTTGGTATATGGATGAATGAATTGGCTTTAAATAAGTTGTAATTCAGATTTGGACCACTATGATTACTTTTGGAGCATAAGGCCAAGATAATTAAAGGAATATTTGTAAATAATTTTTTTAACTTTGTCTAATCTTGTGTTTTGCTTTATTGTTTAATATTTTGCTTGTATTAAATTTCTTGAAGAAAGTAAAATCTAATTTGGCATGTTGGTAGGAGTCATATTAGATGATGTTTGAAACTAGTCGTTTTGATTGTTTGTTTATTGATTTGAATTTTAGATGAATTAAAAGAAAAGTAAATGAGTTCTATATTATTTTGTATTGTTGGGTAATGGGTGTCTTTTTATAATTTATGAGGTTTGTTTTTCATTTTGTTGTATAAAATATTTGTTATCTATTATCACTTGGTGGTGTCGTTGAATTTATAGAATTCATTAGACTGTATGAATTGACATGTTGTATCTTTATAAAACCGTATATATGACATTTTAAGTTGTTAATAAATTCTAAAAATTTATCATAGATAAATGTAATATAATATTCTAATTAATAATAATTATATATTATTTATAATATTTATCATAAAATACACATTGAATTAGAATATTTTGAAAAGATAGGATATTATTGTTTCTAACTTTTATTTATTTTTAATTAGGTTATATTAAGTATGAATTTAGAAACTTGTCAATTGTGTCATAATAGATAGAATTTAAGATTTTGACATTTATTATTAATAATTATTAGTTGGTTATCATTCAATATTAATATGTCATATATATGGTTCTATAATACTTATTATAAATATTATTAATTTAAAATATTTACAAAAATAGATTATAATCGTAAACAAGATTATGTTGAATATTTTTTGGTATGAATTTAGAAAGTTAGTTACGAAATTTAATATTTTTGCATGTATTACTAATTTATTGTTATTTTTTAATTTTATACAATTAATTTTTTTTATTCAAACTTCAACAAGACGTCAAAATGACCAAACCTTCATAAAATTTTCATATAATAAGTAGGGGTGACTGTCAAATTCTAGGCCTAATTTGTAGTTATAAACAATTGTTTGAAGCTTTTTGTAATTTGTTATCTTTAAAAAAAAAAAACTCCAATTTAAATTATTTAATTTTTTCCTTTCGATAATTTGAATGTAACTTACATTTCAATTATATCATGTAATGTAGTGTTTTTGGACTTGTAAATAATGTCTTTAGTATATTTATCATTTACAATTATTGTTTTCTTGACTAAGCTTGATACCATTATAGAACACCACATGAAAAAAACCAATTAACAAAATGGAAAAGCTAATGTGAAATGCTAGTATTAATAGTATTATATCAATAAATAGTAGATAATTATTAGTCATCAAGCACAAAGTATGATTAGAAATAACAATACCTAGAGAATATTGAAATTCAATATTTCAAGTGTCAAACTTTCTTTTTTATGGTCTATTTATACAAGAATTCCATTTCTATAAATGATATATAATTAATTCTATTTATACTATGTCAACTTCTTTTTTTAATCTTTTTAATGGTCTATTTATATATAATTCCATTTCTATATATGACATAAGTTTGAATTATCATTTTTTATGTATTCTCTAATTATTGTATTCAATCTCATCTCTTCCTCTTTGTTACCCGAATTTGTATATTTTAATTTTCTATCTATATTGTTTTCTTAGTGAATACGCATATGATCTTAGAATTGATATAGTGTCCAAAGCATTTGATGTGTATTATCTTGACAATATGGTAGAATTATCTTTTCATTCAAACTTAGAAGAAGTTAATAGAGAAATGATATAGCAAAAAATTATCACTTAAAAATAATAGGAAATTATTTCTAGGTTGTTTACTTTAAACTAGACTATGAGTGCCAAGAAATCAAAAGATGGGCCATGATAAAAGATGTAACCCATGAAATAATTTGACCAAAAGATAGGTTTCTTTATAATCATATCCTTTTTTTTTTTTTTTAGATATTTTTTGTACCATATAAGGAAAGTAATTGTATCAATTCATTATGTTTATCATTGGACATTATGAATATAAACCTTTATTTGTTTATATAAAGATTTTTTTGGTTTATTTTATATTTACTAAAGTGTTCAATATTGTCATTCATGTGTATCAAGGTGAATAAAGAAATCTCAATTACATATTAAAAGTTAACACCTATATCCTTTCATTGTATTTTCTTTAGCATTTCACATAATAAGTTTTCACTCTTACACTTATTAAGAACACTTGAAGAATAATATAATTATATTCATTAGGAGTGCCTAATGTACACTTTGTAGAATTTTGGTTAAATCTAAAGATTTCCAATGAAATCAAACTAGATTACAAGAATAATAACTAACATCATTAAATTGATTTCTAATAATGAGAATATATGTACATCTTACTAAAAATATAAACTACTTTTAGATAAGATCCCTCAATCTCCATAGGACCATCAACATTTCAAAATAGCTATTATGTTATAATGAAATAAATCTAGCAAATAGCCTAACTTGTGTGGATTTATGAAAGCACTATAATTTTTTTTATATAATCTATCACATAAAGTGGACATGCCCCTTAAATGGTGCCAATAGGTGAAATGGTTTAAAAAGCGTGGCTATAATGAATTTAATTAATAAAATTTATATTTGATTATAGAAGTGAAAAAGAAAACTATAACAAATTTAAGATGTTTGACCATTGGTGCAAGAATAATATGATAAACTAAACCTTCTCCATATGGTCTTATCCACAAAATTATATTCTTTAATTTTTTTTGGTTTATTCCCTACATAAAACCTTTCCATACATCCTAATAAAGTAGTAGGGCATCACCTTATGCCACGTAAAATAACCTTTCATGTCACCATGTTGATAGATCTTTAATCTTTTTATAAAATGTCAACTAGAACATTACATTCAAGGATACTTGGACTGATTGGTTCCCATTGTATAGAAACCTTAGAACACATATGTACCATGTAGTGTGGTGTAGTGTGGTGGTCTGTAGCTAGTTGCATTGTAAATAATTAAAATTGTAAATGGTTTCTTTATATAGGAATGATTATTAGTAGGTACAAATGGATTAAAAATATTTAAGACACTATTTAGTTAGTAATGTAAAATAGATGTTTAATAGGGTTAAAAAATAATGTCTAGAAAAGGTTATATAGAATAGAATAGGTTATATAGAATCAAAAACATGTTTTACTATGATAATTGACAAAACCAAAAACAAAAAAAAAAAACTAACTAACTAGAAATGGGCTATTACAAAAAACAATATATGCTAATTCTTTCACTTTTCATTTATCAATTATAATTTTAACTATATTGCATGTCCCTTTAGCAACAAGATTAAATATTATTTAATGATTATCTCTTGTTATATTTTAATGTTAAATCTACTCATTCTTTCCTTTCTCAAATTTATTTTCACTCTCCTATGACTACCATTTCCTTCCTTATGTTGCATATCAACATTTTATAAGCCTCCATAACAATGGTGTTTTTCGTCCTCAAGCTTAATCCTAGATATTTTGTAGGATTTATATATATCAATATAGTTTTTTTCTAATGTCTAAAATTGATCTATAGATATCAAAATTATGAATTTTTTTAATAGGGTCCGAAGATCATATAGGTTCAAATCATTTGCAAGGGTTCTTAAGTTTTTTCAATGCAATTTGTAAGAAATCATTTATAAATGTTCTATGTATAAAGGATTTTGTTCATAAGTTAAATGAAAAATACATTTTTTTATGTATACAACATTTGAATTGCCAATAATTTTCTGTTAGGAAGGATAAATTTAGGAAATTGCTATGAGTATTCTATCATAAAGGAGAAATTCAAAAGCTATAATAAAACCTTCAAATTCACAATAATATTTTGAGATGAATTCTCTCCTAGAAACACATAGCCAAGAATAATATGCACAATGAAAGTATATAAATGTAATATAGACTAGAGAAAAAAGATGATCTGGGTGAAGAATTTTGGCAAGAGATTGATTTTTTTTTAAAGTTCAATAAATGGGAAATATGGAACTGGGCGCAGGAGAATTAAGAAAAATCAAGGAGAAATATAAGAAATAACATCAATGAATTGGTGGCTTTCAATAGATAAATAGTTATAAATCTAGAAATAGAAAGGGGGATAAGGTTTGGCCAAAAGAACTAGGGAAAATATCATTGACAAAAAGCTAATTTTTTGAACGAAAAAAAACTAATGTCAAGTGAAATATTCTCAAGAAGGTCTCCTTCACGGAAAAACTCAATTTCTTTAGCACTAAATGAAAACTAGCTAGTGATCTGTAAATGTTGGCGAACCACTAGCCTCTTTCTTTTATGGTGTTCTATTAGTATGGCTCTAGGTCGTCTCTCTACTATGATTTTTTTTTCTCTTTAGTCCTTTATTTTAGAATATGTTGGTTATGCTTACTTATTAGATTTTATTCTTACTCCTCATGAGACTTGAACCATTTCCCTCTATGATGTTTTTATTATATAGGGTTCATTCTCTTTAATCTCATATTTTACCAATACCAAAAGTATTTATAGTTGTGTAGTCATATTTGTCCATTTGATCTAGGATGTATTAGATTTTTTTCTACCCCATATGAATTAGACAATCACATTTGGGTTGATAGTTTCAACATTAAATTGTGTATTCCTATCTTTGTCATATTAAATATGTATAGTTATGCCAAGTATGTGAATGTCTTCTTTTGAGTGAGGTTTTGAATTCTTTTTTTCCTTTGTATATACAAAGAGTTTTTATGTTATGTATTCCTAATTTTTGGTAAGAGGTTTTTAACTACATACAAAATTTACATATATGGATGTATTGGCAGCTGTTTAATATTTGTACTTATAATATTTATATATACCAATTTTATCCCTAAAAAAATATAATTGGAAGTGGAAATAATTCATGTTATTTTAATTAAAACCCAAATAAAGTAATAATTATCCCCCTTTCTATTCTAATTTGATTCCACCCAAAAATTTATTTTTATATTATAAAATTATTAAAACTGAAAATATTATTTCTCTGAAGATAAATAGTATTAAGACTAGAAATATGGACTTAAACATTCTTTATACAAGGACATCTTCTTTGCAATATTTATTTATGTTCTTCTTAATAAGCTTCATAATGTGATCATAAACTTTGAATTTTCTAATATCTTGCTTAATTAGATAATCCGACAAACACTATGATTTAAAAAAAAAAAAATTATAATATTAAAATATTAATTCTATAAAAAAAATATTACTAAAAATAAATTCTTAGAATCCATTTATATTTTATTTTCTATTTATATTTTATTTTTCATTTGTATATCTATTTATGTATCTATATTTTGAAATTAAAAAAACAAAAAACAAAAATGCTCTAATTCTATCTAGAGTGCTTCCATAAATAAAATTGGATATAGATTCTAGTAACTTAAGTAGACATTTGCAATCTAAAATCCTAAAAAGAAAACAATTTTAAGTTCTATTTTTAGAGAAAAATATCTAAGAACACATTTATTAACTAACTACTCTAATTGTGTCATCACCCAATGTAGACTATAATGATCGTCACACATTAGTATGTACTTTGATGCAAGCATAACTTTAGTTAGTATATGACTACTTCTTATCAATTATTTGAAGTGTCTAAAAAATACGTTAGGAAATTTTTCAAAACAAATGAATGCTATACATATATTACAAATAGGTATAAACATCAAGGTTAAGCATAGAACGAAAAATTGTAAATTAAAAAATGATTTACATACTATTATTCAAGCATTAGGTTTGTGTATGATTCTATTGATGTAAAAAAATATCACGTGGAAGGTAAAGGAGAACATTTCTTGTCAATCTACTCCAACCCATCTGTTACAAAATCATTACTTGTTTCTTTCAACTCAAGGCAATTGTTCATCTTATACTTTAGAAGAGGTTAGTGGAATTACTTAACCATCATCATTTTATATGTTACACATTATCCTCTATTTATGAAATCTTTGCTTATTTTGTACATTTTTGTTAATAAAAATATATATGAACTAGTAGCAACTATGAAATTTTATTCATTAGATTTTTTTTTAAAACTATGATATATAATATTTATTTTATCTAAATTTTTACTCTCCACATGACATTAATATTTGTAATCATTAAATTAGCATAGCAATGTCAAATCCAATTTATTTTTGGATCATTTTAATTGAATTTATTAATATAATCATATATGAACAAGTGACATATTTAAGCCGATAGGCTTTTAGTGGGCGAAAGCGACCGGGAAATTGCAAGACATTCTGGCGGCCGCCGGAATGTCTTGCCGCCAATGTTCTTCCTCCGGTTGCTGACATGCTCGTGCCTTGCCATCGTCTCCGTGCGTGTGCTTTGTTTCCCAAGCGACGCTGTCTTTAATGATTTTGTCCTCGAGGCTGTGTACGAATGTCGACGTTCTTTATGGGTGCTTGCAACCCTAAAATCTAATTTGTTTTGTTGTTGTCGGCATTATTTCGCTCTGCAATTTTCGCTCTGGAAATGTTCGCATAGATTGTTGGGTTTTGTTCTCTTTGTGACTGTTTTACTGGTTAGGTTTGGTTCTCAGTGTGACTATTTTACTGGACTTCCTTGTGAGCTTGACAACGTTAATGGTTTGAAGTTGCAAGGTAAGGTTCCGTTTTATTTAAATTTGTTTTGCTTTTCTATTGCATTTTGTTTATAGTCTGTTTATTTTCTGCTTCTGTGTGCTTGTAGGGTTGCTGCTTTGTTTCTATTGCTTAACTGTTTGTGGGTGTCGCTACTTCCAGTTTGCAAGCAATTTGCTCCTATGTGCTTGTAGGATTCTGGATTTTTTTTTGTTTGTTAACTGTTTGTGGGCGTGGCTACTTCCACTTTGGAAGCCATTTTCGAGGCTGCTTTGTGAGTTTCACAGCGTGCATGCTTTGAATTTGCAAGGTAAGTTCCGTTGCTTGCAACCATAAGATTTAATTTGTTTTATTGTTGTAAGCAATATTTCGCTTTGCAAATTTTCGCATGGGTTTGTATATAGTCGTGCAGTTAGGTTTTGTTCTCGTGCCTTGCCGTCGTTTCCATGTGTGCGCTTTGTTTCCCAAGCGACATTGTCTTTAATGATGTGTTTAATGATTTTGTCCTCGAGGCTGTGCACGAATGCCGACGTTCTTTATGGGTGCTTGCAACCCTAAAATTGAATTTGTTTTGTTGTTGTCGGCAATATTTCGTTCTACAATTTTCGCTCTGGAAATGTTCGCATAGATTGTTGGGTTTTGTTCTCATTGTGACTGTTTTGTTGGTTAGGTTTGGTTCTCGATGTGACTATTTTACTGGAATTCCTTGTGAGCTTGACAACGTTAATGGTTTGAAGTTGCAAGGTAAGGTTTCGTATTATTTAAATATGTTTTGCTTTTCTATAGCATTTTGTTTATAGTCTGTTTATTTTCTCCTTCTGTGTGCTTGCGGGGTTGTTGCTTTGTTTCTGTTGCTTAATTGTTTGTGGGCGTCGCTACTTCCAGTTTGCAAGCAATTTGCTCCTGTTTGCTTGCAAGATTCTGGATTTGTTTATGTTCTTTAACTGTTTGTGGGCGTGGCTACTTCCACTTTGGAAGCCATTTTTGAGGCTGCTTTGTGAGTTTCACGACATGCATGCTTTGAATTTGCAAGGTAAGTTCCGCTGCTTGCAATCGTAAGCTTTAATTTGTTTTATTTTTGTAAGCAATATTTCGCTCTACAAATTTTAGCATGGGTTTGTATATAGTCGTGCAGTTAGGTTTTGTTCTCATTGTATGAGCTTCATGCCTTGAATGCTTTGATGTCCTTGCAGGGTTGTTTGTTTGTTTATGTTGTTTAACTGTTTGTGGGCGTGACTATTGAAATTGCAAGGTAAGTTCCCGTTTTATTTAGATTCTTTATGCCCGCTTGGAACCCTAAAATCTAATTTGTTTTGTTGTTGTCGGCAATATTTCGGTCTACAAATTACTTTGTCTATGTTATTTAACTATTTGTGGTTATGACTACTTCCAATTTGCTAGGCAATTTCACATTGCTTTGGATATAGTTGTTGACTTAGGTTTTGTTATCGGTCTAAGTGAATGGTTTGAATTTGCAAGGTAAGTTTTGGTTTTAGTTAGATTGTTTTTGGTCTTGTAATGCATTTTTCTATACTCTGCTTATTTCCCGATTTGGTGTAGTTGCAAGGTTGGTACTTTGTGCATATTGTTGTAGGTTAAAAGGTAAGCTTTGATTTTATTTAAATTTTTTTGGGTTTTGTAATGCTTTTTTTTAATAGTTTGCTTATTTTCTCCTTCCGTCTGCTTGCAGGGTTGTTACTTTGTCTACGTTATTTAACTGTTTGTGGCCGTGACTACTTCCAGTTTGCTAGGCAATTTCACATTGCTTTGGATATAGTTGTTGACTTAGGTTGTGTTGTCGCTCTGAGTGCATGGTTTGAATTTGTAAGGTAAGTTCTAGTTTTAGTTAGATTCTTTTTGGTTTTGTAATGCATTTTTGTATACTCTACTTATTTCCGGGTTTGGTGTAGTTGCAAGGTTGGTACTTTGTGCATTTTGTTGTAGGTTAAAAGGGTTTTAGTTTAGTTTTGTTGTTTGCAGATACTTATTGTTTTAAGTTCATTGCTTTGTTTTAATCTTTTCGATATTTATTGATTTAAGTTTATTACTTTGTTTTAATCTTTTCGTCCCCGATGATGTGCACCAATGCGGACTGTTTTATTGGGCTTGTTTCTGAGGTCATCAACGTTAATGGTTTTACGTTGCCAGGTACTTGTTTATTTTATTTTTTAAGTTTTCAAAATTTGTAATGCATTATCTGATAGCGTCCTTATTTTTGGGCATGGTGTGCTTGCAGGATTGTTACTTTGGTTATGTTATTTAACTATTTGTGGACATGATTACTTTCTGTCTGCAACGTCTCTGTTCACTTTGATAGGTATTTAGGTTTTGACCATTCTGTTGTCGATTAAATTCTGGTTTAAGTTAAAAGAGTTTTAATTTGCCGGTTGCAGCCCTAAAATGTAATTTCTTTTTCTGTTCTCAAGAATATTTTTCTTTGAAAATTTTCACCGAACGTTCAGTATTGAATTTCAAGTTTTCAAAATTTGTAGTCCTTTATTTTATAGGGTGTTTTGTTCTTTTACGTACTGTACTTGCATGGTTGTGACTTTGTTTATGTTATTTAAGAATTATAACTTTTGCTCGGCCTGAATATATATGCAGTTATGATATATGTATATGAATATATAAACATGTACACACACACACACAGATATATATATATATATATATATATATATATATATATATATATATATATATATATATATATATATACGCATGTATACATCTATATATATACACATGCACGCATATATTATGGCTTCCTTGTGGTCATCTCCATGTGTGTGCTCTGTTTCTGAAACAACATTGTCTTTAATGACTTCATTCCTGAGGTTGTGCATGAATGTCGATGTTTTTTATGTGTGCAAAGATTAACAAATTCTTAGAGTATATATATATATATTGTAAAGCGGAAAATCGGTCGAACCCTAGTTGCTCTCCCCTCTTCCAACTCTAAGGAGAGAGAAGGGAGGTTGCTAGGGTTGACGGTTTCACTTAGGGGAGACTTTACATTCAAAAGAGGGGTTGAAACCCACAAGATCCAATCCCACACAAGGCAAGATTGGATGCTAAATGCGTTTCAAGGGTTAAGACAGCAAGGCTACCCTCTTTTGTAAAGAATGTTGATGGAAGAATTAAACTAGGAATGCATAGAAAGTGAGAAAGATTCACTTATAAACTGAGATAGGGATATAGGATGAAGCTGCGGACCTGGAATTAGTAGTAAAATGTCGATACGACGCTGTCCTGCAAATTTGAGAAAAAGTTGACGGGACGATGGCGCCCGGCGTGCACACGGTCCTCCGAAAAATCCGCGAAACGAAGGGGGATCTGTTCGTCTCTGCACAAGGATTCCAGATCTTCAATTTTAGCCGCGTACCTGCAACCTACACACAGAAAAGCGAAGACGATTGGGGGGTTAGGGATTAGGGGTTTGCCTTTAGGTCAAACCCCGGTTTTGGAATTAACCAAGAAATGAGAAATGCTGTAAATGTAAATGTCTGTAATGTAAAACAAGTACTAATACCTTGTTGTAAGGATGTTTGTATCCTTATGTGCGAAGGTATAGATGTTGTTGTATGTTGTATGTTGTAGTAGTATGTAGTAAGTGATCTCCTCTTCAATGGTTGAATCCTTGTCTTGAATGCAACACTTAGCCTTGAATGGAGACTTAGAAGGAATGCTTGAATGCTTGAATGCTTGAATGTTTGAATATCGTTTTCATGCCTTTTCCATCTATTTTCCATCTTCCAAATGAGAGAGGAAAATGTAGTTTATATACTTGCCAATTAGGGTTAAAAGACTGATTTTTCCGACCTTAGGCCAACCAGGAAATGTTATTTTCCAATTTGCAAACAAAAAGACCCGAAGTCCCATAGGAGACCGGGCCCAAAATAGGGCCAGGGACCAGGGCGCTGGGCGCCATGGTCTTGGGGGACCAAGGCGCTGGGCGCCCTGGTCCTGAAGGACCAGGGTGCTGGGCGCTCTGGTCCCACCTCCCAGGACAGCAGGGTGCAAAGGAGGTTCAGGCCAGAGTGCTTGAAAAATGCAGTTTTTGGTGTCGAAAACAGGTTTCGGGGTCTCCATTCAGGTTCCGTGTTGCGTCGCCATCGTGAAGACCGAAATGCAGTCGAAATTGCAAGTGTCGCAATTTTAGGACGCTACATATATATATGCACATGTATACATGTATATAAATAAACATATGTACGCATATATTTATGCATGTATGTATATATACACATGTGTATGTATATGTATATAGGATTTTATTAAATCTCTGTTTTAATAACTATGTTCTAAAGTGTGTAGGATTTATTGATACAAGTCTGCATTGTAGTCTCAAAGTACTGACGTCCACAAACAGTTAAATAACATAAACAAACTATTTGTATAATTGTTTTCCTTAGAATACTTTGCAATACTGATATATGTATGTCTACATACCGATATGTACATATATACATATGTCTATATATGTGTATATAGGGTTTTATTAAATTTGTCTTTTAATAACTCCATTGTAAAGTGTGTAAGATTTGTCGATACAAGACTGCGCTATAGTCTGAAAGTAGTCATGTCCACAAACAGTTAAAAAGCATAAACAAAGTATATATATAATTTTTTTTTTTAGAATACTTTCAAGTGCTGATATATGTATATGTGTATACACATATGTACATATATATACATACGTGTATGTATAGGCATTTATACATGTATATAAATACACACATGTAAGCATGTATGTACATATAGACACGTGTGTATGTATATGTACATAGGGTACTCTATGTTGTAATCTGAAAGTAGTCACGTCCACAAATAGTTAAATAACATAAACAAAGTAGCAAGCCTCCAAGCATAAAGGAATTTTTACAGTGCCAATACTTCTATATAAATCTATATATATATACAAGTATGTATGTCTATACAAATGTAATTATATATATACATGTTCATATATATACACATGATGTACATATATATATATCAATTTATCTTACTGAATAAAAGCCTTCGTGTGCACACAACAGTAAGCGCCCATAACAAACTAAGAGCCCTGTGAGTGCAGGACGCAAAAAAAAAACACACTATAAAAAAAGGCATAATAAATGCAAGAAACTTTAAGATGAACATTTTTCTGGCAGACTGAAAGTAGTCACATCCACAAACAATTAAACAACCAGGGTGGAAAATATATACAGGTATACATATTTAAGTATGGGCATGAATGCTTTCACTCTGCAATGTAAGTATTCAATTTTACAGTTGTCACAAAATCACTGTTATAGACATCAATTACAATATATTAACATTCTAAATATTTATTTTAGAGTATGTGTATATATACAGGTATAGCATTCATTCTTTGGTAAACCAGTATACCTGTTCAAAGAACAAGAACCAGAAATTTTGTCTGTGGATAGACCATCAACATCTAAATGATCTCTTCAGTTTACAACTGAATTGCCATCCCCACAAACAACAACTTCTGAAAATATAAGCCCCATCAAAACTTTGAATCCATACCAAAATAAATGGACAATCAAAGGGAGAGTTACTCATAAACGCCCTATTAAGGCATATAGCACAGCCACCAAAATGGCCATGTGTTTCGCTTTGACATTGTTGATTGTGAGGGTTCTGAAATTAGAATTACATGTTTTGATGAGATAGCTAAGTTACACTCTAACCGTGTGGACATAGGTTCACATTATATTATTTCAAAGGGATCTGTTAAGGAGACAAATGCAAGGTACAACAAACTAAACAGTCATTTAGAAATCATCTTGTCTGATTCATCCATACTGAAACACTGCACCAACGAAGAACAAGCAGATCAACAAGGTCCTCCTTTCACGCCCATTACTGAATTGTTTCATCTAACAAATAACATGTTGGTTGACATAATTGGTCTTGTTCTATATGTTTGAGATATAATTCCTATACACAAGAAAGATGGCAGTCAAACACACAAATGTGTTGTGAAAATTAATGATCTTTCTGGTTCAACAATTGACATTAACTTATGGGGTCCAATGGCAGAACAAAAGGGCCTATAATTGAAAAATATGTTGACCAATGATAGTGTGGTTATTCTTGCTTTGTGTAATGCTCGTGTTGGCTATTTCAATGGCAAGCTTATAAACATAACAGCTGCAACGACATTACATATCAACCCAGCTTTTCTAGAAGCAGAGCTTCTAACATTAAGAGGAAAGGACCCTTTGCTTATTGTACCCTTTGTTGCAGAAACTATCCACATAGATGGCAAATATATGAGAATGACAATTTCTTCAATCCGTGAGTGGATGAGCATCAAACCAGAAACAATTCAGACAACTTTGCTAGCTGTTCTACGCTCTGTGAACGTAAATGACCAAAATTTCTATTACACAACTTTTCCACTAATAGTCAATGGAAGGCCTTGCAAGAAAAAATGTACACAGCAAGTTGATGATTCTCGGTTCTACTCTAGATGTCAAATCACTATGCAAGACTGTAATTATAGTTACCTCTTGCCACTAAAGTTACAAGATGCCATAGGTACTCTATGGGCCACTGCATTTGATGAGGGTAGCATTCACTTGCTACACAAAACTGCAAAACAACTTTATGCACTACAAAATGATGCAACAACAATAGAGACAACTTCCTCAGTGATTAAGACACTACTGTCATGTTACTATTCATGCACACTGCTGGTTTCTACTGAGACATATAATTCAAAATAAAAAATGAAAGTGAGAGTCAATAAAGTTGCTCCTGTTGACTTCAAAGTTGAGTGCCATGCACTACTTGCAGAAATTGGCTGCCTAAGTACACAGACTTAGAATTATAACGCATCTTTTCTGATTATTAAACTTTGTAGTTTACAATACAATTATACTATTAGCTAATTTACATATTTAATAGTTTTACTTATACAAACAATTACGTTTTACGAAGACAAGGTTGCTTCTATAAATATCTATATGGACATTTCTTACATGTATCGATTATCTCTTTGAAAGTTTTACCTCTTGACATAAGTTATTTCCAGTCATACTCAATACTTTTAAATGTGTTGACAGTATGTTGTTTGCAAAAAAATTACACATATATGCACGTATATCGTTTTTTTTCTGGTCTAATATCTATCTGTATAACAATACAACACCACAATTATTCATACTTATAGAATTCCATAGATATACAACAATAATTATATACGTACATAACTATATATAAGTATTCATAGTTATAGTCTTTTTGATATAAACATGTGTAGTTATATATGTGCATATGTTCATATACAAAACTTTGAATTTTTAAATGATATGTATATGTACATGTGTATATGTGTGCATACATCTGTATGTATCAGAATTTACTATAGTTGTGCATACCTATATTAGAATCATACTTTTAAAAACACAAAACAAGTAAGAACAACAAACAATTATACATATATACACTTATATATATATATATATATATATATATATATATATATATATATATATATATATATATATATACATATATATATGTATACATATATATACATATATATGTATATACATATACATATATACATATATATGTATATATACATATACATATGTATATGTACATATACATATGTATATGTACATATACATATGTATATGTACATATACATATGTATATGTACATATACATATGTATATGTATATATACATATATACATACCATTGTTATTCATAGTGTTAGTTTTTCTGATATATACATGTGTAGTTATATATGTGCATATGTTTGTATGCAGCACTTTGAATATTTAATTCATATGTATATATACATGTGTATGTATCAAAAAATACTATATCTATGCATACCTATATTACAATGCTACCTTTTGAAAAACCAACTTGCTAACAGCAACATGTCTATGCAGTCCAACATTGCAAAGTCAATTTATGACTTTCCAGAACCCATACATTTCAAGTAAAGTAATTTACAAGCATATAAAAAGGTGTACATATAACTTGAGTGAACGAGAGAAACAAAACAACATAACAGATCACTAGAGATACAAATAAACACAATAAAAGCAGTTTACACACAGAACAAATCCTCTGAAATCACATAACCATAGATGAAGCAATTTTCAATTCTCATACATTCTTGATACATACTTCAAAGTTAACTACCTTCAATTATGAAAATTCTGACATACCTCTGCTCTCTTTCAAATATTAGATATCTATCCAGCCTTGCCCTCAAGAAATTGATGCTATCAAATTGAAAAGAAGTGAGACCAATAGAACTTATTATGCAAAGAATAGAGCCGATATCTCCAAGAAGTGACAATTGAGGTGTCATGCACTACATAGACCTTCCAATAACTCACGAAAGTTATTAGAAACAAAAAACAATGATGTTGAGCAAATTAATCTCAATCAAACATTTTCTACTGCTCCTGAACTTGCTATAAAGACTGCTTCGTTTCAAAATACGTTGTCTAATTTCCGCAAAAAGATTGATATGTTGGAGATCACAAAGCCATAATTTGTTTGCAAAGAAATGTATGTGGGCATGACTACTAAAAAAGTCAGTCACGTAGTTATGTGCATGAGATGTTATGGTGAAAAAGGCTTGCACCGCTTCTCATTATCAAACAATATGGACCCAGGTGAGCAACCTTCTATTTTAAAATCTCTCTCTCAAGTAGAAGAAATGCTCATATCAAGAATTGACCCTGTTTTACAAGTAACACATGCAAGGGGAGGGCAATACAAATATTCTAGCCATACAATAAACTTCCCACAAGATATTTCTGAAATTGCAATAACATTGCCTCACCATATTAACCAATTAGAAGTTCTAATTATCTGTAGAACCAATTTGCAAGGATTAACTTATGACTGTTACATGAATAGATTTCATGTCATGAATGCATTGGCTTACAAAATGAAACATGATCAATACTACAAGGATGTAGTTATTGATCCAGATGCACTGCATCTATTGCCAGAGCAAACCACTGACATTACAGAGCTACTACATTCAGTGTGTTCCCTGCAAGAAGATGTTGTTGAAGATACTTCTACTCTACTGAATATTAACAACAAAGAACAAATCGAGGAGAATAGTTCCTCATTTATCCCACAACTACCATTGTCAATACCAGAACTTGATGCAATCAAAACATCCTCCATCTAGATAACAGCAACAACAACATTATTCCTTGGCCACAAATTAGTACATCACCTATCAATGAGTACAATACTGAGGGCCTCCTTTCCATGGCATTCCCAATGCTTTTCCCTTTTGGAATAGCTTTACCACTACAACAAAGAACAAAGCAAGTGCATTTACATGAATATGCTTTGCACTTGATCAAATACTATGATAAAAAATTTGGGCAACATGTTCACTTTAGATATTATATCTACACTCTTATGATGAGACATCGATCCCAGCAATCAGCTTCTATCTTCATTAAGACTAATCTACAAGATAAACTTCCACATAATCTTTATGGCCTAAAGGAATACTTGCAAAACACACTATCAAGTGAATTACCAAATCATATCATGTGATATGCAGCCTCATTGCGTGGTACACGAGCATTTTGGAGCAAGTCCCAGCGTGACCTTACATCAATGATAGAACAGTTAGGTGCATCTACACTGTTCTTCACCTTAAGTTCAGCTGATACAGAATGGCCAGACTTGCATAAGTTATTGCCAAAATCAAATTCAGCTACTACACCCAACAACAAAAGACAATTTACTGAAAATTTAGTCAATAATCCCCACATTATAGCTTTATACTTGCACTTAAGATTTCAAATCTTTTGTGATGAAGTCATTGTCAAAGAACTGAAAACTATTGACCACTGGTACATATATGAATGGCAACACCGAGGATCTGTACATATACATGGCTTTCTTTGGTTGCCAGAAGCACCAAATGTTGATAACCTTGACTGGTCAAATCATGCAAGTATCCAATCAGTTAAACACTTCTTTGACCAGTACATCACAGCATGGAATCCACGTCCTGAAGAAGCTCACTTGAACAAGCAATATATGCCTGCAATTTCAGATCCATGTCTTGCAGATACAGAGATCATATCCAAATCAGATCCTTGCACTGATTACACTGAGCTACTCAATGTTGTTCAACGCCATACAAAGTGTTCAGAGTATACCTGCTTGAGGAAAAAAAACTCAATCCTTCAATGTTGGTACAAAGCTCTGTGGCCTGAACAACTTGAATCCTCACTGATATTAGACCACAACAATAACCCATCATACAAACCAGCAAGGAATGATAACCGCCTAAATGTACACAACCCAACAATGCTCGCCATATGGAGAGCTAATGTTGACTGTCAGCTTGTTTGCTCCCAAAAAACAGTTCTACAATATATTTCGAAGTACACATCCAAAACTGAACAAAAGTCAGAAATTTATATTAATATCTTGAAACGTATAGTTGAATCAACAAATTCAGATGATACAATCCTCTTAGCATACCAAAGGCTGCTCATGGGAATTGTTGCTAATAGGGACATTAGCACACAAGAAACTTGTCACGTGCTGCTTAAACTCCCATTGATATCTTGCACATGCCAATTTGTAACACTGAATGTTGGTAAAAGAATCTTCCAATGCATAGCTAATTGTGATGAAGAATCTCAAACCTCAATATCTTACATCTCAAACTACATGAAAAGACCATTAGAATTAGCAAATCTGACACTTCTTCGTTCAACCCAACTATATACATACTCTGAGCACCGTAAATCATGTAAATGGATGAAAAGAAAGCTACCCGCAATTGTAAATGTCTACCCACAACACAAATCTTTACCTTTAGAAGAGGACAATAGTTTTGAAAGTTTTTGTTGGAGTGAATTTCTTCTTTACAAACCATTTCGAATTATTCCTGCATATAGGGAGCTCAGCTGAAGAAATTATTATAAATTGGAAAGCTCTTCAAAGTACAGATTACATCCGGTGGCATGTAAATGGTTTTGAAGAACACATTACCACAGAAAATGGTGAAGAGCTACAACCAGAAGATATTCATCAATCAACTCATGAAGATCTGTACGAATGAGATTTTTTGTCACAAATGGGAGCATCAAACAACTTTGATGTTGCTGCTCTTCAAATGCTTGGTAAACGTGATTTTGATCTACAATTTGATTGGACTGCTTCTATACCTGATGAACCACTGCATTCAAAAGCATCTAACTTTATTTTAACAGAGAAAAGCCAAACACCCCACAATCTTGCCAACCCGCATTTAAATGCACCTACTAACTATGAGCTTGCATGAAACCAAATGATTGCACTTGATATTATTAAAACTCATGCTGAATAGAACCTGTATTCTTCACCATTATGATTAATCATTCAAGGCACAACAGGTACTTGAAAATCATTTCTTATTGACTGCATACGCAGACAGTTAAATTCAAATACAGAACATGCACAATACCCTTTGCTTATACTAGCACCAACAGGTGTCTCCGCATATAATATCCAAGCAACCACAATCCATGCTTCCCTCCGTATACCCATTCAAGAATACAAACCCTTAACAGGCCATTCCCTATTAATGTTTCAAGAGCAATGCAAACACTTACATTACATTTTAATAGATGAAATGAGCTTTGTTGGCCCTCAATTACTCATTAAGATTGATAAAAGATTGCGAGAAGCTTTTCCCAGCAGACAACATGAATCATTTGCAGGTATCTCAGTCATTTTGGTTGGTGATCTTGCACAGCTTCCCCCAGTTATGTGATAGGCCATTATATGCATCTCACTCAATGGCACTGGCTCTATGACACACATTCAATACTGTTGTCACCTTGGATATTCCATTTCGTCAACAAGGCACAAGTTCTTCACACATAAGATTCCATGAAATATTGCTTAATATCTGCAACTCAACACCATTGCAAATAGACTGGGAATCCCTCCAGTTGTGATCAACCCATGCTTTGACACTTGTTGAGAATAATCACTTTAGCCAACAGAAGCATTTGTTTGCAACAAATGCAACTTCAAGTGCACACAACATAAAAATGTTAACACAATTGCACTCGCACATTGCATGTGCAACATCAATCATTGCACATCAAAGAGATAAGTGGGCACACCAAGAAGAACAACTAGCATTTGAAATTCTTCTTTCTATAGACCAGGAAGTTATGCTTATTGCAAATTTATGGATAGAAGTTGGCCTTGTAAATGGCGCTTTGGGTCAAATCAAACAAATTGTCTACGATGCAGCTTCCAAACCACCTGATTTGCCAAAATATGTTGTTGTTCTTTTCGAACATTACACTAGGCCTTCATGGGATCCACATAATGCAAAACATGTCCCAATTACACCAATTACTAGAGGAAACCGAACACAAATTCCACTAGCAATGGCATGGGGCATTACTATTCACAAATCACAGGGGTTGACATTAGACTTTGCCACAGTTGACATCGGTAAAACAGAGAAACAAGGCCTAACATTCACAACACTTTCAAGAGTAAAAGTAATTGAACACCTACGTATACACCTAGGCTTCACCTACCAAAGGTACTCTCGATTGAAAGGTGCAACATCAACAGTACTTCGAAAGGCAGAGGAAGCCCGCTTGCTGAAGCTTTCGCACAACACAGAACAAGCATACCTACAGAAAAAACACAATTAGATATGCAAATCACATCTTCATTATATTTTCATGTATTGTATATCTTGGATTCAATGTATCAACACAAAATAATATTTATACTTTTCAGGATGGACAACACAATTAATGTCTGTGGAAGTGAAGAGCCCTTTTACATGGCCCAAGTCTGCAACAAAAAGGTATGCACCTAACACCTACTTCCTATTCAACAATTTTGTAACTTTCAACAAATTTTTCCCCTCCTATTTGCTAAAAATTGTTTCTCATACATTCTTATTTATCACAGCTTCCAATACACTTTCAGTTTGCAACGCACCTATTCACTTTTGCACATATAATGGTTTGTGATGCTATTTACTCACTGCAACATTGCTTGCAATTGGTAAGTACTATACTATTTATCATTGCCTACCTTTTCTCATTAACATTCCTTTACACCTTCAGCTAAACAACAACATCATATGAATATAACAATTACTATTTTTTTCCACTTGTTCAATACATTTAATATTAACTAATGATGTACTAATACAAGATTCTTCCTTTGTTTATCTTCTTTAACTGCACCTCTTCCATTTCACAGGTATCATACTTTGTGAAGGTTAGCTTTCAAAAAGAACAACATCCAATACACCAAGTTTCGTAATTTGAAGGTATGTAACACTCTTCAGATTTTCTGTCCCCTACTTTCAAGTTTCTTGCTTTGTTCATGTTCTTTAACTGTTCATAGTTTTCACCACATTTATTTGTCATGATGTTTCCTCACTCTGCCTCTCTTTACAATTACTAAGTATTATACTATGTACTAATACAAGATTCTCTCTTCCATTTCATAGGTATTATACTTTGTGAAGGTTACCTTTCAAAAAGAACAACATCCAATACACCAACTTCGCTAATTTGAAGGTATGTAACACTCTTCAGATTTTTTGTCCTCTACTTTCAGGTTTATTCCTTTGTTTATGTTCTTTAACTGTTCATAGTTTTCACCGCTTCCAGTGTGCAATGGACCTATTCACTTTTACACATTTATTTGTGATCATGTTTCCTCACTCTGCCTCTCTTTACAATTAGTAAGTATTATACTATTTATCATCACCTATCTTGTCAAAATTAACAATCCTTTACACTTTCAAGTTGTTTTGATTGAATAATTTAAATTTCAATAAAAAACATTTAATTTTCAATAATGATGTACTAATACAGGGTTCTCACTTTGTTTATGTTCTTTAACTATTTTTGGACCTAAGCACTTTCACTCTGCAATCTCAAGAATTTCAAGGTATGTAACAGTTTTCAGATTTACTCCACTGTACTTCCAGGTTCCTTGCTTTGTTTATATTCTTTAACTGTTTCTACATTTGACCAATTTCAGTCTGCAAGGTACCTATTGACTTGTATGAATATAATGATTTGTGATGGTATTTGGTCACTGTGCCTCTCTTTACAATTCATAAGTATTGTACTATTTATCATTACCTACCTTTTCCCATTAACATTCCTTTACACCTTCAAGTTATTTTCATTTGATAACTAAGCTTTCAATAAAGAATACCATCAAATGCAGCTAGCTCATTGGTTTAATGGTATGTAAACCAAGTGCATACTTGTTCAATATATTGAATTTCCAAAGTCTTCTTGCAGGCTCCTTACTTTGTTTAGGATGTTCAACTATCCGTCCACATGTTAACTTTTACATGTATTATGCTTTCTCAAGGTTTTGAATTTGTACCTATTATTCAATTCAACATTAACTGCATTCTCTCTTTAACACCCGTTCCCACTTTCAGGTACTATTCACTGAACAAATCATCTTTCCATGAAGAACAATGGGTAAATCTATTCAGATTACAAAAATACTCTTAGGTAGATAACAATATCATAACCACTTGAAAAATTTAACTTCCTTTCACATCTTAAACCAAAGTTAATTTTTATTGTCATAAAGCTCAGTACAGAAGAGCTCCCTCACAACAAACAAATACTCACATGAATCATACAGGAGATTCCAATTCTGCAATTACACATCCATCAGGTATTATATTACTAAAAACTACTAACTTTCAAATTTTCAACATTTTCAAAGTTTTTTACTTTAGCAAATTTATATGTTATCCAATTCTAACATATATAAATGAAACAATGATGCAGGTCTTTCATCATATACATCACATGGAATTCAACAAAAGGCTATATAACATGCTGCTCTTACCAGCATGGGGGATGGAGGGTGGATAACAACAATACTCTGGGTCCAACAAAAAAAATTGGTTGGGAATATTATAGCCTACAAAAAAAATGTAAAACTATATTCATGACATATTCTTCAAGTACATCATGCTGCATACACCAGCATGGGGGATGGTGGGTGGAAAATTTTCAAATTTGGGAACAACCATTGGTTGGGATATGTACACAAAAATTGTCTTACTGTATAATTAACTCTTCGACTTTAATAAAAATTTCTTATTTAGTTATACAATACAATATACTACTCAATATCACAACTATTAATATTTATAACTCTACAACATAAATCAACTCATGTCTCCTTTTTTTAACTTCTATAGTCACTCTCATTTATTGGGGAACCTTAGTTTATAAATGTACTCATTTAGTTTATTCAGGCCTTTTACCGTTAACTAATTTGTATGACTCATTCATGTTCCTCCAAACATACTGCCTTAACAATCAGACCTATCGGCCTCCTGTTGCAGGCACTTCCCCTGCAACTGCTAGTTGTACTAAGTTTTGACCTAATTGTTAATATTTATTTATTTACTTTAATTTAACTAAATAAAAGTAATAATTCTAATCAAAACTAGATAAAAATGATAATATCTTAGACTGCCAAAAGTCTAAAAAAAAACTCAAAGATAAACGTATATATTCTCTATAAAGAATTTTTTGAATAGATCAATAATTACGCCGAAGGCGTTCCCTTATTTGAAAGAAACGACGTGATCTTGACAATCAACAACGTGTAATAGTCGAGGATGGCCGCAAGACGATTCAAACATCAATGGTCGTTAGTTTTTTCGTGATTTTTTTTGACCGGTTTCATTGTTTCCGTCGTGACCATCCATCGCTCTTTGCCCTTTTTTGTCCTCGTTGTTATTTGCGTAAAGGTGAATTTTTCACCATCCTTTTTTCCTGAATTTCACTTACCTGAAGTGTTTTCGGTGCATTTATAACACTGACATACATTGCCGATCATTCGCTGTGTCGTATTTTACCCGCTGTAAAAAGCCTTACATATTTTTTTTTCAAATTTTCCCCTCAAGATTAAAACGGTGGATGTTAAGTTTAAAAACATTTTCTTTATGTTAGGAAAACATACTCTAACCTAGGGGAATGTTACGTTAGCTTCAATATTAAATAGTAGAATCTATGTTATTATAGAAGAATACATTGAATGTTAATTTATATATAATATTATTATTTATTTTTTATTTGATTATTTATTAATTTATTATGTATTATTTTTAAGTTTTATAAATAACTAAATTAACATTTATTATTAATGTTATCAATTTATATTTTTTAGATATATTTTAAATATTAAAAAGCTTAATATATTTTAAAATTAGCATTTCTTTAAAAGAAATCAAAAGAAATTATATTTAATCACTAAAAATTTACAATTGTATATTTACTATATGTTTAATTATGTATATTTATACTATTAAAATTAATGTTTCTTTTTTGAAGAGTCAAATAATAATATTTAGTCATTATAAATTTATTATTGTTATATATTTA
This sequence comes from Cryptomeria japonica, assembly GCF_030272615.1. Lineage (NCBI taxonomy): Eukaryota > Viridiplantae > Streptophyta > Pinopsida > Cupressales > Cupressaceae > Cryptomeria > Cryptomeria japonica. Next base: position 569,692,878 of record NC_081411.1, on the reverse strand, counting down.
ATTGTGTATACTTATATTTAATTATTTGCTTATTTGTAAATATAATATTTTACTTCACTATTTTTCACTCACTCCACCTAATGGCCTATTAACTCTTAATGGGACTGCCCACATATGACAAGCTATGAATAGGGACCATAATAATAATTTGGAGCAAGTGGACCATAATAGTAATTTGGAGCAAGTGTTTTCCTATTTTTAAAATTACCTACCATTTTGTAGTCACATTTCTATGTTACACCTAAAGTGTTTGGAAATCGACATTTTGTTTCAGTACATATTTATTTAAAGTATAATGCACTTTCCTTGTATGTTTGAATTTATTAGCAAAATTTTTTCCTTTATGCATATTTTAGCAATTTTTTTGTTTGTTTTCTTGTGATATAATTAAGTCAAAAATGCAATGCCATGTCTTCAAAAAACATTGTTTGTCATTTTCTACTATTTTTTGGCTTTTCTTTAAATTATCTTTTGATAAGTGGATGTTTTAATGTCCAAAATTTGCAAAAAGTATTTTTAACTTGAATCTATTGTTTCTTTGGAAAGACATTTAACTTATATATATTGTTTTAATCATAGAATTTTTTTCATTGAATTAATTTTTTTAAAGGTTAATAAATAAATCAAGGATACATATATTATTTTATTAATGAGTTTATAATTATTTTTTAGAATTTTTATAATAATAATAATATAGATCATGTTTTATGATTTGTCATACAATAAGCTTATACACGTTGATTAGAAATAGTTTATTATTCTATTAAAATTATTACCATTGGTCCAAAGATTTATCAAAGGTATACCCACCATGCTAGGTGTCAATCTATGTCAACATCTTTATCGATGTGTTAGTTTTAAATTGTTCCATGCATCTTGACGTTATGTTCTCTTATACTTGCAAGATTTGAATTTCATATCTTTATCTCCCTATCTCTCTCCTTATATCTCTCTATCTCTTGCAATCTCCCTCCCTATCTCATATCTACCTCTCTATCTCTAACTCTTTATCACTCTATATCACAATCTCTCTCCTTCTATCTCTCCTCCTATCCCACTATATCTATTTGTCGCTCTAGCTCTATCTCTTCATCTCTTTCTTCCATCTCTCCTTCTATCTCTATCTCCTTATCTCTCCATCTTTCTATGCCCCTATATCTCTCCCTTTCTCTATATATCACTTCCTATATCTATCTTTGTCTTTCTATCTCTCCCTCTCTCCCTCTGTATATTTATCTCTTCCATCTATATATATCCCTCTCATCTCTCTCTTTCTCTCTCCATTTTCACTCCATATCCCTCTCCTCCATCTCAATCTCAATCTCAATGACCATGACATCATAGCTGATGACATCCACTTTCTGAAAAAGATGCTCAAAATGATGCACTACCATCCCTATCATACCACATACTCCAAAACACAGCTACCACCCAACTAAAAACAATGGGTGATAAGACTACTTTCCAACATGTATCTGATTTTGCCTTATCTAATGACGTGAAGTTTTTTGAATTAGAAAAAATTGTGATATGACTACTTTCCAGGATGTGTGTGGGTTTGCCTTACCAGTACCACAAAATCTACATGTTCTCTGTAATTTTACATAGTGGTTCCAAAGTTTTTAACTATGTTATTCTGTCGACAATTAAAAAACTGTCGTTTAACAAGTTTTCATAGTTTACAGGCAAAACTGTCGATTCTAACGGTGAATGATGTACTGTAAGGAAATAATCAAAAGATTTCTGTGATAAAAACTCTTTGAATAGGAAGAAACTTACCTCGTAGATATTCATCCTTGTAAAAAAATCCCACTAGCACTTTAAGGACACTTGGACTAATTGGTTCCCTTCATATGGGGACCTTATCACATATGTGCCAGGGAGTTTAGATAATTACATTTCAAATAGTTAAGATTATAAATGATTTCCTTTATCTATTAAATAGTATTAGTAGTTACAAATGAATTGAAAATATTTAAAAGTCTATTCAATCAATAAATTAACGATTATTTCATTTTTCTACACTAATTTGATTTACATGTGAGTGTGTCATAAAAGTTTTCATACTTTAGAATTATCAAAACTAAATATATTAAACCTATCAAGATCAATGATATTAATAATAGAGATGGGGCCTTCAAGCATTATTTATACAATAAAATCTTCTTTGCAACCAAAATTAATGATTCTTCCTACTTATAGAATTTGACAATACAATAAAAAGCACACTCTTTTTTCTAAACAATTTTATAATATTTAATATATTACATTTATAATTTTTTTCTAGATAATAAACTCTTCTTAAAATCATTTAGATTTATTTTTTTCATAAATCTTCACATACACCTTAACAAAGTATTGGGTCATCACCTTATGTCTTGGAAACCCACCTTACATGTCATCACATTCATAGATCTTCATCCTTGTTAAAAACTCCTACTAACACTTTAAGGACACTTGGACTGATTGGTTCCCTTCATGTAGGGACCTAATCACATATGTGGCATGTAGTGTAGTATAGTGTAGATAGTTACATTGCAAGTAGTATAGTGTAGATAGTTACATTGCAAATAGTTAAAATTATAAATGATTTCCTTTATCTAAGACATAGTATTAGTAGTTACAAATGACTTGAAAATATATAAAACTCTATTTAACCAATAAACTAATGGTTATTTCATTTTCTACACTAATTTGATTCACATTTGGATGTGTTATAAAAGTTTTCATACTTTAAAATTATTAAAACTAAATATATCAAACCTATCAAGATAAATGATATTAATAATAAGATAGGGACTTCAAGAATTATTTATACAATAAAATCTTCTTTGCAATCAAAATTCATGATTCTTCCTACTTATAGAATTTGATAAAAAAAAATTCTTTTCATAAATATTCACATACACCCTAGTGAAGTATTGGGCCATCACCTTATGTCTTGAAAACCGACCTTACATGTCATCACATTCATATATCTTCATCCTTGTAAAAAACCCCACAAGCACTTCAAGAACACTTGGATTGATTCGTTCCCTTCATATAGCGACCTTATCACATCTATGTCATGCAGTGTAGTATAGTGCAGATATTACATTGCAAATAGTTAAAATTATAAATAATATCCTTTATCTAAGAAATAGTATTAGTCGTTACAAATGACTTGAAAATATTTAACACTCTATTTAACCAATATAATGATTATTTCATTTTCTACGCTAATTTGATTCACATGTGAATGTGTCATAAAAGTATTCATACCCTTTGAAATTATTAAAACTAGATATATCAAACCTATCAAGATCAATAATATTCAAACATTATTTATACAATAAAATCTTCTTTGGAATCAAGATTCATGACTCTTTCTACTTATAAAAATTGATAATCAAATAAAAAAACACTCTTTTTTCTAAACAATTTTATAATTTTTTTTCCTAATAATCTCTTCTAAAAATCATTTAGATTTTTTTTCTTTTTATATATCTATTAATATATATTTAAATTTGAAATAAAAACATGAAGAATAAAGTTACTCTAAATCTAGCCAAAGTGCTTCCATAAATTAAATGGGCATGGTGATAGTAACTTTTGTCAAATTTATATCATGTAGCAATAATTTGCAATCTAAAATTTTGAATCAAAATCTTAAATTCTATTTCTATAGAAAAATACTCAAGGACATCTGTATTTAGTAACTACTCTAATATCCCCTTATTTGTTATTATCTATTGTAGACCATAATGATAGTCACACATTAGTATATGTTTGGATGATAATGTTTTTTATTATAAAGAAGCCAAAACAAGGGGGCTGACCCGAAGATACAGAAAAAAAAGCACCACCAGCACACACACAGCTGCCTAACGGCAGTCAGCCAATCCCTACTTTAGTCCTCAAAAATAAAAATTATATACCGCTAATGGATAACCCAAGATTGAAAACAATCTCGTACAAAAAGCGCCTTAAGAAGTAGTAAACCGACATATTGTTTAAACTATAATAATTGTTAAAAGTAGCAAGATTACCAAGGAACCTGTAATAACCCACCATAATTAACCCAACAAAATTGACCATTCTTTTTTTTTTTTAATTTAAACATTGTGTTTGATTCAATTGCATACTCTGGGCATCCATCCATTTGGATTAGGCATTCATCCATCCGGGATGAGCATCTAACCATACGGGTTAGGCATCGGTCCATACGAGACATAAGATTTCATCTATCCAATACGGGATAGGCATCTACCCATACGAGGTAGGCATCTATCCAATCGGGATAGGAGGTGCTCTGGCCAGAGACTTAGACTCATCGGGACCATTCGGGTCTTGAGCCACTCACTAAGTACTACACTCTTCTAATAGAAGTGCACCGAGGTCGCCGTCCTTAGGAGTAATTAAATAACATAATACAAGCTTAAATTCTGCCTCAGAATTTGGCTAAAAGCCTCGGGAAGTCAAGTGAATCCATACGGGATTCCTTCCGAGTATGCATTGAATTACTTTTTCCTTTTTATTATACTTATCTTTCAAATTAAGATTCTATTCAATCCTTCTATACCAAGCCTAGACCCCACCCACGAACACCTAAGTACTAGGGACAGCTCCGTCCCAAGACTGCCTACATACCCGTTTCGGCACGGGATCAAGGCATAAAATATGTAGTTCTATTTTCTACTCTATGGTTTGATGTAAACTGATTAGTGGGTACACAACCCTTTCTAGGGTCAATGACCTAGATAGTTTCTCTGCAGTTGCTACCCACAGTGGTAGCGCTTAAGCAAAGGCTCAAGATGGCCTATTGCTTGTGGCCTAAAACAACTAGATCCTAATTCTTATCATAAGCATCACCCTTGGCCAATTGTCAATCAACAACACTTCTTCGAGATTAAATCAATTTCATAAGAGCATTTCACTCATCATCCCTATAGGAGTTTACTATGGTTTAACTCAGCGGATGAAAGATCATTTTAGAATTATCTTATTAAATTATCGATCCAAGGGGGATTACCCGCCCCTTGGATTTTAACTTCCAAGTGCCCCTTATTACTCCCCGATGATTTATAGGGATGATGCCACAGACGTCGTTGATGCAGCTTTATTAGGCATTAAGTGCAGTAGTTCAACATGATGGCATTACCCGTAAGCGTGACCCAGAGGCATTGTATATACCGAATGCTGCTAGGTTTTGATTTTCCAACTTCCTTTATTAGTTTTCTTAACTAAGAAACTTATGAAAACATCATGCTTGAAAACGATTATGACTTGCACATGCAAAATTTAGACATTGCAAAACTTAATAAATTGAAATAACTACTTGATGAATTTCGCGGAATGAAAACCATAACTAAAATTATTTATTATTCAAAACTTGAAATATAACTTGTATAATAATGACAATTATGAAACTTGCATATTAATAATTAAACGTGTAACTTGCATGGAGATGAAAACGTCAATAAATGTAATTAATGTATAAGAAATTGCATGATACAAGAATAGTGTAACTTGCGTGTAAGATTAAGCAATGCATGATTCCCATCACAGAATAATTAATTATGGTCATAGGTTCCAAAAATAGAGATTAGTTTAGACATTTGATTCAAATCATATTAATATACATTAATTGCTTTTAATGAGTCCAAAATGCCAACTAAGTGACCCAACGAATTTAAGTAGTTTTTATAAAATTCCAACTATAAAATTTAACACAATTCGATCTACAAGTAGAGAATTGCTTAAAAGAAAATAATTATTATAAATTTTACTAAGGACAATTATAAAATTTAATTTAAAATTTAGAAAACTGCTAAAAGAATTACATTTCGAAATTACCTAAGTTAAAATTTTATTAAACTAAAATAAAAAAAAAGTTAACAATGTACAAATTGCCACGAATTAAATTTGTAGTGGCATTTTTTGAAAAAAAGGAAAGGGGGCAAGTGGGAGTGGGACCCACGGGTCCCATCACCACTGCGGGTTTGCGGAAGCAGGTCCGTAGTGATGAGGGGACCCTGTGGTCCCCTCCACTACCCTGCGGCCACTACCGTGACAGTGACCGCAGGGGAAGTGGAGGGTACCACTTCCCCAACGGTTACTATAACCGCCTCCACTAGCCTGCACGCCGCCCGATACCCATAAAATCCGAATGACGTGATTTCATATTAAAATTGCTTGCAATGTTTACTATATTCATTTTCGCATGTATATATATATATATATATATATATGGCTTACATTTCCAGAATTTAATGGTATATAAAAAGGAGTATTTTATGAAATAAGAATTTCATAGGAATGAAATCGAGAGATTTGCTTCAAAAATAAATAGATAATTAGATTTCCACAGAGGATTATTCACAGAGAAATATATTTCTCCATTTCAACTAATATTCACAGAGAGAAGTGTATAACCAGATAAAAATATTCATGAAATCAAATGCGAATAAGGAATTATTCATAGAGATGAATAACACAGAGGATTATTCACAGAGAAGTATATTCATCCATTTCAACTAATATTCACAAAGATAAGTATATAACCAGATAAAAATATTCATGAAATCAAATGAGAATGAGTAATTATTCATAGAGATGAATAACATAGAGGATTATTTACAAAGAGAAATGAATACATGATATTTATATCTTATTATCAGGCATTTTCTGTTCATAGGGAAGTAAGATTTTAATGTAAGAAAAGAATTACATTTAAATTTCCAATCCAGTAAATGAAATTAAGAGAAGAAAAGCAAGATCTGATATTTTCTAAAACAAATAATAAAGCTATCCTTCACATGCAAGCAAGATCTGATATTTCTTCTCTAAGGAAAAATTAAACAAATAAATAAGCTATCTTTTCAATATTATCACAAAAGAAAATTTTATAAAGGAAGATCTAGAAGCTATATTTTGGATAATACCATTTTCTCATATGGGAATGTGAAATAACAAGAGGAGAACCTGGCTTATCGAAGTTCGATGTTGAATCCAACCTTCTAGATATCCTCCTTAGATCCTTCCTTGCCACTTGAGAGAAATCTTTCGAACAATAACTTAACAAATCCTACAACGAAAATGAGACTACCAAGAAAATCCTACTACTAAAAACTTGGGAAATTTTCTTCAAAACATAATCAACTCCCTTCTTTGAAACTTGCATACAATTTTATAAGAAAAATCCGTCAATTCCACTATCTAGAGAATTTAATTAAAAAGAGATTCTTTTCCAATATTGGACTCATGCAAATTGATTAAAAACTTAGTGGGGGAGTTACATGCAAGGTGGTGGAGATTCCCCTAGAAGCTTATAATTCTTCCTACAACATGTGCCATAATTGGGAGTGGGAAAATAAATAAAATAAAAATAATGCCTTTGAATTATACTCTCCAAGTGTGTGTGTGTGTGTTGATTATTATTTTTATTCTTTTATAACATTTATTCAATCATTTTTAATAGCTTAACCAAAAAAACATAATAGAATTGCATCAAATCAAAAAGTGATAAAGGAGGGTTGTGACATCCTCCCCCCCTTAATTTGTGCATCATCTCGATGCACTTATTGAACGCATCCAAAAGAGTCTATAGTTCATGATTAGTTAAAACAAAAAAGGAAACAATTGTTGCATCTCCCTAGTATCTTCCCATGTGGCATTCTTCTCATCATACTGGTTCCATTGTACTTTGCATTGATCAACCTCTCTGTTACGCAATTGGCACTTGCACCTCTCCAAGATTTTGAATGGGTCTATCATTATTCCTCCCATTTCCTGGACTTGTAAGGCATCCCAATTCAAAATATGTTTCACGTCAGGTACATACTTTTTAAGAAGAGATACATGGAAGACATCATGGATTCGGCTCAACTGGGGAGGTAAGGCCAACCGGTATGCAACTAGATTAATCCTTTCCAATATTTCAAAGGGTCCAACATAACGAGGTGCAAGCTTGGTCTTTTTTCTTAACCTTATGGAACCCTTGTGTGGCCTAACCCTTAGGAATACTTTCTCTCCCACCTCAAATTCCCTTGGAGTCCTGTTTTTGTCTGCATAACTTTTCTACCTATCTGAGGCTTCCTTCAATCTTTGCCTAATTTCCCTAGTTTTCCTTTCCATTTCCTTCAACATATCTGGTCCAATAATTACTCTATCTTCAAGACTATCCCAACTCAAAGGTGTTCGACATGGTCTACCATACAATGCTTCGAAAGGTGCCATTCCCAAAGATGTTTGATATGTATTATTGTAAGCAAACTCTACTAGAGCTAGGTACTATTGTTCTCAAAGTCTGATTCCCTTTAAAATCCTTATAATGATATGATAAAACTCTATATGGAGAAGAGATATTAAAGAGAAGGAAACTTTCAGGACAACATATGACAAGGTTTGATTAACCTTCTACACTTCGAACTTATCCAAAGTTCAAGCGGGTATACCTTTGTGAACTGAATTCACACTTTTAAAAGATAAATCCACAGTAAACCAGTCTGAAAACCAGTCGATCTTATCACCTTAAAATCAACTGAAACAAAGAAATGAAACTTGTACTCATGTTCAATATTGACCTACAAGATATGTAATAGACAACCTTGATCTACACTAGTGCCTTATCCAAGGTCACAGAGTCATCTAAGTTCAAACAATACTTCCACAATCAAATATCTCTACATATCCCATCAGTTTGGCTTCTGTATATCCCTATACATGCCTAACACACATAAGAATTTATTCATACCAAACTAAACTATGTTCATCAAAATTCAAAGTATCCCACAAAGAATTTACTGGTAGAAATGATTCTTGTGTATTTGATTCCCCTCCTGAAGAGAAAAGCTAAGAAGCATATCTACTGAAAGTTGCCTTACAACCCATATTCAAAAGAAATAACCCTAGATTACTCAGAATGAAATAGTAAACATTTGCAAACATACTTGAAGACAACACAAAGTTTAAACTCAAAACCAATGGTTTGTGTATTGATATTTACTTCTGAAAGTATTACAAAAACATTTGAATATTCTCCATCAAAACTCGAAAAAGGCTCAGATAAATTTCTGCAACGTTTTCTTACAATTCCTTGCAATCCTTTTTTTTACGAGTCCTAGTATCCATTTATAACAATATGGATGCACACATAGCTTCAGAATTTCCTAGGAGAGTTTGTTACAATCATTACTTCTTAAGAAGAAGTTACAAAACCTTTTCCAAATGCGGTTACAAGTCACTTTCAACATCCGCGGCTTCTTCCACTTGTTCTGTTGCAACATTTTCTAACTGCTCCACATCAAGCACTGCATATTTTCTTGTCCATTCCTGATACACCTCATCAGAAAGCCATGAGAAGTTAATCACTTTTGCTTTTGTCTTGGCTAATCTTTTCCAAGAATTCCTCTTTTTATTGGCCTCTGAATTCAGAAAACCATAATGAGATTTGATTTTCTCAATCTCCTCAATTGTTTTGACAAATATGGAGGCATCCTCTAATTTAACAATTCCTTTTATTCTAAGTGACAAATTAGCTTCTAATTCCTTAAGCCATATTTGTTTGTCCTTTAATTGGGTTGGGCTAACAAAACCTCCTGGGAGTAATTCAAAAACTTGATCAGTGTACTCTTTCTTGTACAAGTTGATCTTTCTATCTGCATTATCCACTCCTTCTACCAACTTTACTAAATCCTTTGCCATATCATTGGTAGATTTAATAATAGGGTCATCCCCTGCCTCATCATAGGATACACAAATAAGTTCTATATCCTTCTCTTTGGGTCTCCATTTATCAAAAATAGGCATTAAAACAGCCTTGTCCCCATTTAACTCATTCCACATTTCCAAAATCTTACTCATGTTATTATACATTAATGAAGACCCTATAGTGTCAGCAAAACTTAAAATTGTAGCCCTTACTCTCTCTTCATATTTCTTTGCATATAGGGCCTGAGCTTGTTTTAAATTCTCCAACTCACGGGGAGTGATCTCAATCAACTGAGAAATAGAAGGTGTTGGAGATGGTGGGAATTCAATAATGGGGCTAGTAGGTGGAGGTCTTGCAGGAGAAGAGGAGATCATCAATGTTGAGGACTCACCTTGATGGTATTGTCTTGCCAACTGGCTTTGTAGCTTGGAGATGATGCTATCTTTACCCCTTACCTCTTCCTTGGAACTGTTGTAAGCTTTCAGAATTGTCTCCAACTTAACTTGGAGGTCTGCCTTTTCCTTAGCCTCTCTTTCTGCTACTGCAACACCAAACTTTGCAGTCTCTAGCACAATGCTAGCAGCTTCCACTACCCTAGTGCTCTGCACTCTTTTCACTATCATTCCTCTAAGGTAACTTGACCCTGGGGTGTCCTTATTCCTTTTATTTTCATCTCTTTTAAGAGACCACATGACTAGTGCAGCATTGTCTTTGCTGAAAGTGACTCCCTCCATAGGTTTGGTCTCCTTTCTTACTGCCTCTAAAACCAAGGCATCTGCTATGTCGCATTCAGGAAGAATTAGTACCCTAGCCTGTGCTACCATGTCTCTTCCTTGCTCGGGAGTGATGGTCTTAAACTCATCAACCATTTCTTTCTTTATCTCTTCCTCCACCACAACTGGATCCCTATGAGGCTGCTCACCTTTCCTCTTTTCACACCTAGCATTAAATTTATCAATATTTTGCTTCCACACAAATTGCATGAAAGCTCCTGATGTAACAAAGTTATTATCAGCCAAGAAATCCTCACTGGCTTGCTTGATCTCAAGATCCCACTCCTGGCCTTTGAACTCATTAGTAGTAATGTTCATCTCAGCAGTAAGGGGCTCTTCTGGCATTCCCTCTTCCAATTCATCATATGTGTACGCTATCTCTCCAAGACTACCTAATTGTAACAGTTGCTCAACTGCTTCCTGTTCATCTCCTATATGAATAGGGGATTGAGATGGGGAATACAAGGGTTCATTAGATTGTACTTCCTTTCCCACTCTTTGTTTCTTTGGGCTATCCTGAATGTCAATGACATCATGCATCTTCCTCTTCCCTTTTGAGGTAGAAGGCTCCCCTATTGTTGGCATCAACACACTGTAGTTGGACTTCTTATGTAACATGTAATCACCAAGAGGGATTGCTCTGGCAGATGTAGACCTATTTAGAACTAGTCTTGCTTTCTCAAGGTTATTCTTAATTACAACCTCCCTCTTTTCTTTCAATGTCTGCATCACATCCTCAAAACAAAGAATTAAGAATTTTACCTTCTCTTCAAAGGGGTGAAAGCTAGACAAAGGGTCGTAACTAGTGTCAAATTGGTGCACAAAGTCTAAAGCCTTCTTGTAGGCCACCCACTTTTCTTTCCTCGGCTCTTGCTCATCTAAATCAAACTCATTCCTAATGAGGTCTTCAGGAAACTGGAACTGGTGGGGTCTACCTCTGTATATTGCCCTCTTTCTGAACATGTCATTGAAGAAATCTTCAGGGTCAACACACTGGGATACTGCAATTGACAAATGGTACGGTTGAGGGAAATCTTCAAAATACTTCCAACCTCCTTTAATTATTACAAATTGATGTGTTATGGTAACTGTAGGGAAAATGGTCCCTTTACCTCTACCTGTTAGCTCTACCTCTTGCACACTACCAATTTGCCTGAGGATTTCTGCAATTCCCACTTTAAGAGGGCCCTGATAAGGCAACAAAAATGGAGTGCCTTTGAAACCATATACTCTGAGAACTGTGGAGACAGGGCATAAGTAGATATCACCCCAATTGTGGACAATTTTAATATTCTCAGCAAACTCTTTTGGCCTGATGAATTCCAAAAGAACCTTAGGGACTCTTGGATTCTTTGAACAAATAAGAGTCCTAATCTTAGATGAAAAACACTTATCAAACCTTAAGTAGCTAGCATCTTCTCTGTCCCATGACAACACTGTACTCCATAACTACACTGACATCTTCTCTCCATCTTTCTCTTTCACAATATCCATTCCACTTGCAAAATAGTCACCACCCTTGAATAAAAATAAATGCATGAGGAGGGAGTACAATCCAAAAGGCCTATCCACTTTCCCATTCTGTATTCCTATCAAGCCTTCATGGATGGCATCAGTGATATAGGAAGCATAATCAAAGGTCACTGCCAAAGAAGGATTCAAAATTTGAGCAATCATTAACATGTAATGAGTTGGCATATTTGCCTCAGCATCTTCTCCTAAAATTTGGCAGAGTGACCAGTATAATCCTTTGGCCCTAAGGGTGAACAAATTTAAAGAGAAAGGCTCCTCAGTGTTAGGTCCTACAACTGTTAATCTACCTATCTTCACAAATAATTCTTTAAGAGGCCCATTTCTAAGGTGGTTCCTCTGCACACTGTAAACCTGAGCTAGTGATTTAAAATTAATAGGCTCTAAAAAATTGGTAAATTCACTAAGCCCAAAATAATTTCTGAACTCCTCATTATTTATTTCAATGAGGGTTTTCCCACTTATATCCTTAACACACCTTGTGATTGGGTCATATTTGTGTGCAATCTGAGTTAGGAGATCCACATCCATGAATACTCTAGGGACCACCAATTTGCCTACGTCCAACTCCCAGATACTGTTCATTGGGGCTGGGGAATTTCTCATACCAAGCCCAACCTTAAATAATCCCAACCCAGACAACCCAATTTGAGGGTCTCTTAGCCAATTGCCCTTTTCATACAATCCTTCTCCTATTTTTAGGCGAGGAGCTCTTGGCACTAATTCCTTTACCTTTGCTGCCACATTAGTTGACATTGTCAACTATTCTAGGAAATCATCACAGATAGCCCTCTCCTGGTAATTAACCTTTCTCAAGAATTCTCTTTTAGGTGCCATCTTAAAAAAATATGCAAGCAATTTAATTACTAGCCCCAATTGTTCTGTAACAAATCAAAACCCCAGTTAAAACACACTGTCAATTAATTTCGAAGCAAGAGTACAAGAGAAGCTATTTTTGGCTTGAAGAAATCCGCTCTGCAACTAAATCAATTTGCTCTGCAATCGCTTCTCTGCAACAATTTTTTAAAATGATGCCTTCATTCAATTGATGTGAGATCATATATGGTAGTCGGGTTCTTAACTGCGACATTGATACTGCATGCTTCGGCCATCCTTTTAGAATTGAATTCATAGAAGAATTCAAAAAAAATTCTCCAATGGGTCATAACATGCCTGTATATTTTCTTTTCACTCTTTCACCATTTCGTAGAGCATAACATCCTAGCAATTTCGCCTAATGAAATCGCGCCAGCCATCCGAACAGATGAGACTTGATCGGTCTTTACATTGTTTTAACCTCTTTGCCTTTGCATCTGGCCCTACCTCTTTTTTGCCATTTCGCAAGCTTTATCCCCCGAGCATTTTCCTTTTGCGAAGCTACGCCAAGCATTAGATGGAACTCTAACCGCCTGGTCTTTAACTCCTACCAGGATCGTCAACTTTTTAACTAACCACGCCTCATCTTGACGGCTAACGGTTTTTCACTATTTCGTAGGGGTTAATCTGCTTCCATCTTCAGGCCACAAAACAACGAGAAGTGTCAGATCAATCTTGAGATGACCATCTTTAAAGTGAGACCTTTATCCAGACATTGCTTACCCCACTTATTCACCGGTTAACAAATGCCACGCAACATTCGGCCATTAGCCCTAAAAAACTCTTCGGGTTTAGTTCAGAGTCAACCACGTGTCTTATTTCCTGCATAATTGTCGGTTACACCTTAGCGGGCCCTTAATCACCTTTTGAAACTATGTGTCAATCAACACATCACCATCGAGCTTTACAAGAAACAACAGCTATCGTTCCACATCATGCTGGACAAAACCTCTCTTTCTCTTTCGCCATTTCGCGGGCCTTAATCCTCGGTTGATTTGCAGCCACGAAGCAACGAGAACCCTTGGATCAAAATAGAGTTGATCCTCTTTTACCTTTATGCTTTATCTGTTCTTCTGTTCTTCTGGCCCACTAGCTCTTTCGCTATTTCCCAGACCTTAAAACACTAGCATCTCACCTTCACGAATTCATGCAAACCGTTAGATCATATTAAACTTGCTTGATGCTTAACAACCTACTTGAATCTGACAGACGTGGGTCGTCTGACTCAACTTTATCCACTTGGCGTCTAGTCATTCCCGAACTGACATGTCAACTTTTTATTTGCTAAAAGAAATCAGCGGGATCCACCTCATCCTGACCACCTGTATCTGTCAGGTCACTTCTTATCCCGCAGGATGACTCATCTTCTTGGACCCACCTGTTAGTCCTTAAATCCAATTCACTGAACACTTTAATTTTCATCCACATGTCATTATCTTACTTGCCATCTCAAACAGTTGGACTGCTTACTTGGAATCGCCATGTCATTTTGTTGTTTCGTGAAAGCTATCTTTCGAGCGTCTTTCTCCTGCGAAACTGCGCTAGCCGTTAGATCTTGAGGACCTGCGCATCTGTTATGCTGCTTATGAACCTCTTTTGCTCGGGCCAAAAAACCTTTCGCTATTTCGCAGAGCATAACATGTGAGCATTTCTCAGCCGCGAAACAATGCGAGCCGTCGATTTATTTTAAACTTGATCGCCTTTTAGCTGTGGGAAAGTCTTCGCCGCTGGGTCCCGCCAAACCTTTTCGCCATTTCATGAAAGGTAATTTACTCACTCATTTCGGCTTCGAATCAACACCAACCATTAGATTCAAAGTGAGATGGAGTCTCGTTAAACTTGATCCAATGCACAAAGTCGAACACGCTTTTTCCTTTCGCTATTTTGCATAGCTTAACACACCCATAACTTCGCCTAACGAAATAGCGAAAGTTGTAGATTCATCTGAAAGTTGCACGACACTTACTGAACCTGACAACATTAGAAGAAAAAAAGCATAAGGCGTAGATTTTTACAATTATTTAACGACTGCCTAGGCAAATAACAAAGGGGGGACACTTCACACGACCCCAAGACCCATTACTTAAGTGAATAAAGTAACGTAGGAATAGAAGCCAAAGGGTGTTGATCAGATATTTGAGCAATTAAAAACTAAAAACCCTTAACCCTTAAAGACCTAAAACAGATTTGAAGTAGTTAATAGCATACCTGACTTAAAATTTCAAAAACTTAGCCAATCATGGGAGAAGAAAACCCATTTCTTAAACAGTGATAATAGGTACTCTTCCCATTTCTTCTATTGGTCCATGCAGTACATGTGAAGTAGGTCTTCCAAAATCTGATTTGTCCTTTTTGTTTGACCGTCAGTTTCAGGATGATATGCAGTGCTAAAATTTAGTTGAGTTCCCAGAGCTGATTGAAGAGTTGTCCAAAACCTTGAAGTGAATCTAGCATCTCTATCTGATATGATTTTCTCTGGCATTCCATGCAACCTAAATATTTCCTTAACAAAGCGCCTAGCCAAGGTAGATGCATCATCCATCAGGTTCCCTGGTATAAAGTGTGCCACCTTAGTGAGTTTGTCAATTACCACCATTATTGTATTATGTCTAGAAGGTGACATGGGCAACCCTTGCACAAAATCCATGCTAATAACTTGCCACTTTTGTTGAGGTACATCATGTAACTATAACAATCCAGCTGGATGTATATGTTCTGCCTTTACTCTTTGACACTCCAAACATTTAGCCACATACTTGACTATGTCATTCTTCATCCCTTGCCAAAAGTATAACTTTTTTAAATCTGCATAAAGTTTGTTAACTCCTGGGTGCCCTGAATAAGGGGCATTGTGAGCCTTCGACAAGATTACTTCCCTTAAGTTTCCTTTATTAGGAATATAGATTCTATTATTGAATCTGAGCAACCCATCTTCGTCTAATGTATACCCTTCAATCTTAGGATTGGTTGGATCATGATCTAAAGTCAATTTGACTTGCTCATACCATGGGTCGTGTCCCTGCTCATCCATCACTTGCCTTTTGAAAGAAGTTTTGAATGTTGCTATAGTCATTAAGTGTCTCCTCCTACTCAAAGCATCTGCTACCCTATTTTCCTTGCCCTTAATATATTCAATTTCAAAATCATATTCACTTATAAATTCTAACCACCTTGTTTTTCTGGCATTTAAGTGGGGTTGGGTAAAGATGTACTTTAGTCCTTGGTTATCTGACTTTTGTTAGGGTTTCAAGCAGATTCGAAGCAAATATGAACTAACAATTATATGCAGATTTAAATACAAAAGATAAAGAAATAAAACAAGACATAGATAACACAGAGATTTAACGTGGTTCACCCAGAATGGGTTACATCCACCATACACAGTCGTCCAAACTTTCTTATTATCCAGCAAAAATAGTACATCAACCTTACAATGCCTTAAGCATCCCAGCCGCTTATCACATGCATTTTTAGAGCAAAAACAAAGTCAGCCTTTTTAGGGTTTTATTACAATGTCGGTTTTCATCAACAAAAAAAAAAAAATACCCAAATTTTTTTTTCTTGGGGGCTCCCGCCCCCAAACCCCCGCTTTTCTCGGGGGCTACTACCCTCGAACCCCTGCCCGGGGCCCAGCTCGACCCTGGACCCTAGTAAGGATACGTGTTGAGTGTACAGTACTTTGCTGATCAGTCAGCACATTTCAACAATCTCCCACTTGGAGATTGATCAGGCTCCACATTGAACAATCTCCCACTTGGAGACTGATACTACACAACACCACTATACATGTAACATCCACTGGATAAAACACTAGGACTCGACTGGTATAAATTCCACAATTATCAATCAAGAAGACCAACATAAACTGATGAAGAAATCAGCTTCTCCTGCGGAATTGCCTTCGTGAACATATCGACAGGATTCTCACTTGTGTGAATCTTCTCAAGCCATAACTGACTCTCCTCCAAAACAGTTTAGATGAAGTGGTACCTGAGCTGAATGTGCTTTGCCTTGAATGAAAAGAAGAATTCTTCACAAGATGAATGACACTTTGGCTATCAATATACAATGGGCGATCCTCCTATGTCTGACCCAATTCTGCCAGATAACATTGTAACCAAATCATCTCCTTGTTGGCTTCTGTAGAAGCAATATACTCAGCTTCAGTGGTTGAAAGTGCAACAACCTTTTGTAGCCTAGAAATCCAACTGACTGTAGTTCCCCCTATAGTAAAAACATACCCTGTAGTACTCCTCCATGAATCAATATCACCTGCCAGATCAGAGTCAACAAATCCACTTAGAGCAATATTAGATCCTTTGAAACATAATGCCTTCGTAGTGGTTCCTTTCAAATACGAAAGGATCCATTTCATAGCATTCCAATGTTCCATACCTGGATTACTCATAAACCTGCTCACAACTCCCACTACATGTGCAATATCTGGCCTTGTGCATACCATTGCATACATCAGATTGCCAACAACTGATTAATACGGGATGTTAGACATTTTATTAACCTCTTCCTATGCCTTTGGGCACATCTCCTTAGTCAATTTGAAATGACTAGCCAAAGGTGTACTAACTGCTTTTGCATTCTACATGTTAAATCTTTTCAACACCTTCTTTATATACTCACTTTGGGACAAATTCAAGGTTCTATTTTTCCTGTCTCGTGTAATCCTCATACCGAGAATTTGCTTAGTTTCACTCAAATCCTTCATAGCAAATGACCTGGCTAATTTCTGCTTAAGATTATTTATATGTTGCATGTTAGACCCAGCAACAAGCATGTCATCAACATAAAGCGACAGAATAATATAACTATCATTATCTAATTTCTTAAAATATACACAATGATCAGAATGACATCTATGATAACCGTGTTCAGCCATGAAACTATCAAATTTTAAATACCATTATCAGGGTGCTTGCTTTAGGCCATACAAACTTTTCTTCAACTTGCACACCAAGTTCTCCTTACCTTTGACCTCATATCCCTGTGGTTGCAACATGTAAATTTCCTCCTCCAAATCTCCATGGAGAAAAGCTGTTTTGACATCTAATTGTTCAAGATGTAAATCATCTGCAACCACAAGACTAAGTACAGTTCTAATTGAGGTCATTTTTACAACTGGAGAAAATATTTCATCATAATCTATACCCTTTTTCTGTGCAAAACCTTTTACCACAAGTCTGGCCTTATATCTTTTCTGACCTCCTTTCTCCTCCTTCAGCCTATAAACCCATTTGTTAGGCAAAGCTCTTTTTTCTGCAGGTAAAGGGACTAAGTCCCAAGTCTTATTTTTCATCAAGGAGTCCATCTCCTCTTTCATGCCTAGCTCCCACTGTTGTTTGGCATCCACTTGCATTGCTTCTTCATATTCTTCGGGCTCACCAGAATCAGTTAATAAAATAGAATACAAAGAAGGACAAAATCTTTCAAGGGGTCTATTTGACCTCATAGAATGTCTAACACTTGCAGGAGTTTGTGGGACAATCTGTTGTTGTTGAGCATCAGGTACCTGTGGCATTTCATTTTCAGGAATCTCATCCAACACCACATATTCTTGTTTGTCTTGTTCATGCTTCTTTTCCTGCATTTGTTCTTTATACATAACCTTCTCATTGAATATAACATCTTTACTTCTAATTATTTTCTTATTTTCAAAATCCCATAACCGATAGCCATATTCATCTATCCCATATCCAATGAAGGTACATTTCTGAGATTTAGCATCAAGCTTGGTTATGTTTTCTTTATCAATATGGACAAAAGCTTCACAACCAAAGGTTTTCAGAAAAGATTTATCAAATAGACAACAATATGTACAACATCTGCCCAAAAATGTAAGGGCAATCCAGCATGCAATCTCATGCTCCTCGCATGTTCCATGGTAGTCCTATTCATTCTCTCTAACACACCATTTTCCTGTGGAGTTCCTGGAACTGTCTTCTGCTTTCGAATCTCATTTAAGGAGTAGTAATCTTCAAATTCTTTGCTGCAATACTCACCTCCATTATCTGATCTGAGACACTTCAACTTTTTTCCTATCTCATTCTCAACCAAAGCTTTTCATTTCTTAAAAGTTTCAAAAACATCTGATTTTTGTTTTAGGAAATATACCCATGTTTTTCTGGTTGAGTCATCAATAAAAATAACATAATAACAAGAGCCACCAAGAGATGATACCTGAGCCGGTCCCCATACATCTGAATGCACAAGCTCTAACTTCTCACTCTTCTTCTCTTTCCCAACCTGGAGAAATCTGACTCTTTTTTGTTTACCATAAACACAGTTTTCACAGAACTCTAAATCAATCTTCTTTAGTCCTGGCAATAGATTTTTGGAGTGAAGGATTTTCATCCCTTTCTCACTCATGTTCCCAAGCCTATGGTGCCACATTATCGAATCTATTCTTGCAACATCTATTGTTGTTGTCCTTGCAGTAACTTTATCTGTAGCAGCTAGGGTAGAATAAATGTTACCAGTACACAGATATAATGTGCCTACCTTCGCACCTTTAGCTACTACTAATGATCCTTTACTAACCTTCCAGATACTGTCTGAGAAGGTAACTATGCAACCTTCACTACCTAGTTGCCCTGCAGAAATTAAATTTCTTCTTAAATTAGGAACATGTCTTACCTCCTGTAGAAACCAGTCATTTCCATTCTGCAACTTGATCTTTATCTTTCCTTTTCCAACAATTTGACAAGGCTCATCATCACCCAAATATACCTGTCCAAAATCACCTTGAACATAATCTAGAAAATATTTTCTATGGGGTGTAGCATAAAATGAAGCCCCATAATCTATTACCCAAGAATCATTAACATTATCCAAACATAAGATTAAAGCATCTTGTAAAGTATTACTTGCAATATTAGCTTCCTTACTGTCATTTTCATTTTTGTCTCCTTCTTTGTTTTTCTGAGACCAACAGTCTTTCTTTAGATGACCAGGCTTTTCGCAGTACCAGCAATCTTTCTTTCCTCTAGATTGAGAGCGTCCTTTCTTTGACTTCCCTCATGACTTCTCATTCCCAGGGCCTTTTCCTCTTTCCTTTGATCTTCCTCTGTTGTCCACATTCAAAATACTACCCGATGATGTTGGAGTCTCACTTGTGCTTTTCCTTCGCATTTCCTCGCTTAGGATAACACCAACAATATCATCAAATACCAAAGTATTTTTACCAGAGACAGAGTTACTTACAGCCATAACCAATTTATTCCAACTTTCTAGCAAAGAACATAAAATCAAGAGAGCCCTAACCTCTTCTGCAAAGGTAATTTTTACCGAAGACAGTTGACTAGTAATTGTATTAAATTCATTTAAGTGCTCTGCTACAAATCCACCCTCACTCATTTTCAAATTTAACAAATACTTCATAAGAAATACCTTATTCGAAGCTGAGGGTTTCTCATACAACTTTGCCAATGTCGCCATCAAATCTACAGTCGTTTTTACTTTTGTTATATTGAATGCTACAGATGGTGCAAGGCACAATCGAATGGATCCTAGTGCCTTTCTATCTAAAATGTCCCACTCTTCATCTGACATTGTGGTCACTTTCTTTGCCTTTCCTTCCAATGGCTGCCACAAATCCTTTTGATACAGGTAATCCTCCATCTACATTTTCCATAACTGATAGTTCTGGTCGTTAAACTTTTCGACCTTGAATTTGGAATCTTCCATTGCTCCCACTCAAATCTAAGAGTCCTGCCAATTTACAGAAAACCTCGCCCTGATACCAATTGTTAGGGTTTCAAGCAGATCCAAAGGAAATATGAACTAACAATTATATGCAGATTTAAATACAAAAGATAAAGAAATAAAACAGGACATAGATAACACATAGATTTAACATGGTTCACCCAAAATTGGTTACGTCCACCATACACAACCATCCAAACTTTCTTATTATCCAACAAAAATAGTACATCAACCTTACAATGCCTTAAGCATCCTAGCCACTTATCACATCAGCCTTTTTAGGGTTTTATTACAATGTCGGTTTTCATCAACAAAAAAAAAAAAAACTCCAAAAAAAATTTCTCGGGGGCTGTCACCCCCGAACCCCTGCCCGAGGCCCGGCCCAACCCCGGACCCTAGCAAGGATACGTGCTGAGTGTATAGTACTTTGCTGATCAATCACCACATTTCAACAACTTTAACTCAAAGGGCTTCCCTAATAAGAAGTGTCTCCATTTCTGTAGGGCATGCACAATCACTGCTAACTCTAAGTCGTGGGGTACATAATTAACCTCATGAGTCTTCAACTTCCTGGATTCGTAAGCTACTACCCCTTCATCTTGGACAAGTACTCCTCCTAAACCTTCAATAGAAGCATTAGTTATGACTGTGAAGTGTCCATTCGGATCTAGTACTTTTAGAATGGGTGCTGAAGTTAGTTTTCCATTCAAGATTTGGAATTCCTTATCACTTTGTCCTGTCCACACAAACCTTTTACCCTTCCTCTGTAATGAGGTGATGGGGTTCTCTATCTTAAAGAATCCTTCCACAAACCTCCTATAGTAACCTGCTAGCCCCATAAAGCTTCTTACCTCTGAAACATTTTTAGGGATTAGCCATTCTACTATTGCCTTTATCTTATCTGGATCAACTGCTATTCCTTCCTTTGATATTATATGCCCAAGGTAGTGAATCTTTTCCTCGAAGAAGGCACATTTTGACAATTTTCTATATAACTTATGTTCCCTCAACCTTTGCAAAACAATTTGTAGGTGTACTAAATGTTCCTCCTTATTCCTAGAGTAAATCAATATGTCATCCAGAAATACCAAAACAAATTTGTCCAAGTAGTCATGGAGTACACTATTCATTAGGTTCATAAATGTAGCTGGGGCAATGGTTACACCAAAAGGAACTACTGTGGACTCATAATGCCCATATCTAGTCCTGAAAGCTGTCTTCAGAATGTCCTCCTCCTTAATTCTGAGTTGATGGTATCCTGACCGAAGGTCTATCTTTGAGAAAACTACTGCTCCTTTCATTTGGTCAAAAAGATCCTCTATTTGAGGTAAGGGATACCTATTCTTTATTGTGACCTTGTTCAACATCCTATAGTCGATGCATAGTCTTAAGGTTCCATCCTTCTTCTTAATGAATAAGACTGGCGCTCCCCATGGTGATACACTTGGCCTTATTAATCCCTTAGCTAAGAGTTCCTCTAATTGCATCTTGAGCTCTTGTAATTCAGTTGAGTTCATTCAAGGTGCCCTTGATAATGGTTCAACTCCTGGTAGTACGTCGATAGAAAAGTCAAACTTCCTTTTAGGGGGTAAGCCAAGTAATTCTTCTGGAAATACATCCTTGAATTCTTTTAAGAAAGGGGTATTCTCAAAGGTTGGGGTATTTTCCTCTTTTCCTTCATCAATTTCAACCATATAGATTAGGCCTCCTCTTCTTCTTTCCTTCTTTAATTGCATGGCTGATATGGTTTCTATACTAATGGGGTTAAACTTTCCTTGGATTTTGGCCCTTTTTCCCCCATCATCCAAACATTCAACAAATTTATTATAGCAATCTACATTAACTTGATGCTCTGTTAACCAACTCATTCCAATAATTACATCATACAATCCTAGGGGTGCCACATAGAGGTCTACCCTTGTTTCAAACTCAGGAAATTGTACCCTTGCCCTCGGCAAACACCTAGTTACTTCCCTAGTTACTTTATCCCCATATTGAACTGTCCATGATGACTCCATTTGATTAACTTTTAATACATATTTTCTTACTAATTTAGGTGAGATGAAACATTCAGATGACCCAGTGTCAATTAGAATTGAAATTGTTTGTTCAAATAGTGTACCTGTAGTTTCCACAGGAACATTCTAGTATCTTCCTCTTCGATTCCTAACTGCTGCCTGAATCCTTTGTTGGGGCCCTTGTTGGGGTTGATTGGCCCTAATCTAACCTTGCATCCTGGGACACTCTCTAGCAAAATGGTTTCCCCCACACATGAAGCATCCACCTAGAGGACCCCTCCTACCTTGATTCCTAGGAGGATCATTCCTTGTTTCATTAGCCCTGGGTGGATAAGTTACCCTGTTCTGCTGGTCATTCTTGTTATAGTTGCCTCTGTTATTATTGCCCCTGTTATTATTATTTTCATTCCTCTGATATTGATTAGGAGGTGGCCTTCTTTTGGAAGAATTATTCCTTTGACTTTTGTTGAAGTTAGTGTTCCCCTTGAATTCCTGCTTCCTTTTAAAAGAGTGGTTCCCATTATAGTTTTGCCCTGCTAGTGTTTGAATCTTCCTCTCTTTCCTTAGGGACTTTTCAAGCACTTCGTTCATGTTTTTGGGTCCGTGCATGTCGACCTCTACCCCAATGTTGGTATTTAGTCCCAAAATGAATTTCCTCGCTTGGCCTTCTTCATCTTTCTGGTACATAGGTACATACTTAAGCAATTTGGCGAACTTATCCCAATATTGTTGGACTGATAGGGGCCCTTGATGTAGATTATGGAATTTTGTCACCTTCTCATCAAAGAACAACTGAGGGAGCCACCTCTCTTAGAAGTGGTGAACAAATTGATCCCCAGTGATCGTATCCTTGCTATACCCATTTTGATCCTTGGTGTTGGTCCACCAACTAGCTGCCTCCCCTGTGAGTTGATAGGAACCCCATAAAGCCTTGGTTGTTTCAATAAAATCTCTTAGTTCAAAATACTTTGCCATTTCATTTAACCAATTCTCAGCTCCTTCACCAATTTGCCTCCCATCGAACTTAGGAGGGGTGATTTTCTTTAAGTCCTTGGAGAGTTCCAATATGTTATTTTCTTTCCTATTACCCACCATATTCCCCTGATTGCTACCAGGGTTTCCATTTTCAGTACCACTTCAATTTTCAAAGTCATTCTGCCTTTCCCTAAGGTCCTGCATTGATTGTTCCAAGAAGTTGATTTTATCTCTTTGTTCGGTTAGAAGGTTGATTATAGCCTCGACCCCATCTTCGTTATTTCCTGGGTTATGTTGATCCCCTTCATGGTCTTCCTCATGGTTTTCTTCATGGTTTTCCTCATGGTTTTCTTCCCTTTGACTCCTAGTGGTAGTATGTCTTCCATTACCCCTTCCTCTTCCTCTTCCTCTTCCTCTTCCTCTTCCTCTAGCCATTCTAGGGTTTTACCTGAAAGTTAAATGATGTAGTTAGTTCTTGATTTAGGATTTTAAGGTTTAATTTCTACCATTGTAGAACATTCCCTTAGTTGTGTAAATTGAAGTGAGCACAAGGCCTAGATTTGAACCTTTTCTTTGATACCACATGTAATAACCCACCATAATTAACCCAACAAAATTGACCATTCTTTTTTTTAAAAAAAATTTAATCATTGTGTTTGATTCAATTGCATACTCTGGGCATCCATCCATTTGGATTAGGCATTCATCCATTCGGGATGAGGATCTAACCATACGGGTTAGGCATCGGTCCATATGGGACATAAGATTTCATCTATCCAATATGTGATAGGCATCTACCCATATAGGGTAGGCATCTATCCAATCGGGATAGGAGGTGCTCTGGCCAGAGACTTAGACTCATCGGGACCATTCAGGTCCTGAGCCACTCACTAAGTACTACACTCTTCTAATAGAAGTGCACTGAGGTCGTCGTTCTTAGGAGTAATTAAATAACATAATACAAGCTTGAATTTTGCCTCAGAATTTGGCTTAAAGCCTCGGGAAGTCAAGCGAATCCATACAGGATTCCTTCTGAGTATTCATTGAATTACTTTTTCCTTTTTATTATACTTATCTTTCAAATTAGGATTCTATTCAATCCTTCTATACCAAGCCTAGACCCCACCCACGAACGCCTGAGTACTAGGGACAACTCCATCCCAAGACTGCCTACATACTCATTTCGGCATGGGATCAAGGCGTAAAATATGTAGTTCTATTTTCTACTCTATGGTTTGATGTAAACTGATTAGTGGGTACGTAACCCTTTCGAGGGTCAATGTCCCAGACAGTTTCTCTGTGGTTGCTACCCACGGTGGTAGCACTTAAGCAAAGGCTCAAGATGGCCTATTGCTTGTGGCCTAAAACAACTAGATCCTAATTCTTATCATAAGCGTCACCCTTGGCCAATTGTCATCGACAACACTTCTTCGAGATTAAATCAATTTCATAAGAGCATTTCACTCATCATCCCTATAGGAGTTTACTATGGTTTATCTCAGTGGATGAAAGATCATTTTAGAATTATCTTATTAAATTATCGATCCAAGGGGGATTGCCCGCCCCTTGGATTTTAACTTCCAAGTGCCCCTTATTACTCCCCGATGATTTATAGGGACGATGCCACAGACGTCGTTGATGCAGCTTTATTAGGCGTTAAGTGTAGTAGTTCAACACGACGGCATTACCCGTAAGCGTGACCCAGAGGCACTGTATATACCGAACGCTACTAGGTTTTGATTTTCGAACTTCCTTTATTAGTTTTCTTAACTAAGAAACTTATGAAAACATCATGCTTGAAAACGATTATGACTTGAACATGCAAAATTTAGACATTGCAAAACTTAATAAATTGAAATAACTACTTGATGAATTTCGCGGAATGAAAACCATAACTAAAATTATTTATTATTCAAAACTTTCAATATAACTTGCATAATAATGACAATTATGAAACTTGCATATTAATAATTAAACGTGTAACTTGCATGGAGACGAAAACGTCAATAAATGTAATTAATGTATAAGAAATTGCATGATACAAGAATAGTGTAACTTGCGTGTAAGATTAAGCAATGCATGATTCCCATCACGGAATAATTAATTATGGTCATAGGTTCCAAAAATAGCAACTAGTTTAGACATTTGATTCAAATCATATTAATATACATTAATTTCTTTTAATGAGTCCAAAATGCAAACTAAGTGACCAACGAATTTAAGTAGTTTTTATAAAATTCCAATTATAAAATTTAACACAATTTGATCTACAATTAGAGAATTGCTTAAAAAAGAAAATAATTATTATAAATTTTACTAAGGACAATTATCAAATTTAATTTACAATTTAGAAAATTGCTAATTAATTACATTTCGAAATTACCTAAGTTAAAATTTTATTGAACTAAAATAAATAAAAAAGTTAACAATGTACAAATTGCCATGAACTAAATTTGTAGTGGCATTTTTTGAAAAAAAGGAAAGGGGGCAAGTGGGAGTGGGACCCACGGGTCCCATCATCACTGCAGGTCTGCGGAAGCAGGCCCGCAGTGATGAGGGGACCCCGTGGTCCCCTCCACTACCCTGCGGCCACTGCCGTGATAGTGACCGCAGGGGAAGTGGAGGCTACCACTTCCCCGATGGTTACTATAACCGCCTCCACTAGCCTGCACGCTACCCGATACCCATAAAATCCGAATGACATGATTTCATATTAAAATTGCTTGCAATGTTTACTATATTCATTTTCGCATAATATATATATATATATATATATATATATATATATATATATATATATATATATATATATATATATATATATATATATATATATATATATATATATATATATATATGGCTTACATTTCCAAAATTTAATGGTATATAAAAAGGAGTATTTTATGAAATAAGAATTTCACAGGAATGAAATGGAGAGATTTACTTCAGAAATAAATAGATAATTAGATTATCATAGAGGTAGGAAATTGATTTCACGGGAAGAAAATAGAGAGATTTGCTTTAGCAAATAAAACAGATAATTAGATTTCCACATAGGATTATTCACAGAGAAATATATTTCTCCATTTCAACTAATATTCACAGAGAGAAGTGTATAACTAGATAAAAATATTCATGAAATCAAATGCGAATAAGGAATTATTCATAGAGATGAATAACACAGAGGATTATTCACAGAGAAGTATATTCCTCCATTTCAACTAATATTCACAGAGATAAGTATATAACCAGATAAAAATATTCATGAAATCAAATGAGAATGAGGAATTATTCACAGAGATGAATAACATAGAGGATTATTTACAGAGAGAAATGAATACATGAGATTTATATCTTATTATCAGGCATTTTCTGTTCGTAGGGAAGTAAGATTTTAATGTAAGAAAAGAATTACATTTAAATTTCCAATCCAGTAAATGAAATTGAGAGAAGAAATGCAAGATTTGATATTTTCTAAAACAAATAATAAAGCTATCCTTCACATGCAAGCAAGATCTGATATTTCTTCTCTAAGGAAAAATTAAAAAAATAAATAAGCTATCTTTTCAATATTATCACAAAAGAAAATTTTATAAAGGAAGATCTAGAAGCTATATTTTGGATAATACCCTTTTCTCATATGGGAATGTGAAATAACAAGAGGAGAACCTAGCTTATCGAAGTTCGATGTTGAATCCAACCTTCTAGCTATCCTCCTTAGATCCTTCCTCGCCACTTGAGAGAAATCTTTCAAACAATAACTTAACAAATCCTACAACGAAAATGAGACTACCAAGAAGATCCTACTACTAAAAACTTGGGAAATTTTCTTCAAAACATAATCAACTCCCTTCTTTGAAACTTGCATACAATTTTATAAGAAAAATCCCTCAATTCCACTATCTAAAGAATTTAATTAAAAAAGAGATTCTTTTCCAATATTGGACTCATGCAAATTGATTAAAAACTTAGTGGGGGAGTTACATGCAAGGTGGTGGAGATTCCTCTAAAAGCTTCTAATTCTTCCTACAACATGTGCCATAAATGGGAGTGGAAAAATAAATAAAATAAAAATAATGCCTTTGAATTATACTCTCCAAGTGTGTGTTTGTGTGTTTATTATTATTTTTATTCTTTTATAACATTTATTCAACCATTTTCAATAGCTTAACCAAAAAAACATAATAGAATTGCATCAAATCAAAAAGTGATAAAGGAGGGTTGTGACATAACCAGTCGTTCCAGCGAAAAAAACTATACAAAATGAAAAGTTTAAACCATTAATCGTATTTTTCATCACCCATGTTCTTAGAGAGCATAAGCTCGGTCCATTCATCCGCTAGGAACTAGAATAGTTCCTTAGTGGTGTCGCTTTCCGACCCGTCCTGTTCCACCTTTTCTTGGTGGAGCAAGCACCAAGAGGTAGCCGAAGAGTGCATAACTTTGACGGTGAATTTCCCTATTTTGTTGACATAGGACTCCAGATACTCAAGTTTTTTCGTAACACCATTTAAGTCATCAGAGATAGCATTGCAACCCGTACACTGAACCACCTCTTCCTTCTCCCCACCATCTGTAGCAGTCTGCCCACCTTTAGAATTCCTTCCATCTCCCTCAGAGGTATGTGGTGGGGAAGTGTTAGAAACAAGGACGTGTTCTTAATATCCTCATTGAAAGTCTCCGAGTCGGGGATGCTTGTGCCCAGTTTGGAGGAATCTGAGCCCTCCGTAGCCTCCATTTCCTCCTCGCCCTTTTCACTTTCCGCTTTCTCATAGTCATCCTCTTCCTCATTAGCATAGTTCTTTCTCATGAAGATTTACTTCATCTGGGGCTTGTTAGCAAACCTGTGGGACCTTCACGGGGTGATACCCTCCTCCGCATTTGACTAGACAAGAAGGATTTTAGGCTCCTTCTTGGGTTTCTTGGTGGTGGGTTTCGCAGTAGAGGGGTTGATTTTTTTTTCTCCTCAATTTTGAGGGGGGAGGGCCTTGGTCAGGGGATTGACAAGGCGTCATTGGCTTTTTCAAAGTCTTTTTGAGGTCTTTTTTTGAACCAGCAGAGGGACCCTAGATGGAGGGAGCAGGTTGGACCGAGATGGGCTTAGGGGAATACAGGGCATTGTGAAAATTGTAAAGCCGAAACATCAGCCCCTGGTGGAGGATGGTATAATTACCCTCTTGACTCATGCAGTGGCAGACATCTTTAACAATAGATTCTAAGGCATGTAGGAGAAAGAACGAAAAAGAGATGGTGTCATTGTTGTGAAAGTGATTGAGCAACGGGAAATGGTAATAGTAAATAATGCCATACCCTCCTTCGAGGGTAAAGTATTTCATAATTATCTTGCACACCTAGTCCCACGGGTAGGGTAAGCATTCCCTGTTGAAACCCCCACGCATTTTGGCTGGTTCCTCGCCCTTTTTGAAGAAGCGGTTCATGTTGTTCTCATCCACAACCCTTCTTGTTTTCTTCCACTTCCTGCCCTCCATATAGAGACATGTATCCTAGGCAATAACTTCCTCTTTGATTTCAGACGAAATGTCCCCCATGACCACTCTCCTGTCATTCCATCTATTGACAAACTACATGGAGAGGCTTTCATCAAACCCCATCATGGCTTCCATAAATGGGATGATTCCCCCTTCCTTAGCATACATCCAGAAGCACGGGTCATTACAAAAACAATCGTCAATAGTTTCCAGTTCCACTCGAACTAAATCCCCCCCATGATAGCTTCCTCCAGACTGATGTTGAGATGCAGCGCAGACTTGAAGAAGGATATGCAGAGGGAAAAACCAGAGATAGAGATAAGAGAAATTGACCGAGAATAGCCAAAGTATTGTGTGAGTTGCAATAATTATTTTTTAGTGGTGTTTCCCAAGGCATGTGTCCGCCAGTTCCAGGAAGCATGCGAAGGGACACCTCTTAATTTCTCTGCCAACTTGCAAAGATCGTCATTATGAAGAGATCTTAAGTTCCAGTTATGGTAATAAATGGTGTCCTTTCTTTGATTAATGATTAAAAGTTGGCACTTCAATCCTTCGGCGATGCAGAATTCGGTGTCCCGCCATGTCGGCACTAGACAGAGAGGGTGGGGACCACATGAGGCCAGCTTGGTGTAGCCCACCCAATTTGAATTTAAATTTCCCTCCAGCAGCTTAGCATAGCAGTCGGCCCAACGTGACCCCTTATAAGAAAATATATGGCACATCATTGATTGGTAGAAGCAATTTGTTCTTTCCTAAAAAGGTCCATCTGCTTGTTAGTAAGAGAATCAAGGTGTCTCCAACACCTCGTACCTTTTATCTCTAGACCTATCGCAGCCAAAGAGTCCACCAACGCGTTTCCCTTTCTGTAGATGTGCTGAATTTGAAATTCCTCCAGCCAGACTATCATGGACCAGATGTCCTTGACGACATTCTTGATCATCTAGCTAACCCCTCAAGCTTCGTTAGCTACCTCAATAATCAACTTAGAGTCCCCTTCAATGATCAATCTTTTAGCATTGATACCGAGAGAGAACTTAAGCCCCCAGAAGAGAGCAAGGGCCTTAGCCATGTTTCTCGAGATAGAGTCAAAATTTACCGTGTAGGCCATAACTAGGTTGTCCATGCTGTACTCTCTGATAATTCCACCTCCTGCCGCAAAACCACTGCGAGCAACACCGTCAAAGTTAAGTTTGATCCATGGATGGGGAGGTTTTGACCATCTGGTATTAAGCCTCTCCATCTTTTTTGAATTTTCATATCGAAGGAAGTTGTCTAGCAAATTCCATGTTCTAATCCAGTTGCGATCCAAAACAGTAGAAGCAGATTACGGAGTTTTCCATTTGCAGATTAGAGCGTTCTCTCTGAGGAGCCTCTCAGCTATGTCAGCCACCGTGTCAACCGAGTTGTTGGTACCACAAAAGATCCGATTATTCCTTTCCTTCCAGATATGCCAATAGATGTGGGGAGGTATGAGTCTCCAAAATAGACTGATTGACAAGTGAGCAAAGGGGCACTTCCAATTGCTAATAAATTGCTACAAGTTTTCTAAGAAGGTCCAAGCGAAATTAAATTTCTGCAAAATTTTGTGCTAGACCATAGAAGCGAAGGGGCAATGGATAAAGAGGTGATTTATGCTTTCCTCCACACAATTACACATGACACATATATTGGCTAGCTTAAATCCTCTCCTTTTAACATTATCGATAGTAAGGATCTTCCCAGGAAGGGCCATCCACCAAAAGAAGTTAACTTTAGGGATAAGCTGAGACTTCCAAACTTCTCTCCAGCTGTAGCAATCATTCATGGGGGTAAACAAGAGATTGTAGGCCGATTTGACACTGAAAGTCCCTGAGGGGTTCACAACCTAAACAAGTTTATCAGTGTGAGTGAAACAGGGGATCTTGATTTCTCAAGAAGGGATTGTAACTCTCCAGCCAAATGGGTCCACTGGGGGTTGTTTTCCAGACCATCAGCGAGCCATAACCAGCAGCAAGAGGGAGAGATGTAGTTTATCATGAGAGAGCCTAATGATTCCTTGAGTGTCCTTGAGATAAACTGAAACGGGAGGAGGCAAGGGGTCTGTCGCCAATCCAGTTGTCCTCCCAGAATCTGATCTTCTCACCATAGCCAACTTGCCATTTTAGACCCTGTTTGAGCAGCTTCCTATTCTTTACAATGTTGTTCCATATCTTAGACCCTGAAGGGAGCTCATTGGAGGAAAGGAGAGAGTAGAAGGGAGAGTGATTGAAGCACTTGGCCCTCATAATCTTGCTCCAGTCATTTTTGTCCTTCATAAGGTTCCATCTAATTTTAGTCAAGAAGGCCTTATTCACCTAGGCACTACTTAGAGTTTTTCCGATCCATCTAGCAAGTTTCTTCTGCATTATTTCTAATTGATTCCCGAAAATGGGAGGTGACCTCCTTAATAGTGAGGGGGAGGCCCAAGTAGGAATCAAGGAGATCAGCGGCACAACACCCAAGGATTTGCATAAGTTTACCCTAGAGGTTTCTATCCGTGTTGAAAAAGTAAATTTTTCTCTTGCAATAGTTGATAAGTTGACCAGAAGAAAGGGTGTACTCCTCCAATAGATGTTTCCATTCTTTAGCTTCTATCACAGATGATTGGCCGAAAAGGAAGGTGTCATCAACAAATTGCTGCAAAACCACAGGAGGAAGGGTGGAAGCAGCTTTCACCCCCAAGATTCTTCTGGTCCTGATTAAATTGGAGAAATTCCTAATCAAGACATCAGCTACCATAATAAACAAGTAAGGTGAGAGGGGGTCCCCCTGCCTTAGCCCCTTCCCAGCCTTAAAGAAACCCCAAGGGGTGTCATTGACAATCACCAAATAGTGAACACTTTCCACTGCCACCCTAATAATATTGATGAATATTTCCTAGAAACCCATCTTAGAAAGGACAACATATAGGAACTTCCAATTAACTTTATCATAAGGCTTAGAGATGTCAAGTTTGAGAGCCATACCTGGGTTGCTACTTCTCTCCATGGAGTGGATGACCTCATAGGTAGTAATGATTGCATCAAGAATTTGCCTGCCCGGAACAAAACCTCTTTGAGGGGGGCTGATTCACTTATTAAGAAGGGGTTCAATTCTATTGACAACAACTTAAAGAAAATTTTATATATCGAGTTACACAGGCTGATGGGCCGATAGTCAGTCATAAGATTTGGGTTAGGAACTTTGGGCACCAAAACAATGAAAGTGTTGTTAAATTTCTTCAGGAGGTTACTAGTGCGTATGAATGTGGTAGCTTTAGTTAGATCATACTTCACTATTTCCCAGAAGACTTGAAAGAAAGTAGGGGGAAGCCGTCAGGTCCACAAGCCTTAAAGGTAGCCATAGCAAAAACTGTATCTTTAACTTCCTCTTCAGACACTCAGCTTATTAGCAGCTCATTGTTAGCCTCATTCAGGACTTGAGGGATGAGATTGAGGAGCCTTTTGCTGACCTCAGTAGGTTCACTGGCCCTATCATTTGTGTAGGTATTAGCAAAGTGAAGGGAATCCCATTGACCAATTTCATTATTCCACACCAATTCCTCATTTCTGTTATTGAGAATGGATCAAATAGTGTTCCTCCTTTTGTGCTTTAAAGCCGGTCTATGAAAGAAGGAGGTGTTCCTATCCCCCTCAGTTAGCCATTGGATCCTAGTTCTTTTCTTCCAGTAAATTTCTTCAAGGTGCATGGTTTCTTTCCATTTGTGTCTCCAAACCTCCTCCTCTTTATGTATGTCCATCGAGGAGGTCCCCTTCGCAATGGTCCTCTGGAGGCGGTCCAAATTAGTTTTAGCTTCCTTCTTTCTCTTGAAGATATCCCCAAAGGAAGAAATGCTCCATGCTCTGACCTCCTTTTTAATAATTTCCAACTTTTTAGCAATTCTGAACATAGCCGAGCCTTGAACAGGGGAGTTCCACCAGTTTTGAATGCATTGTTTGAAGTCTAGGTGGGAGTGCCACATGATCTTGTACCTAAAGGGTGAAGGGCCAAGGGTCTGCTTGTCAATCCAAGAGAGGAGGATCAGGGAGTGGTCAGAGATAGTGTGCGGGAGAGACAAGAGCGAGGAATTGATGCCAATGTTCCACTTAGTAGAAATCAGAAACCTATCCAGCCTGACCTGAATTAGATTGGTGCCTTTTTTGTTGTTAGACCAAGTGAAAGGATTCCCATGAAGGTCAAGATCAAGTAACTCATTGTTTCTAATGAAGTTAGCAAAGTCAAGCATGCTCTCACTGTAATCAGTTAGACCTCCTAACTTTTCAAAGGGAAAAAAGGGGGTGTTAAAGTCCCCAGCTAACATAAACAAGTCCTCCCTATTATTAGTCAAGAAGGTAGTGATTTCCTCCCAGATCAGAGCCCAACCATGTCTAGTATTAGGAGCATAAATGTTGAATAAGAACCAAGAGAAGTTATTCAAAGTGAACCTGGTGGTAAGAAAGCTGTGAGAAGAGCCAACCGCAAACCCATTCAACTTTCTCTTATTCCAAAGAGTAGTAGTTCCCCCTGAAGCACCTTTCACCTCTACATAATGAAAGGCAACACCCAGCCATAAACTGTCAACAAGCATAGAAAAATTTTGGTAAGTCATTTTCACATCCTGGATTAGGATAATATCAACTCTATTGGTGAGTATTCTTTTCTTAAGAGAATATTGCTTTTGGGGATTGTTTAAACCCCTTAAGTTCCATGAAAGGAACTTTATTTCTTGCCCTTTTGAGTTGTCTCTAGAGTTGATTGCCTTCTACTAGCAATTTCCCTGGCCATTGCCTTAGTTCTGAGGGTCCTCTCAGAGGGTCTGCCTGGTTTGGGGTCATTTCCCACATCCGCCTTCTTATTTCCTCTAGTTTTTTTTTTTGGTTCCTGCCATTCCCCTTTCTCCTTATCCATCGGTGATGACGGGGCAACGTGGTTCCCATGAGAGAGAGTAGTGATATCCCCAATGGATTTGGTAGCAGACAAAGAAGAGGTCGGGTCCAGACCAATCCCTGTGGTAGGCGAGGCCCCAACACCAGTGCTCCATATACTCCTCCTGCAACTTCCCACTGAGTTGGGTATAAACTGCATGATTATTGGAGAAATGGAATTGCGCCCTTTCTTCTCATTTATACTCACTTTTGCTTTAAGACCTTGTTCTATCTTCGCTTGGGGGATCTCTCCTTCTTCTAGCTCTGGGCCCAAGCATCTCCTCGAGGGGGGAGGAACCTTCTTGGAGCTAGGGGTAACTATCATATTAAGAATACCAGCCAAGAAAGGATAGCCTTCTTCAGAAGTATCTTGAGGACCCACCATCCCCATTAGGTCCTTGGTCTGACCCACAACATTGACAGAAGCCTCAGTGGTATCTTGAGGACCTGCCTTTCCCATCATGTCTTTGGTCTAACCCACAGCATTGACGGAAGCCGAGGGGTTAGGAGGGGTAACATTCTTAGCTATCTCCTCATTGACAATACTCGAGGATGACAACTTCTCCTTCAACTTTTCCTTTGGAGGTTGCAGAGTCGGACAGTCCGCGATAACATGACCATGTTTGCCACACCTTTGACAATACAGGGAGGCATTCTCATCGACAATAGCCTTTGTCTATTTATCCCATTTGGATTTAAGGGCAATGAAGTTAGGGAGGGGGTTGTTTACAACCACATTCACACAAAGGCTAGCATAAACAAGTCTGAACTTCTGCATCATCACATTGTCGACAACAACAAACTGACCAAATGAGTTACCAATCCATCTAAAAATGGTATCATCCCAAAATTCCAGAGGGAGGCTCGAGAGTCTGATCCACACCGGCGCTAGTCTAAGGAGGTCCGCACTTGGGTCAAACCTCGGCTTCCACTTGGAGAGAGTAAGGCAATGTTTACCATAAGACCATGAACCAGACATAATATAGATGAAGTTTTCTTCTGCAGTAAATCTAAAAAGGAAGAGTCCACCTGGCATAGCAAAGACCGAGACACTACCTTTGATTTTCCATCTGGAACCAGCCCATCTTCTGACCATATCTATAGTGGGTCTAAAGGCTAAGAATATTCCTACCAGGTAGAGGTGAAGGGAGGAAGCAATGTTATCCATGATACTATCTGGGAGGCAAATCTCGGGGCCCTCCTCACCTGCAGTAACTTTTGGCTGCAGCATCGAAATCTTTGACTTGGAGTTACCAACAAGGGCATCTTTCCAGGAACTCTCTTGAGTTTCCCCAGGAAAAGGTCCCACAGCCTGAGTATTGGGATCCTTTTTGGGGAAATCCAAGTTGGAGGCCACCAGTGGAAGCTTCTCAAGGCAGGGGGCCTCGTGCAACACCACATTGCAAGCATCAACCACGGGAACCCACCCAACTCCTTGGGGGCGCGCAACACAAGAGCCAGATCCGGAAAAATATGAAGGTTAGTCGGGGGAGGGTCAGGATCCAGGGAGGCCTAACCCTCCCCTGCAGAAATGACAACCATAGCAGGAATTCAAAAAAAAGTTGCAGAGCAGGAAAGTTGTCTATGTTAGGGAAGACAACATGAAAATGGTCAATGTTGTAATATAAGTGTAACTATAATTTAGACTAACTTTTTTTGGTATATTATATCTATTCAATGTCAATTGTTTAGAGTCTTAAAAAAACACACTAGGGATTTTAAAAAAGATAATATTTTAGAAATACATATATTAGAATTAGGTATAAACATTAAGATTGATTATAAAACCATCAATTAAGCAAAAACAATTTAGATAGCCTTATTAAAGCAATATTTTTTTGTATGTGGCATCCTACCTAGATGAAACATATATTATGTTGAAGGTGAAGGAGAACTTTTCTTGCAAATTTATTTCAACCCATCTATTATAAAGACATTACTTGTTTCTATAAAGGATTTATAAGAGATTAGTGTAATTACTCAACCATCATCACTTTAATTGTCACACACTATCTTCTTTGTATAAATTATTTTCTTGTAGTAGTACTTATGTCAAATTTCATTAGAAAAATTATTTCTTTTATTAATATTTTAAATATTTATTTTAATAACATTTTACTTTCCACATGAAATTATATTTGTAATAGTTAAATTAGCATATCAATGCTAAATCCAAATTTTTTGGGCTATTTGTATTAAATTCCATAGTTACAAATAAAATATATGTGTGCTAAGTTTTGTCCCAATCATTGACCTTTATTTATTTGTATTCATTCAAATTAAGTTTTATGTAATGCTACTTATATTTCATTTCACCTTGTTTGTGCATACTTCCATAAAATTATTCCTTGCATTGATATTACCAACTTCTCTCCCTACTTTCAATCTTGCGTCACTTGGAAGGAATCACAATGTACTTAAAATTGAACCTAGAGTTTGGATCTTCAAATTTAAATTCCAAGACTCTACTATTCTTATTAATCATTATGAGAAAACTTGATATACATGTATGTGATTAAGTAATATGTTCTAGTATTTGAAGACATCCATCCATGTAATTAATTAATGGCATTGATAAAAAAATGAATCTTATATGATAATTTAATTTTCTAAGGATAAAATAATTTTATCTTCACTTGAAGCTATAAATCCTATCCAACCATAGCTCTTATAAAAAAAAATTGACATTAGAAACTTTATTTATTCCCTTAAGGTTTCTATAGACATAATTATCCTTACAAACACTTCAAATATTAGAGACCAAAACAAGTAGAATTAGAAACATATATTTTCCTCAATCATATATACAACTTTATTTTAATTTGTTTTGATTTTTTTTAATTAAAATTATAGTGTTTAGAATTAGACTATAGAGATTTTTAGTGTGTTCTAATTTTGAGATGGTTAACATATTATAGCTAGAGTCAAAATTATTGATTTTTTTTTGAGGTAATGAATCAATTCATAAAAAAATGATATTAATTCCAAGTTATGAATGGTTTTCAAGTGAAGCCCCTTTATCTTTTGATATAATTTCTAAAAATATATTCCAATTTTCTTAGCAAACAATTGCTATTGTAGTTATGTGACATGTCCCTTGGATAAGATTACTCACATGATCCCATAAAATTTAAATCTATTTGATGCTTATTTTGAGCTAACCTTATTCAAAATAATAAATATTGTATGTTGACTTAAATATTCTTTTTCTTAAGTTTCATATTTAAATATATTCCCTAGTTCACTTGTTTGAAATAAAAAATCCATTTTAGATGTGATGAATGTGATCATAAAAAAGATGAGATAATGACCAAAAGTGATGATCATAGTCATAATTTTATCCAAAAATTTAGAGAAAGATAATTAATCTATCATCTTCATTTGCATATTTTTCCAATCTATTATTTATTATATTTTAAGTCTTAATTTCATGTTTAATAGTTGTAATCATCTACTAATTCTAGATAGATAGATATTGTTACAAGAAATATTAGGGCTAGTGTTACTTTGGAAAAATAAATAACATTTCTATATAATTCTACATAATCTAGTCAATCCAACTATTTTTTATTCCAAATATAATTTCAAATTATAAATTTTATCAAAGAAATTAGTCACAAAATATCTCTTGTTGATCTCATTAGTATTGATAGTTATTATTTATTTACCTATATTTTAAATTGAAAAATAAAATTTCGAATGACCTTTAAAAAAACACGAGTACTTATGCACCTTAATTCAAGGTTTGTAGTGACATTGGGGATTTATTTTTTTCTATTTTTTGCAATATATTCTTTGAAATGTCAACAATTTAAGAAAATCACATAGCAATCACATGCTTCATTTGACAGCATACAAAATGCCAACATTTCTATCTACATGTTAAAAAATATGTTTTCTATTATTATGTTTTAAAAATGTTAAGAGTGGTCACAAAAGGGGTGATGTTTTATATATGTACATATATCTGCTAGAATCAAATTCCTACAAAAAATTGTGTTTTGCATCTTAATTACATACTATTTTTGTTATAAACGTTGTATCTTTCCATCAAAAGTTAAGCAACATGAAATTAATTTTTAACATAGTAGAAGTTATTCTTCATAGTAGTAATCAGATGCACATTTCTATCCATCACACATGCATCCATATCTTGTAATATGGCTAATGAAAAAAGAGTCAAAATATCATATATTTTTAAATAAATATAAAATACTTAACTGGATAACACCACGATGTATACAATATTTACACCAATGTATTTAATTTTATAATTTTAATAGATCTATTATCTTACTTTACAATGAATAACAAGGCCTTACAATTTTAAGATGCTCAAACTAATTTAAAAGTAGATGACATGCACTACCATCCCTTACAATTTCCTATCTACAAACATATTTGAAGGAGCAAAACACTTAATTGCACATAGAAATTAAAGCATCATTACAGAACAAAATGTTGATATTAATATTCGGGTGTGATTTCAATTGGATTTAACTTGATTGGATCTGGATACAAATGGATGATCTGCATTACAGTCTAGTTAGCTTTTAAAAGTCTTTGAGTTTTCCATGAATAACTAATAACCAACTAACTAATTCTATGGGAAAGCAATTGGCATTTATTTTATTCAACTATTAACGTAAAACTACTCTGATTAATGTAAAATGCCAACATTTCCCCCCTTATTACATTAATTTGAACAAGAGTGGAACATTGCAAGGGTTTTGAACCCAACCCTTCTAGAGACTTTGATGAAGCACCGTCACCAATCCTCCTCACTCACCCAGGAAACACCGAACTGATTGCATCAGTGGATCTCTTGACTATGGGACCTGCAACCATCTCTACAACATGAGAGAACATAAAAGGTTCCCACCCTCAATGCACAATGAGAAAATTTTCCTCCGAAATTCCACATCTCCTCTGAGTGTGTCTAATGCCTCCTCTAGTGTTGCACATGAGATGCCTTTCCTCCAAAAGCCCACATCTCCTTCAAGTGTGTCTAATGCCTCCTCAAGTTCTCTGAAAACAATCCATCCTCTGCTATACAAATCATCAACCAAATGTTTGCACACGAGACACCTTTCTTCTAAAAGTCCATATCTCCTTCGAGTGTGTCTAATGTCTCCTCAAGTGCTTGACAAATCACTGATCAAATGTGAATACACCAAGTGTACCCACAAGAAATCTTGCCCACCTTTGCTCCTTGAAGGGACAAACATTATGTCAAGCCCTCTCTTTTCTTCAGGGACACAAATGTGGTGCTTCTCATGCAGTGAATCATCCCTAAGCAAGAAGCTAGCTTGGGGTGATAAAAAACCTCCTGCCTATATTGCCTCCAACCTCGGATGATCCATGTTACACTTTATCTATTCAATAACTCTTGTGAGTACTTCAATAGCTTGGCATGTGTAACAAAGATAGCCCCGAAAGTACAAGCAATTTTTGATATATATGTAATCATAAAGACAATGACAATCACAGCTAATGATGGACCGATACACTAGTCAGCCTTATATCTTCAATATACAAAATAAAACTTCTCCAAATGAAATGAAGTGGTATCAAATAAACTCAAATCCTCTTACCTTCGAGAAACACAATCATATGTTCTTAGAAAACCATTTGCAACCACCCTTGAAAACACCTTTTTAGCAAATCTAAATCTTTTATTTCTCCTTAACTTATAAAGCCATTTGACTCAAAGAAATATAAAGTAAATCAAAGTTTGACGTTTCAAGATCCCCCAAATCAAAAAAGTCGAGATTATTTTCAAATCCTTCTTTCCCTCAAACTTCTATGTAACTTTTACCTCCTAAACAACTATTAGTTGTGATTAACCCATTCATTTAGATCCAAAACTAAAGCAAGTACCTGATTTAGTTTGGTTTTCATCCATCGCCTCACTATAAGACCTGATATCGAACAACAACTCTTCCCAAAGAGTAAGGTATCAAGGACTTGCATCTTATTATAACCTTTAGAAACATCATACCATTATCGCTTGCATTCCCTATGATTTTATTATTGTGAACGCTTTGTTTAGATATACAGTCCCTTTATGAATTCGGTATTCCAATTTGTTGTGTGAAATCTCTCACTGCTGCATAATATAAAAAAATCCTAAGATATAAGAAACAAACACCCCAAAATAAAATGGAGGAAGAAAGAAGGGCCAGATAACTCCTAGAAGTGATAACATCTTACACTCCTACAAGAGCTCAAAGATGAATATATATTTTCTATGAAGAGTTTGGTGAATATATAAATAATCTATTTTTAAAGAGAAATAACACTAAAGATCTGTGATCTTTCTATTTATAAGATCTCTAATATAATGCAGATGAACTTCAATCAGATTAGGATAATCATATTGATTGTCACAACAGATAATCAATGGTAGCTGAAGGTATCTGAACATATCTGACTTTACAGTGAATAACGAGACTTCAATGTATCTGTCTCAAGTTTTACCTATGCGTCTCTAATTTCAATGTTGAATTCTTATCATCACAAGGAATAACATCATAACATCAAATTTTTCTTTGGAAAACCCACCATAAAATAGACCAGCTTGTGTAATGGAAAAGCGTGAGCTCTACGTTTGTTTGCTAATTGCCAAAGGATGGAGTTGCTACGCAGCTTCATTTATTTAACTACAAAGTATAAATATGACGTATTTATCATTTAAATTGTGAGACCCACATTATTATTATTTTTTAAATCTTTCATACGAGAAGATAAAGGTTTTTGCAATCGGGAAAGTTCAGGAAACTTGGAAAAAAAAGTTAATTTGAATAAGAAAAGGGGGAACTCTCCAGAATGATGTTTCATAGAACTTTCAAAAAGAATTCTATGATGGTTCTTTTATGGGTTTTTGGTATTATATATTCTTCTTTTTAGTCTTATCTTAGCTTCTATTTCACTCTCACCTTATTAAAAACATAGTAGGAGTTTGTTGGTAATGAAATTTCATTATATTTTCGATTCAAAGGTTTTGTTTCAGTTATGATTGAATCCTTGTAAGTGGATGCATAGTTTTAACCTATTATTTATCCATTGAGACCTTTGTTACACAGACAACATCATGGCCTGCTAATTGACCTCATGTACTACACAAATTTCTGCACGAAATAGACCAATTTTTTCCTAATCAACTTTACACACCTCTTGGGCATACCCATTGCACACCAAGGTGCAATTGCTAGTATATAACTATTGAAAAGACAAAAGGAGATTTTTTATATTAACTTGGTAAATAAATATAGGGTTTAGATGACATGGAATAGAATGCTTTTGATTAGATAAAATTAAATAGTATCATTTTTTCATAAATGATAATAAATGAAGAGTACATTAGTTTTATAATTGAAGATTAAATGTCGGTTGATTAAGATACTCAAGTTGATGTGTCTTAGAATTTGGAAATGTACTAAATAGTCCTCTTTGTGGATGAAAATTAAAACAATCCCTTTTCATACGTGTTCAGTTGAATTTGGTGTTCTAGATTAGGTTTGCAAATGTGACCTTGCTTTGTAGCTACAAAGTCAATCTCTATTGGCTTTAGGATTTTATCATGTGAATTCTCTCGAAAGTAGATTGTTAAATGATATTTTTCTATAACACTCTCAAGGGTTTTCTATCAAGTTGAAAATATTTAAATATATTTACAGTTAAGAAGTTGAAAATATTTGGAGAAAGTTCAAGCTAATACCCCTCTTGGGAACCCCCTCTTCCTGGTTGAGTAAAAAAACTTTGAATGGCTTCTAAGGGTAATCTTGGGATGGCATGTGGTGGTAGCATTAAATTATAACATGAATGGGAAATAATTGTAACTTATTTTGGAGGGTTGGGTTTCAAGACAAATAATGAATCTAAATCCTTTGTTGCTTTTTGGGGTATGAATTTGGCTACCTCTCTAGCTATTTGAAATCTACATATTGAAGGTGATTCAAAAAGTATTATTGAATCTATTTGAGGTATTTCTTTACTCGATTAGAAAATATGAGATATGATTTACAATATACAAGGCTTGATCAACAATATGAGAAGGTCAAAGTTCTTCATACTTATTTAGAAGGGAATAAGGTGATAAATGCTCTAGCAAATGAAGGAATTAACTTCTATCATCAAAATTGTTGATATAAGGTTAATGATATCCCTAAATTTAAATGATTCAAAATGATAACATTTGATAAGATTTTGGATAGGAAGGGATCAAGATTCCTTTGATTTATTAGGTAATCTTAGGGATTTGATTTAGATTAATATTAATTTAATTTTTATTATCATCAATTGGAAAACCCATGACAAATGTACCAAATGTGTGGCTCTCAAGAACACTATCTTACTTCATAATGATTTAATTCACACAACACTCTACATGTTTATTGTTATGAAAATAAACTTGAAAATTTAATATAATATTTTTCTGTGATTTCTCTTATTATTGAGAATTAATGACAAAGTTGGTTTCTCTCAAAAGAATGAATGCATTCTTAATAGGATCTCTCTACCATATTCTAATCTCTAGATTGTTTTCTCTATTATGATGTGAATCTAATGATGGGTGGTGAAAGTTTCCAAGAAGAGCCCAACTACCATGAAGAAAATTTAAATGATAAAACCATATGGTATATCTACAAAGGAGGTAGTACTCCTTTTTCGGAATTCTTGAATAGATTTGACCAGATTCTCTCTATCCAATTTGTGAAGAACTAGAATAGAAGCTATATTCAAAAGGGATTTAGCTTCAAGATTATGGAGGAAGCCAATGCTACTACAATGGGGCTCAAAATTGAAGAGAAAAAATGCATAGATCAAGGACAAGGAAAGCATTAGCCATTTTTTTAAATAATTGTGAAGGTATCATCAACTTGAAAATAGTTTCAATAGAGATGAATTTTCCTCACCTTGAAGTTTAGTAAGATGGTTGGTTATGAAGTAATTTACATTAGAGGGTCGATTTAAATGTGTTTTCTATTGTCACTTGATTTTACTCAATCATTCATGACATAAGGTTCTATTAACTTTTCCTTTTTTCACATTGATCTCATTAGAAAACTCTATGGAGGAAGCCAAAAAAATTCACATGAAATACCCTCATAGGCATGTAATTCCCCTTCACTAAGGGATAATTCTTCATTTCTACTATTTTCACTTGGCTTTTATCTCACAAAACCTAATTTATCCCACTTAGTTGATAGTGCCTAAAGAATGTTCCTTGGGAATTGGGTAAAAAACATGTTGCTTACTCAACAAAGGACACCACTATTTCTTTGAATCCTTCCTTGAAAGAGTGGGATTTTCTTGGTAATGGAATTGTTAGCCCAAAAACAGGAGTCTTCCAAAAACTAGTCAATTCAAATGATACTAAAATCGTTTCACTCCTTAGTTGCTACCTCATCTTACAAAGGTGAAGTTGGGGTGGTTCTGGTCTTATGTTCTCTCAAGAATTCCTCAACTCCCCTTGTGAAGAAAAGTAATCAGAGAAAATTTAAAACCTTGGTGACTAAAAATGCTACCAAAAAGTCTTGTAAAAATTAAGAGGTTGAGGAGGGTCATTTTCATGAGGGCCAATTGTTGGGAAGTTTCTTTCAAAACCTACACTATTAAATCTTGTAAAGGGGCAATAATGATTCTTTTCATTAGGAGAGGCTCGCTTTTACAAAGACCATGGTTACAAAATTAAATAGATTGGTAGCCAAACCTCCTAAATTCTAGGAGATATGATTTTCAAGTGGTT
Source organism: Cryptomeria japonica (assembly GCF_030272615.1). Lineage (NCBI taxonomy): Eukaryota > Viridiplantae > Streptophyta > Pinopsida > Cupressales > Cupressaceae > Cryptomeria > Cryptomeria japonica. The sequence continues at coordinate 569,649,137 of NC_081411.1, read as the reverse complement.
ACTTGAACCTAGAAAAGGATAAAAGTGGTGAGAGTATGAAGGATATCACCCCTAAACATTATAAGAGTTGGTACATAATTCTCTACACCATGCTATATTTGGTTGGATATTGTAACTACCCAAGATCTAAGAACTTCTATTCATAAAAAGAGAGATCATATATGAGAGAATTTTTCTATTCTATTAAAGGATCCAAATATATAATGATGTGACTAGATTGAGAATAGAAAGGTAACTCCTTTGTAATATAAATTAGGTTTATAAATACGATTGCATAATATTATGACATGTGTCTTAAATTCTTATGAATTGAGACATGAAGTGGTAAATATCTTATTTAATTAGTGTCAATAGGACCTAAGAGATGAACTAGCTAGGTAAAACATCATTTTAATATGGAAACCCCCTTAAGTGCAATATAGGGGGAATGATGCAAGGATGTGTATCAAATACAAAACCATGTTACATGCACAAATGAATTTTCTCTCAAATGGAGGAAAGAAGAAAACCTAGTAGGACAAAAATCCTCCTCAAAAGAGAAAAATTCTCTCAAAGAAGAATGAGAAGAATAAAAACACATCTGAGAAATAAGTCCCCCCATAAGAGAGAAGAAGAGATACTATGCAAATCTCCTCAAAGAAAAATCTCCTACAATGAATGTAGATGCTCATAATTGAATGTTGAAGATGATCGAACCTTATAGAATAGCATTCCTCCCCTTACCTAAAGAAACAAAGCCAATAATATATGCAAGATGTATTCACATTCATGAAAAGAATGTGAGAGAAGAAAACTCAAGAGTCAAGATGTATGGTCTCCAAATTTTTCCCAAGTGTCTCCATGTCGACGTTGAAAGGATCTAGTACCAATTTAGGTGTTCTAAGCTACACTAATAAAGATAAAAATATAGAATCTAGTGGACATGAATGCAAAATAGGATTAAAAGACAAAGATATCTCCTTTGAGGATAAAGCTTCCTCCTCCAAATTCTACACAAAAGCATCCATGCTCATTTCAAATAAAAAAATGAGTGATAATACTACTTTCCAAGATGTATTTGGGTTTACCTTATGTAATAACATTTCTACATTTCTTCCTGTTGATTGGCCTCATTGGGAAATCCAATAAAATAGTTTGATGGAGAACTTGTGTGGAAAAGGCCAGATAAAGGGTGGATCAAGATAAACTTTGATGGTTCTTCCAAAGGCAACTTGGGTCCGTTGAGTGTCAGATGTGTGACAAGGGATGATAGGGGCATTATCCTTGCAATTAGTGCACATAAGATCGAAGAAGGAACAAAAATGAGGCGGAAGATCAAGCGGAAATCTTTGCAATCAACTTGGCTTCTTGAATCTCTGTTACACACCTCCACCCTAAAGGCTTCATGAAAATGTTGCACATTGTGGGCTCACAAGCCTAATTTTCTCTTTCGGTTACAAAATTGACTTCACTATGTGTTCGAACACAATATTACAATGACGGAGAATCGAGAAAAGACAGAACATTAATCCTTTGTTGGCCTCTAAGAAATGTGAATCAAGGTCTGAGCAAATGCGAACTAGCATTTGCACAATTGCAAATTCCTGTGTGGATAAATGCGAATTTTTGTTTGCACAAATGTGAACTCTCATTGACACAAATGTGAATCATTGTCTGCACAAATGCAAATTACTTAAGCACAAAAGAAAAAGGTAGAATATAGAAGTAAGGTTTGGACAAAATCGTTCCAAATTAGGTTGTCATATGACCCCTTAGAACACCATATGACCCCTAACGACACCATATGGTGTTGTTAGGGGTCATACGGTGTCTTAAGGGGTCATATGGTGTCATAAGGGGTCATATGGTGTTCTTTGGCCCCTTAGGACACCATATGTCCCCTAAGACCATCATATGGTGTCCTAAGGGGTCATATGGTATTCAATGACCCCTTCGGACACCATATGACCCCTAACGACAACATATGGTGTCCTAAGGGGTCATATGGTGTCCTTAGGGGTCATATAGTGTTCTATGACCCCTTAAGACACCATATGACCCCTTAGCATATGTCATATGGTGTCATTAGGGGCATATGGTGTCCTAAGGGGTCATATCATATTGTATTCTATGACCCATTAGGACACCATATGACCCCTAACAACACCATATGGTGTCGTTAAGGGTCATATGGTGTCCTAAGGGATCATAAGGTGTGCTAAGGGGTTATATGATGTTCTATGACCCCTTAGGACACTATCTGACCCCTTAGGACACCATATGACCTCTAAGAACACTATATGGTGTCCTAAGGGGTCATATGGTGTTGTTAGGGGTCATATGGTGTCCTAAAGGGTCATATGGTGTTCTATGACCCCTTAGGACACCATATGACCCCTAACGACACCATATGATGTCTTAAGGGGTCATCTGGCATCGTTAGGGGTCATATAGTGTCCTAAAGAGTCATATGGTGTTCTATGACCCCTTAGGACACCATATGACCCCTTAGGACATAATATGGTGTCATATGGGGTCATATGGTGTATTGAGGGCTCATATGGCATCCCAAGGGATCATAGAGCACCATATGACCCCTTAGGACACCATATGTTGTCATTAGGGGTCATATGGTGTCCCAAGGGGTCAAAGAACACCATATGACCTCTTAGGACACTATATGGTGGCATTAGAAATTATATGGTGTATGGGGTCATATGGTGTCCTAAGGGGTCATTGAATACCATATGACCCCTTAGGACACCATATGACCCCTTAGGAAATCATATGACCCCTTAGGACACCATATGGTGATGTTAGGGGTTATATGGTGTCCTAAGGGGTCATTGAATACCATATGACCCCTTAGGACACTATATGACCCCTTTGGACACCATATGGCATATCCTAAGGGTTCATATGGTGTCTCAAGGGGTCATAGAACACCATTTGACCCCTAAGGACACCATATGACCCTTAAGGACACCATATGGTGTTTTTAGGGGTCATATGGTGTCCTAAGGGGTCATAGAATATCATATGACCCCTTAGGACACAATCTGACCCCTAATGACACCATATGACCCCTAACGACACCATATGACCCCTCAGGACACCATATGGTGGTCTTAGGGGTCATATGGTGTCCTAAGGGGTCACAAAACACCGTATGATCCCTTATGACACCATATTACCCCTTAGGACACCATATGACCGCTAACAACACTATATGGTGTCATATGGTGTCCTAAAGGGTCATAGGGTATCCTAATGGGTCATAGAATACCATATGACCCCTAACGATGCCATATGACCCCTTAGGACACCATATGACCCCTAACGACATGATATGGTGTCTTAAGAGGTCATATGGTGTCCTGAGGGGTCATGTGGTGTTCTATGACCCCCTAGACACCATATGACCCCTTTTAACATCCTAGTACATGACATGACAACTTGTGACACCATATGACCCCTCAAGACACAATATGGTGTCGTTAGGGGTCATATGGTATCCTAAGGGGTCATATGGTGTCATTAGGGATCATATGGTGTCTTAAGGGGTCATATGGTATTCTATGACCCATTTGGGCACCATATGACCCCTTAGGACATCATATGACCCCTAACGACACCATGTGACCCCTTAGGCACCATATGACCCCTAATGACACCATATGGTGTCATTATGGGGCATATGGTGTCATAAGGGGTCATAGAATACCATATGACCCCTTAGGACACTATATGGTGTTGTTAGGGGTCATATGGTGTCAGTAAAGGTCATATGTTGTCCTAACGGGTCATATGATGTCCATAGGGGTCATAAAACACCAAATGACTCCTTAGGACACCATATGACCCCTTAGGACACCATATGGTGTCGTTAGGGCTCATACGGTGTTCTAAGAGATCATATGGTATCCTAAGGGGTCATAGAACACCATATGACCCCTTAGGACACCATATGGTGTTGTTAGGGCTCATACGGTGTTCTAAGAGATCATATGGTATCCTAAGGGGTCATAGAACACCATATGACCCCTTAGGACACCATATGACCCTGTAGGAAACCATATGACTTGTAACGACACCATATGTTGTCCTAAGAGGTCATATGGTTTCCTAAGATAGATAGTAATGTTTTCCTAAGGGGTTATATGGCCCACCATGCTCCTGCACATACCTAGATGGGTTATATAGAGATATAAGATACCTAGAGGGGGAGAGAGGCGTGAGAGACCTAGATAGGGTGAGAGAGAGATAGGGTTGAGATAGATGGAGGGGGATAGAGAGAGGTTGGTAATGAGATATGGATGGAGATGTAGAGAGGTGGAGAGGGAATGAGGGAGAAACCTAGAGAGGGTTAGAGAGGGTGTGATGGAAAGCTGATGATGTAGATGGTAAAGAGAGAATAAGAATTAGTAGGGAAGGGAGAGAGAGATGGGATAAGGAGGGAGAGGGAGATAGAGAGGGAGAGAAGAAGAAAATAATGGAGATGCCTATAAATGAGAGGGAGGGATAAGAGGAGAGATGAAAGAATAAAGAGAGAGAAAAGTATGAGGGTATTGAGGGAAAGGTAGAGATGGAGGGACTACAAGACCTAGGGAAGGAGATGATGCAAAGGTGGGGGGAAAGAGAGAAGAGGAGGAGAGTTCAAAAATAAATAGGGGTAAAGGGGGAGGGAGATATAGGGGAAGAGAGAGGGGGAGAACTATATTGGGAAAGAGAGATGAGAGACCTAGATGACAAGAGAGAGGAATGAGATAGATAGAGCGGGGGGGAGAGAGGTGAGTAATGAGACATGATGCAGAGGTAGATAGGTGGAGAAGAAGGAAGTGGTAAACCTAGAGAGGTGAGAGAGAGTTGATGACCTAGAATGTAGAGAGAGAGAATAAAAGAGGAAGAGAGAATAAAAAAGTGGGGGAGAGATATATATGGGGGTATGTATGGATGGGGAGGTAGAGAGGGAGAGGGGAAGAAATGAAGGGAGAGACCTAGAGAAGGGAGGGAGGGAGAAGAGAAGAGATAGAAGAACAAAGAGAGGAGTAAGAGGGGATGGATGGACATGGAGGGAGTGTGAGACTTATGGAAGGAGGAGATAAAGAGGTTAGGGGAGGAAGAGAAAAGGTGGGAGTTCATAAAGGGATAGGGTTAAGGAGGAGGGAGAGAGAGGTAGAGAGGGACATAGAGAATGATAGAGGGGGCATATAGATAGGTGAGAGACCTAGATGGCCAGAGAGGAGTGAGATAGATAGAGGGGGATAAAGAGAGGTGGGTAATGAGACCTATATGCAGAGGTAGATAGGTGGATAGGAAGGGAAGGAGAAACATACAGAGGGGAGATAGGGTGGGATTGAGAGGTGATGACCTAGACAATAAAGATAGAGAATAAGAGAGGAAGAGAGAAGATGAGAGAGTGGGAGAGGGAGATAGAGAGGGAGAGAGGAAGAAAGGAAGGTAGAGACCTGGAGAGGGGAGGGAGGGAGAATAGAAGAGATAGAAGAACAAAGAGATGAGTAAGAGGAGATAGATAGAAAGGTAGACATGGAGGGACTGTGAGACCTAGAGAATGAGGAGATAGAAAGGTTTGGAGAGAGAGAGAGAGATAAGAGAGGGAGAGAGTTCATAAATAGATAGAGGTAAGGAGAAGGGAGAGAAAGGTGGAGAGGGAGGGAGAGAACTAGAGGGTGGACAATTAGATAAGTGAGAAACCTAGAGGGGGAGAGAAAGGTGGGTAATAATATAGGGAGGGAGAGACAGTGAGGTGAATAGTGAGGGAGGGACAACCCTAGATATGGGGAGAGAGAGGATAAAAGGGATAGGTAGTGACCAAGAGAAAGGAGTGGGAGGGGAGAGAAACAATAAGGGAGTGAGAGAGAAGAGAGAGGGAGAGAGTCAAGGATAAAGAAGCAAGAGAGACAAGAGAGGGAGAGAGATAGGTCTAGAGTTTGGAGAAGATAAAGAGAGAGATACATAGCTAAAGAATGCTAATGGGATCATGTTGATTACTGAAATTTGACATGTCGATTATTGAAATTTGACTAAGTCCGAAATTTTATATGATCCTCTATAAACTAGAATCTACATTATAAGTCCTATAGAGCTATACTTAAATTTTATATTTCATGTATATATTCTCCTTCGGGGGTGGATTTAACTTGTGCCAAGATTGAAAAATCTACACTCACAAAAACTTCACATTGGACAATGCAGAACATTTGGCGCTCGCCAAATGCAAAAAATTGACTTTTCACATTTGGCGAGCGCCAAATGTGAAAATTCAAATTTTGAATTTGGTGAGCGCCAAATTTGGTGCGCGTCAAATGTGAAAAAATCAAAATTTTGCATTTGGCGAGCACCAAATAGGGCGACTGCCATATTTGGTGCTCAACAAATAGTTTGATTGGGAGAATACCAACCCTTTGGGTTGGATTTGCCTTGGGCATCCAACCTGTAGGTTTGGACGACCTTTTCATGTCAATGACGCATTTTTATGAAAAAGTAAGAAGTGGCACCTTTTTGGTACCACAACTTGGTGCACTTACCCGGTCTTTTATATAAACATATTCAATCAAGAAGTGAAGAGATGGGAATGTGAATGGTCATGTGACCATTAGACTTCACATTCCTTACAATCTCTCCTTTGAAGACCAACCGACATAGCCATTCACGTGACATTCCCTGCATTCCAAATCGATGCTCATATAGAACCAAACCCATCCAAGACTTTAGTGTCGCCAAACTTTTTTCATGGACAGTGCGAATCAGTCTTCTCCAACTCAGAATGGAGTCAAAAAACCTCATCTCCTAATACTGCCTCCCACGACCTTGCTGCCAAAACCATTGAATCTGCAAACTTGCGTTTAACACCAAAATTAAACAGACTATCTTGCTTCCAGGCTGCGACGGCTACAGATCTCGCCCTCATTGTTATTCTCTCGTTGAAGGCTCTCCTCAGCAATGGCCCGCTGAACCTCTGAGAGAGTATGGGACCGGCGGCCATGGCATTCTCAACTGTTACAATGGTGGTAGCAAATTGAAGTGTTGGGTCGACATCTGCAATATCCCGAATGTGCGCTTCAATGTCACTGTTCTTTGTAGAAGCCTTTGCGCGAGTGTCAAGAAGTTGCGCCTTGGTGAAGCCCTCCATCATTTTGTGCGAGGGCTCCACATTTAACTTGGTCTCTTCTATTTCGTCCCACAATTCTGTCTTCCTCCAGCTACAAGAAAATTGAGGCTCCAAAACACTCTCTAGTTTAATCAGCTTCAGCGTCTCGACCCTCGTCCAATTCTTGGACCGTCTTTTGTGCTTCTTATCATCCTCCTCCGTTTTAGCAGACTGGGGCGGAGGATTCTTTTCTGTGCAGACATACGGAACGATTGACGTTCCAGAAGATATAAAATGAGAAGAATTAACCTCATCGTTATTTTGGTGCGATGGAGAAGAATTTACCATCTCCAGAGCCTTCACCATCATCGTTGTTTTCTGTGTTACATGGAATTATTTTTGCCAATTCTCTTTCGTGAGATGAGGATCTCTCCCCCTCTTTGTAACCGTCTTCGATCTTTCTGCCCTCTTTACGATCCTTCCCATCTCTGTGCCATCTATCATCCTCTGACCTGAGCCTATTGTCATTATCATCGTCATGGGAGTGCCTCTTCATCAAGGCCATGCCATGTGTAGAGCTCTTCGAAGCCACAATTAATCCCACGCTCCCTTACCCTGCTACCTCACTCCAATCTGCACCTTCCTCATCTTGGGAGGCAAAATCAACAACAGATTCAACTGGGTTTCTGATGGCATACTTTCTTTCTCCCTCAATCTTCCAAGTTTCTCCTCTTTTTCAACAACGACTTCTTTTCCAGCATCTTTTTGCCAAGAAATTCCAACCGAGACATCATGGGGTTCAACCTTCACCACATGAATGCCAACAACTTCCTAGCCATTAACAGTTTGGCCAATATGTGCCAAAGATGGCTCAAGAGAGGAATAAATAAGAATCCAAACATCCTTATCTTTAGCTGAATTCTCCTCTTTAGTTGAATTCCCCTCTTTCGTCCAGCCATCCCACCAATGTACATGACGCTTGAAGCACAAAGAAACATGGAATGCAAAATTACCATACAAATTTTGAATTTTACCTTCTTCTTCTTTCGTCTCTGCTCAAGCCAACCACGGCTCTGATACCAATTGTAAAGATTAAAAACGAGCAGAGAAACGAAAACAAAACAGAATAAAAGAATAACAAAAGACAAGACACGATTTATAGTGGTTCGGCAATCGCCTACATCCACTCTCAAGCAGGGAAATCTTGTATATTAACCAATATCCAGTCTCACAGTACATCTTATATGGACTGAACACAGTCCTTTATATAAACATATTCAACCAAGAAGTGAAGAGATGAGGAATGTGAATGGTCATATGACTGTTGAGCTTCACATTCCTTACAAATTCTTCTCATCATAAGAATTTTCAATCAAATAATAACATCGTAACATCAAAATTGTCTTTGGAAAACTCACCATAAAATAGGCCAGGTTGTGTAACAGAAAAGCGTGAGCTCTACGCTTCTTTGCTAATTGCCAAAGGATGGTCTTGCTGCGCAGATTCATTTATTTAACTACAAAGTATAAATATGACATATTTATCAATTAGATTTTGAGACCCACATTATTATTTTTTAAGAAAAATATCATTCAATCTAGAAGTCAAAGCTTTTTGCAATCGAGAAAGTACAGGAAACTTGCAAAAAAGTTAGATCTGAATAAGAAAAGCTTAGATCTCTCCAGAATGATGTTTTATAGATCTTCCAAAAAAAAGAAGAGTTCTATGATGGTTCTCTCATGGGTTTTTGTATCATGTCTTTTTTTTTTCCTCATTTTAACTTCTATTTCGCTCACTTTATTGCAAGCATAGCATGAGTCACTTAGTAATAAAACTTGACTATCTTCTCGGTTCAAAGGTTTTGTTTCAGTTATAATTGGATCCTTGTAAGTGGATGTATAGTTTTAAGCTATCATTTATCCATCGAGACCTTCGTTACACAAACAACATCATGCCCTACCAATTGAACTCATGTACTACACAAATTTATGTAAAAAATAGAGCAGATTTTTTGTAGTACCCCTACCCTAATCAATCTCTAATCTTGGTTTAATCTTGGTTAGTGTATCTTAATATAATGTTATAGTCAGATGTTGATTTAACGCATAGCTATTGATGTGATTTTCACACTAGTTGTATGCAAGATGTTAGTGTACCTAGTTTGTGGTATTAATATCAGGCTAACGTTTTCATTAAATTTTATATATGTATGCATGTATGATTCTTGGTTGCAGGAGATTTCAGGTACAACGCCGCATGAGTGCGAGGTTCGTCTTCACCTGGATTTGCAGGTTTGAGTGCACCTCTTTAATCCTCAGAGTTGGATTAGGTGGTCGTAAGACCCTAGTTGACCTTCGTCGTGCTCAAGTGAGCATCGTCAGCCGTCGTCGGTGTTCCCTTCTTGTTTGGGTTTGCGAGTCGTCTGTTTGGTTGACCCTTCTCGGTTTGCGTGCTTGGTGTGTTTGGATAAATTGATTAATTAGCCCTTAGTAATTATTTTGATTAATTATGTATTTGTGCATTAGAGATTAATGGGCTAAATTAATCGGGATTTCGTTATGCGATTTTCGTTGATATGAATTGCTTATTTTAAATTGGGAGTGAGTTTGATTTAATGACTAATTTTGAACATCAAATGCATTTTGTATATGCTGTTGAAAAGGAAAGTTTTGTATTTTATCGCAATAGATTTAATAGTATTCTGTTGGCTTTTGAAATTTGAAAGGTTAAATTGGATTAATGAGAAAATCAATTTTGAATTGAAAGGCAAGTTTAATTTGTTGTATAGTTAGAAAAGGATTAATTTTGTGAATTATTTTTAAATAAAAATTTTAATTCCAAAAATAGAATTTTTTGGTCAACTCTTCCATATAACCCAAAATTTGGGGAAATTTTGGAGGATGGACATTTTGGAGAAATTTTGGTTAAAAAAAATAAAAAAATTTTGGAGATGAAATTTGGGGGTTTTTGGAGAGGAGGCAGTTTTGCTGGATCTGACAGGTGGGCTCTCCTTCAGCTATTCCAGGATTGCGTATGAAGGTAGGATTCTGAATTGTTTTTCTTGTTGCCAAAAGAAATTACTGTTCTGGTTGAAAGAAATGATTCTGTTATTGAAAAATCAAGTTGATTGTCCATTATGAGTTTGGCTGGAGATTTTAATTGAGGTGTGTTATTCCTCATTGCTATTTGGGTGTTTGAAACCCTCTGTTATTGGAAAGGATGAAAAACCATCAAGAAAATATGTTTTCAAATGCAGTTCGTTTAATTCGAATTTATAATGAATCGAATTTTTTTATCAATTTTGTGGTGGACGTTTGTTGTAGTTCGGACTGTGCGTCGTTTTTTTGTTTAAAAAAAAAAAAATATATTTGTTTTACCCCCCCCTGTGCGTTGTTTCTTTTATAATAAAAACGAGCTGGGCGTTTTGACTTCGAAACCCTTGGTTGGTTTGGGGTTGGAGGGCGGGGAGCGGAGCTCCACCCGCTCCTCCTCCCCTCTCCCCCGCTCGTCCCTCGCGCATGTTCCCTTACCTTCGCTTGCCAAACGCTGTGACTGCGGCTCACGGCGGTGGCCGCAGGGGCCGCGGTGGCCGCAGGGCGCCGCGGCACCTGCGGGCACCACCGTGGCGCCGCCCACGAGTTTTCCCCGCGCCTGCGGCTAGGGTTGGGCGCCCAGCCATCCCAGTTGGGAGGTGGATCCCGCCCTCGCCTCTTGTGTTTTAATGCGTTTTTTTTTCTTAAAACATAGTTTTTAAAAATGGTTTTTTTTTAATGTATTTTTTTTTTATCATTAAAAAAAAATGCATATGAGATTAGTATCATTTTAATGAAAGTTATTTTAATGTTAAGTTTTATTTGTTTCTTGATTATGATTAAGGTGGCATTAATCTTGATTAATGTTAATTTGATATTGATTAGTTTGTAATGGAGTTTATAGATTGATCATTATTCAATTCCATTTCATGATTTATGCATCCCGTCTAATTAAGTTCTACAATGTAATTTCGCAATTGCATATTTTCGATTATATTCTGATTGATCTTGGATTAATAAAATTTAGATCTTACCTTCTAGCTGATTAGAGCATTTGGCTAACTAAGGTAGTATTGTTTAAAAACAAAATAGAGAATAATATGTTATTGGAAAATCATTGAAATACGATGTAATTACTAATTGATGATGTTAAATATTATCGTAGAACATATCATTTGAGTAATTGAGAAGTAAGTGAGATATTTATCGTTGGGTATTTGAATTTAAACGATATGCTTTGGAGATGATTATCTCCATTTAGATTCTCTTTCTACATTTTTATTTCCGTAATCCGTATAATGCATCTGGGCTTGAGAAATAATACGAAACTGTAGAGGTTGGTTTTAGACCAGTATGTTAATGATGTTTTGTTGGAGATTAAATATCTTATTTATTTGATTAATGGTTGTCTGAGTTTAATTAATATGAATTGGTTTAAAAACTCATTATGGCTTAATAGGTCTGTTTGATGCTTTGAACCTTAGAGAGAGTTAGAAAACCAAGAACAACTTATCCCTAGTTGAGGTAGATAACTGTAATCTGATTTAGATCTTGTAGAAAACTTGATTGATGTTTAATGTTTAGATCAATTCGGAAAGATTGCATCTGTTGAATATTGTCTTATCTGTTTATTGCCTTTGCGAGTTTTATTGCTGTATTCACTTTTAATTATGAAATGGCAAGAGTGCTTTGTTTGATAGGACCCTGTCGTATGGCTTGACTTGGGGTACCTGTTTCAGTCCTCGATTCTGAGTTGACTGTTGTATTGTGGTAGTGTCGTTGTTGATCATATCCTCTTTGTGTGAGTCGAATGATGATTTGTGGTTGACCGTTGTTGTTCGGGTCTCTAGTTAGAGTACCGTCAGTAAGTGATCATCCTTGAGTCGTGTTTGACCAGATGATTGTTTCTCTCTTCTTGAACTCCGTTCGTTTGACCATGTGTATTCCTTGGTTCGAGTTCGTCTGAGTATGGTCTAGTGTCGTATGGGAAAGTGGCTTTCGATTGGGGGCCGCGCCCAAAGTGGCTGCTGGGTAACCCATCGAAAGTGAGTCTAATAAGTGATAACCTAAGTAGATTAGAATGTAATCTCTAAGTAAGATAAATGTGCCTCACACATGGGACGAGTGCTATCATAGATTCGACATGCTGTGAGAAGGCCTAAAATGGCAAACCACCATCCTTGTCTTCACGAGAGGATGTGTGGGTCCACATGAGACTTGGATGGGCCGGAAGCTTGGATTAGGTTGCCAGGGTCACCCAGTGTATGGGGCCGGAACCTATGAAGACTTGCCATGGTAACCATACCAGGTTGTGTGATGACACTTGTCCCTACGTTCGCTAGTGTGTTGTCGTTTTGTCCTGTTAGGAGTACCTTTGTGAGTCGTCCCTTTGTCTCTGCCCTTGTGAGTGTCGGTTTCATGTTAGACCTTGGGTGGTGATGGCTCAGTTTTGTGGATGCTCTTCTGGACTTATGTTTTTAGCTTTGATTATGTTCAGCTGGATCCTGTTCTTTTTAGGAATCGTTTATGTAATATTGACCGATGCGGTCGTTTGTATATTGTTTATGTTTCGCCTTGATGGCCGGATTGTAATGGTGTAACCTCTTGTATTCTTAACTTTATTATTTATCAGAGGGGTCTTGCAGTTGAGCAGACCCGAAGATGTAGCCCTTTAGGGGTGAACTCCGAGTTCATTATGGTGTTATGTGATGTATTCTCTTATGTTTCCTTTATTCAGCTTTATCATGTATGATTAGCTTATGCTAGAATGGTTAAGTGGATAAATGGAATTAACTTTAAATGCTTATATTCAGTCCCTTCTTGAATGCCATGTTGATCGAATGCATAAGTGGTTTAGATGAGATTTATCGTAGAGGTATGTATGTAATCGTCTTTTAAAATGCAATAAGTTGGAATATAAAAGAATGTATCTTAGAGTAATGGAATCTATTCAGTTGTGGTTAGAAAATTTAATATGCTTGAAAAGATCTCCTATGTTTATGATGGAATTCTAGTGTGTTAGGATATTAGATGTATGGCTTGTAATTGTAAATGAAAAGCTTGAATGAAGATTATGAATAGATCTTAATGGATGAGTCATTGCTTGTGATTTATATTTCCCTCTTTTGAAAGAAATTATCCTGATTATGAATTATCTTGTTATTAAGATATTCAGCTTTTTGGATTATTTGTGTGAGTTAAGTGAATTGTGAAATTTAAGTAATCTCGTTGGGAAACTCTTTAGGTGTTAGTTGATGTCTTCCGCTATGTAATCTGACTCTTTGATATCTTGTTGTATCTTATTGTGGTGTAACTTTAAAAAAAAAAAATTATTGCACTCTATTCTTGAGTTATGTCTTAATCCCTTCGGGGTTTCCTGGCGGGGCATTACATTTTCCCTAGCCAGCTTGCCACACCTCTTCGGCATGCCCATTGCACACCAAGGTACAATTGCTAGCATATAATTATTGAAAAGAGAAAAATGACATTTTTTGTATTAATTTGGTAACTAAATATAGGATTTAGATGGAATGGAATAGAATGCTTTTGATTTAGATAAAATTAAATAGTAAGTATGATTTTTTTCATAAATGATAATGAATGAATAGTAGAGTTTTATTATTGGATTAATTGTCAATTGATGAAGATATTGAAGTTGATGTGTCTTAGAATTTGGAAATACACTAAATAGTCCTATTTGTGGATGAGAATTAAAACAATCCCTTTTTATTCGTGTTCAATTGAATTTGGTGTTCTAGATTAGGTTTGTAGATGTGACCTTGCTTTGTAGCTACAAAGTCAAACTCTATTGGCTTTAGGATTTTATCTTGTCTATTCTCTCAAAAGTAAATAGCTAAATGATTTTATTGCACTCTCAAGGTTTTTATATCAAGTTGAAAATAATTAAATATTTTAACAATCAACAAATTGAAAATGTTTGGATAAAGTGAATATCACTAGATAACTAGTTCAAATTGACACCTCTTGGGAACCCCCTCTTCATGGTTGCATCAAGTTAAACTTTGATGGGGCTTCTAAGGGTGACCTTGGGATGACAAGTGGTGGTAGCATTATATCATGATATGAAGGGGGACTAATTGTAACTTATTGTGGAGGGTTGGGTTTCAAGACAAATAACAAATATAAAGCCTTTGTTTCTTTTTTGGGTATGAATTTACCTACCTCTCTAGCTATTTGAAATCTACATATTGAAGGTAATTTAAAAATTATTATCGGAGCTATTTTCTATAGTTCTTCATACTTACTGAGAAGAGAATAAGGTGATAAATGCTCTAGACAATGAGGGAATTAAATTGTATCATCAAAATTATTGATATAAGGTTAATGATATCCCTAACTTTATACCTTATATAATTCAAAATGATAACATTTAATAAGATTTTTGACAAGAGGGGGATCAAGATTCATTTTGTTTATTAGGTAATCTTAGGGATTTGATGTACATATATATTGATTTGACAATTGTTACGATTTATAGTGGTTCGGCAATCGCCTACATTCACTCTCAAGCAGGGAAATCTTGTATATTAACCAATATCCAGTCTCACAGTACATCTTACATGGACTGAACATAGTCCTTTATATAAACATATTCAACCAAGAAGTGAAGAGATGAGGAATGTGAATGGTCATATGACTGTTGAGCTTCACATTCCTTACAAATTCTTCTCATCATAAGAATTTTCAATCAAATAATAACATCGTAACATCAAAAGCGTCTTTGGAAAACTCACCATAAAATAGGCCAGGTTGTGTAACAGAAAAGCGTGAGCTCTACGCTTCTTTGCTAATTGCCAAAGAATGGTCTTTCTACGCAGATTCATTTATTTAACTACAAAGTATAAATATGACATATTTATCAATTAGATTTTGAGACCCACATTATTATTTTTTAAGAAAAATATCATTCAATCTAGAAGTCAAAGCTTTTTGCAATCGGGAAAGTACAGGAAACTTGCAAAAAAGGTAGATTTTGAATAAGAAAAGCTTAGATCTCTCCAGAATGACGTTTTATAGATCTTCCAAAAAAAAGAAGAGTTCTATGATGGTTCTCTCATGGGTTTTTGTATCATGTCTTTTTTTTTTCCTCGTTTTAACTTCTATTTCGCTCACTTTATTGCAAGCATAGCATGAGTCTCTTAGTAATAAAACTTGACTATCTTCTCGGTTCAAAGGTTTTGTTTCAGTTATAATTGGATCCTTGTAAGTGGATGTATAGTTTTAAGCTATCATTTATCCATCGAGACCTTCGTTACACAAACAACATCATGCCCTACCAATTGAACTCATGTACTACACAAATTTATGTAAGAAATAGAGCAGATTTTCCCTAGCCAGCTTGCCACACCTCTTCGGCATGCCCATTGCACACCAAGGTACAATTGCTAGCATATAATTATTGAAAAGAGAAAAATGACATTTTTTGTATTAATTTGGTAACTAAATATAGGATTTAGATGGAATGGAATAGAATGCTTTTGATTTAGATAAAATTAAATAGTAAGTATGATTTTTTTCATAAATGATAATGAATGAATAGTAGAGTTTTATTATTGGATTAATTGTCAATTGATGAAGATATTGAAGTTGATGTGTCTTAGAATTTGGAAATACACTAAATAGTCCTATTTGTGGATGAGAATTAAAACAATCCCTTTTTATTCGTGTTCAATTGAATTTGGTGTTCTAGATTAGGTTTGTAGATGTGACCTTGCTTTGTAGCTACAAAGTCAAACTCTATTGGCTTTAGGATTTTATCTTGTTTATTCTCTCAAAAGTAAATTGCTAAATGATTTTATTGCACTCTCAAGGTTTTCATATCAAGTTGAAAATAATTAAATATTTTAACAATCAATAAATTGAAAATGTTTGGATAAAGTGACTATCACTAGATAACTAGTTCAAATTGATACCTCTTGGGAACCCCCTCTTCATGGTTGCATCAAGTTAAACTTTGATGGGGCTTCTAAGGGTGACCTTGGGATGACAAGTGGTGGTAGCATTATATCATGATATGAAGGGGGACTAATTGTAACTTATTGTGGAGGGTTGGGTTTCAAGACAAATAACAAATATAAAGCCTTTGTTTCTTTTTTGGGTATGAATTTACCTACCTCTCTAGCTATTTGAAATCTACATATTGAAGGTAATTTAAAAATTATTATCGAAGCTATTTTCTAGAGTTCTTCATACTTACTGAGAAGAGAATAAGGTGATAAATGCTCTAGACAATGAGGGAATTAAATTGTATCATCAAAATTACTGATATAAGGTTAATGATATCCCTAACTTTATACCTTATATAATTCAAAATGATAACATTTAATAAGATTTTTGACAAGAGGGGGATCAAGATTCATTTTGTTTATTAGGTAATCTTAGGGATTTGATGTACATATATATTCATTTGACAGTTGTTACGATTTATAGTGGTTCGGCAATCGCCTACATCCACTCTCAAGCAGGGAAATCTTGTATATTAACCAATATCCAATCTCACAGTACATCTTACATGGACTGGACACAGTCCTTTATATAAACATATTCAACCAAGAAGTGAAGAGATGAGGAACGTGAATGGTCATAAGACTGTTGAGCTTCACATTCCTTACAAATTCTTCTCATCATAAGAATTTTCAATCAAATAATAACATCGTAACATCAAAAGTGTCTTTGGAAAACTCACCATAAAATAGGCCAGGTTGTGTAACAGAAAAGCGTGAGCTCTACGCCTCTTTGCTAATTGCCAAAGGATGGTCTTGCTGCGCAGATTCATTTATTTAACTACAAAGTATAAATATGACATATTTATCAATTAGATTTTGAGACCCACATTATTATTTTTTAAGAAAAATATGATTCAGTCTAGAAGTCAAAGCTTTTTGCAATCAGGAAAGTACAAGAAACTTGCAAAAAAGTTAGATTTTGAATAAGAAAAGCTTAGATCTCTCTAGAATGATGTTTTATAGATCTTCCAAAAAAAAGAAGAGTTCTATGATGGTTCTCTCATGGGTTTTTGTATCATGTCTTTTTTTTTTCCTCGTTTTAACTTCTATTTCGCTCACTTTATTGCAAGCATAGCATGAGTCTCTTAGTAATAAAACTTGACTATCTTCTCGGTTCAAAGGTTTTGTTTCAGTTATAATTGGATCCTTGTAATTGGATGTATTGTTTTAAGCTATCATTTATCCATCGAGACCTTCGTTACACAAACAACATCATGCCCTACCAATTGAACTCATGTACTACACAAATTTATGTAGAAAATAGAGCAGATTTTCCCTAGCCAGCTTGCCACACCTCTTCGGCATGCCCATTGCACACCAAGGTACAATTGCTAGCATATAATTATTGAAAAGAGAAAAATGACATTTTTTGTATTAATTTGGTAACTAAATATAGGATTTAGATGGAATGGAATAGAATGCTTTTGATTTAGGTAAAATTAAATAGTAAGTATGATTTTTTCCATAAATGATAATGAATGAATAGTAGAGTTTTATTATTGGATTAATTGTCAATTGATGAAGATATTGAAGTTGATGTGTCTTAGAATTTGGAAATACACTAAATATTCCTATTTGTGGATGAGAATTAAAACAATCCCTTTTTATACGTGTTCAATTGAATTTGGTGTTCTAGATTAGGTTTGTAGATGTGACCTTGCTTTGTAGCTACAAAGTCAAACTCTATTGGCTTTAGGATTTTATCTTGTCTATTCTCTCAAAAGTAAATTGCTAAATGATTTTATTGCACTCTCAAGGTTTTTATATCAAGTTGAAAATAATTAAATATTTTAACAATCAACAAATTGAAAATGTTTGGATAAAGTGAATATCACTAGATAACTAGTTCAAATTGACACCTCTTGGGAACCCCCTCTTCATGGTTGCATCAAGTTAAACTTTGATGGGGCTTCTAAGGGTGACCTTGGGATGACAAGTGGTGGTAGCATTATATCATGATATGAAGGGGGACTAATTGTAACTTATTGTGGAGGGTTGGGTTTCAAGACAAATAACAAATATAAAGTCTTTGTTTCTTTTTTGGGTATGAATTTAGCTACCTCTCTAGCTATTTGAAATCTACATATTGAAGGTAATTTAAAAATATTATCGAAGCTATTTTCTATAGTTCTTCATACTTACTGAGAAGAGAATAATGTGATAAATGCTCTAGACAATGAGGGAATTAAATTGTATCATCAAAATTATTGATATAAGGTTAATGATATCCCTAACTTTATACCTTATATAATTCAAAATGATAACATTTAATAAGATTTTTGACAAGAGGGGGATCAAGATTCATTTTGTTTATTAGGTAATCTTAGGGATTTGATGTACATATATATTGATTTGACAATTGTTACGATTTATAGTGGTTCGGCAATCGCCTACATTCACTCTCAAGCAGGGAAATCTTGTATATTAACCAATATCCAGTCTCACAGTACATCTTACATGGACTGAACACAGTCCTTTATATAAACATATTCAACCAAGAAGTGAAGAGATGAGGAATGTGAATGGTCATATGACTGTTGAGCTTCGTATTCCTTACAAATTCTTCTCATCATAAGAATTTTCAATCAAATAATAACATCGTAACATCAAAATTGTCTTTGGAAAACTCACCATAAAATAGGCCAGGTTGTGTAACAGAAAAGCATGAGCTCTACGCTTCTTTGCTAATTGCCAAAGGATGGTCTTGCTGCGCAGATTCATTTATTTAACTACAAAGTATAAATATGACATATTTATCAGTTACATTTTGAGACCCACATTATTATTTTTTAAGAAAAATATGATTCAATCTAGAAGTCAAAGCTTTTTGCAATCGGGAAAGTACAGGAAACTTGCAAAAAAGTTAGATTTTGAATAAGAAAAGCTTAGATCTCTCCAGAATGATGTTTTATAGATCTTCCAAAAAAAAGAAGAGTTCTATGATGGTTCTCTCATGGGTTTTTGTATCATGTCTTTTTTTTTTCCTCGTTTTAACTTCTATTTCGCTCACTTTATTGCAAGCATAGCATGAGTCTCTTAGTAATAAAACTTGACTATCTTCTCGGTTCAAAGGTTTTGTTTCAGTTATAATTGGATCCTTGTAAGTGGATGTATAGTTTTAAGCTATCATTTATCCATCGAGACCTTCGTTACACAAACAACATCATGCCCTACCAATTGAACTCATGTACTACACAAATTGATGTAAAAAATAGAGCAGATTTTCCCTAGCCAGCTTGCCATGTCATGCCCAAAATTTAGGGCAAAAACGGAACAATTTTTTTTTTTAAACATACTAAATTAATTAACAAGTTCACTCTTGCGCCAAACGTTAATGAAATTTCCATTATTAAATTCGAGCTAATTCTGAAAACGAACTAAGCATCGATAAATTGTTAAATTTTAATTGCGGAGAACCTACTGATTTAATTCTATCTCCAAGAGATATCTAGTCAATAGGTTTATTAAGTAAATCAAACTAAAGGAAATAGGAGTGAAAAATTTAATTTATTCTCCCATAAGACTATATAGTCTTTTCAATTCTTTTATATTTTTCTTTATAATTAATCCCAAATAAAAATCAGGATTATATAAATATATACATATATACATATTTGAATATGCATATATTTATATATTTATAATTTAATTACTTATTCAAAATACTCAAAAATTCATATATATACATATATTTATATACCCATATATATATATGGATACATATATATATATTATATATTTTGCATAAATGTCAAATATTTTAATTCTAAATTTAAAAAAAAACATTATATCTTCCTAAATATTGTTTCATACTTCCCCCAACCCTAATTAGGGTTCTAATCTCCCCACTTATATATTATCTAATCTAATTAACTTATTTATTTTTAATAACAACTTGCCCTAGCCCCATTCGGCTAGGGTTTAAACCATATATAATTTTTAACAGCCAATATTTTTGGCTGGGCGGAAGCCCTTGGCGGCCATGGAACCATTTTATTGCAGATCACGGGAGTTTGGGAGGCGGCTGGCCGCTCGCACCACTGTGTGAGCTCACAGTGGCGCTGCGGCACCACTGTGTGCCCACACAGTGGGAGCCGCAAGCGGCTCCACTGTGTGTGCACACAGTGGGCGCCGCGCGGCCGTCCACTGTGCGTACACACAGTGGAGTCCGCGGGGACCCAAAACATATTTTTTTTTTATTATTATTTTTTTAAAATATCAGATTATATATATATATATATATATATATATATATATATATATATATATAAGCTTCTAAATCAATGTTATCTAAAATACAATTTAGAACACTATTCAAAGATACATTATACTTTTTCTGGAATAAAGAAATTCATTGATTTTTTTTTTCTTCTAATAAAATATTCAAATTAAACAACTTTTTCCATTTTAAATACTTAAAATCTTTCAGTATATAAAAACTTCTATTTTGCCTCAAGTAAAAATATAGGTAAAATCTAAATGGAAACAATTCTTTTATTCCTTTCCATAATACAAGAAGCTTTGCATGCAACACAAATTAACTTTTCTTTTTCAAATAAACCAGAAGTAGAAATAACAAGCTTTTCTTTTTATAACATCTCTAAGATATTCTACCAATTTACAGAATGTTTTCTCTGAATAGTCACAACAATAAGACTTTAAGTCTACTTTCACAAATTACAACTCGCTTCTCTTTTCTATGAATGAGGCATATTTCTATAACAACTTTTAACAAACATCTGCAACTGAATTCAAGTATCTTCAATAACAATCTTCTGTATCTCTTTCATGGTTCCTAATCTCTTTCCTCTGAATTTCCTGCATAATAGAAACACAAATATGACCACGGAGTGCTCACCTCCCAACCTAGGCTATCTGGTAGCCACCCCCGAGCTCGGAGAACCATTTCCTAGACGGGTAACAAACAGGCAAACACATAGAAAGCAAAGCATACAGATATTCCAGACATATTCCCAACCTGGCTTTCACAGCACCACACTTCGGTGATGAACATTTTCAAAGGGTGGTAGTGGACCAAATACCTTGAGGAGAACTGCAAGTATGATACAAACAAGAAGCCACCTCATGGCACAATAAAAAATATCAAGAATTCTCAACCCCTTATTCCTTATGCCCCCCAAAGGCATTCTAGCCTTATAACCCTCCTTATGACCCCCATTGCACAAACAGGCCATGCAGCAAGGGTCACACAAAGATCCCTTGTGATCGCTCTCAAAAGAGAGTCTCTCACTCAAGGGCTGTCACTGCTACCACCCTCAAGATCCTCTTCTCTCCCAAGAGTAAGAGATCTTGAGAAAACTCCCAAAACACATCATTTCATAAAACAAAATATCAAAAGATTCTCAAACATAAACTTCCAAGAATACAGATTTCTTACGCCAACAAACTTCCAGACATGAACAAGAAGAAGATATTAAAAGTAAAAATTGAAACCAACCTTAATCTGCCCAAAGGTTATTATGATATCTGATGAAGAGCTGCCCAATCCACAAATCTTTTTCCTTCTACCCTTATTCAAATTCCTCTATTCCATAACATTATTTTTCTTCTAAATTTTCTTTTGTCTCCAAAAATGGAGAGTGGGTGATTACCCTGCTATTCCCAAAAAATCTTCCTTAAGAAGCTCACTCTCTGAGTTCTCACAGGATTCTAAAAAAAACAAAAAGAAGAAAGAAAGCAAAATGCAAAAAGACTCTCCTTCCAAAAGGAAAAATCTTGATTTGATTTAACTTCAATTTTCAATTTTCGCTCAACTCAAAAAAACCAATTTTTAAAGCGTTAAAAAGATCATTATAAAGTAGAAACTTGCCTAAAATTACCCCTAACCCCTAGGTATACCTTATGGGCTTTAGGAAACCCTATTAAACTACCCCTAGGTGTTCATTTAACCCATTTTAAACCCCTCTGAAGTTTATTTTCGGGTCAAACATAAGTTGACCACCCCAAATATTATATTCCCAAAATATTATTGACAACACATTATTTTATTTAAGATTAATTACAATTAAACACTTTCCCACCAAGAGACAAAATAAAAATATTTAAATTTAAATACACACGTGTCAAGTGACACTAATAAAATACTTTTACAAAAATAAAACACGAAATTGTCTCTTGAGGTTTTTACACATTAAAATTTAATTAACACTTAACACTCATGCAACATATACTGTTACGAATAAAATACAACACAAACGGGGTGTTGTCTCTCCAAATAGACAAACCCTGACTTTACGAACATACATAAGTCTAGGTTTGATTCTCCGTAATTTTCCATGGTCACATGGTAAATTTCCTGCGCATCTCAATTTACACATTAGTACTTCCAAATATCCAAATATAATATAATTCAATATAACAATGCACATCATCAGTAGCATACAATTTTCATCTGCACAGATCAAATACAACTTTTACCAAGCAATTTCACATAAGCAATTTTCATCCCAATTCACATAAACTAAACATACATCATAGTTCTATATTCAGAATAAAGTCCTGCAAATTCAATATCGACATCTATCATTGCAATATCATTCTATCTAATAATCATGTAGTGTTCTATCTCAAAAAGCATGTAAGTAAATCATCAAATCATAGCAATGTTATCCAAATCCTGAAATCATATAAGTTCTAAGTCTCAAAATGCATCAAAATAAAGTATCCATAATAGTCTAAAATATAAAATCCACTGAATGTCAGACTGAGTCGAGGTGAGGCCTCACATGCCACACCTCTTCGGCATGCCCATTGCACACCAAGGTACAATTGCTAGCATATAATTATTGAAAAGAGAAAAATGACATTTATTGCATTAATTTGGTAACTAAATATAGGATTTAGATGGAATGGAATAGAATGCTTTTGATTTAGATAAAATTAAATAGTAAGTATGATTTTTTTCATAAATGATAATGAATGAATAGTACAGTTTTATTATTGGATTAATTGTCAATTGATGAAGATATTGAAGTTGATGTGTCTTAGAATTTGGAAATACACTAAATAGTCCTATTTGTGGATGAGAATTAAAACAATCCCTTTTTATACGTGTTCAATTGAATTTGGTGTTCTAGATTAGGTTTGTAGATGTGACCTTGCTTTGTAGCTACAAAGTCAAACTCTATTGGCTTTAGGATTTTATCTTGTCTATTCTCTCAAAAGTAAATTGCTAAATGATTTTATTGCACTCTCAAGGTTTTTATATCAATTTGAAAATAATTAAATATTTTAACAATCAACAAATTGAAAATATTTGGATAAAGTGAATATCACTAGATAACTAGTTCAAATTGACACCTCTTGGGAACCCCCTCTTCATGGTTGCATCAAGTTAAACTTTGATGGGGCTTCTAAGGGTGACCTTGGGATGACAAGTGGTGGTAGCATTATATCATGATATGAAGGGGGACTAATTGTAACTTATTGTGGAGGGTTGGGTTTCAAGACAAATAACAAATATAAAGCCTTTGTTTCTTTTTTGGGTATGAATTTAGCTACCTCTCTAGCTATTTGAAATCTACATATTGAAGGTAATTTAAAAATTATTATCGAAGCTATTTTCTGTAGTTCTTCATACTTACTGAGAAGAGAATAAGGTGATAAATGCTCTAGACAATGAGGGAATTAAATTGTATCATCAAAATTATTGATATAAGGTTAATGATATCCCTAACTTTATACCTTATATAATTCAAAATGATAACATTTAATAAGATTTTTGACAAGAGGGGGATCAAGATTCATTTTGTTTATTAGGTAATCTTAGGGATTTGATGTACATATATATTGATTTGACAGTTGTTACGATTTATAGTGGTTCGGCAATCGCCTACATTCACTCTCAAGCAGGGAAATCTTGTATATTAACCAATATCCAGTCTCACAGTACATCTTACATGGACTGGACACAGTCCTTTATATAAACATATTCAACCAAGAAGTGAAGAGATGAGGAATGTGAATGGTCATAAGACTGTTGAGCTTCACATTCCTTACAAATTCTTCTCATCATAAGAAATTTCAATCAAATAATAACATCGTAACATCAAAAGTGTCTTTGGAAAACTCACCATAAAATAGGCCAGGTTGTGTAACAGAAAAGCATGAGCTCTACGCTTCTTTGCTAATTGCCAAAGCATGGTCTTTCTACGCAGATTCATTTATTTAACTACAAAGTATAAATATGACATATTTATCAATTAGATTTTGAGACCCACATTATTATTTTTTAAGAAAAATATGATTCAATATAGAAGTCAAAGCTTTTTGCAATCGGGAAAGTACAGGAAACTTGCAAAAAAGGTAGATTTTGAATAAGAAAAGCTTAGATCTCTCCAGAATGATGTTTTATAGATCTTCCAAAAAAAAGAAGAGTTCTATGATGGTTCTCTCATGGGTTTTTGTATCATGTCTTTTTTTTTTCCTCGTTTTAACTTCTATTTCGCTCACTTTATTGCAAGCATAGCATGAGTCTCTTAGTAATAAAACTTGACTATCTTCTCGGTTCAAAGGTTTTGTTTCAGTTATAATTGGATCCTTGTAAGTGGATGTATAGTTTTAAGCTATCATTTATCCATCGAGACCTTCGTTACACAAACAACATCATGCCCTACCAATTGAACTCATGTACTACACAAATTTATGTAAAAAATAGAGCAGATTTTCCCTAGCCAGCTTGCCACACCTCTTCGGCATGCCCATTGCACACCAAGGTACAATTGCTAGCATATAATTATTGAAAAGAGAAAAATGACATTTTTTGTATTAATTTGGTAACTAAATATAGGATTTAGATGGAATGGAATAGAATGCTTTTGATTTAGATAAAATTAAATAGTAAGTATGATTTTTTTCATAAATGATAATGAATGAATAGTAGAGTTTTATTATTGGATTAATTGTCAATTGATGAAGATATTGAAGTTGATGTGTCTTAGAATTTGGAAATACACTAAATAGTCCTATTTGTGGATGAGAATTAAAACAATCCCTTTTTATTCGTGTTCAATTGAATTTGGTGTTCTAGATTAGGTTTGTAGATGTGACCTTGCTTTGTAGCTACAAAGTCAAACTCTATTGGCTTTAGGATTTTATCTTGTCTATTCTCTCAAAAGTAAATTGCTAAATGATTTTATTGCACTCTCAAGGTTTTTATATCAAGTTGAAAATAATTAAATATTTTAAGAATCAACAAATTGAAAATGTTTGGATAAAGTGAATATCACTAGATAACTAGTTCAAATTGACACCTCTTGGGAACCCCCTCTTCATGGTTGCATCAAGTTAAACTTTGATGGGGCTTCTAAGGGTGACCTTGGGATGACAAGTGGTGGTAGCATTATATCATGATATGAAGGGGGACTAATTGTAACTTATTGTGGAGGGTTGGGTTTCAAGACAAATAACAAATATAAAGCCTTTGTTTCTTTTTTGGGTATGAATTTACCTACCTCTCTAGCTATTTGAAATCTACATATTGAAGGTAATTTAAAAATTATTATCGAAGCTATTTTCTATAGTTTTTCATACTTACTGAGAAGATAATAAGGTGATAAATGCTCTAGACAATGAGGGAATTAAATTGTATCATCAAAATTATTGATATAAGGTTAATGATATCCCTAACTTTATACCTTATATAATTCAAAATGATAACATTTAATAAGATTTTTGACAAGAGGGGGATCAAGATTCATTTTGTTTATTAGGTAATCTTAGGGATTTGATGTACATATATATTGATTTGACAGTTGTTACGATTTATAGTGGTTCGGCAATCACCTACATCCACTCTCAAGCAGGGAAATCTTGTATATTAACCAATATCCAGTCTCACAGTACATCTTACATGGACTGAACACAATCCTTTATATAAACATATTCAACCAAGAAGTGAAGAGATGAGGAATGTGAATGGTCATATGACTGTTGAGCTTCGCATTCCTTACAAATTCTTCTCATCATAAGAATTTTCAATCAAATAATAACATCGTAACATCAAAAGCGTCTTTGGAAAACTCACCATAAAATAGGCCAGGTTGTGTAACAGAAAAGCGTGAGCTCTACGCTTCTTTGCTAATTGCCAAAGGATGGTCTTTCTGCGCAGATTCATTTATTTAACTACAAATGATAAATATGACATATTTATCAATTAGATTTTGAGACCCACATTATTATTTTTTAAGAAAAATATGATTCAATCTAGAAGTCAAAGCTTTTTGCAATCGGGAAAGTACAGGAAACTTGCAAAAAAGGTAGATTTTGAATAAGAAAAGCTTAGATCTCTCCAGAATGATGTTTTATAGATCTTCCAAAAAAAAGAAGAGTTCTATGATGGTTCTCTCATGGGTTTTTGTATCATGTCTTTTTTTTTTCCTCGTTTTAACTTCTATTTCGCTCACTTTATTGCAAGCATAGCATGAGTCTCTTAGTAATAAAACTTGACTATCTTCTCGGTTCAAAGGTTTTGTTTCAGTTATAATTGGATCCTTGTAAGTGGATGTATAGTTTTAAGCTATCATTTATCCATCGAGACCTTCGTTACACAAACAACATCATGCCCTACCAATTGAACTCATGTACTACACAAATTTATGTAAAAAATAGAGCAGATTTTCCCTAGCCAGCTTGCCACACCTCTTCGGCATGCCCATTGCACACCAAGGTACAATTGCTAGCATATAATTATTGAAAAGAGAAAAATGACATTTTTGTATTAATTTGGTAATTAAATATAGGATTTAGATGGAATGGAATAGAATGCTTTTGATTTAGATAAAATTAAATAGTAAGTATGATTTTTTTCATAAATGATAATGAATGAATAGTAGAGTTTTATTATTGGATTAATTGTCAATTGATGAAGATATTGAAGTTGATGTGTCTTAGAATTTGGAAATACACTAAATAGTCCTATTTGTGGATGAGAATTAAAACAATCCCTTTTTATTCGTGTTCAATTGAATTTGGTGTTCTAGATTAGGTTTGTAGATGTGACCTTGCTTTGTAGCTACAAAGTCAAACTCTATTGGCTTTAGGATTTTATCTTGTCTGTTCTCTCAAAAGTAAATTGCTAAATGATTTTATTGCACTCTCAAGGTTTTTATATCAAGTTGAAAATAATTAAATATTTTAAGAATCAACAAATTGAAAATGTTTGGATAAAGTGAATATCACTAGATAACTAGTTCAAATTGACACCTCTTGGGAACCCCCTCTTCATGGTTGCATCAAGTTAAACTTTGATGGGGCTTCTAAGGGTGACCTTGGGATGACAAGTGGTGGTAGCATTATATCATGATATGAAGGAGGACTAATTGTAACTTATTGTGGAGGGTTGGGTTTCAAGACAAATAACAAATATAAAGCCTTTGTTTCTTTTTTGGGTATGAATTTAGCTACCTCTCTAGCTATTTGAAATCTACATATTGAAGGTAATTTAAAAATTATTATCGAAGCTATTTTCTATAGTTCTTCATACTTACTGAGGAGAGAATAAGGTGATAAATGCTCTAGACAATGAGGGAATTAAATTGTATCATCAAAATTATTGATATAAGGTTAATGATATCCCTAACTTTATACCTTATATAATTCAAAATGATAACATTTAATAAGATTTTTGACAAGAGGGGGATCAAGATTCATTTTGTTTATTAGGTAATCTTAGGGATTTGATTTACATATATATTGATTTGACAGTTGTTACTATCAATTAGCAAACCTGTGAAAGAAATGCCAAATAGGTGGCTCTTGAGTACACTTTGTTACTTCATAATGATGGAATTCACACAACACTCTACATGTTTATTGTTATGAAGATGAAATTTGAAATTTATATAATATTTATGTGTGATTTCTCTTATTATTGCATATTGATGAAAAAGTTGGTTTCTCTCAAAAGAACAAATGCATTCTTAATAGGATATCTCTACCATATTCCAATCTCTAGAATGTTATCTCTATTATGATGTGAATCTAATGATGGGTGGGGGAAGTTTCCAAGAAGAGCCCAACTCCCATGAAAAAAATTTAAATGATAAAACCCTATGGTATACCTACAAAGAAGGAGGTAGTACTCCTTATTTGGAATTATTGAATCGATTTGACCAAATTCTCTCTATCTAATTTATGAAGTACTAGAAGAGAAGTTAGATTCAAATTAGAATTAGCTCCAAGGTTGTGGAGGAAGGGGCTAAAAATTGAAGAGAAAACTCATGGATGAGAAATGTGTTAATCATTTTCTAAATCATTGTGAAGGTGTCATCAACTTGAAAATAGTTTCATAGGGATGAATTTGCCTCACCTTGAGACTAAGACAGTTATGAAGTAATTTAGATTAGAGGGTCGATTTAAATGTATGTTTTATTGTCACTTGATTTTTCATGACATAAGGTTATATTGAGTTTTTCCTTTCCCTATTGACCACATTAGAAAACTCTATGGAGGAAGACAAAAAAATTTCAACTGAAATACACTATTAGGCTTGTAATTCTCCTTCACTAAGGGCTAATTCTTCTTTTATACTAGTTTCACTTGGGTTTTTATCTCAACAAACCTAATTTATCCTACTTAGTTGATAGTGCCCTAAAGAATGTTCCTTAGGAAATGAGAAAAAAATATGTTGCTTACTCAGCAAAGGATACCCTTGTTTCTTTAAATACTCTACACCATGCAATATTTGGTTGGATATGTAGACACCCTAGATCTAGGATCTTCTATTAATGGAAGAAAAAGAGAGATCCTAGATATTAAAAAAATATTCTATTTTATCAAAGGATGCAAATATATAATGATATGAATAGATTGAGAAAAGAAAAGAAACTTCTTCACAATATAAACTAGGTGTTGGAATCAAGAAACGCTGAGAGGTGGGGGGGGGGGGTGAATCAATGTTCTTTAAATTTTAACTTTAATATCTTCTTTCAACCACTGAATGCATTTAATCAAAAGAAAGATGCAAGAACACAAAACAAAAGTGGAGTATGAATCCATCCCTTTCACATATTTCCATTGTAAAAAAGTGGGTCATTGGGCTAGGCAGTATCCGTCTAAGCCAAAGAAGGAATGGAGAAAGAGGAATGAAATTCCTCTCTTAGAGAAGATGGATGCCCTTCCCGCAGAGACTCCTTTGAAATATTTGAGCAATGATTGGGATGGATCTATTAATCCCTCTATTCCTACCCCAATTATGGGGGATGGGGTTCCTACTATCCGTGACCCAAACCCCTCGCCCCTTGAGGAGAATATTGTTGAATCCCCTACTGTGGATACCCCCTGTGAAGAAAAGATTATTATAAATGCTATTGGATATGTCCAAGATATTCCCATTCAAGTGGTTTTTTATATGGATAACTCTATTGAGGCAAAACCCTTGACCTCTCCCATGCTAGAATCATCGCTAGAGGACTTTGGTCCTTTTATTGAGGTCAAACCCAA
The DNA here is from genome assembly GCF_030272615.1 of Cryptomeria japonica. Taxonomy (NCBI): domain Eukaryota; kingdom Viridiplantae; phylum Streptophyta; class Pinopsida; order Cupressales; family Cupressaceae; genus Cryptomeria; species Cryptomeria japonica. The sequence goes on along the minus strand of NC_081411.1, from coordinate 569,619,528 downwards.
AAATAGAAGAAGGAACTCCCCTATTGGCCAAAATACTCTAGTCTTAGGGGAGTCTTAACTAGAAACAAACAAAAAGTGGATTGTGGGTCAGATTCAAGTGGGGTGGGGAGGCCACCCAATGTGGTTAGTAGAGATAGGCAAAGTCGGGTTTTCATTGCAGATGAAGCCCGAAGAATGTTACCAAAAATGGGGATGGGATCCCCCTCTCTTACTAAATGACATTTATCTCATGAAATATAAGGGGTTTAAATCACCCCCACAAGCATGACCTGCTATCCAACTTGGTTAGAGATCACAAGCCATATATTTTCCTTGTGCAAGAAACTAGAATGCCTGGTAGCAAAGTGGAAAAAATTAAATTGGTGATCTTTGGAGATTATGGTGTTCACTGTGTGGATGCAGATGGTGCTTCAAGAGGTATCACCACTCTCTGGAATCTAAGACTGCTATGTGGTAAGGTGGTTCTCTCTTCTCCTAATCACATTGCTACTAGATTCTTAACTCTTAAAGATGGATCCTCCTAGTTTATTTCTAACATCTATTCCCCTAATGGGAGATCTGCTAGGAAATCTCTCTAGTCTTTCATTTGCCATGCTAGATCGCTCTTCCCTAATGAGAAATGGGTTCTTCTGGGTGATTTCAACACCCCACTCTTAAATTTGGAGAAATCTGGGGGCATGCTTATCCTTATTGATAGTAGACAAGACTTGGCTGACATGATCAACTCTTTGAGCCTATTGGACCTGGATGTTATTGGTGCTAAGTTCACCTGGTCCAACATACGTAATGGGGAGGATCTCATTGAGGTTAAGCTGGATAGGGGCCTTGTCTCTCCTGATTGGATTCAAAATGCTTCCTATAGACTCCATGCCTAGCCTTGTGTTGGATCAAATCACTTCCCTATTTGCCTTTCGGTGACTCCATTGTCTGGAAGAAAGGCGTACCCCTTCAGATTTTAGAAAATGTGGCTGATGGCCCCTGACATCTAAGATAAAATTATGGAGTGGTGGAATATTGATATCCAGGGTATGGCCATGTTTCATATAGCCAAGAATCTATCCAATGTCAAGTCCAATATTCAACGTTGGAACAAGTCCTCTTTTGGTAATATCTTCAAAATTAAAGATAAGCTCAAACTATATCTTGAGGAGGTTCAAAAGAATACCCAAGTCTTTGGGTTTGATAAAGATGTCTCAAATAAAGAAATTGATATTTTGACTAAATTGCATGATATTATTTCCAAAGAGGAGGAATTCTGGAAACAGAGATCTAGAGCTTTATGGCTTAAAAGTGGTGACAAAAAAACTAAGTTCTTTCATATGATGACTCTTAAGCACAGGGCTGCTAATAGAATAAATAAAATTTAGGTTGGCAAGAGATGGGTTGATAAGCATGAAGAGATTTTCTAGGAAGTCATCGTTTATTTCTCTAATCTCCTTTCGGTGGATGATCCTCTTGACGCTCTAGCCCAAAATGAGATCTTGCAGGAGCTTCCCATCATTGTCTCTTAGGATATGAACTTGGAGCTTAATAGAATCACTTCTCTTGATGAAGTGCATAATGCGGTCTTCTCTTTTGAAGGTAAAAAAGTCCCTAGCCCTGATGGCTTCCCTCTTTTTTTTTTCAAAAATTTTGGCAGATTATTTGCTCTGATGTGGTCGCTACAGCTCAAGAGTTTTTTGGATCCCGCTCTCTCCTAAAGGAATTGAATGCCATCTTATTTGTCCTCATCCCCAAGAAACCTGATTCCTGCTCTTTTCAGGATTTTAGACCTATTAGTCTTTGCAATTCTATTTATAAAATTTTCATTAAAATCCTGGTGCTCAGTCTTAAGAATTTCATCCCTTCTTTAATTTCAATACATCAAAATGGGTCTGTTCCTAGGAGATAGATCCTAGATTCCGTTATTGTGGTGCATGAGAACATCCACTCCTTATCTATCAATAAAAAACCTGGCTTTTTTATGAAATTGGACCTATTGAAAGCTTTTGATAGAGTCAACTAGAGTTTTATTCTCTAAATCCTTAGGGCGTTTGGATTGAGAGATAACTTCATCCAGATTATTGAACAATGTGTGTCCTTCCCCAAATTTTCAGTCTTGACTAATGGATCTGCCTTTGGTTTCTTCTCCATGTCAAGGGGCATTAGACAAGGGGATCCTCTATCTCCTTTCCTTCTAGTTCGGATGAGTGAAGTTGGGACCTCTCGCCAAAATAGATCAAAGATCTTCATAGTCGAATGAAAAGGAGAAGAAGCCACTAGTCATAGCAACAACATCAATTTGTCCCTTACCTTTCCATTTTCTAGACACCTAGGATCTAACAACCTCAATATTAAGACGTGGTCCAACAAATTTACCCACCAAGACTAAGTTCATGTGAGCCATATTTTGATCCACAATACAGCTTGGGATAGAGATGGAGCAAGCGCCAGAATCCCGGTCAACTTTATGTGGTACCAGCAAAATGGCCTTACCCTTAAGCTTAGTTGCAAATAAAGAAGCCCATTACTTGTTGCATTCCACAAATGGAATCTTATTATTGGGGCCCTCACCAACACCAGGTTTGTCAAAGATGGCAGATTTACCATTGGCAGTATTATGCATGGTACCACCATCCCATGTATCATTTGAGGTCACATCCAAGGGATCAGGAACCGATTCAGTGGGGAAAGTCATGGGGGAATCCCCTGGACTCCTAGCACTAGAGCCATTCAAATTCAAACCTGAACCTGCTCCCGCATCAACTCCTGCTCATGCTCCTGGAAAGTGCACCATCTCCCTTGACTATTTCATTTGCTGCTCATTGATAGTGAGTTCATTTGAAACAATTTATGTTGTCCTAAATCTCATAAAGTAGATTGTTATAAACCACCATGTTACTAGATTTAGAGGACTTGTTGATAGGAATGTATTCATGAGAAGAACCATTCAACTTATCTTTCTCATCACTACAAAATGGCAGAGTAACAAGGCTGATTAGTTTTTGGCAAAATGTACATTTAGATGGTTTAGGGTATAGAAACCCATCAAGAGCCTCATCTAGTTCATCCTTACTAAACTCATAATCCGAGCCTCATCTAGGAATGAAAGTCTTGCAAATAAAGATCCGACATTTTTGAAATGAAGAATGTAAACAAAACTTAAAACACATAATGCAATGAATAAAAACTCTTTTTTAAAAAAAAAATTATGCTTTTGAATGAAAAGAAAAATGCAATAGCTAGATCTAACTAAGAAATGAAAATTTAAAGAGGATTGGATTCATGTCAGGTCTACCAAGATGTGATGCATAAAAATGGAACCAAGTAACTTGGACCTAATCTCACTCTCATGCACACAAGTGGAATACGAAAGAGCCTAGGGAGATATCTCACTTTGACTACTTCTTGTAGGGAAGAGACAGTCAAGGAATATCTTGTAGGGTTTCTATTCCTTTGATGTAAATGAGGAGTAGATATGCAAAATGTAATGCAACAATCAACTAAACTATGAGATGATAAACAAAGCACAATAAAATGAAAATGCAAATTTTGTGCAAACTAAAATGGAAAGATAGAAAAGAGAGCTAGAAATGGATTCAGAGGTGCACCTACTGCTGAAACTATTGCAAAATTGGAAGATCCTAGGGCACTGGGCACCCCTGTCCCTCTACTGATAGGAAGTTGATCTTCTGAATCTAATGTCCTAAGGGTCTGATATGCAGATCTCGCACCTGAAATTGCAAAACCCTGGGGACCAAGGTGCCATGCCTTGGTCCTATCCCAGGGTGCCACACCCCTCTCCCTGAGATTTGACATCATATTTTGGCCCTAAGAATGTCTCTATGTCTTCTGTCAGTCCCTAAATTCGTGCATCCACTAGATTCCTGTACCCACACCTGCAACTTGAAAAAGTGTGTCTAGGTGGCTATATAGCATTTTGCCTTAGTCAAATCCCTTGTTTTGGTGATTTCCACATCCACAAATAGCTGATAATGTAACAAAAATGTGTGTGCAAGAATCTTGTGTGTATGAAAGATCATAAATGAATAATAAAGTAAAACTAAAGTTCTACCCTACGCTTTGGAGAACAAACCCTAAATTATTATAAATGTAAATTTCAATGCTAAAATGGATCTAAAGCATGAATACAATGTTAGATAGATTTGATGCCGTGAGTAAACTGAGAGGGGGGGTGAATTAGTTTACCATCAGAAATTAGAACTTATGCATATCAAAACCATTAAATCAGAGCATAAAGAACCAACACAATGAAGAATAGAACATGAAAGAACATTACAGACAACACCAATATTTTGACGTGGAAAACCTAGTAAAGGGAAAAACCATGGTGGAAAACCCTACCCACAATTAGATGAATACTCTACAGTAGTATTGTGAACAATTACAATGGGGTCTACACTTGCAAAAAGGCCAACATCCTAGAGTGCATTCCTCATCACAAAAAGAAGTCTCACTGACTTACAAAAATATCGGACTACAATCCAGAAAGAATGAACTATGAAAGTAGCATCTCCTAATGCTTAATATAGTTCCGGTTAAGCACAAATGTCTACCCTACAATACAAAAACCTTCATCGAATGATATATAATTTATTTGCACCTAAAATTTCCTTTGAAAATGCATACATAACCATCCATCCCATCAATATCCAAATTTCATGAATAAGTCACCTATAAATACAAATCATCAACCTTATTGAAAAGGTCGGCTAAACCCTAAACCCATAAACCCATAATAACAAAAATTATATTACACAGTATCACTGGACCAATATTATGATTTACATTATATAGCATGGACCTAAATCAAGTAACCAAATAATTTCATCCGTCAGAAATTCCGCTAAGACCAAAATCTAACATGCTTCACCAGCCAATAGAAACCCTTAGTGAAGTAACACATAAAGTCTAATCGGATCCAAATAGGATCACCATAATAGCACACCAGTCAATGCAAAGTCACCAAACACTCAGAATATGATCAAGAATCACCTTTAGCATGATAGAAACTAATTCCATAAGCCGGACCAAGATCGTCTGACCAAAATACCAAATATCACATACCGGTAAAACTAATTGGGAAAGCTAGAAGCTAGCCGCTATCGATAAATACCAAAAGAAATAACAACCAAAGTACCAAATCATGAACCAATACAATATAAAAAGAATATAACCATCCAGAGTAAGGATGCAAAACCGATTCCAGAGATCTAATCATACCATATTAGAATCATAGCCAAAACCAAGATGATGACCAAGACTAACCGAGATAGGTCCAACCGGGATAGTCCCCAACTGAGATACAATGTTGATATCAATGACAACACTTAACCAAATCTAGCATATTTCCAACAATCTCTGCCTTTGGCATTGATGGCAACACTGAATGTGAAAAACATCCAAGTGCTAAGGAATGCCAACAATCTCCCTCAAAGATATGATTTATTTTCACATGAATACCTCCTCTCCCCCTTTGACATCAATGACAAAGGACAAATACCAGATCAAATATACCGAACCAAATAGCTGACTACTCCCCCTGAGTAGTAGCATCATCTCATCAACTCGGATTAAAGAAAATATCTGATAAGCTTATCGGATTGATGCATTCCTGCATCTGTAAGTCTCTTTTGGAGGTTTGGTAACCCCCTACTGATCTCTGAGATATCCAAAAGTATCTTTAGGTAATGGTTTAGTTAGAATATCCATAATCTGCTCCTTAGTAGGCACATAAACCAATCTGACTTCCTTTTCTTCCACCTTTTCCTTCAAGAAATTTTACCTTATAGAAATGTGTTTTGATTTGGAATGAAATACCGGATTCTTTAACATATCAATAGCAATAGTATTATCACAGTGAATAACAATAGGCTCATCATAACTTACCCTTATATTTTTTAACATTTGTTTCATCCATAAAATCTGAGTACAGTTGGTAGCAGCAGCTACATAGTCCACTTCACCAGTAGATAATGAATTGCATGATTGTTTCTTTCTAAGCAATGAAACCAACTTATTCCCAAGAAAGAATGTGTTGTTCTCAATTTCTAATCTCCTTATCTTCTCTATAAGAATTTTCAAGCCTCTGTCACATATTGAGAGAACAAGAAAATAGAAGTCCAAGACAACATTTAACAAGGTTTATAGAAAAACCTTCTACACTTCAAGCTTATACTAAGCTTAGGTGGGTATACCATTTGTGAACACTTTTCACAATTATGACAGAAGATTCATAGAAAACTAGTGTCAACTTCTACAAACCCTTATCACCTTAAACATAACTAAACATAAAGGAAAGATTCATAATCATTTTCAGTTTTGATCTCCAAGAAGGTTATAAAACTTAGCAAACTATACCAGTGCCTTATCCCAGGCTTCAGAGTCACCTAAGACTAGATAAGAACTCTAAATAGGAAATCCACATACATTTCATCACTTTGACTTCACCAAATTTATATATGCTTGACATATATAAATTCTACCTTTGTGCTAAACCCAGTTATCAAATTCAAGCAGAATTACTGGTTACTAACAGAAAGATTTTAAGTATATTTTGTGTGTGTGAAAAAGTGGTCTGTAAGCTGCAAGCACAACACTTCAATTAAGTCATTATATGCATGGTTAGTAATCAATAATCAATAAGTAAAAATAACCATAACAAAGCGACTAATTGCCTTCTAAAAGATGCAAGTATAAGGTTACTCTCAGATTGTTATAAGCAATATCAGTGACTAGACTACACCAAGACGAAGGATTTGATCTATATGATATTAACTATATGGATGTGAGATGGATGAATAATTCAAGCAAAAATCAATTCAAACAATAATGGATGTAAGCAATAATGGATGAAAAACGGATGCAAATAATCTATAAAGCACAATAATCTTCAATGACTCCAGAGCGAAATTAGCGTGATAATAATCTCCAAGCGTGTTCTCAAAAATCTCTAGGGTAAATTGGAATGAGAGCTGAACACTGAATTTATAGAGAATTACCAAGAGTAAAGCTCAATTTAGAATTAATTGAAAATAATTGAGAAATTAAGTTTAGTTAACTTTGAGATAGATTCTGATTATAGCTCAATTTAAATGCATTCAAATTAGAAGTCCAAGTTGCATTGGAAATAACAATAAATTAATTCCATATATTTATGATAAAAATAGATAATTCATTTATTTATTCAAGAAAAGAGTCTTTTCAATGCAACTGAACTTCTTTTTCTGAAAAGCTTTGAGTTCCCATTTTAGAGAATAATTCAATAATTCAATTTAATTGCTTTTCTGATTTCAAGTTCTAAATTTGGAAAAAGAAATAATATCTCAAGTTTGATTTCTCTCTCAATTCAATTCTTTTATTTAATTTTTAATTCAACTCTTTGTTTGTGATTAATTCCTCTTTTGTAATAAATTAATTCCTTTTGCATGATTAAATGGCAATTTTATTAATTAATTAAATATGCAAGGATATTTAATAAATTAAAATGGGATAATTGATCAAAATGATGATTAAAGAATCAATAATATGCTCAAGGTTGATTTAAATGCCTTTGGTTAGGACCTTGGTGATGCTGTCGAGATTAGGGGCCCATGGTTTAGATGACCATTTTTAGGGTATTACATTTGCCCCTCTTTGAATTAATGTGTGAGCAACGCGTTGGTTCAAAGAATGTGTGACGTCTAGGAGATGCCAGTTCTAAACTTGAATGATCACGAACTAGATGAAGAGCAAGGTGTTTAGCTTGATTCGAAGCGACAAAGTTGAATGAAGTCTGATTAAAGCGATACTGATCCCAAACTTGATTGAACTGAGGAACGATAGAAACAAAAGATACCGAACTTGAACTTGATTGATCAAGAAGTGGATCTTTCTGATCTAGAACTTGATTGAACTTAGATGCAGTGAGTGATGATAAAAATCGATCTTGAACTTGAATGATAAAGACACAATGAAGATAAACTGTTCAGCTTGATCAAGAAACAAATACTAAACACCTGCTTAGATTGAGTGTGATCAAAGATTCTCTTTAAACTTTTGATTGAGTTTAAACAAATAAACAACTTGATTTGAAGTGATGAAACTGATTGACGTTAAGAGATTAGTTTAGATGAAGGACAAATATTAGCTTGATTTGAAGTGATGAAACTGATATGCCCCTAGCGATTGATTCAATTCAGATGATCGAGAGATCTCAACTTGATCTGAAGCAATGAAGCTGAGATGCCCCTTAGCAATAAGAATTGATTTTCTTTAGTTAAAAAAAAAATTTTGCTCGACTTTTGATGAAGATTTGAAAAATTTCTTGACTTGTGAGATGTGAGGTCATAAGGTCCTGAGTATGCCCCCTTGGGAACAAAATTGAAAGATAGCAAGGGTACATGATAGGCAATTGTGTGGCAATAATAAGTTGTTTGAGCACAAATTGAGTTAGAGGAATATTTGAAGAATTCGACTTTGATTGATGAGTTAAGCGCAGAGTTGATCAAAAAGTTGATGTGTAGAATTGAAATTGATATTCAGATTCATTGTTAAAATTGAGCGCAATTGGAAGAAAAAAATGAGCATTTTGATGAAAAGAGCTCTAAGCAGTCCAAATTGTGATATTGACTAGCAAAGTGATCTCGAATTTTGATTTCGATCCCAAAAAATGGAATCAGAGCAGTCAAATTAGCTAAGGATATAATTTTCATGTCCATTGGAGCAAGTTAACTAATTAGGTTTTTGGCTATATATGGGACGAAAGTGTCATTTTCAAATTATTTTAACCCTCCAAGTTTGAAAACTCAAAAATCCTTCTGCGAAGAAAATGGTGGTCCCTACTTGTTAGCAGATTCAAGTGCCAAAGAAGACATAATCAACCCTGAAACTATGAGCCAGTGGTAAGTGATCAATCTTAAACCTCTCTATGTTTTCAATTTTGATTTTTTTCTGCTTATTTTTCAAGTTTTTCGTATGTGTGGGGTCGCGTTTCACATTTTATCATGCGAGACAAGATCCTGTCTCGTATGAGTAACTGGTAAAATTTATTTTGTCATTTAGGGTCATTAGAATTATCGTTCGGGATGCACCCTCGTATCGTACGACAGGTCTGTTAAAAGACCATTTTGTCGTGTGAAAGCCAATAGTTTGTCGTTTGAGGCTGTTTTGTTGTGTGAGAGCTATTCCTTGCTCGTATGAAATGCTGCTTATCTATGTGTTGTTGTTCGGGAAACAGTGAACATTTTTGAAGGTCTTAACATGAAATTTTGTTTTTGCATTTGAGTTAGTTGGATTTGCGTGATGTTTTACTTCTCTTGTAGGCTCATTTGGAATGTTTTCTGATGCTTCGTTGTTGGGTTTTTGCAGGTTCGATTACCTCTTGTGTTGTTTAGATATGTATATCCTCCTACTATGGCATTAGTGCGAGATTTATCTGAGGTTGAGCAGGCTCATATTGATTTGTGCAGCTTGACTCATTTGTTGAGATTATCCGATATCTATGTGAACCACAGGATGCTCATAGCATTGGTTGAGCGGTTTCATTCAGAGCATAATATGTTTCATCTGCCAGTGGGGGAGTCGAGGATCACTCCTGAGGATGTATACAGGATCCTCTATATCCCTTTTGTTGGGGATAAGGTGGATTATGATTCAAGGCACCTTCGAGGATTGCAGGCAATCAGGCATGTCTTTGGTGATCCTGACATTTTGACGTGGTCCATGAGTTGGGATATTCTTATGAGCAACTACAGTGAGGATTATCCTCTGGCATGCATCCTAGCAGGATTCATAGGTTGTTTTCTTATGCCAGACAGAGGGCAGCAGGGCTTCCAGTGCTGATGGGGTCGGATGCTAGAGAGGTTGATAGAGACCCCTCAGAGACTTGGCTAGGGATCTTGTTTATTGGCCTACATGTATCAAGAGATGCATGAGATCGTGTATAGAGATGGGTGGAGCATCGCTACTAGGGTATATATTTTGCAGGTGTGGGCTTGGGAGCACCTTCCCATTTGTTGGCCCATAGTAGATGACAGTAGAGAGCTTGGGCAACCAATCATTTATAGGTATGCTAGATATATTACATAGCCCCATCTGAGCAAGACAGATTTTTGGAGACGACAGCTCGATGACCTGATAGCTATCGTATGGAGACCATATAGAGGTTTGGAGCCATGGGATGACTGGCAGCTAGTTTGCAAGGACCTATTTGTTACACGCCCACTGATCGGGAGGTCACAGACCATTGTGTTGTGATTCATCATTTCTCGAGTGATGAGGCAGTATGGTTGGCCTTAGGGGATCTTGCAGGAGTACACAGCTTATGCTCGGTATGATGATGAGGAGAGATAGGGATGGTCCCCACAGTTGTCATATACATTGGTGATGTAGGAGCTGATTGGTTTACACTGCTTGAGTTGGGATTATATGGATGACGTAGCAGATGTGGGGGCATTGCCCCAGTATAGAGATTATTTTTAGCAACATCCATTCCCTCGATTCACAGATCTGTGTGAGCAGGCTCCTCGTATTGAGGATATTGAGGATGATTCCCCCATACCAGCACAGGGATAGGGATAGGGCCATAGGCAGGGCCAGAGGTAGGGATAGAGAGCCAAGGCTCTGAGGTGGATAGGTGGTGATCCTAGTGCTAGCAGCTACAGGGTGCCAGATGAGGGTGGACAGTAGTGGGGTGAGGGCGGATCCCTAGGAGGAGTGGGTGTGAGATTGGCTAGGATTGAGGAGGAGTGAGTAGCTCTGAGATAGGTCCGATAGCGGAGGGATGAGCAAGGTGGAGCTACAGGTGGAGGTGGAGGTGAGAAGCCTACAAGAGAGCAGGGGACAGACGCTGGATGGTCGATGAGGGCACGTCTTGCAGAGTTGCAGTCACAGTTGATAGTGGCTCAAACTCAGCTGGCGGAGCGGGACTGACAGCTTGCCGAGGAGAGGGCCGAGCATGATCGCCAGATCGCAGCACTGAGAGTAGAGATGAGAGCAGAGATAGAGCCCTTGTGATAGGAGGTCCTTCACTACACTAGTAGGGCAGCCTACTATGTTGTAGCATATAGTGTTACAGTTCCTGTTGCTCAGCAGGTGATACCCTACTCACAGTATATGGCATGATCAAAGGGAGCGTGGGCACCTTGTCAGGATCCCGAGCATCAGGCTCCTCCTCCTCCACCAAGCAATGAGGGAGAGGGTGCTAGTTATTTTTTTCTTGTTGTAGCCCGGATATTTTTTTGTAGACACACCCATTTTTTGTAGCCTATATGATTCTTGCTCCGATGGGAGTTTGTATATGTCATTTGACATTATTTTGTACTCTTATACTTGACATGATATATATACAAGATCTGATTTGACTTCATCATACTTGTGTTGATTCATTTATGAGATGTCTTTTATATTCTTTATTCTATATGTATGCGTGTCTTTTCAATATGAATGTATGTAATGGAAATGACCATGGATGTCTATTTTTGTTTCTTTTCATATGCAAATAAATGAATGAGTAATGAGTAATATGAGTAATGCAATGTTTCATTTTTTTATGCAATAAGATGAATGCAAATGAGTAAATAATGAAATATATGAATCTATATTAAATGTTATGTATGCAGCTAAACATCTCAAAACACAAGTACTCGATCAAAGAAATGATGATAAATAGACCGCTTAGCGTAAGAAATGATGATGCTTTCAACTCTCATTCAGAAGATAAAGATATTATTATCATACCAAAATCACTCTAAATTCACAAAAATGCAAAATGATATGCAAAACGATATGCAAAATGCATCCTAAACCTAGTCACTAGATTTAAAATACTTAGGACTAATCACTGAGCATAACGAACACAACAGGCAAGTTAGAGTTCCTTTCTTTTTCAATGTGCAATATTAATTATCTTGTCCGCAATGACCCCTTTTTTTGTTCATATCCTTGGACAGATTTCATAGGGACCCAAATTGCATCATAAATAGATTCCCTCAAAATAGACAAATAAATGATATGGACCTCCCTGTAGCATACAAATAAGCAGAGTCGAGGTATGTGAGGGGATTTCACATTGTTGTGAAGGATCTTATCATAGACACCCAGCTAATTTATATGTTTCTAGATCATTGGGATCATTCCTACAAGCAGAAAACAAAGAAAATATTATGCCCCCAATCCTTGCTCCTCTTAGTCACAATAGACTTCCTCGAGTTACTCAGAGGGATAATAATCAAAAACCAATATAAAAGATAGCACACAAAGAAAATTTTCATTCATAGCTCAAACTGTTTAGTGATTGTTTTCCATTATGTTGTTTTGCTTTTTTTTTTACTCAGTGATAAAAACTCTCTGGTAGTTAGGAGACAAGTGACTGACTCGGAGTGGACGACCAGGTTTCACTGACAGAAAGATGACTTGCTTGACACTGCTTAGGATATGTAATGTGCTCTGTTGAGTAGCCTAAGACTAGGATGCTGATCAGTTCAATTCATGAGGGTTCCAACGAACCAGGATGTCACAAAAGTGACTAAAAAATATGTACATGCGAAAGCAAAGATGCATGAAAGTGGGAAATGCCAATGTTGCGTTGATAGATGGAGCACTTGAGTACAAGAGGCACCTGTTTGCCAGGTTTTTACCCACTTGGTAGAGATTCATTTTTTTTACCAAGGTGCCTATTTACTAGGTTTTCACTAGGGCATTTTCTCTCTTTATATATATATATTTTTTTATGATTTTCCCTTTTTTTTTTTTGTATCTTTTTTATTTTTTCATTTTTTTTTTTAGGACTTTTTCCAACTGTACAAGTTGGTGGCACAGAGAATGCTAAGTGAAGAATTTATTCAAGTGGATGGTGTTAATTGGTTCATGGAGCTATTCTCCTTTTGAGTTTGAGAGTTGATAGGCACTAAAGCCGAATACTACAGTAACAATGTAGGGACCCAGCCAGTTGGGTTCAAACTTCCCTTTGTTATCTCAGAACTGTTGATTTTTTGAATTTTCTCTCAGAACTAGGTCACCAACCTAAAATTCTCTTTGTCTAACTTTCTTGTTATATCCTCTGGACATTCTCTTTGTCTACACTCTGAGATGATCAAATGCCACTTGTCGACGCTCATCCAGCAATTTGAGTTCTTGCAATCTAGATATTCTATGATCTTCATCAGTAACAAGACCATGCAAAGAAAATCTTAGAGATGGTATTTCTACTTCAATAGGTAGTACTGCTTTGGACCCATACAAAAAAGAGAAGGCGTAGCCCCAGTAGGTGTTCTGATACTTGTTCTGTAAGCCCATAGTGCAGGATTGAGCTGCAGATGCCAATCCTTCCTAGATTTGTTCACTGTTCTATGCAAAATAGTCAGTAGGTTTTTGTTAGATGCCTCAGCTTGTCCATTACCTTGAGGGTAATATACTGATGACCAGTGTTGCTTTATTTTGAATTTCTCACAAAGCTCGTCCAGATCTTTATTCTTAAACTGTCCTCCATTATCGGTCACGATGGACAAAGGTATCTCATACCTGCAAATGATATAGTTTAGGATGAACAAGGCGACTTGTTTACCGGTTGCTTTAATGAGCGGAACCACCTCTACCCACTTGGTGAAATACTTAGTGGTAGTTATGATGAATTTATGTCCTTTGGATGAAGCAGGATATATCTAACCAATAAGATCAAAGGCCCATTGCTGAAAAGGCCATTTTGTTATAAATGATATGAGGTCCCTTGCGGGGGCATGTATGAGATTTCCATGAAGCTGACATTTCTCACAAGTCTGAGCAAATTGGATGGCATCTTTTTCCATGTCTGGCCAGTAGTAGCCAGCCCATAGTAGTTTCCAAGATAAAGTAAGACCATTCGAATGAGATCCACAAATACCTTCATGGACTTCTGATAATGCATGTTTAGATTCTTCAGTTTCTAGACATCTAAGCAGTGTACCATCCAAACCTTGTGTAAATAAATCGTTAACTATGATACATACCATGAAGCGTTTTGAGTTAGGTTTCTTTTCTCATTTTGAGTATGATTTCCAGGGATAATTTGGTCTTATAGGTAGGAATAAATGTGACTGTATCAGGATGAGTCATGTCCAATAATACAACAGACTATTTGGGTCTTGGGAGAATCATAAGCGAGGTAATATAACTCTTCCACCAGGAAATCAAAGCAAAAAATGGACTCCTGTAGCTCAGGTATAGATGCCAAGGCAGCCATAGCATCTGCTGCTTTGTTTGCGGATCTAGGAATCTATTGGAATGATACAAAAGAAAAATACTTCTTAAGATCATCAACCATTCTCTTGTAAGGCATCAATTTCTCATCTCAAGTTTGATATGTATCATTGATTTGATTAACCACCAGCTGAGAATCTCCATAGATATACAATTCTGCAACCTTCCATTCAATAGCTAGTTTTATCCCATTTACCAAAGCTTCATATTCTGCAATGTTGTTTGTGCAAGGGAATAGAATCTTATAAGACTTTGGGATTGAATACTTCTGAGGAGTAATGAATAATATACCAGCACCTGAACCATTTTGAGTAAAGGACCCATAAAAGAACATTTTCCAAGGTTGTTGAGTAAGGTGCATTATTGATTCATCTGGAAACTCTATGTGTAGCGGTTGAGTGTCCTCAAGTGGAGCTTCAGCAAGTTGATCAGCAATTACATGTCCTTTTATGGCTTTGCATTCCACATATTCAATGTCAAACTCTGTAAGGATCATTACCCATTTCGCTAATCTTCCTGTAAGTGTTGCTTTATTGGGAAGATATTTGAGTGGATCAATTTTGGCCACCAGCTTGACTGAATGTGCTAGCATGTAGTGTCTCAGTTTTTGTGATCCAAAGACTAATGCCAAGCATGCTTTTTCTATTATAGTGTATTTCATTTCATAAGACACCAATGTCCTACTGATGTAATAAATAGCTCATTCCTTTTTGTTGTCATCCTGTTGCACCAGAAGTGCCCCCAGTGATGAATCAGTTGCTGATATATATAAAATTAGTGGTTTGCCCTGAATCGGTGGCATCAATATTGGTGGATTTGACAAGTACTCTTTGATTTGCTAAAGATGTTGTTCACACTGCTGATCCTAGTTGTATATTATTCCTTTTCTCAATACCTTTGTAAAAGGTTGAGCTTTGTCTGCTAACTGAGAAATGAATCATCTGATGGATTGGAGATGCCCCTGTAGACTTCTCATTTGACTGATGTTCTTTGGAGGTGCAATTTCCATTATAGCTTGGACCTTCTCAGGATAAACCTTGATTCCCTTCTTTGAAATGATATAGCCAAGTAGTTTACCAGATGTCACTCTGAATGTACACTTCTTTGGATTTAACCGGAGTTTGAACTTTTCCATTTTGTCGAGTATAGGACCTAACTCTTGAATATGTGTTGATATTTTCATAGTCTTCACTAAGGTGTCATCAACATAATCTTCCATATTCTTATGCATCATGTCATGAAAAATGGTTGTGACTGCTCTTTGATAGGTTGCTCCTGTGTTCTTTAGCCCAAATGACATGATGTTCCAGCAAAAGGTTCCCCATGCATAGGTGAAAGCTATCTTTTCTTGATCTCCCGGGGCTATTTTGATTTGATTGTATCTAGAGAATCCGTCCATTAGTGAGTACATTTCATACCCAGCAGTCATTTCGACTATCATATCAATGTTTGGTAATGGAAAGTCATCCTTTGGACATGCTTTGTTAAGATCTCTGAAGTCATTACAAACTCTGATAGACTTATCTGCCTTTGACACAAGTACTATGTTTGAAATCCATTCGGAATAATCTATAGCTTTGATGAATCCATCTTTGAGTAGCTTTTCTAGTTCAGTCTTGACTAATAGTGCTACATGCAGGTGCATCTTACGGAGTTTTTGCTTAACTAGTTTTACTCCTGGTGTAATTGAAAGATGGTGCATAATGAGATCAAGATCCAAGCCTGGCATATTAGAGTACGTCCATGCAAAGTTTATTTTCTTTTCTAAGAACAGCTGAGTGAACTCCTTCAATTCTTCTGCTGATAGTGATTGAGCTACATGAATGATGTGTGGTGTCTCTTGACTCCCAATGTTCACTGGCTGAGTTGGCTCGATCAATATGGAGGACCTTTCCTAGAAATGACTTGGCAGTATATCAAGTATCTCACCTTCAGGCGCCTCACAGAGGTTTTCACCTTTAGGTACATCCTTTATTTTCTCTTTTTTAGATTCTGATACCACCACAATGTGGTTTTTGCCATTAGATCTTTTATTTTTATTTTTCTTATTTTTGCAACTAAGATACTTGATATCCGCTTCAGTCATATTTTCACTCTGTTCACTGGTGAAAGAGTCTATGGGTTTGACTGCATTGAGATAATAGGCTAACATATAGTCATTGGCAAAAGTAGGTATACTCATGGGCTAGTTTTGTAAAGTACAGTCAATAAACTCGGGATGTACTAAGGATAAATCTTGGATAGGTTCAAGAGCGTTCATGGTATTGTTATCACAACCACGGATCAAAAAGTTGAGTTCTAGAATGACACCTTGTGTAAGTGTCTCGAGACCAGGAAGAGTCAGATCATGATTATTAAAGTTCACGTTAATATTTAGTTGATCTAATCCGATAGACATACTTGTAACATCGTTCACTACGCCAAACTAGACGTCATATCGTGGTTTAATAGTGATAAGATCAATAGACATATTTTTATTGTTTGTATCAGATGATTCAGAATTTGAGGCTGAGTAGACATCGTCTTGAATAAAACTATCATCAGAGTCATTAGAGTCATCGGATGAAGTTTCAGAGTCTTCTTCAGGTGATTTAGTAAGCATATGTATGGTATCAACACCAACATCTTTAATGTTGCAAGTTCCTTCAAGTTGTGGTTCATTTGTCACTTATATCCAACACACCTGTTGACATGATTTTGCTATTTCTGTGATTTGTTGTCATCTACTCCATTTAGCTTCTTCTGGACTAATAACTGGCTCTTGTTCTGTAGCTTCCAACTCTTCTTGTGTAGTGTTATACCTAATTTGTTCTGTTTTAGGATAGGGGTACATAGATGAGAAGCTTTCTGGTACTCTTCCTTCTTTCAATCCTCATTCATAATTTGCTTGTCTCCTTTGTCTAATTTCCTATATTTCCTTCTCTAGTTTTATTTGCATCAGCTCTTGAGCATCATTTATGGCATCGCTAGACTCTTTTGGAGTTTCTGTAGTGGATGTGTCTGAGAGGTGGTCAGGACCCCATTCATACTCGTTTGAATCAGTCTCTGAATCGTCTACTTGCTGCCTGCTAGTATATGTGACTGGAACTTTTAGTGGTGCAAACAAATCTCTGATTCTTACCACTTCATCTCTTATATCCTTAGAGACCTCAACTTCCCATATTATTGTAGCTGATACCATCGAAGCTTGAGCACTGACTATTTCTTCTTTCTTGACTGCTGATTCCTCTTTCTCTTTTCTACACTTTGCTTTTGTTTGTTGAGTGTCTACTTCTTGTACTATTAAAGGCGATATTCTTTTCTACCACTTAGGCTTAGAAACATGTTTTTGATCTGATGTCTTTTTCGGATTGTAACCCAGTCCAACCTTATCATTTGTGGATTTGGTTTGTAGCTGAATTGGTTCAGTAATACCTTCCTTTTATTTTCCCAGAGGACTAGTACCTGAGTACCCCATGTGTTGAATCATTTTGTAGCTAGGACCATATTGGTTTGAGGAAATCTCACAATGTCGTACCTCCTCATTTTGACTATCTTCCTTAAAGAGCCAGTTAAGAACATCATCCTCTTCTATTTCATCCACCATGGAGGTAGAAGACTGTACAAAGAAACCATCATATATGGTATTCAGAGTTGAAGTTTGTGTTCTCATAGCCTCGAATGGCTTGCCCAACTATTTTGGTGATGGAGGAAGAGAAACTAATGAAAGTACCAATTCTATCTTGTAGCCATCCATGTTGGTATTTGTAATCTTCAATCTCTTTTCTAAGTCTTTCATTAATGCTTCTAGATCTGCATTTGGAGAGGCTGCCCTATTATGAGGCACAAAAGTATCTGCACCTTTTGTCAATACATTACAAACGACATTTGTATAAGTACGAATACTGACTTCAGCTCCATTATAAGGAAACTCTAATCATTGATGGTATGTTGATGGTACTGCCTTCATTTCATGAATCCATGGCCTACCCAGTAATATATTATATGACAATGGAATATCAAGAACCTGGAAAAGAACATCTCTCTCTACCGGTCCCACTTTGATTGGTAATGACACCAGGCCTTTAGAAGTCCTTTCTTCTTCATCATAGGCTTTTATTGTTATTTTCTTGCTAATATCAATGACATTTACAGAGAATCCTAGTTGTGTAAGTAGACTGTAAGTACAAATATTCAACCCCAAGCCTCCATCTATCAAAACATGTTTGACTCTCTGTTTGTGGATCATGGCTTCAATATGCAATGGCTGGTTATGTGGATGATTTAGTGAGTTATCATCTTCTTCAGAGAAGGTCAGATAGTGAGGTGAAGTCAGATGACCCACCATAGACTAAAACCAATCAATGTCTAAATCTTTTGGAATGTTGGTGGTGAGCAATGCTTTGTCTAGGAGCAGATGAGAGTTTTAGCAATTCAAAGATTGAGATTTGAGCATTTGTCATTTTTAACTGTTCAACGACACTATATCCAGAAGATGATGATGAAGTTAACCTTTTAAATTTGTCCAAGGTTGATTCTTTTTGTTTGTTTGGCGAGGCTGATGGGTTTGATGTTGCTTGAGATGGGTCGGAAGAACTAGCTCCTTGGAGGGTAACTTTCTTTTGAGAATGGGTGAGAGCTCTTGCATATCATGATTCATTTGGTTTATCTTAAACTATAATCACATTGCAATATTCTGAGTGGGAAGGATCAATCATATTGATAACGTTGTCCTGACTAACATAAGTATAATTTACCTTGGCACCTCCTTTGGTATTTGAAGAATCACCTTGTTCCTAAATAGGAAAAGGGTCTTTAAATGCTTTATGAACTACATTAGTCAGATGATTCCCAATAACAACTTTACCAACGTCTATGAGATCTTGAATCTCATGTTTTAGCTTCATACAATTGTTTATGTTATGACCTTTATTTCGATGGAAGTCACAGTAATCATTTTCTCTCCACCATCTTGGTTTGACATCTGGATCATATGGTTTGGAGTTATCTGGTAGCATTATCAAGTTGTTTGCCAACAGAGTTTTGAAAGAGGATTCATATGATTCTTCAAGAGGAGTAAAATCACGCTTAGGTTTGGAAATCCAAGGCTTTTCTTTGAACCATTCCTTTGTTTTCTTTCACGGATTTTCTGTTGCAGCCTCAATGGCTTTAAGTGCTTGGGTACCACTAGCCAAGTTGAATATTGTGGATTTTGAGTTGGTTTTGACAGTGTCTACTACTCCATCATTAACAACATTCTTGTCATTGTCTTTGCCAAACTTCCAATACTTATTCTTCTCTTTAGAGCTAGATCTTGGTTGTGTTTCTTTCCAATGCATGATATCCCTCTTGTTTATGAGCACATCTTCCATTCGAATGGCATTATCTACCATTTTGCTAAATGATGGGTGTACTTGTATTTGCACACTATACTTCAATTCGAGGACCAAGTTATTGACAAATATATCCATTTTCTCAAAGTTTGGGATAGGTCGAGAATACCTAGAAAACATCTTTCTCCAGCATTGGAGGAAAGTAAGAAGAGGCTCTCCTATTTTTTGTTTAGTATTGCAAAGCTCGATCATAGTCATAGGATGTCGAATGTTGTATGAGTACTTTTGTAAAAATAGTTGGATTAGTTCTTCAAATGTTTTTATTCCTTTGGGTAGACTTGAGAACCATTCCATTTCTTGACCCCCTAAACTCCTCGGGAAAAGGCGCATGAGGCATGTTTGATTGTGCATGAACTCCATACAAGAAGCACAAAACTCTCTAACATGATCTTGAGGATCTGAGGTACCATCATACTTGTCAAATTTTGGGATCTCCACTCATGAAGGAAATGGAGGCATGTGTAGATTCTTGTCAAATGGAAAGGGACATATTGTTTCCAGAGAATATTGTTTTGGGGACTTGTCCTTATTCTTTAGTTCTGAGACTTCCATCCATAAGGCTAGTAATTGTTTGTGTACCATGAGTATAGGTGATTCTTTCTTTTTAGTAATGAGCATCTGAACATCATATCCAGTAGGAAGTTTAGCACCTTGTTTTGCTAGTTCTAAGAAATAGTCTTCCGTTTCTCGGGTCATGATAGCTTTCATCATTTTTCTAAAGTCTTTGTCCTTTTGACAGTCAATGATTTCTTTTTCTGGAGGTTCAACATCTTTGTCAGCCTCACTTAATGATGAGGAATCATTATCATTTGTGGGAATGTTATTATCATCCTTGTTTCCATCATTGTGTTCCGTCTCATATATAAGGGGAGATTTAGGCTCATCAAAAATTGGTTTGCCTGATGACGATGGTATGTCAGTGAGTGGATCCTTTTCGTAAAATGGATTGTCGGTATATGAAAAGGGTATTCATTTTCCTTTGGCTTCTTTCTTACTAGAACTCTTGGTTTGTATAGGAATTTTTATGGATTAGTGCGACCTAAAGTTGTTTGTGATGCAGAGGTCAAGATCAATTTCAGAGCTAGTTGTTCGGTTAATGTATTGTTTGGGAGAAACAACTGAGATTTATTCTGGTTTCAGGAACGATCTATCCTGTATAAGATGTTTATCTAAGTTGATTCTAAGCATAGTGTAAGATTCAGTCTAGTTTCAAGGACAATCTATCCTGTATAAGACGTTTATCTAAGTGACTAACATTTGATAGGTAGTTGATTGAATAGCTGAAAGATGATCGACCAAATTGTGCAACGCAAATGGCAGAGGTACACTGTCTTGATCTGTTTATGCTCAGGAGAATTGATAACCAATATTATGTTCATTGTAAGCTGTTTTTAGGCAAGTTTGACTATTCTATTCTGACAAAACCAGAGACTCGTACGACAGGGTTTTCTGAACCGGATGATAATTTAGCAACTATAGGATGACAAAATTTATGTTTCATACGACTTGTTGTCTCGTACCATATGACAAATGGGTATGTGCAGGATGAAAAAAGACTTAGAGAAGTTTTGTTTCGTATGACACAAGATACAAAACCAGACGACAGATTAAAATGACTCGTATGACACAAAATCAAGCCTAGGACGACAAATCAGAAGACTCATACGAGACAGGATCAGGTGAAGCATGATAAATTATCAGACTCATACGACTGTTCACAAGACAGAGCCTAGAAATTCTGAGTTTTTTCGATTGCTGAGTATGATAACTGAGTATGACCAATTCTGAGATGGACTAATTTTGGACCAGGATACAAAATTTTGACTTAAGATGGACAAGTTTCTAACACAAATAGAGTTTTGACTTAGGATGGACTAATTTCTGACATAGACAGAGTTTCGACTTAAGATGGACAAGTTTCTGACATGGATAGAGTTTCGACTTAGGATGGACTAGTTTCTGACACAGACATAGTTTCGACTTAGGATGGACTAGTTTATGACACAGATAGAGTTTCAACTTAGGATGGACTAGTTTCTAACACGGACAGAGTTTCGACTTAAGATGGACAAGTTTCTGACATAGACAGAGTTTCAACTTGGGATGGACTAGTTTCTGACACGGATAGAGTTTCAACTTAGGATGGACTAGTTTCTGACACGGACAGAGTTTCGACTTAGGATGGACTAGTTTCTGACACAGACAAAATTTCAAATCACTGAGTTGTTTCTTGTCTTCTCCAATTTTTGGTATTTTAGTTTTTGTTTCAGGGATGAAAAACATAGAAAATAAGTAGTATGTATAGTGACTCTAATCACATCATGCAAAACCTAAGGAATTTGGTGAGGAAAGAAAATCTTTGCTTGTAGAATCAGGTACACACCCAATAGCTAATAAGAATATGGCCACTGAGTCTCACGCAATAGATTCTCAACGCCATATTATCCAACTCCAAATGCTAATGGGGGCATGAAATGACAAGTATCTTGGGAGAGTTACTATCTCTCTTGCACAAAGATTATCCCCCTATCGGAGATGAAACAGGTAGCTTCTAATTTTGAATTGGATTTAGTCAGGGATCCATTCGGTGCGTCGAGGTATAAACTCAATTAAGAGGTCTCCCAGCCTTAAAAAACAAGGTTTAATATACCCGAAGGACATAGGAGAGCTATTCCCAAGCACTGCCATTGACTTGATTTTCATCAAATCACATTTATTTTATAGTGGGTTGGAGTACTTGGTGTCCAGTCATTCCCACTTAGGTCGTTCCCCTCACACCAGCCATAACAACTTTAAGAGTTTTTCAACCCCTTGGGAGGGCAGGCCTGCTAAAGATGTACAAATCTCAAACAAAGAAAAAGCCTCAAGGGTCTGGATTTCTGATTGTCTAGAAAAAGACAAGAGTATACTCTCCTACCTCTCAAAATCTTCTAAAAACACAAAAGACAGATTTGTTCTTTAACCAGATAGCAAGTTAGGTTCCTAAAAAATGAATTTAAAGAATACACGATGTTTAGTTGATTCTCCTTAGGCAACCTGCAAATACAACGAATCAGTAGTCATATTGTCTTTGTGTGACAAGCATATTCTTTGAAAAGCGTTATGCAAAAACTGATTAGGCTGTGAAAATTTCTGAGATAGACAAATAAACAGTCAGGGTCAGTCATTAGAATAATCAATAAAAATCATGAAATTTGCCTTTTAACCAGAAAATACAGAGTCGTACGACAGTATACAAACTCGTACGATACAGGATCCTAACTCGTACGAGATAGGATTCCAGTTCGTACAACACCTGTAGTTTGTCGTTTCAGCCTGTGGGAATTGTCGTACGAGATGTACGGACAAAAAAAAATCAAAAAATCCAAAAATTGGAAAATAACAAAAAAAATAAAACAGTCTTGTAGGCCAAAAAATGCAGTCTTCTCCCCCACGGTGGGTGCCAGAAATGTGTGTGTGAAAAAATGGTCCGTAAGCTGCAAGCACAACACTTCAATTAAGTAATTATATGCATGGTTAGTAATCAATAATATGTTGGCAAATGTACACTCCAATGAGACATTGTAGGTGATTGAAGGTTTTGTCATTGATGGCAATCTTACAATCCTATGACACCAGCATACCGACACAGAAGCCGATAGGAATTTTGTTGTTAATATATTTTGTTTATTATTGTAAAATCATTGTAAGCCAATTTGACAAGTTGTAAAATGACTCTTATATAAGAGAGATCATTGTAGAACATTTTGTAATGGACAGAGAATGTAATTAGGCAAAATAAGGTAGACCTATTATGCAAAATTAGGCAAAATAAGGTAGACCTATTATGCAAATTATAGGTTAAGGGTTTATGTAAGAAGCAGAGCAGAAACTGGTACTAGATATGGCATAGTAGATGCCATCTTGAAGCAGTACAAGACATTGGATTTGTATAATCCATTTTGTAAGTCAGTGAGACTTCCCATTTTGTAATTGAGAAGTGAGCTCTAGGCACTTGGCTTTCCTGCATGTGCAGGCCCCTCTTGTAGTAGTAATATTCTCTTATTGGCCAGTAAGTGAATATTGTGGGTCACAAATCCCACCAAGGTTTTTCCCACACCGAGTTTCCTCATTAAAATATTATGTTATGGTGTGTTTTTCATGTGGTTGCTTTTGTCTCTGTTTATTGCATTACTTTCTATTTACTGGTACACAGTATTAATATGCTCTACATGTTTTAAGTTTAGAAAATCTTACAACCAGTTAGATACTGATTCACCCCCCCGCCTCTCAGTATCTATGGGAATCCTAACAATTGGTATCAAAGCCTGGTCCTCTATTTTCAGAATCCTAATAGCTTGAGGAAGATCTTGACATCGGTAGAGATGGAAAACTTGATGAAGCAACATTAAGGAGCTCTCTCAGACTATGATGCAGAAAAAATTGAAAAATATCAAACTTGAAGATGATCTAAAGGTTGCTCAGGATATCATTCAAGTACTTCAAGAAAATATTACTATTTCAAGAAACAAGAGAAGAGAACTTTGCGAAAAGATGCAAAATGAGAATGATGAAAAGGAAACTCTTAGTGATCTGATGAATAAGCTGAAACAAGAAAAAATGACAACAAAGAATGAGATGCATGATATGACTATGAGATTCTGTAAAGAAATTGAAGATAGAAAGAAGAATGAAGAAGACTTGACTAGAAGACTGAATGATGCTGCAAATGAAAACACAAGACTTATTTATGAAAATGATATGTTGAAGACAGATCTGATGCATGCACAGAATGACTCAAATGAACTCATGAGACAAAAAGGTATCTTGGAAGGAGAACTGGCTACTGCAAATCAGCATAAAGAAAAATTCAAGAAAAGCTCAAAGGAACTTGGTGACTTGTTGAAGAATCAGAAACCTAATGGTGACACTAATGGTCTTGGCTTTGAAACTGGTCAAAGCTCCGGTACTGCAAACACACAGGATCATAGCAAACCGGTAAGACAACCTACTGCTTATAAATTCAATGGCAAATGCTTTAACTATCACAAGTATGGTCATAGAGCAAATAAATGTAGATCTAGAAATTATCAGAATACTAGTACACCCACCGGTCAATGTTTTAAATGCAACAAAGTTGGTCATAACTCTGAGAATTGCAAAATGAATGTGAGATGTTATGTTTGTGGAAGATTTGGACACTTATCTAATCAATGTAGAACACAAACCGGCACAGGTTATGGAAAGGCTATTCAGAGAAGTAATGTGACTTGTTATTCATGTAACAAAATTGGGCATATTGTTAAATTTTGAAGAAGCAAGTCCTCAATGATAGACAACAAAGGTCCTAGTTTGAAAGGAAAAGAAAAGGTTGAAGAAGTTAAGAAAGAATTCTCAAAACAATGGATTAGGAAATCAGATCTAAATGGTGTTGGGAATACTCCTCCACCGGTAGAACCAAGTAACACTCCACCAGCAGAATAGAGTAGCACTCCACCGGCAGGAGTCTCTTCATCTAGTTGAAGAAAATTCTTTTGAGGGTTTGGCAATCAATATGAAATATGCTATTATTCCCTTGGTTGATGGTAAGAAGTTGAAATTACTTCTATACCGGCAGATATGTTAAGTAAGTACTTAACTGGCAAGCATTAAATGTGGTAGTTGGAAAAATTGACATTATAAATTAATGTTTTTGGCTCCATTTTACTTCATCGAGCATTCAAACATTAGAAGAGCGCGAAATTTCTAGAGCTAAGGCATTTCGAGCAAAGAGGCAAAGCATTTCAGCAATCAATCTTTCCAAAGGCAGAAAAAGGTATTTATCATGGCATCCTCTTCTGTACCTGAATTCATAGCAAACCATACTGTAGTGGAAGTAATCAAGTGCCCTAGGCTTGTTTTTTAGTTAGTTCCTGAGATAGCTAAAAAGGATGATAGTATTGGTGAATTTTCCCAAATCCCCAAAGGAGTTGTTTTTGCAGAAGACCCTAGAATGTACATCCATTGCCATATAGAAGAACTAGGTGATGAGGAAATCAAGAACATGTACAAGAATGTCATATGTGATGATTCTGGTCATGTGAAACCTGAACACAAAATTCTTGAAACCCTAGGATTCACTGAAATTCTCTACATTCCGGAATTCCCCAAGGAAGTGATAAGGATAGTATTGAGCAGGGTTCATGGTGAATTTTTCTGGCTAGATTCAATTCATAAAATTACCAAGGAGGCTGTGAAAGTTGTAATAGGGTTACCTTCAGGGGGTGAATTAATGTTCTTTAAATTTTAACTTTAATATGTTCTTTCAACCACTGAATGCATTTAATCAAAAGAAAGATGCAAGAACACAAAACAAACAACTACAACACCATAACACCAAGATTTTTATAAGTGGAAACCCGGTTAAGGGAAAAACCATGGTGGGGATGAACCCACAATATATGTATACTCTGCAGAAGTATAAAAATATTACAATTGGGGAATGCACATGCATTCAGGCTCACTGCCTAGAGCTCACTACTCAAGAAAGAGAGGCTCACTATCTACAAATGGATTACAACAAATTACTGAAGTGAATGAACTAGGAATAGTATCTACAAAAGCCTAATAATAGTTTTGGTTAAGAATGTTAAGAACACTTTTCATACTCTGTCTTATCCTACTTTGTTTCACTATTTTGCTATAATTCAGAGCACCAATCTCTAACCTACGCATGTGAAATTGCACACAATTGATCACTAACACTTTTCGCACATCTAAAATGATAAAAAAAATTGCTCTTATATATCTACAACAAGAAATCATATTGGCTACATGTCGGGTCAAGAACATTTTACACTTTATTCAAATGTGTACAAACTGGTGGCAAAATCAGAACTCAAATGCTAATGCAGACCAAAACAATCAAACATCTACACTTTAAGTTCTGATACTAAATGTAAAGAGCTGATGCCAATAGCTAACATGATGAGAGGGGGGGGGGTGAATCATACAAACTTAATCTTCCATTAAATCAACAAATTCAACCTCGGTAACCTATGCTTCAGCAATATAACCAAAAACTGCTAAACATGCAAACTCATAAACACATAATCATCATAACACATATAACATCGGATTTAACATGGAAACCCAAATAGGGAAAAACCATTGTGAGATTTTGAACCCACTAAGAAATATACTCTTCTAGAGTATGCTCGGTTAAAAGAAAATCCTATTAAAGATTACAAACACATTGCTAGATGTGACCCGGTTAAGGGATTTCCCTCAAATCTGATAGGATCTTCACTTTGTTAGAAGTGACCTTGTCAAAGGGTTTCAAACACTCATTTAGAATGTTACCTTGCTAGAGGGTTTACAAATAAGACTGTTAAGTCCACTTGGTTAAGAGATTTCCTGTCACTTACAAAATAAACAACAGTAATATATATCTGCAACTTTACATCTAAAATGCTAAAGCAGATTCCTATTTGCTCAAAACAATCTTGTCATAGGACTTATCTTGTCCCTCTGTTGGGCTCTCTACTCTGTTAATCAAACAGGTCTTCAAGCTTCTGTGCTCGGTAATCACTATGTAGCATCCCTGTGCTTACATTTGCCCGCATACATTGT
Organism: Cryptomeria japonica; assembly: GCF_030272615.1. Lineage (NCBI taxonomy): Eukaryota > Viridiplantae > Streptophyta > Pinopsida > Cupressales > Cupressaceae > Cryptomeria > Cryptomeria japonica. Next base: position 569,592,352 of record NC_081411.1, on the reverse strand, counting down.
TTATCAACAATTTCTTATTTATAAACAATTGCTAATTGTTGAATCTCCTTGATCACATTTCCCATGATCAATCATAGCCATCAGATCTTCAAACTTGACTAGGTTCAATGCATCTTTCGATCTGAAAATGTTTTACCTTGCCTCGGAACTTGCATTCCTTTCTTGGAACTTGCACAAGGTTATTGCGGTTCAATTTGTGCTGTAGATCTTCCTGCTGATTTTCCTTTGCCATAGATCCTTAACAAACTTCATGCACGACATACCAATCATTTATACATCTCCAACTAATCATTGTCCTTCATTAAATAATGTTTTTATCCATCCAATGCGCACTGTCATAACTCGATTGCAACTCAGTAAATACTAAACTTTACTCAGTAGACATTTCGCCTTCATTAACCAATATCGATAACCTTAGGGTTTACCGACTAGGTTCTTTGCTCGGTGACATAGTATAGTATTAACCTTACAATCAACAACATATGTAGGATATCAAAACAATCTAAACTTCATGATCTCATCATTGTCTAACTCGGTAATAGTTGCCCATTGAATATCTTATTCCTCCTCTTATTCATCACATTCTTTCTGTGTCTTTTACCGACATCTTAATTCTCTTCAAATCAATCTTCTCAAGATATGGCAACATCATACTGAATCAGATAATCAATTTCTTGACATCAATGACAAAATAATGTTATAAAGATAGTTATCATCCTTTTTCAATTATATCAATAATCTTCAACAACTTTCTCAATATCTCAACAATCTTTCTATTGAAAATGCCAACAATCTCCCCCTTTGGCATTGATGGCAAAACCAACTTTTAAATGGTAATACCAACAAGATATTCAAATTGATTCGGATTCAGATTGTTGTTAGACTTCTCCTGTTATCTTTGAGCTATTAAAATCTTTTGAAGTCTTCTCCCCTTTTGTATTCTTCTCCCCCTTTCATTAGTCTTCCGTTATTTTCAGCATTCAGGATTTTACCATTTAGTCTTCTCCCCCTTTGACAACAATGCCAAAAAGTAAAAGAACTAAATCATGATTTCTTCCTCGGTGAAGTGATTTGCCTTTCTGTGTATCATCTCAGTCTCGGTCAGAGCAACTTGTCTCTATACACTATTTCCAGCACACCTTTAGAAAACCTTCTAAAGTGTGTAAATCAACATCAATCCACACATAATATTTTATAGATTCATCAAATTGATGCTTTCACCAAACTCTGTCAGTGAGTAGAAGATAGGGGTAGGACCCCTAACTTGCTTTTGAGATACTCAAAAGTGTCCCTTGGCAATGGCTTTGTGAAGATGTTTGCTAATTGCTCCTTTGAACTGATATATTCCAGCACAACTTTCTTCTCTTGAACTTCTTCTCTGAGATAATGATACTTTATAGATATATACTTTGTCTTAGAGTGCATTACTAGATTCATTGAAATGTTAATGGCACTAGTATTATCACATAATACAGTTACTGGCTCAGTAATTTTCTCATTTATACCTTCCAATAGTTGTTTGATCCATGTGATATTGGTACAATTCAATGCTGCTACAACATATTCAGCTTCTGCTGTTGACTGTGAGATACATCCTTGTTTCTTGCTAAGCCAACTCACTAGTCTTTTTCCTAAAAAGAAAGCTCCACCACTTGTGCTTTTCCTGTCATCTATGTTGCCTGCCCAATCAGCATTAGTATAAACTTTTAAATCAAAATTATTCCTCTTTTCATATACTAAGCCATAATCTTTAGTGCCTTTCAGGTATCTGAAAATTCTCTTGATTGCTGTCATAAGGGTTTCCTTGGGATCTGCAGAAAATTTTGCAACAATACCTATTGCATGTGCTATATCCGGTCTACTATGAACAACATATTGCAACTTCCCAATCATAGATCAGTAAAGTGTCTCATCAATAGATGTAGATTCATCATTCTTTGATAGTTTATAGTTAGTAGTTATAGGAGTACTTACTGGTTTAGAATTCTCCATTCCAAATTTCTTCAAGATTTCTTTTATGTTCTTGGATTGAGTAATGAAAATCTCATCTTTCATTTGCAGTATCTGTAAACCTATAAAATACTTTATCTCACCGATTAATGACATCTCAAATTCTTTGCACATTTCATTTCCAAAGTTCTTGCATAAGGAGTCATTACCACAAAAAATAATATCATCAACAAATATGGCTGAGATCAGTATTCCATTGTCCTCATCTTTCTTCATATACATATTGTTGTTTTCACTTGTCCTTATAAAACCAATCTTGATTAAGTAAGAGTGCAATCTTTCATACCATGCTCTAGGTGCTTGTTTCAGACTATATAAAGCTTTGTTCAGTTTCCATACCTGATCTTTACTCCTGTCTTCAACAAATCCTTCAGGTTGTTCAATGTAAACTTTTTCTTCTAGTATACCATTCAAAAATGCAGATTTAACATCCATTTGATATACCTTGAAATTTTTGAAAGCAGCATATGCCAACAATGTTCTTACTCCCTCAAGTCTAGCCACAAGTGCAAAAGTCTCACCATAATCTATTCCTTCTTCTTGAGCATAACCTTTGTAAACTAGTCTTGCTTTGTTCCGAATGACCTCACCTTTTTCATTTAGCTTGTTTCTGAAAATCCACTTTGTACCGATTACATTTTTGTCCTTCAATCTTGGGATCAGTGTCCATGTGTCATTCTTCTTGATTTGATCAATCTCTTCTGTCATAGCATTTACCCAATCTTCACTGTTAAATGCCTCTTTCACTATTCTCGGTTCAAATTCAGATATCAGACATGTGTTATGTCTCAGTTTGTTCCTTGTCATCACTGGATCATCCTCATCTCCTATAATCTGACTTGATGCATGATGTCTTCTGACATATTTGGCTAAAATAGGCTCGGTAGGTTCTGTATGATCTTCTTCATCACTCAGTAACTGGACATTATCTTCATTTTCTTCAGCAGCTTTCTCGGTAGGACTTCTCGGTTGAACATAAATAAATTCTTCATAATCTTCTGGTTCTTTGGAATTTCCTTCATCATTTCTTTCTGCAAATTCATCAATTTTCACATTTGCACTTTCCACTATTTTGTTAGATGATTTGATCAGACATTTAAATGCTTTACTTCTAGAAGAATAACCAAGAAATGTTCCTTCTTCACTTTTCTAATCAAACTTTCAATTTTTGTCATCTTTGTGAACATAGTATCTACTTCCAAAGATTTTAAAATAACTTACATTAGGTTTCTTGTCATACCAGATCTCATATGGTGTCTTCATAGTTCCTTTCTTCAGTTGAACTCGGTTAAGGGTGTAAACTGCAGTGCTGATTGCTTCTCTCCAAAATGTTTGAGGTACCCTTTTCTCTATCATCAGGGTTCTGGCACAATCTACAATTGATCTATTTCTTCTCTCGGCTATCCCATTTTGTTGAGGTGTTCTCGGTGCAGATACTTGCCTTTTTATACCATGATCATTGCAGAATAAGTTAAATTCATCAGAAGTGAACTCTCCTCCTCTATTAGATCTAAGACATTTCAGTTGTCTTCCTGTTTCATTTTCAACTCTTGCCTTGTACCATTTAAACATTTGAAAAGCTTCTGATTTTTCTTTTAAAAACATAACTGACATCATCCTTGAGTAATCATCCACAAATAATATGAAATACTTATCACCATAATAACTTTGAACTTTCATGGGACCACAAAGATCAGTGTGTACTAGATCTAAAATTCCTTTAGAAGTGTAGGACTTACTTGTAAAGCTTGATCTCATCATCTTACCCATCTGGCATCCTCGACACATAGCATTCTCAGGTTTTTCCAGACTCGATAGACCTCTTACTCGGTGCTTCTTACTTATTTTGATCAGATTATCAAAATTTACATAACAAAACTTTTTATGCCATAACCAGGTATCATCTATCTTTGCATAAAGACACTTGTTCCGAGTTGAGTCAAGATGAAATGTATCACCTTTTGTTTGTGTCCCGGTAGCAGCTAACTTTCCATGCTTGTCATGAACTTTGACAATTCCTTTTTGAAATTCTATTCGGTATCCTGTATTGTTTAGCTGTGCTACACTCAACAAATTGTATTTCAATCCTTCAACCCAGTATACATCATCACATTTAGCATTGTCAAGAAGTGTTATAGATCCTTTACCTTTCACCGGACATGGTGCATCATTACCAAATCTTACATAGCCTCCATCACAGTCTTCTAATTTAACAAACTTGTGTTTATCACCTGTCATTTGATGTGAGCATCCACTGTCTATGATCCAAGAATCATTATTATTTATGTGAGATATTAGGGCTTTTTCTTCATACCTTTCTTCATCTGATTCATCTTTAATAGCCACATAAACAACTTCCTCAGTACCAATTTCATCAGATTTATCATCGTTGGATTCTTCATCAGCTATTAAGCATGTCTTTCTGTCTCTCCTTCTGAAGTCTTGATGTCCTCTGTATTGGTTGTTTTTCTGCCTGTTATCTCGGTATTCTCTCTTTTCACTAGATTCCTTGTCAGGACAGTTAGAAGCCATATGTCCTATTTTATCACAATTGAAACATTTTAAAGGTAGCTTTCCTTTATACTTACCTTTTCCTCTCGGTAACCTTCTGGCTAATAATGCTTCAAACTCTTCTTGCTTCTTGATTTTCTCATACAATTTGTGCACTTCCTCCATGTTCTTGTGAAATCTTTCACTTGCTCCACTGTGATTCCCTTCAGAGTACTTACTCATTCTATCATTGTAATCATCAGATTCACCAATATGAAAAGAACTGAATGCAGATTCTACTTTATTTATCGAAGACCCATTGTTATCAAAATTACTTAACTCAAATGCATGTAGCTTACCAATAGTAGCATCCAAAGAAACTGGCATGTTAGGTACAAACCTCAATTCATTGATTGCAGAGACTCGAATAGCATAAGCTGGTAGAAGGGTTCTCAACAACTTACTTGTTATATCCGTTTCTTCAATAGTTCCACCTGCTCCTTTAATTTGATTGACAATCTCCTTTAGTCTTGTACTGTATTGGGTTATGTTCTCACCTTCATTTATTCTCATGGATTCAAGTTGTCCTCTTAGACTATCTACTTTTGCTCTTTGGACATGTTCATCACCTCCATACACAGATATAAGCTTAGTCCACATTGCTTTTGCATCATTGCAGCCTTCTAGATCATTAAACTCTAAGTCGGTCAATGCTGATGTTATTTCAATCATAGCTTGAATATGTTCTTGCTTTGCCTTTATCTCTTCCAAGGTCATAGGTTTGGTGCTCAGTGCAATGCAATCATTCTCCAGATAATATGTAGCATATTCTCCTATTCCTGATAAATGCAGCTTCATCCTTTTCTGCCATGTGGAGAAACTTGACTTATTCAGCTTCGATGCATCCCTTTTATACATCTTCAGATCTTTGCCTCAAGTACCTTTAATGGAATTATTAGTGATCTTGAATGGCTTTCTCAACCACATAACCTCATCATGCATGCAACTCAAAACATACCGGACCCATTCATTTTCATCGAATTGCAGGAACTTTAAAAACTGTGAAAAGTTCTTCTCCTCTAGCACCTTAAATTACAGTTTGAGCCTGAAATCTCCACCTAATAGTTTCTTAGAGTATAGATTTAATAGCTACGATCTCCCTAGCTCCTCTATATTTGCATGAATGTAAGCCCTAGTGTCTTCGACATGTAGGACACCATACAGAACTGAAGAGAATGCACCTAGAGGATCTATTTCTATTGATTTGAATGGATTTTTTTTGAACTTGGTACAAGATCTCTTGGTGATAGCTATGACCAACGAAGTGTCCATTTTCAGGAATTGCAACTTGAAAAGTTTCACAGATAGATACCTTTTTCGCCAGATTAGGGTTTCACACAAAAATCTTCTTGCAGCTTCGATCTCTGGGAAATCTGCCTGCAGAGCGCTCTAAACCTCTTTTTCTTCGAGTGAAAAGTGACAAATGAGAGGGTTAAGCTGCCTTTTATCGACCACACGCTTAACTTTTTAGTGCAATAAATGCTTTGGCCTTAAACCTTCTAGATACCATATCTTCACAGATTGTTTCACAAGAATTCATTTGCGGATTTACAATGTCACCCAGTCTCTTCTGGAAATCAATCCAAATAATTTTCAATGGATCAATACAATTTCTATCAGCCTGCTAGATTTAGGCACCAACCTCTAGCAGGGGGATATAAGATTTTCTTGAAAACTCCCTCTAGTCTAGATGCCTTAAATCAATTCGCAAAGGAATTTCCAGCACTAGATTCAAGTGCGGACCCATTCCCAAATTTTGTCTCACTCTTCTTTACCCATGTCTTCTTCATTTGATTCTTCATCTCATCCACTTTTGATTTTCCTTTATCATCTATCTACACACTCTTGTTCTTGTCTGCTAGACCCTTCCTATTCACATTATTGCTTCTACAAAATCTTGCAATGTGACCGGTTTTGTTGCAATTGTAGCACAACATTTCTTTGTCCATCCCTATAATTCCCTTGATTTCCTCTTAATCTGCACTTATTATCAATGTGTCCAAACCTATTACATACATAAAATCTAATGTTCCTTATATTGAAAGAGTTATTCATCATACTTCTGCATTCACTTGATTCATGTCCATACTTATTGCAATTGAAACACTGATCGAAGAAAGATGGACCATTTTGATTCATTCTACTTCTGCATTGACTAGCTTTATGACCAAATTTATTGCAAACAAAGAAATTACCATTGAAATTTTGAGCATTAGTTTATCTTACCGGAGACCTTCTAGCTTTGTTCTTCTGATGTTCTGATTTAGGATTGCTTTGACTAAATCCAGAGCTTTCACCTTTCTCAAATCCAACACCTTGCTTGTTATCTTCCTTCCCCTGGCTTTCAAGAAGCACATCAAGTTTATTTGAGCTAATATTGAACTTCTCCTTGTACTCATTTGTAGTTACAAGTTCATCTCTAAGAATGACAATCTTTCTTTGAAGCTCTTCCTTATGGTGTTTGGATTCTTGCAGTTCAAGCTTCAATTGGCCAATCTCACAATCAAGTTTGCAACATTCATCAGATCTGTCTTTCAAGGACTGATTAAGATTCTCTTCATTCTTCTTTCTTCCCTCAATTTCCTTGGCCAACCCCATCACTCTATATTCCATCTCATGTTTCACGATTGCATTATCCTTTGCAAGTTTCTCACATTCTTATGTCTTCTCCTTCAAGGCTTGACTCAGGTGATCATCTTCCATGCTTTTCCTTTCTTTCTTCTTGAGCTAATCATAGAGTTCCTTTCTCTTTTCCCTAGACTTTTTTAGTTTCTCTTTCAATAACTAAATGAAATTCTCAGTATCCTTAAGGTTTGTCTACAATTCCGAAACTTCAACTTTGGATTGATCAAGATCTTCTAGTGCAACTAGGAGTTGTTGATGAAGACCACCAGAATCCATTGAATCACCTTCTTGGATCTTCCTCAAGCTATTAGACTTCTTTCGAGGAACCAGGATATGATACCAATTGTTGGAATCAAGGAACACTAAGAGGGGGGGTGAATCAGTGTTCTGCAAATTTTAACTTTAATCTGTTCTTTCAACCAATTAATGCATTTAATCAAAATAAAGCTGCAAGGACACAAAACAAACAACCACAACACCATAACACCAAGCTTTTTATACGTGGAAACTTGGTTAAGGGAAAAACCATGGTGGGGATGAACCCACAATATAAGTATACTCTACAGAATAAAATATTGCAATTGGGGAATGCACATGCATTCAAGCACATTGCCTGGAGCTCATTGCTCAAGAAAGAGAGGCTCACTGCCTACAAATGAATCACAACATATTACTGAAGTGATTGAACTGGGAATACCATCTAGAAATGCCTGATAATAGTTTCAGTTAAGCACATTAAGCACATTTTTCATATTGTATCTTATCTTGCTCTGTTTCACTATTTTGCTATAATCCAGAGCACCAATCTCTAACTTGCACACATGAAACTGCACGCAATTGATCACTAACATGTTTGACACATCTAGAATGATCAAAACAATCACTCTTATATATCCACAACAAGAAATCATATCGGCTACATGTTGGGTCAAGAACATTTCACACTTTATTCAAATGTGTACAAACCGGTGGCAAAATCTAAACTCAAATGCCAATGCGGACCAAAATAATTGAACGCACACTACCACTTATGTTGGCTAAACATCCTCGATCACAAAAACAATTGCCAAAATCACTCCACTTAATCTATATAAGGATTTATTCCACAAGATGGTTACTATGCTCTCTCAAACCAAAACCGATGTATCAAATATTCTAACTCACACACCAATTATCATCGGAGGCTAAAATTATGGAATAAGGTACTCTAGACATCCATCTAGCTTCCCTCTGACCCGCAACACAAAATATCAACCTGAAGAAAAATAGTGACTAAAATATCAAACACTATCAGATGCTCTATTCTAAACTCGTCGAACTTAAACCAATCTTCAATTTGACTTCTGGTATGAGAAAATCATTCACTGTGGATGGGTACACTGACTTGGGTTGCCATCAATGGAAACACCAGATGACTTATGCAGTGTCTCTTACCAACACTAGGTTGATAAATATTATTGCATTATATTATGGCGTGTCTTAATATTATGAATTAAGACATAAAGTGGTAAATATCACATGTAATTAGTGTCAATAGGACCTAGATGATGAACTAGCTAGATAAAACATTAGTTTAACATGAAAATCCCCTTAAGTGAAAGGTAGGGAGAACATACAAAATGCAATAATACAAGATACAAGGATAAGTATGAAATACCAAGTCATGCTAGGTACTCATGCACAAATTAATTCTCTCTCAAAAGGAGGAAAGGAGAAAACCTAGTGGGACAAAATCCTCCCCAAAAGAGAGAAAATTTTTATCTCAAAGAAGAATGAGAAGGATAAAATCCCATGTGAGGAAAAATTAACCTCATAATAGAGAAGAAGAGATACTACATAAATCTCCTCAAAGAAGATTTCTCCTAAAATGATTGCAGATGCCCAAAATTAAATGTTGAAGATTATCCAATCTTACAAAACAACACTCCTCCCCTTACTCAAAAAAACAAAGACAATAATATATGTAGGAATTATTCCCGTTCTTGAAAAAAATTTGAGGGTAGAAAACTCAAGATTTATGATCTCCAAATATTTCTCGAATGTCTTCATGTTGATGTTGAAAGACTCCACTAACAAGTTAGGTGCTATAAGCCACACTAATAAAGATAAAATTCTATAATCTAGTGCACATGAATGTGAAATAGGATCCAAAGACAAAGATATCTCCTTTTAGGATAAATATGCCTCCTCCCAATGTTGCATAAAAGAATCCATACTCATGTTAAAGTATGATGAATGATCATGTGGATGATGAACGTGAGGCCGTTTTTGGTTTGAAGCACGTAGATAGTGATAGAGAGCAGATGAGGGCGAAAGCGCAAGAGGGTGGTCTCTCATCAAGGAGTATCTGTGTGACCGTGGGTAGACGGAGCATGCAACGAGAGGAGAAGACCCACATAAGGGTAAGTTGAAACCTGTCTTTTGAAAGGAAGTATTGGATTGGCGCTGGAAGTCTGAAGGGGAAGGAGTCAAAGCAGTAAGTGACATCATAATAGTTTTTGTAAGGAATTTTAATTGTTGATGGTTTGGCCTCTAGGTTTTGTGCTTAGTAGATTGTATCCTATAATGGGTGTTTGTAAGTCAAGGAGTCTATAGTTAGTAAGTTAAACTGACATCTGTGTTCAGGCTATGGTCGTAGATGTATTTTCTCATTTTAGTATTAATATGAAATGTAAGCATTTTACCGATAAAAAAAAACATGTCTACATTTCTTGAATAGACTTATTCCATTAGTACTTTAGGATCTATAGTGAGTCTCAAATCTACATGTTGTATGTCACTTTTCATATTGGTTTCATTTTAATTATATGTTATTTTATCAGCAATATTGTGATTTAAATAGATGTTCATAGATTACAAGAAAAATAAAGATCTAAGTCATTCACTTCTTGGTTACTTCAACATCTTTGGTTCCGAATTTTAACTATATTACTTTATAAAAAATGCTCAAAATGATTGCCAGGAGACTTTATGATTGTAAGATGCTCAAAATGATTGAATTGTAGACAGCATGCACTACCGTTTCTTATGATTCCCTATCTAGAATACATTCATACCACATACTCCAAAACACACCTACATCCCAAATTAAAAAAAATGAGTGATGATAAGACTACTTTCCAACATGCCTTATCTAATGACGTGTCTACGTTTCTATCAGTACCACAGCATCCTCAATGGATCTTAAATCTACATGTTCTCTGTAATTTTAGATTTTAGACTATGTTATTCTGTCAATAATGGAAAAACTGTGGATTGGGAGGTTTTCATAGTTTACATGCAAAACCCAGATCTGGGTCATTCAAAAGAATGGTGAATGATGTATTGGAAGGAGATAATCAAAAGATTTCTATGAGAAAAGCTCCTTGAATAGGAAGAAACATACCTTAGAATGCATTAAATATTAGCGGTGAAGATGTTGAAGCAGCTCCATCTTACAATCTGTCAAGTCTTGTATCATCTCATCTGTGGTTATGAAAGAGAGTTTAGAAGCCCTTGGCAGAGAGTAAGAGGTATCCTCCTCAAGCTTTACCTCTGCATATCTGATTTCAATGTTTAATTCTTCTCATCATAAGAATTTTCAATCAAATAATAACATCGTAACATCGAAATTTTCTTTGGAAAACCCACCAAGTTGTGATGTGTAACGGAAAAGCGTGAGCTCTACGCTTCTTTGCTAATTGCCAAAGGATGGAGTTGCTGCGCAGATTCATTTATTTAACTACAAACTATAAATATGACGAATTTATCACTTAAATTTTCAGACCCACATTATTTTATTTTTTTTCAAAATATCATTCAATTCAGAATGACGTTTCATAGAACTTTCAAAAAGAGTTCTATGATGGTTCTCTAATGGGATTTTGCTATTATATATCCTTCTTTTAAGTCTTATTTCAATTTCTATATTACTCTCACCCTATTGTAAATATAATACGAGTATGTTGGTAATAAAGCTTGATTATCTTCTCAGTTATGATTGGATCTTTGTAAGTGGGTGCATAGTTTTAAGCTATCATTTATCTATTGAGGCATTCGCTGCACAAATAACATCATATGGCCTACCAATTGACCTCATGTAATACACAAATTACTGCAAAAAATAGACCAATTTTTCCTAATCAACTTGCCACACCTCTTTGGCGTACCCATTGCACACCAATGTGCAATTGCTAACATATAATTATTGAATAGAGAAAAGGAGATTTTTTATATTAAATTGGTAAATAAATATAGGGTTTAGATGGAATGGAATAGAATGCTTTTGATTAGATTAAATTAAATAGTATGATTTTTTCATAAATGAAAAGTACATTAGTTTTATTATTGGATTAAATGTCGATTGATGAAGATATTGAAGTTGACGTGCCTTAGATTTTGGAAATGTACTAAATAGTGGACTATTTGTGGATGATAATTAAAACAATCCCTTTTTATACGTGTTCAATTGAGTTTGGTGTTCTAGATTAGGTATGCAGATGTGACCTTGCTTTGTACCTGCAAAGTCAATCTCTATTGGATTTAGGATTTTATCTTGTGAATTCTCTCAAAAGTAGATTTATAAATGATATTTTTCTATCACTCTCAAGATTTTTTTATCAAGTTGAAAATATTTAAATATATATATAGTAAGCAAGTTAAAAATATTTGGATAAAGTGAACAACACTAGATAACTGGTTCAAACTAACACCTCTTGGGAACCACCTCTTCTTGGTTGATTCAAGTTAAACTTCGATGGGGCTTCTAAGGGTAATCTTGGGATGACAAGTGGTGGTAGCATTATATTATAGCATGAAGGGGAACTAATCGTAACTTAGTTTAGAGGGTTGCATTTCAAGACAAATAATGAATCTAAAGCCTTTGTTGCTTTTTTGGGTATGAATTTGGCTACCTCTCTTGCTATTTGAAATCTACATATTGAAGGTGATTCAAAAAAAATTATTCAAGTTATTTGAGGTATTTCTATACCTAATTGGAAAATATGAGATATGATTCACGATATACAAGGTCTGATCAACAATTTGAGAAAGTCAAAGTTTTTCATACTTATTGAGAAGTGAATAAGGTGATAAATTCTCTAGCCAGTGAGAGAATTAACTTGTATCATTAGCATTCTTGATGTAAAGTTAATGATATACCTAATTTCATACCTTCTCTAGAATTAAAAATGATAACATTTAATGATATTTTGGATAGGAAAGGGATCAAGATTCCTTTAGTTTATTAGGTAATCTCAGGCATTTGATTCACACACACACACACACACACACATTGATTTGATGTTTGTTACCATCAATTGGAAAACACATGACAAATATGCTAGTGGATCTTGAGTACACTTTCTTCATAATGATGGAATTCTCACAACATTCTACATGTTTCTTGTTATGAAAAGGAACTTTGAAAATCATATAATATTTATGTTTGATTTCTCTTATTATCGCATATTGATGACAAAGTTGGTTTCCCTCAAAAGAATGTTCATGCATTCTTAATAGGATATCTCTACCATATTCCAATCTCTAGACTATTATCTCTATTATGATGTGAGGGTATGAGTAGGATCATGAGGGGCTAAAAAGTGGTGATTTTCTCACTAAAGTCCCAATTGATAGGTTGATTGAGAAATATCTATAAATTTCAAACGGTATCACATTTTTTGAATCTGAAACATGAGTCACATTCTATGCTTCGCATACTATAGGATTAAAATAAAATTAATTTCATAAAGTTTTGACCAAGTTATGGTGGTCAGACATATGAGATTTTACATTTTTACAAAGTTGTAGTAGAAAAATCATAATTAATTTTTTATTTAAAAAAATCAAAAAATATGTGTCACATCTAGACACGAGTCTTCTAATCATATCCAAAATCTTATAAAAAAATATTATGATTTGATTGTGGTTAGGGTGGTCAGACAGACACCTACTTCTTATCTTTTTTCCTGAAATTTTAGTACTACTGCATTGAAATTTCAAATTTTCGTCAAATAGATTTTTTTTGAGAAAAAAACTAGTAGGTTATAAACTACATTCAATTTTCTATAGATTCTATTTTTACATATTTTTGAAATAATGTTAGTAACTTATTCAAAAATTTTAGGTCAAGTTGCCTAACTCTGTTTTTCTGATTTTCATTGCCACTTAAGGGCCTGTTTGGCCCACTGTGTTCCTGCACATAGCCGTGAATTTATTGATGGGTGGGGAAAGTTGCCAAGAAGAGCCCAACTCCCATAAAGAAATTTTAAACAACAAAACCCTATGGTATATCTACAAAACAGATAATACTCCTTATTCGGAATTTTTGAATAGATTTGACCAAATTCTATTTATCTAGCATGTGAAGTACTAGAATAGAAGCGAGATTAAAATTGGATTTAGCTTTGAGGTTATGGAGGAAGATAATGCTACGTGCTACTACAATGGGGCTCAAAATTGAAGAGAAAAAAATGCATAGATTGAGAAAACTTAAGGATGAGGAATGCATTAATCATTTTCTAAATAATTGTGAAGGTGTCATCAACTTGAAAATAGTTTCAATAGGGATGAATTTGTCTCACCTTGAGACTAAGTAAGATGGTTGGTTATTAATTAATTTACATTAGAGAGTCGATTTAAATGTATTTTTTATTGTCACTTGATTTTACTCAATTATTTGTGATATAAGGTTCTATTAATTTTTCCATTTTTCCTATTGGTCTCATTAGAAAAGTCTATGGAGGAAGCCAAAGAAATTTCACATGAAATACCCTAGTAGGCTTGTAATTCCCCTTCACTAAGGGATAATTCTTCATTTATACTTGTTTCACTTGTCTTTTAATCTCACAAAACCTAATTTATCCTACTTAGTTTATAGTACCCTAAAGAATGTTCCTTAGGAATTGGGAAAAAACATGTTACTTACGCAAACAAGGATACCCATGGGTATGTGCAGGATCATGGTGTGCCAAAACAGGCCCTTAAGTGGCAATGAAATTTCAGAAAATCATAGTTATGCAACTTGACATGATAATTTGAATAAGTTGTGAACATTATTTTTAAAATATGTAAGAAGAGAATATATAGAAAATTGAATGTAGTTTCTAAGCTACTAGTTGTTTTTTGGAAAAAAAAAAATCCTATTTGATGAAAATTTCAAATTTCAATGCAGTGGTACTAAAATTTCAGGAAAAAATAAGAAGTAGACGTATGTCTGACCACCCTAATCACAATCAAATCATAATATTTTTTTATAATATTTATAATATAAGTATTAGACTCATGTCCGGATGTGACACATATTTTTTTTTAATTTTTTATAAAGTAAATAATTATTTATGAATTTTTTACTACAGTTTTTCAGAAATTCAAAAACTCCTACGTCTGACCACCTTAACTTGGTCAAAACCTTATGAAATTTAATTTTTTTTAATTTTTCCCTATAGTAGACAAAGCATAGGATGTGACGCATGTTTCAGATTCAAAAAATGTTATACCGTTTGAAAGTTATGAGTGTTTTTCATTCAGTATATCAATCAGGACTATTGTCAGAATTCAATTAGAAAATAAATAATAATTATTTATTAAAGTCAAAATAAGACAAGCCTTATATTTTTGGAAAGTTGGGAACATCCTTAAAAAACCCTTTTTGTTTTATCAATTTTGGCTACAAAAAAAGTCGTCAGCCACCAGTGTAAAGTTTGGAAAATCAAGGAATACTGAAAAACACATTTTTTCAGTTGACTTTCTAGGCTTGTCACTTCCAGGCCAAATACCAAAGCATTCCCGAGATGAAATTTGAAATTTGAAAATTTGACTACAAAAATCGGATATCCAATTTTAATATATAAATTTGTGGTCCCCAAAAATTTTCCCATTGCCGCATTTTATTTACTGAACTGCCACATTAATGGCAATGGCAGAAATCCGATATCTGATATAGGGTTTTATTAGTCATATTTTAGAGAGAGAGAGAGAAGGAGAGGGAGAGAGGGAGAAAGAGAGAGGAGGAGAGGGAGAGAGAGAGAGAGAGAGGGGGGGAGAGAGGGGGAGAGAGAGAGAGAGAGAGAGAGAGAGAGAGAGAGAGAGAGAGAGAGAGAGAGAGAGAGAGAGAGAGGTGGGGAAGGGAGAGAGATGGAGGGAGGGGAGGGAGGGATGGGAGGGATGGCAGAGAGAGATAAAGAGATTAGTGGAGAGAGAGAGAGAGAGAGAGAGAGAGAGGGATGGGAGGGATGGCAGAGAGAGATAAAGAGATTAGTGGAGAGAGAGAGAGAGAGAGAGAGAGAGAGAGAGAGAGATAGATTAGGGAAGAGAGATAGAGAGAGACAGAGAGACAGAGGGAGAGAGATGGGGATGGGGAAGGGAGAGAGAGAGAGATAGAGAGAGATTAGGGGAGAGAGAGATAGATGGAGAGATTAGGGGAGAGAGAGAGAAGGAGAGAAGGAGAGGGAGAGGGATAGAGAGATTAGGGGGGAGAGAGAGAGAGAGATTAGGGGAGAGGGGGAGAGAGAGAGATTAAGACATCATAGGACATCATGAACCCTTATGACATTAAGACATCATGAACCCTTATGAGATTAGGGGAGAGAGAGAGAGATTAAGACATCATGAACCCTTATGACCTCTTAGGACACCATATGACCCCTAATGACACCATAATGGGTTGCTTTGGGTCATATTGTGTCCTAAGGGGTCGTATGGTGTCCCAAGACACCATACGACCCCTATGGACACCATATGACCCATAACAACACCTTAGGACCCCTTAAGATAGAATATGACCCAAAGCGACCCAATATGGTGTCATTAGGGGTCATATGGTGTCCTAAGAGGTCATAAGGGTTCACGGGACACCATATGACCCCTTAGGATACCATATGACCCCTAACGACATGATTTGGTGTCTTAAGGGGTCCTATGTTGTCCATAGGGGTTATATGATGTCTTGGGACACCATACGACCCATTATGACTCCGTTATGGACACCATATGACTCCTAACGACACCATAGGACCCCTTAAGACACCAAATCATGTCGTTAGGGGGTCATATGGTGTCCTAAGAGGTCGTAGGCCACAATATGACCCCTCAGGACACAATATGACCCAAAGCGACCCAATATGGTGTCATTAGGGGTCACATGGTGTCCTAAGAGGTCATAAGGGTTCATGGGACACCATATGACCCCTTAGGACACCATCTGACCCCTAATGACACCATAGGAACCTCTCCTCCTCCTCCTCTCTCTCTCTCTCTCCCTCTCTCTCTCTCTCTCTCTCTCCCCCTCCTCTCTCTCTCTCTCTCTCTCTCTCTCTCTCTCCCTCTCCTTCTCTCTCTCTTTCTCCCTCTCTCCCTCTCCTTCTCTCTCTCTCTCTCTCTCTCTCTCTCTCTCTCTCTCTCTCTCTCTCTCTCTCTCTCCCTCCCCTCCTCCCTCTCCTCTCTCTCTCTCTCTCTCTCTCTCTCTCCCTCCCTCTCTCTCTCTCTCTCTCTCTCTCTCTCTCTCTCTCTCTCTCTCTCTCTCTCTCTCTCTCCCTCTCCTCTCTCTCTCTCTAAAATATGACTAATAAAATCTGATATCCGATTTAATCAGATATCAGATTTCTGCCATGTGGCAGTTTACTAAATAAATGGTGGCAATGGGAAAATTTTTGGGGACCACATATTTTTGTACTAAAATCGGATATCCGATTTTATCTAATATCCGATTTTAGTACAAAAAACAAGGAAAAAAAGGGTTTGTGGGCCATTTTGTAGATTCCAACGGCCCACAATCTGTATATTCTATTTTTTGTCGAGGATCATGGGTTTTCAAACAGCTAGAGACAAATTTGTGCTTTTGGGAGATTCTTAAAGTGAAAACTTACATTATCAATCACGAAGGAGCATGTGTGGAGTGAAATGGGGAGTAGTAGTCATTGGAAGTCTAAACGCAAAAGAAAACTTTCAAATGACCAAATTGAAGTGTATAGAGAAAGAGATAGAGAATGTCATAGGAGGAGAAGACAAGGTATGTTAAATATTGCTAATGTTACTTCAACTGAAGAGGAAATTGAATTTGAAAATGTGCCACAAGTTATTGAAAATGAAAAATGTAGATTTTGAAAGTGAAATTATTGAAAATTTTGAAAATGTTGAAAGTGATAATGAAAATGCTCAACATGTGGAAAATTTTGACATAGGAGGTGAAAATGTGGAAAACTTTAACATTGAAGGTGGAATTGCTCAACCAAGTGAACCATATGTAACACCTAATTACTTTAGAAATGAAGACCCTCTCATGGATGAAAGACAAATTCCAAATCCAAGACCTTCAAGAACCCCAAAATGGTTATTTGAAATCGATGAGAACATTATTGCGAATATTGAAGGCAAGAGGTCAACAAGAACCGTTCGGTTGTGGGCTACACAACTTTTCAACCAAAAATTTAGCAATAAGACATTGACCGAGCAATGCCAACTCTTTGTTCAATGCTAAAGATGATAAAGATGAGACCATTGCTAAACAAATTGAAGATTCGTATGAACAAGAAGATGGAGAGAATTCTATTATTGCAAAATATCTATTTGACGCTCTCAATTCTATTGGAAAGAATACCAAAGAAAGAGATAAAAGAGCCGCTCAAAGAGTGATTACAACCTCCTTCGTAAGCCATCAATTGAGGAAGGCTCATCAAATGAGACAAACTTGTGTTGATTTTAACATAAACTGTAAAACTTTGGATAGAGCACTTGCACGAAGACAAAGACTTGACGATCCACTTCAACAAGATACATGGGCATCTGGTGGGAGGCTTCCACGTGTTGATAGAAAGTTGACTGACAATGTGAAGGAAGAGATTCAACAATTTTGGCACTCTAATTCTAGAGTGTCAACCAATGTAAAGGATGTTTTGAAATTAATAATCAGCAACCGAGACCGCACACCGCATCCAAACATTTCTTGGAATCAAGCCAAACAATGTTGTACAATTTTTTTGTGAATTACATCCAACTTTGCAAATATCACAAAGGGCCTTTGAATCTTTGAAACCATTTTATTGTGTTCCTCTTAAGATTTGCAATACCTGTTGTTGCAAGTACCATGTGGAGTTTTCAATGTACCATGAACTTTTATGTCATATTCGTTCTATGATGCATACTAATGAGATGTTGCAGGAGTGTGGTGCAATGTTATTTCCATGATAATCAAGAGACTTGCAAGATCTAATTTTTATGCCCTAGAGATGATGGCTGCTATTTCTATAGAAATGATTGTTTGAATGAGAAGTGCTTAGAATGCAGTGGGTTGTCAAAGTTTGTTTCATGTTTTCATGAGGGCAGCGAACACGAGTTTGGAAATAATTATGTTGAGAAAAAAAGATTTGAGACAGTGAAATATACTTTGAAGAGTGGAGGTGAAGGTTCTAGATGCGAATTAGTCTCAAGAGAAGTGAGTATTGCTGAATTTATTTTGGATTTTAAGGAAAATATTTTTCTACAAGTATGCAAGGCACACCCATAGGTCTCAGTGGTTGGATCAACAGTTTAGGATGTGTAAGAACTCTTTCCCGATTGGCACTATTGTATCGGTGGTTGATTTTGCAGAGAACTATACATTGCAACCACAAAATGAGGTATAGTCTTAGTACTACAATTCAGTCCAGATTGCTATTTTTGTTCACATTACATATAGACATGCTCTTGATAGTACAAAAGAGGACATGAAGATAATCAGGGAGTATCATTTTTATATGAGTGATGATAGATCACACTCCTCCGAGTATGTGCAACATTCTTTCGAGAATTTTTTGAGTTCTTGCATGAGAAAGATATTGCAATTGACTGACATATAATATGGTTAGATAACTGTACGAGTCAATTCAAGAATGCCCATATGTTTTATTGGTTGAGTAGAATGCATGTGGAGAGGCGTATACCTCATATTTGGTGTTTTTTTGAGGCAGGGCATGGGAAGGGAGAGCATGATGGAGCAGGTGCATGTTTGAAGAGAGCTCTAGTTAAGGAGCAATTGAGGATTTTAGGTGCAAATTTATCTGATGCACGTTCTATTGTTGATTGGTGTAGTTCAACATTGTCACATGGAGGTACTCTTGATTCAGCAGTGAGTAGATTCTTTTGGTTGGTTGAGGAGGGAACAGTGGGAGATAGATTGGATTGTTAAACAATTAAAGATTCTTCAAAGATACATTCATTTCTCAGCTCAGATGCAAGTACATGGACCATTTGGACATGAGCATTGGCTTGTTTTTGTCTGAGTTGTGTTTGGTGTGATTGGGATCAGTGCGAGTCAAGTGAGTGGGTTGATAAGTGGGTTCCCCACTATCTAACTCCTTTATCTCAAACAATATCCTTGTCAAACGATGACATGGAAAGTTCGCTTGAGTATGATCGTCTATTAGATCTTGTACAGCCAGGACATGTTTTTGCAGTTGTTGCACCACAAGGGAATGAAGAGAGATCAGAATATTGGTTGGCACGATGTGTACAGGGAAAACAAAAGCTAACACACCCAGTGACAGATGATGACGGGTTCACATATCCTACAGGTTCATTTGTTGTTGTGGGAACTTGGTTGCGAACATACATGATTAGAAAGAATGGCATACTTGCATTTGAAGACTATGAGAGACACAAAACCATTATAATGTATTCACACCTTATTATAGCTACAAATGTCAAGTTGTTGAAGCATCAAGCAAAACCAAAGACCAAAGAGCTATGGACAGTGACTACTGCTGATCATGAAGCAATACTGGATACTCTTAAACAAAGAGATGACCCTTCAGGCACACTTGAGTAGTAGGTCTTGAATGGTGCCTTATTTTTTTATCATGCATTTGATTTTGAACAATGATCATTAAACCTTAATGATCAAGTTTGTTATGTGTATATTAAGGATGTGTTAAAAATGCAGGTCTATTGATGAACATTTTTTTTGGCAACACGGTTTTTGCATGCACATAGCAAGTACATGATATAATCGGAAGGGACGTATTTTTCCAACACGACTTATTATCATGCATTTGATGAGTTTTACAATTTTTGATGATATAATTATCGCAAATCCTTTATCCTCATGCAGGTCTTTATTGATGATATACAATAGTACATCACATTATGATTTTTGATGATATACAGGTTCATGCTAGATCATTCGCCGTTGACAAGACCCTCTCTTGGTGATGGTACATATTTTTTTGTGCATTATTGAGATAAAATTTTATGCATAAACATTAAGTCAAGTGAAATATTGCTATTTAGAAATGACCATATCTACCATCGTCTTCAACCATGCAGAGAAATGCAGTGAGAAGGGCTTTAATCAACATGCATCTTTCTTCAAAGTTATGCTTGTATACTTTGCAGAGAAACTGGTAAGTTTCATAATTATACAATCTTGTGCATCTTAAAAATGTTTGAAATGATCTATTTATAATTTGCCAAACTAATTTGTATTAAGTGTTATAATTTGTTTCTTGTAGCACATTCATTCCGCATAAAAAGATTACTTATTTTGGTCTTCATGTATATGCAGACATTGTTGTACGTAAGTTTTTCTCTTAGGACATGAGGATGTCTGATGCAGATGAAGTGGGATGTTGTATTTGTATATGGATGTGAATTGATGTAACATTTTTATGATGATATACCATGTCCATGAGTAAATTGGTTTAGTTATATTGATGATATGTCCATGTATTTGTACATGAGTACATTGGTGTAGTTGTATTGATAATGAAAAAAAAATCATGTTTGCATATCCCTTCATGGATGTCACATGCAAGTGTAATGGTAATTATGTGTATACAATACATGGAAATATTGATGATCATTATGTGTCTACAGTGTAATGCTTGTTTATATATAGTTTTAGCACTCAAGGGACGACGCCGGTAGGGTATGACCCCGAGCATTGGATCGAGTGTGGGGGTCAAAATAGGAGCATGCGTAGGGTAATAATGCCTAACTGGACATGTCAGAGCTGACGGTTCATCATCGCGATGAGCAGAACGAGAAATCGGCCACATGACAACATTCGATTGAGTGAGACTGATGATTTTCTCACCAACAGAAAAATTACTGCCCTAATAAAACCGTAGGGAAACTTGAAAAACCAAGATAGGCTTCTATAGGGACCTCTCTCGTGGCCCCGTAGGTTCAAACAGATCATTCATAGGTGCCACAGATTCTAAGTTAGGGCCAGTCAAAGTTTGATAATTTTGAGCACTTAGGGCGCTCAACAGACGACGCCGGTAGGGTATGACCCCGAGCGTTGGATCAAGTGGGGGGGGAAAATAGGAGCATGCATAAGGTAATAATACCTAACTAGACATGTCAAATTTGACGGTTTGTCATCGTGACGAGCAGAACGAGAAATCGGCCATGCGACAACATTCGATTGAGTGAGACTGGCAATTTTTTCACCAACAGAAAAATTGCTGCCCTAATAAAACCGTAGGGCAACTTGAAAAATCGAGATAGGCTTTTTTAGGGACCCCTCTTGTGGCTCCGAAGGTTCAAACGGATCATTCGAAGGTGCCATGGATTCTGAGTTAGGGCTCTTCAACGTTTGACGATTTTGAGCACTTAGGGCGCTCAAGGGATGATGCTGGTAGGGTATGACCCCGAGCATTGGATTGAGTTGGGGGGGGAAATAGGAGCATGCATAGGGTAATAATGCCTAACTAAACATGTCAGAGCTGACGGTTCATCATCGCGACGAGCAGAACGAGAAATCGGCCACGTGACAACATTCGATTGAGTGAGACTAACGATTTTTTTGCCAATAGAAAAATTGCCGCCCTAATAAAATCGTAGGGCAACTTGAAAAACTGAGATAGGCTTTTTTAGGGACCCCTCTCGTAGCCCCATTGGTTCAAATGGATCATTTGCTGGTGCCATAGATTCTGAGTTAGGGCCCGTCAAAGTTTGACAATTTTGAGCACTTAGGGCGCTCAAGGGACGACGCCGGTAGGATATGACCCCGAGCTTCGGATCGAGTGGGGGGGCAAAATAGGAGCATGCGTTGGGTAATAATGCCTAAATGGACATGTCAGAGCTGACATTTTGTCATCGCGATGAGCAAAATGAGAAATCGGCCACGCGACAACATTCGATTGAGTGAGACTGACGATTTTTTTGCCAATAGAAAAAATGCTGCCTAATAAAACCGTAGGGTAACTTGAAAAATCAAGATAGGCTTTTGTAGGGACCCCTTTCATGGCCCCATAAGTTCAAACAAATCATTCACAGGTGCCATGGAATCTGAGTTAGAGCCCGTCAAAGTTTGACAATTTTGAGCACTTAGGGTGCTCAAGGGACGACGTCGGTAGGGTATGACCCCGAGCGTCGGATCGAGTGGGGGGGGGGGGAATAGGAGCATGTGTAGGGTAATAATGCCTAACTAAACATGTTGGAGCTGACGGTTCATCATTGCGATGAGAAGAACG
The DNA here is from genome assembly GCF_030272615.1 of Cryptomeria japonica. Taxonomy (NCBI): domain Eukaryota; kingdom Viridiplantae; phylum Streptophyta; class Pinopsida; order Cupressales; family Cupressaceae; genus Cryptomeria; species Cryptomeria japonica. The sequence continues at coordinate 569,569,736 of NC_081411.1, read as the reverse complement.
AGAAATCGGCCACGCGACAACATTCGATTGAGTGAGACTGACGATTTTTTCGCCAACAGAAAAATTGTTGCCCTAATAAAACCATAGGGAACTTGAAAAAATGAGATAGGATTTCGTAGGGACCCCTCTCATGGCCCTGTAGGTTCAAATGGATCATTTGTAGGTGCCACGGATTTCGAGTTAGGGCTCGTCAAAGTTTGACAATTTTGAGCACTTAGGGCGCTCAAGGGACGACACCGGTAGGGTATGACCCCGAGCGTTGGATTGAGTGGGGGGGAAAAATAGGAGCATGCGTAGGGTAATAATACCTAACTGGACATGTCAGAGCCGATGGTTCGTCATCACGACAACCAAAACGAGAAATCGGCCATGCGACAACATTCGATTAAGTGAGACTGATGATTTTTTCACCAACAGAAAAATTGCTGCCCTAATAAAACCATAGGGCAACTTGAAAAACTGAGATAGGATTTTGTAGGGACCCCTCTCATGGCCCCGTAGGTTCAAATGGATCGTTCATAGGTGCCACAGATTCTGAGTTAGGGCTCGTCAACGTTTGACAATTTTGAGCACTTAGGGTGCTCAAGGGATGATGCCGGTAGGGTATGACTCCGAGCGTTGGATCGAGTGGGGGGGGCAAAATAGGAGCATGCATAGGGTAATAATGCCTAACTAGACATGTCAGAGCCAACAGTTCATCATCGCGACGAGAAGAACGAGAAATCGGCCATGCGATACTATTCGATTGAGTGAGACTAACGATTTTTTTGCCAACAGAAAAATTGCTGCCCTAATAAAATCGTAGGGCAACTTGAAAAACCAAGATAGGATTTTGTAGGGACCCCTCTTGTGGCCCCGTAGGTTCAAATGGATCATTTGCTGGTGCCATGGATTCTGAGTTAGGGCCCATCAAAGTTTGACAATTTTGAGTACTTAGGGTGCTCAAGGGACGACGCTGGTAGGGTATGACCCCGAGCGTCGGATCGAGTGGGGGGGAAAAATAGGAGCATGCATAGGGTAATAATGCCTAACTGGACATGTCAGAGCCGATGGTTCATCATCGCGATGAGCAGAACGAGAAATCGGCCACATGACAACATTCGATTGAGTGAGACTGACGATTTTTTTGCCAACAGAAAAATTGCTGCCCTAATAAAACCCCAAGCGTTCGATCGAGGTGGGGGGAAAAATAGGACCATGCATAGGGTAATAATGAATTGTATCAAGTATTGTTCATTAAATGAATTGTATTATATTATTCATTAAATGAATTGTATTGTTCATGAATTGTATTGTTCATTGAATGAATTGTATTGTATTGTTGATTAAATGAATTGTATTGTTCATAAATTATATTGTTCATTAAATGAATTATATTGTTCATTATAAAAACAACACTTATGATGAAATGAAATGAATTGTATTGTTCATTAAATAGCCATTATTAACCATTGTTAATTATTGGAATGAAGATTAAAGATTTCCATGATAACACCACGCACAGATGAGCAACAATTTATATGATCGAATATCAACTTATGTATATATAAAAATGTCAAATGATTACAAATGTATGTCCATACACAAATATGACATAAACACCAACTAAAACAAAATGTATGTCTAAATACATGAATGTATGTCCATATACAAAATATACATGCCAACTAGACATGTAAGCATCCCAAAACTATCTATAACATCCTAAGCTGTTGATGGATCATCAAAATTGATCCTCTTCATCGCACTGCTCGGCTCTGAAGGATCCTGCACAAGAAAAACAAACCATGATTAATATTAGTTATATTATATAATTCACATTCGAAAAGTTAACATAAAATGAACTATATAATTGAACTATTCATGTTTACCTCATCTCCACATTTTCTCTTCAGCTTTGCAGGACTTTTGACGTATGTCTTCGGTAGATGAGGTATGTTTTGAATATTTTGATACACAACCTACATATGTTCAGAAACATGACATTGATACAAGTTAGCATATAATTGTCACTGATAATAACAAATTATATCTACTAATCAAAAAATAAAATAAACACACATCTACTCGAGGCATCGCTTCTTCTTCTTTAGGTATACTAGGTGTATTCATCAAGGATGTGAAGCCAAGAATTCTCTATATATATACACAACAAGTATATGAAACTATCAATCTATGTCTAGACATACATATAATCACTATAAGTTATTTAAACTATTCATTCAATCATATTTGCATTCAATTACCTTTCCCTTGTCTCCAACTGCACTACCAGATCCTAATTCACACTACCCGACAGTCGTGCTGCTTGTGCCCTACAAGAGTAAAATAAGATATACATGCAAGTTACTACATAATCTAATTAATACCAATATAAATGATGAGCATGTATGTACAATAAAATACAAATGACTAGGTGCAATAATATATGTACCGTCAAGCTATCAAGGCCAAATGAAATGGCCGACAAGGTGCCCTCCTGAATCTGTCTCAACTCATCCTCGGTCATCAACTGTTAAATAGACCATGTAAATAAAAATTAGTACTTAATATTATCTAATTTATAAATATTTAATTAAAATATAACATGAGCTGTGAAAATACAAGTCTTACCACTACATCATCAATGTATGATGATGGTGCCTTCTCGCCTCTAGCATGTGAGGACTCCCTAGGGTATCCTCCAGTTTGTGTAATAACATCTGGTGCATCATGCATCTCATGCACCTCATAATCTGCACTGTCCACAGGAGGATCAACGGGCTCTCCAACTGGACCCAAGCATACGTGCCCACACATGACACAACTATGGGGCATGCATATGTGTGGAGCCGAGGATGACGTGTCAATGGCACCAGATGCACCATACCATCAAGAGTAGGCTGAACTACTGACGCAGCCTGAGAAACCAAAAGGCTACTCAAAGAGTGAATAGTCGATATGGTCTATGAAGCCGCCTCACAAATGATATCAGGATGCTGCACTGCAGGTGGGGGATCAACAGGAGGAGGGGGGACATATGGGCCCTGGACTACTCTAACTGCCCCAGGTCTATTTTGGGGCATACCTAAACCTACACCCTGGAAAGGTTGGATGTCAAAGTAGTTCACATGTTTGTTTAAAACAAACTCAGCATACAGTTTTTTAATGAAATAGAAGGGGATATCAAGATTGTTGTTGGGTGGTTTGTCGAAAACCATCCACCAACGATCCCAAAAGTTTTTCACAATCCCACCATTTGTGCACCATTTAATAGAAATTTTTTTTTTTGGGGGATCTACGGGCTGACCAGTATGGGGATTGACAAACAATGAGGCGATTTCGGCTTTGGATATCTCGAGATCCTTGATATCCTTATAAGATAAGCCATCTGCATATTTTTCCCTCATAGATTCTCACCACAAAAGGGCGACATTGTGCTCCTCAGTCATGGTTTCCATACTCTTTATGATTGACGTGAGAGGATCAAACATTGGGTTTAGATGAGGGATCCTACAATATACTTTTGCAATCCCCCTCAATTCATTCAAATTTTGTGCAATCAAATCCTGAATTGAGGGGGGGTTTGGCAAATGAGCGTTTGGTTGTTGCAGTTGTGGTTGGTTAGGGTTTTCATTGTTATCCCCCATTTTTAACCTAAATGAATGTAAACAATTAAATTTAGTTAACAAATTTAAACAATTAGGTATTTGATTTAAAAAAACCTAGTTTTCATATGAAAAAACCATATTTTCAATGAAAAATCAAATAAACATTAACAAAAAATACAAAAAATGAATGAAAATGATTGAAAACGATAAAATTCTTACCTCTCAATCTACTTTTTAGCATTTTTTTGGCAAAACACCGGATATCGGATTTTGATAAAATCACGCGGCCCGTGAGTTAAAAATGACTCACTGGCTATCACTGTCGAAATATAAAAGTCTCAGAAAATCGGATATCCAATTTCTATACTTAAATTATTTTTAAATAACATATATAATATAATATAATAATATATTATATAATATATTATTATATTATATAATACGTATTGTATTATATTATATATATTATAATATATAATATAATATAATATAATATTATATTATATTATATATAATATAATATAATATTATATTATATTATATTATATATAATATAATATTATTATATTATATATAATATAATATTATTATATTATATATAATATAATATTATTATATTATATATAATATAATATTATTATATTATATTCACATACTGCATGCATATGAGCTTGCTTAGCTCAGAGGTTAGAGCGTCGCACTTGTAATGTGATGGTCATCGGTTCGATCTCGATAGCTGGCTCATTTTTATTATTTTCATTTCTTCCATTATCAATGCTAAAATCTATGAAATAAGGAAAAGACTCTTCCATTTCTGATCGCCGGTCCGCCGGGTCTGTCTTGGCATAATCTGTTTGAACTAGAAATGAATGATTGAAACATATCTTTTTTTCTCTCTACAATAGAAACAAAATTGAAAAATAATTTGTTTCTCTATTTCTATATAAAATCATTCCAATATTCGTACTCTTTATATTATTCCTCTTTCCAACATTATTTGTTCATTTCTTGAAATAAGGAGTTTTTTATGTCTTGTTATCACGGACCTCGTTTAAAAATAATAAATCGTCTCAAAACTTTACCAGGATTAAGTAAGAAAACACCCAATAGAACGGAACAGCCTAGTAAAAAAAAACATTCTAAACCTCCTAAACCTTCTAAATATCCTGTCCGTCTAAAAGAAAAACAAAGATTACGTTTTCATTATGGACTTACAGAGCACCAATTACTTCAATATGTTCATATTGCTAGAAGAGCCAAGGGATCAACAAGTCAGGTTCTATTGCAATTACTTGAAATGCGCTTGGATAATATCCTTTTTCGATTGGGTATGGCGCTTACCATTCCTGAAGCCAGACAATTAGTCAACCATAGGCATATCTTGGTCAATGATCGTATAGTAGATATACCAAGTTATCATTGCAAACCCCAAGATTTTATATCTATAAAGGATAAACAAAGGTTGAGAGATAGAATTAATAACAATATAGATATTTTTCAGAAGGATAAGATGAGGGTGCCACCCCATTTAAATCGTATTAAAAAAAGTCACAATATAGTGGATTAGTTCAAAAAATAATAGAAAATAACTGTATCGGTTTGAAGATTAATGAATTATTGGAAGTACAATACTATTCCCGTCGAGTTTAAATTGGGAATGAAAAGAAAGGATTTCTGCACATCTGTCCCTCTATATGTTACATGATAATGTCATTGTTAATAATACATTGATTGACGAATTTTATTTTTAATATTTATTTTTTTCCTTTGCCATACCTTTACTCTTTTTATAGCCATACCAATAATTTGGAAGAGATCTCCCGCAAAGTATTTAGTGCTCATTTTGGTCAATTAGCAATAATATTTATTTGGCTAAGTGGGATGTACTTTCACGACGCTTGCTTCTCCAATTATGAAGCATGGCTAGGCGATCCTACTCACATTAAACCCAGTGCTCAGGTAGTTTGGCCGATAGTAGGCCAAGAAATTTTGAATGGAAATATGGGTGGAGGTTTTCGAGGAATACAAATAACCTCTGGGTCCTTCCAGATTTGGCGAGCATCCGGAATAACTAGTGAATTGCAACTTTACTGCACTGCAATTGGTGCATTGATCTTTGCAGCGTTAATGCTTTTTGCTGGTTGGTTCCATTATCACAAAGCTGCTCCAAAATTGACTTGGTTCCAAGATGTAGAATGCATGTTGAACCACCATTTAGTAGGGTTACTAGGACTTGGCTCTTTATCTTGGGCAGGACACCAAATACACATTTCTTTACCTATTAATCAACTCTTAGATGCTAGAGTGGACCCTAAAGAGATACCACTTCCTCATGAGTTTATTTTAAATCGTGAGCTTTTAGCTCAACTTTATCCCAGTTTTGCTAAGGGATTGACCCCATTTTTTACCCTGAATTGGTCAAAATATTTAGATTTTTTGACTTTTCGCAGAGGACTCAACCCAGTAACGGGGGGTCTATGGCTGATCGATACTGCACACCACCATTTGGCTATTGCATTTCTTTTTCTAATTGTTGGTCATATGTATAGAACCAATTGGGTTATTGGTCATAACCTCAAGGATATTTTGGAAGCTCATAAATGTCCATTTACAGGGGGACATAAAGGTCTTTACGAGATCTTAACTACTTCATGGCATGCTTAATTAGCTCTTAACCTAGCTATGTTAGGGTCTTTAACTATTGTCATAGCTCACCATATGTATTCTATGCCTCCCTATCCATATCTAGCTACTGACTATGGTACCCAACTGTCTCTGTTCAGCACCATATGTGGATTGGTGGATTTCTCATAGTTGGCGCTGTTGCACATGTAGCTATTTTTATGGTAAGAGACTATGATCCGACTACTCAATACAACAATCTTTTAGACCGTGTTCTGAGACATCGTGATGCAATCATATCACACCTCAACTGGGCATGTATTTTCTTAGGTTTCCATAGTTTTGGTCTATATATTCATAATGATACTATGAGTGCTTTAGGACGTCCTAAAGATATGCTTTCAGATACTGCTATATAATTACAACCTATCTTTGCTCAATGGGTACAAAACACTCATGCTTTAGCACCCAGTTTGACAGCTCCTCATGCAACAACAAGCACTAGCTTAACCTGGGGAGGTAGTGATTTGGTAGCAATAGGTGCCAAAGTGGCTTTGTTACCTATTCCATTAGGAACTATGGATTTTTTAGTACACCATATTCATGCATTTACTATCCATGTGATTGTATTAATATTACTGAAAGGTGTTTTATTTGCTCGTAGTTCTCATTTAATACCCGATAAAGCGAATCTTGGTTTTCATTTTCCTTGTGATGGGCCTGGTAGAGGAGGAACATGTCAAGTATCTACCTGGGATCATGTCTTCCTAGGATTATTCTAGATGTACAATGCAATTTCGGTAGTAATATTTCATTTTAGTTGGAAAAAGCAATCTAATGTTTGGGGTAGTATAAGTGACCAGGGAGTGGTAACTCATATTACAAGAGGAAACTTTGCACAGAGTTCCATTACAATTAACGGGTGGCTTCATGACTTTCTATGGGCACAAGCTTCTCAAGTAATCCAATCTTACGATTCTTCATTATCTACCTATGGCCTTTTATTCTTAGGTGCTCATTTCATTTGGGCCTTTAGTTTAATGTTCCTATTTAGTGGCTGTGGATATTGGCAAGAACTTATTGAATCTATTGTTTGGGCTCATAATAAATTAAAATTTGCTCCTACTATCCAGCCAAGAGCCTTGAGTATTGTCCAAGGACGTGCTATAGGAGTAGCTCATTACCTTTTGGGTGGAATCGTCACAACATGGGCGTTCTTCCTAGCAAGAATTATTGCAGTAGGATAATGACTAGGAGGATTTGCAAAGCATTATGGCATCAAGATTTCAAAAGTTCAGCCAAGGCTTGGCCTAGGACCCAACTACTTGTCGTATTTGGTTTGGTATTGCTACTGCACATGACCTTGAGATTCATGATGATATTACCGAAGAGCGTCTTTATCAAAAGATTTTTGCTTCTCACTTTGGTTAGTTAGCTATAATATTTCTGTGGACCTCTAGTAATTTATTCCATGTAGCTTGGCAAGGCAATTTCGAAGCATGGGTCCGCGACCCCTTACATGTAAGACCTATTGCTCATGCAATTTGGGATCCTCATTTTGGTCAACCGGCCGTAGAAGCCTTTACCCGAGGAGGTGCCCTCGGTCCGGTCAATATTGCTTATTCCGGTGTTTATCAGTGGTGGTATACAATTGACTTACGCACTAATGAAGATATTTATAGTGGAGCTCTTTTCTTGCTATTTCTTTCTGCTCTCTTTCTAACAGCGGGTTGGTTGCATCTACAACCTCAATGGAAACCAAGTGTTTCATGGTTTAAAAATGCCGAATCTCGTCTCAATCATCATTTGTCAGGGCTTTTCGGAGTTAGTTCTTTGGCTTGGGCGGGGCATTTAGTTCATGTCGCTATTCTTGAATCAAGAGGAGAATACATAAGATGGGATAATTTTTTAGATGTATTACTGCATCCCGAAGGGTTGGAACCACTTTTTATAGGTCAGTGGAATCTTTATGCTCAAAATCCTGATTCCAGTAGTCATTTATTTGGTACTACTAAAGGGGCGAGAATTGCTATTCTAACTCTTCTCGGGGGATTTCACCCACAAACACAAAGTCTATGGCTAACTAATATCGTGCATCATCATTTAGCTATTGCATTTGTGTTTTTCATTGCTGGTCATATGTATAGAACCAACTTTGGGATTGGACACAATATAAAAGATATTTAAGAAGCACATGTTCCTCCGAAAGGCTTATTAGGACGCGGGCATAAGGGTCTTTACAACACAATCAATAATTCTCTTCACTTTCAATTAGGTCTTTCTCTAGCTTCTTTGGGAGTTGTTACTTCATTGGTAGCTCAACACATGTATTCTTTACCTGCCTATGCATTCATAGCACAAGATTTTACTACCCAAGCTGCATTGTATACTCATCATCAATACATTGCCGGATTCATTATGACAGGGGCATTTGCTCATGGAGCTATATTTCTCATTAGAGATTATAATCCAAAACAGAATAAAGATAATGTATTGGCGAGAATGTTGGAGCATAAGGAAGCCATAATCTCTCATTTGAGTTGGGTTAGTTTATTCCTAGGTTTTCATACCTTGGGACTTTATGTTCATAACAATGTTATGCTTGCTTTTGGTACTCCAGAAAAGCAAATCTTGATTGAACCCATATTTGCTCAATGGATACAATCTGCTCATGGTAAGACCTTATATGGTTTTGATGTACTCTTATCTTTAGCAAATGATCCAACATTCAATGCTGGCAAAAGCTTATGGTTACCCGGTTGGTTGAGTGCTATTAACGATAATAAAAATTCACTGTTCTTAACAATTGGTCCCAAAGAATTTTTGGTTCATCATGCTATTGCTCTAGGTTTGCATACAACTACATTGATTTTAGTAAAAGGTGCTTTAGATGCGCGCGGTTCTAAGCTAATGCCTGATAAGAAAGATTTTGGTTATAGTTTTCCTTGCGATGGTCCGGGACAGGGCGTTACTTGCGATATTTTTGCCTGGGATGCTTTTTATTTAGTAGTTTTCTGGATGTTAAATACCATTGGATGGGTTACTTTCTATTGGCATTGGAAACATATTACCTTATGGCAGAAAAATGTAGCTCAATTTAATGAGTCTTCCACTTATTTAATGGGATGGTTAAGAGATTATCTTTGGTTAAATTCTTCACAACTAATTAATGGATACAATCCTTTTGGTATGAACTTCAAGATATTATAGCTATTCTTGGATTAGATGAATGATCAAAAGACGATCATTTAATTGTGGCAAGAGCAAGAAAAATTGAACGGTTTTTCTCACAACCCTTTTTTGTAGCAGAGGTATTCGCTGGTTCCCCCAATAAATATGTTAGTCTAATAGAGACAATTAGAGGTTTTCAAATGATCCTTTCTGGAGAATTGATGTTCTACCCGAACAGTCTTTTTATTTGGTGGGTAACATTGATGAAGCTACCGCAAAGGCTATGAACTTAAAAGAAATTTAAAGAAACAAAATGAACCTAAACCTTTGTGTAGTCACTCCCAATCGAGTTGTTTGGGATTTAGAAGTTCAAGAAATAATACTAGCTACCAATAATGGTCAAATGGGTGTATTACTCAACCATACTGCACTTGTAACAACTTTGGATATAGGAGTCATGAAGATACAACTCAATGCTCAGTGGTCCACTATGGCTTTGATGGGTGGTTTTGCCACGATAGACAATAATGAAATCACATTATTGGTAAATAATGCAGAAAGAGGTATTGATATTGATCTTCAAGAGGCTCAAGAAAGTTTTAGACTAGCTATAGCTAATCGTGCGCGAGTTGAAGGCAAGAGACAAGCAATCGAAGTTGATGTGGCTCTCAAAAGAGATAGAACACGACTAGAGGTTGTTGATGCTCTTTTGTTCAGATAAAGAAATATTAATTTATGAAATTGGAAGTAAATGGATAATGATCATAAAGAAGTCTTCAACTTGCCTGAGCCAATAACTAGGCACATTTTCATCTATGCCCATACGGTCTGCTATTGCAATTTTTTTCTCATTTTCTTTTGCGCCTAAAATGAAGAAATCTATATTTTTTTTCTATATAAAATGAGAATTGTGGAAAGGTCCTCAGGTCAATCGAAATAAGAAATTGGGTTGCGTCATACATACATAACATGATACAATATCACTTGAAAGAAAAGCCTTTTTGACAATAAAGGCTACAAAATGAGTATTTTGTATTATGCTTGAAAAAGCTCTATTGCGATTTCTCAGGGCAATCCACATTGATACAATGAGAGAAGGGGACCTACCACAATAACAAAATGATCTGAATAATCGACCCATTTTCCAAGTAAATTTTCACAGAATCTTCCTTCTTTACCTTGGATGAAATCTGAGAACAATTTATAAGGTCTATCGTGACTATATCTCCCTGGTTGTGTGCCTATACTGTTATCAAGAAGTAATCCTGAAGGATTCGGAGAGCTTTTTTTTTACAAATAAATAATATATATATACTAATCATTCGTGTTAAAATAGGAAAACTACCCAATCAAGTTTCCATAATGAAGAAAGGGAATACTCGAAAAACAAAAATGTCATCAAAAGAATTGAATGAGACGTCGTATGAGGAGAAATTCTCATGTACGGTTTTGTATAGTGGCAGTAAAGATAACTTTACTGTCAACTTTTCCACTATCACCCCTAAAAAACCAAACTCTGCCTTACGTAAAGTCGCCAGAGTACAATTAACCTCTAAATATGAAATCACTACTTATATACCTGGTATTGACCATAATTTACAAGAACATTCCATAGTATTAGTAAGAGGTGGAAGAGTTAAAAATTTGCCCGGTGTTAAATATCACATAATTCAAGGAATCTTAGATGTTGTCTCAGTAAAAAATCGTAAAAAAGGGTGTTCTAGTGCATTGTATATTCTTATCTAAGATTTGTATCATTTTATGATGATGCCATGTCAATTGCTAAAAACATGTAAAGTTTATGGCTAACCCAATATCGAACGTTTTGTAAGGGGACTAGAGGAGGTTAAAACAAACTAATTTGTAAGGATATTATATGTCTAAGGTTTAATATTGTATTGAATTCATTTCATAAGTTTTCCCTTACTGTAGTGTGTGTTAACATATAAATTGGAAATGTCTTGACCTTTTTGGAACAGGTTCAATTCAAATAGCATCAATTTAAAACACCTTCTTTTTTTTAACTCTTTTTTTAAACCTAAGGACTTAATCGTATAGATATAGAAAATACAAGATTTCTAATCATAGCAAAAGAAAGGAAACAGATATTCAATATGAGAATGAGTAAACATAATTCGAATGCATAAGAATGAATATCTTATATATGCAGATGGAATCATGTGGAAAGTCGTATTCGACGAAAGTCGTATGTACAGTTTGGAGGGAGATCTTTGATACCTTTAGAGATCCACCCTACAATATGGAGTTAAAAAGCCGAAATAAGTAATTATTAGTCTTTATTAAATAAATTAATGAACCTTTTTCACACTCATGTCACGCCAAAGTACTGTAGAAATGAAAATTGAGAAATTTGATCTGATTTATCATAATCGATTAGTTAACATGGTCGTTAATTGTATTCTTAAACATGGAAAAAAATCATTAGCTTATCAAATTTTTTATCAATCTCTAAAAAAGATTCAACAAAAAACAGAGAAAAATCCACTAATTGTTCTACGTCAAGCAATACACAAATTAACTCCCAAATTGATAGTAAAATCAAGATGTGTAAGTGGATCCACTTATCAAGTTCCCATTGAAATAAAAAACAAAGAAGGAAAAATAATTGCTATTCGTTGGTTATTAGAATCATCCAGAAAATGTTCTGGTCGAAATATGCATTTCAAATTGAGTTACGAAATAATGGATGCTGCTAGAGAGAAAGGCAATGCTATACGCAAGAAAGAGGAGATTCATAAAATGGCAGAATCCAATAAAGCTTTTGCACATTACCATTAACCCACTAACTATATAAATAGATCCACAGATTTGTTGCATTTTGGCCAATAAAAGAAAACTTACTTTGACAAAATTTATCCAAATTTTCTTTTATTGGAATGAAAACGAAAGGAAAAGAAGAATGAAAAATAAATCGTAGATAAATGATAATAAGGAGATTATGGATGAATATTCAATCTTATTCATTAGGTTTATAGAAATGTAAATGAAAGAAAATGTTGCTCGAAGATTCATTGAAGTTACTAAATTATGATCCGGACAAAATGAAAAACTCATTTTCAATTAATACTTTTAAATCATTTTTATGAAAGAATTTCATTTGCTTCTCTTCTATGGAAGTTCCATTTTTCCAGAATGTACCCTGATTTTCGGCCTATTCCTTCTTCTAGTGATCAACTTCATTTCTGATCAAAAAAAGACAACTTGGTTTTATTTCATCTCTTTAACAAGTTTAGTGCTAAGCACAACCTTTTTGCTATTTCAATGGAGAGAAGAACCTACAATCAATTTTTTTGGTAATTTCCAAACAAACAATTTTAATAAAATATTTCGGTTTCTAATTTTATTATGTTCCACTTTATGTATTCCTCTATCCGTGGAATACATTCAATGTACAAAAATGGCTGTAACAGAGTTTTTACTAGTTCATATTAACAGCTACTCTAGGAAGAATGTTTTTATGTGGTGCTAATGATTTAACAACTATCTTCGTATCTTTAGAATGTTTAAGTCTATGTTCTTATCTATTATTTGGATATACCAAAAGAGATGTACGGTCTAATGGGGCTATTATAAAATATTTACTTATGGGTGGAACAAGTTCTTCCATTCTTGCTTATGGTCTTTCTTGGCTATATGGTCTATCTGGAGGAGAGATTGAACTTCAAGAAATAGCCAATGGTCTTATAAATACACAAATGTATAACTCTCCAAGAATTTGGATTGCACTTCTATCTATAACGGTAGGAATTGCATTCAAGCTTTCCCTAGTTCCTTTTCATCAATGGACCCCCGATGTATATGAAGGATTTCATCAGGTCGAATAGTTACCATTAACACTAGTTAATTCTCTTTTGAAAAAGAAGACCTACTATATTATATATACTGTTAATCAATTATGTTTTTCATGGCTAGGAGCAGGTCGATATTATGCTCGATCATACATAAACGTAAATGTAACTCGCTATTCAAACGACTATTTAGAGTTCCTAGAGCTCTTTGGACAACTTGGTAAGAAATTTGTTTTTGAACCAATTCAATTACTCTTTCTTGTTCCAAGTGAATGGTTTCATTCTTTAAATTTTCTAATTGTTTCAAATTAATAGAAGCAACATTGATAAGATCATTTTTTTCTTGTTGTATTTGAGAATATCCATTTACCCGAATTTCGCATACTCACCTTTCTACTTCCCGTAAGTGAGCTTGGGCTTGCTCAAGTTGATTAGAAGCTCCTTTACATAGTTCTTTAGAACTCTGAATAGTACTTGATATTTTCTATTTACGGTTATCTAATAGATTACTTAATGAAAGTAGATTATCTATTCATAAGTTGAACGAATGGATAATCTCTTCCCAAACCGAACACAAACCTTTCGATTCATTCGGCTCTCCCGCTCAGCTTTTTTTTTTACTGAGCCTGCCCTTTTTGTTCATATTATGTATAAAAATAAGATCAATCTATCAAAGACCAAAATCTACGAAGGGATCTTTTGCCAAAAGGGATTTTTTATTATCAACAAAGTTGTTTTTTCTTTTTCTTCTTTTTTTCTTTTCATTCATATTTCCTAATTACTTTTTCTTGAATAAATTCGCTTTTGTGTAGGTCGTCGATTCTGCATTTAAACCCAAAAAATTGGATGGGAGATTAGGACTATTTTTTAGTAGATAGATTGAATAATTCCATTGATATGAATGTTATATATCAGATCAACCTCCAACTATGCCTTTGAACCCTTCTCATATTAGCACAACGGTGGAAAGAGTACCCAGTTGTGCTTGGACTTCAAGCAGTTTAGCTTTAACCATTCTAAAGATTTTCTCTTGTTGGTTGGGATTGGTAATAAAATTTCCCAATCAATTAAAAAATGCTATAGTTCTTCCATATTTTTTCCCTTTTAGAAGTAATTCGTTGAGATCATGAACTTTTCTATCTACAAAGTGTAGTTGGTTGGATCCAGCTAGATTATTCAAATATACAACTCGCATACACTCCCTTTCTGAAATAGATCAGTACACCAAGCACCACACTGAGATTTATTATATTTGTTTCTAAAATATTGGTATTTAACCCGAAACCCTCGACAGAGGATAGGGAAATGAAAGAATCAGTTATATTTTTCATACGCCCTCCCCTCATAGACAAGGATACTTTTACAAAGTTTTTTCTCCGACTCGATCCTACTATTATTCAAATTTTGGATAAGTAGATTTCGAGTACTTAGTAAGTCCTAGGTCCCTCATAATGATAAGTAAGGATACAATTATGAAAAAAAAAACTTTGTTCTATCTATCTACTTCTCCGAGTGTCACAAATCTTTCTGACTGAAACAAGTGAAGTATAAGTCCACTATTTTGGATCAGCCCCTCCCCTGTTGGCTGAACAAGAAAATTGATAGAGGGGGGTCTTTCAAATCCTGAAGAATACGGATTTTGGTCTCTGAGATCAAACAAATGGATTAGCAAATAAAACTGCCAGAGCTACAACTAATCCATAAATAGTTAAAGCTTCCATAAAAGCTAAACTTAGCAGTAAGGTGCCTCGTATTTTACCCTCCGCCTCTGGTTGTCTCGCAATACCTTCAACAATATAGCTAGAGATAAAGATGAGTGAATTGGCATTGAACTAATCTTCTGATAAAAAGTAGCGAAGATCAACATTTTTGCTAAAAACAATGAATTTAATGTAGAGTTCATTAGGCCTATTCTATGAGTTAGGCCTAGCTGAATAAATTCAGCTAAATATCGAAAGTAAAGAAGTCTCGGCTGTTCTCTTTTTTCAAAATATTCATAAAAGAAACCAATAGGGGGAGTTAACTTAGATTCAAAGTAAGAGTTTTTTTCTTGTACTAAAAACAATCTATTTTCTCAAAAGGAAATCATCCACTTCAAATTCGTACAAAATTGTTTTTACAATTGAGTGAAATTGACTATAGTCTTTTAAACGCCATTTAATATTTTTGACATACCAAATTTTCAAGAGTGGATTATGAACCTTATATTGACGGACAGACTCGATTTGTTTCCCAAGCTGCTTGGTTTTCAAGATCTATTGATTGTCAGAATTTGACGAGCAAAGAAACAGTTGTTTTTGGTGATACAATGCACGCTGCTTCAATCACTAAGATACTTGTTCGAGAAATGGGGATTCGTGTGAGTTGTGTAGGTACTTATTGCAAACATGATGCGAAATGGTTCAAAGAGAAAATTCAAGGTTTCTGCGATGAAATACTGATCACAGATGATCATGCTGAGGTAGGAGATATGATTGCTCACATGGAACCATCTGCAATATTTGGTACTCAAATGGAGACAAAATCTAAATACTATAGATAAACAAGGGTCAGCCAGTGAGACGATGGGGGATAAGCTTCATCATCAAGAGGGAAATAGCCTAGATCACCAACTAAGGCCCCTAAATGATCGCTGAGTGATGATGGAGGTAGGAGTGCAAAGACAGCCAGGAGGTTCGCCTAGAAGCAGTGATCCTTGAAAGAGTGCGTAATAGCTTACTGCTCGAGCGCTCTTGCACCGAAGATGATCGGGACTAAGCGATCTACCAAAGCTGTGGGATGTAATAAAAAATGCATCGATAGGGGAGCATTCCGCCTCAGAGGGAAGTGTCTGCGCAAGTAGATGTGGACAAAGCGGAAGCGAGAATGTCGGCTTGAGTAACGCAAACATTGATGAGAATCCAATGCCCCGAAAACCTAAGGATTCCTCTGCAAGGTTCGTCCATGGAGGGTGATTCAGGGCCTAAAATTAGGCTGAAAGGTGTAGTTGATGGACAACAGGTTAATATTCCTGCACTACCCTTTGTTGGTCCTGAGGGATGGAGTAGGCTAAGTTAGCCGTCTTTTTGGTTTGCGGTTCAAGGTTAGAAGGTGACCCCGAAAAAGTGGGGTCAGAACGGGGCTGTATTTTTCCAGTTAGTCCATAAGGATCAGACACCCATATTCCAGGGCCATACAAACCCGTTACATGAAATGCTCTGAATCCGAAACAAGCTGCTCCTGAGAGGAATAAATGAGTTCCAAAAATCTTAGGCAAATCTAAAGAAGGTTTTCCTGTACGAGAATCACAAAATACGTCTAGATCCCAATATACCCAAGGCTAGATAGCTCCTAAAAAGCACAAGCCAGAAAACACAATATGTGCCCCAGCCACACCTTCATAACTCAAAATACCTAGATTAGATCCAGTTTCTCCGGTTATACTCCATCCACCCCATGAATCCTTTATTCCTAAACGAGTCATAAAAGGTATAATGAACATACCTTGTCTCCACATTGGATCAAGAATAGGATTGGATGGATCGAAAACTGCTAATTCGTAAAGAGCCTTCGAATCGGCCCATCCAGAAACTAGAGCTGTA
The DNA here is from genome assembly GCF_030272615.1 of Cryptomeria japonica. Taxonomy (NCBI): domain Eukaryota; kingdom Viridiplantae; phylum Streptophyta; class Pinopsida; order Cupressales; family Cupressaceae; genus Cryptomeria; species Cryptomeria japonica. The sequence goes on along the minus strand of NC_081411.1, from coordinate 569,552,963 downwards.
TGCATTATATGCACAGTGATTAACCGGCCAGGATCATTCAACACGACGGTATGGACACGATACCAAGGCAAACCCATGAAAATACCCCTTTATCAGAAAAAGTAGACACTATGTAACTTTCTCGCATTAGAGACAGATTATGCTATGGAATTATACCTTTCTCTCAAAGGTGAACATCTATCTATTAATAGAACAGTTTCAAAAAATAGAATTGAGAAGCGGATATATTTTATCATTTATATGTATCAATATACAATGTGGTAATTGGTCCCATTTATTTTGTATCAAACAAAGTAAAGTAATTAATTACTTTACAAAACACCCAATGAATTAGGTATTTTACAAAGAAAGGCACATCCGCTTATTTGGTCCTATCACTCATTTTACCTTAGTAAATCAAGGTCTTCTGAAAGAAGCAGAAGGTATGATAAGTGGCTCTGGTTTGGGGAGAGATACAACATTACGAGCCATTGCTCAAAGTGGTATACAATTAAGTTATGTACTTGATGTAACTCCTATGCCACATAACGAATGTAGACCTCCCAAAAGGAGACGTGTATAAGAATTGAATAAATTGAAAGTGAAAGAAAGGATTAAATTATTTATTTGAAATAATATTATGAATCAGAATGAAATAGCAGTCTCAATAAAGATACCAGAATTGAAGTGCGTTGAATCCAGAACAGAGAATAAGCGTTTTCATTATAGTCATTTCACTCTATCTCCACTTCGCAAAGGTCAAGCTAATACAATAGGAAACGCAATAAGAAGATTTTTACTTGGAGAAGTAGAAGGAACATGTATCACACCTGCTAAATTTCACAATATATCAAATGAATATTCCGTAATAATAGGTATTGAAGAATCAATACATGAAATTTTGATGAATCTAATAGAAATTGTACTTCGAAGTGATGCATACGGAATTTGAGAAGGATCTATCCATGTTGTCAGACCAAAAAAGGTACCCGCTTAAGATATCATGTTACCACCTTATGTACTCCTTTATGCTGAGGGCATCCTCTAAGAGCAGGAGATTTTGTTCTATTTTCTATTGGTTGTCTCGCGTTTCTAATAAGTTGTTGAATAGTCGGCACTTTGAATTATATTTGAATTTGAATGGTTTGGATTGATCCTAACCAACTATATAAATGTTGAGATAAATGCTATGCCATTCAATAATTATTTTGTATTTTAATAAAGTAGTTACTACTTTATATGATTAAATAGTTCAATATTCCTATTGATCTATGTCACCTTATAGATAGAATATATATCAATATCAATACATTTTTATTATCAGATAATTTACATTAATTGATCTAATAGATGTAGAATCCAATTTTTTTTCTTTTTTAATTCAATAGAACTCGGTTAGTAAATTGAGTCATAATAAGAAAGACGTAGTTAATGCAACTTATTCAACTAACTTTGTGCAATTAATTTGTACAAAAAAAGTTCTTGTTATTTATAGAATAGATAGAGGCGAAGACGATTTGTCTCCCCTATTTACAGAGAGAGAGTTTAATTAGTAAACAATGTAATATTTAAACATTAATAATAATAGCTACAGAAGAGAGGAAGACTTTTTGTGGATACTTTTTTTAAAAGGGCAAAAAATAGATAGGTATCTATTATACGAAACCAAACATACCAAAAAGAAAATAGGATTTTTAGACCCTATTTAGAACGATACTTCTTTCATTCAATTTTCATTAATTTAAGAATCTCTATTTGTACCCCCCAATTAGATCTTATCTATCTGTATTGTTCCTTTAATTAGCATTTTATCCTATATAAATTGCTAACAATCCCAAATCTCTTTCTTATTGAAAATTAGAAACATAAATTAAAATTCAATTTAAAATCAACTTTTTTAATTTCTGCTTTACCATGGCATCCATGGTTGAATGGTTAAAGCATTTTCAAACTATTTCTTCTCGATGAGCTATAGTAGTGGCTCCTATAAGAGTGACCAGAAGAATTATAGAAATAAGTTCGAATGGAAGGAAAAAATCAATGGATAAATGAGCCCCAATACGTTGAATATTGTTTGTTAAATCTCGTTCTAACATTTGATCTGATTTTTGAGTCAAAGATATTCTAAACCATGATATGTTCAAGATAATAGTAATTAATGAACAAAAAAGACTTGTACAAACTATTGAACTAATTCTATCTCCGACGGTCCAGGGAGGGGCATAATTAGGATATTTCGGATTATTCATCAACATCATGGCAAATAGAATCAAAATATTAACAGCTCCTATGTAGATCAGGATTTGTGCAATAGCTACAAAATCCGCGTTCAATATAATATAGAAAAAGGATATACAAATAAGAACTAGTCCCAATGAAAGAGTGGAATAAATTATATTAGTAAGTAATACTACTCCTATACCTCTAAATATAAGACTTAGCGTTAGAGGAGCCAAAAGAAGATCATATATCGGTTCAGGTCGATTCATTATGTGTACAATAAGTTTGAATATTATTTCCTCCCATTCACTAAATAAAAAGTTACCCCATTTACCTATATGCTATACTAGATTTATAATTTCATTTGATATGGGCACTGATTAATTAATCTATAGATCAATAATAGATTCCGATCAATCACACATGTGAGATTATTAATGGAATATTATTAATTCCCGATTTGTCAAAAAAAAAAAATTTATTTATCAGATACTCTTTGATCGAAGCTCAATCTAAATAATCGTAGAAGTGATTAAAACATAAAATTTATCCGTAGTTTCTTTAGACATACTAAGTTAATATGTTCAGCTTAGAATTGTTTGAATTGTTAAATCTTCAACAACCGATATTGGTAAACGTCCTAAAGCAATATGATCATAATTTAATTCATGATGATCATAGGTTGAAAGTTCATATTCTTCAGTCATTGCCAAACAATTTGTAGGGCAATATTCCACACAATTTCCACAAAAGATACAAATTCCAAAATCAATACTATAATTTTACAATCATTTTTTCCTATTCTGACTTTCCAATCCACAACAGGTAGATTGATCGGGCATACATGGACGCATACTTCACAAGTAATACATTTATCAAATTCAAAGTGGATCCTCCCGCGAAATCGTTCTGATGGAATCAATTTTTCATAGGGATATTGAATAGTAATAGGTAAACGATTCATGTGATATAAGGTAACCATAAAACCTTGACCGATGTATCTCGCAACCTGTATTGCTTGTTCACTATTATTCATAAACCCAATTACCATGGAATCTCTTAAACATTTTTTCAAAATGCTCGTCAATTTAAATCTTGTATTTATTCAATATTAGTTGAATGAAAATTTTGATGTTATCATCCTTTGCTATTTGATTTGTATATTTATTATCTTTATCAAGAATATTGAGTAGCATAAAGAAAGAATGATGCTTTAATTTATCTCTGTAATTGAAGATCTTGTTCAATAATATATTCTTGTTAAGTTCATATAATTCATTCATGCGATAATCCACATCCAAGACAATTTCATTATAGTAACCCTGATTAGGCTTAGTTATTGATAGAGTAAATTGATCCGTTATTTTAAGAACAAATTTTTTCAATTGAAAATCATCATTTAATGTTAATTCTTCTTTATTTTGATCACATGATGAAGAAGATCTTGAAGATAAATTCTGATTTAGAAATCGAATACAATTTAATTGGTTTATCTCTTTTCTGAGATTCCATCCGAGATTTGATAAAATATCATAATTTACAAAAGGATTTTTAAGAAATGTTTTAACCTTCCATAGATCAACTATTCTATTCTTTTCTAATCCCCTAAAATATTGAAAAGCATCTTGCCGCCCTTTCAACAATTTTAATTTTTCATTGGGTTTCTTAGTATAATTAATACTTATAGATGATTCATCTATTGACAAATCATCAAAGAACCCTTTGAAAAATTCTGATTCTGAAAAGGAATAAGATTCTCTTATTCGATCTAATTCTTCTTGTTCCATTTTTTCTTGGAACATTTCTTGCAATATTTTCTTACATTTATCCCTTATTTCCAAAATTGACTTGGTTCCAAGATGTGGAATCCATGTTGAACCACCATTTAGCAGGGTTACTAGGACTTGGCTCTCTATCTTGGGCAGGACACCAAATACATGTTTCTTTACCTATTAATCAACTCTTAGATGCTGGAGTGGACCCTAAAGAGATACCACTTCCTCATGAGTTTATTTTAAATCATGAGCTTTTAGCTCAACTTTATCCCAGTTTCGCTAAGGGATTGACCCCATTTTTCACCCTAAATTGGTCAGAATATTTAGATTTTTTGACTTTTTGCGGAGGACTCAACCCAGTAATGGGGGGTCTGCTACACTGCTGCTCAATAGCCTAGTAAATCAACCCTATTACATAAATTGAATCCTTTTTTTGCCCATGAGAAGATTTGATCGTATCAGCCCGAACTTTCAATAATTGATCTTTATGGTGCTTTTTCCATCAATTGAATTGATTTTATTTTATCCATGGACTATCCAAGCTATATTTACCGATTCATATTTGGGCTCCGATATTCTTTTGACTACAGCTGATAAAAAATCATTGTTTTGGACAATGCATATTTAGAAAGCCTCTTTTTTTTCTTTTCCGTAGTTCTAAACGAATTCATTCTATAGTATAGATAGCCGCACGTAATGATAGATCAAGGTCGTATTATTAAGAGCTTGTGGTAAAGATGGGTTTCGTTCTAATGCTTAGAAATAATATTCCAAAGCCTTAGTATGTTCCCCATTACTTGTGTGGATAAGACCTATATTATATAATATATAACTTCAGTCATAGGGGTCAATTTCCGGTCGCATGGCTTCATAATAATTTTGTAAAGCTTCCGCATATTCCCCTTTGGATTGAGTTGACATTCATTACGGTCGTTCATTCAATTGAAATGATCTCCGCTTCAAAACTGTACATGAGAATTTCACCTCATACGGCTCCTCCTTTTTTTACAGAATAAGGGAAGTAATCCATTAAATGGACAACACAATAGTTTCTTATATTATGAATTAACAGGAACTAGCGTATTTGCCGGGTTGCCCTCCTAAACTAGAAGCTATTATAGATACTATAATAAAACTTCATGAAAAAATAGCTCATGAAATATCTGAAGATAGAAACGAGTTTCAACAAGGAAAGAGGTATTTCACTAGAAATCATAGGTTTGATTTTGGATCCAGTATTCTTATTGAAAATAAGGAGGAGAAGTTTTTTCATCAATCTTATGAATCTCGATTTGAATCGACTTTAGAGATAACTCCCAAAACATTTGAACCCATTTTAGAGATATCATACCCTTTGAAAAATTTGAAGAAAATATGAGAGATTGCTAGCGAATGAATAATCGTTAGTAAAAAGTAACAAGCAGGAAATAAAAAATAAATTTTGAAAATTCCATTAGAAATGTCAAATCCTTATACAGATACTTTGACAATAAATAGTAATCAAATGGAAGGTTGATTATCTGCTTGGCTAGCCAAGCATAAGTTAGCTCATAGACCTTTGGATTTTGATTACCAAGGCACAAAAACATTACAGATCAAAGCCGAGGATTGGGTATCTATAGCCATTGCTCTATATGTTTATGGTTTTAATTATCTTCGTTCTCAGTGTGCTTATGATGTAGCACCAGGGGGTTCCTTAGCTAGTGTATATCATCTTACAAAAATAAACAATAATGTAGATCAACCCGAAGAGGTGTGTATAAAAGTATTTATCCCAAGGGAGGATCCCAAAATCCCGTATGTTCTACGTATTTGGAAAGGTGCTAATTTCTAGGAACGAGAATCTTATGATATGTTTGGAATATTTTATGAAAGTCATCCATGTCTAAAATGTAGATAAAATGCTAATTAAAGGAACAATACAAATAGATAAGATCTAATTGGGGGGTACAAATAGAAATTCTTAAATTAATGAAAATTGAATGAAAGAAGTATCGTTCTAAATAGGGTCTAAAAATCCTATTTTCTTTTTGGTATGTTTGGTTTCGTATAATAGATACCTATCTATTTTTTGCCCTTTTAAAAAAAGTATCCATAAAAAATCTTCCTCTCTTTTGTAGCTATTATTATTAATGTTTAAATATTGCATTGTTTACTAATTAAACTCTCTCTTTGTAAATAGGGGAGACAAATCTTCTTCGCCTCTATCTATTCTATAAATAACAAGAACTTTTTTTGTACAAATTAATTGCACAAAGTTAGTTGAATAAGCTGCATTAACTGCGTCTTTCTTATTATAATTCAATTTGATTATTAATAATCACATTAAGTTTAAATTATATCATTTAGCTTCTAAAATTGTTTTTATAGCTAAAGATTGTTTTAAGTTAGCATTTTATTCTATTTTTTAAATTTTTTTTTAGAAGATAAAAATTAGTTTTTGTATTTACGAAGTTAAATAGATTCCTTTACAAATTTATTACTAATAAGTTGTGTTGTTTTTTACGGGAATATGCAAATAAATGCATCTCCCGTAGAAACCTTCGAGACGAATAAGAATATATTAATGTTCAATAATAGAATAGATCTACATGATCTTGTTTACCGTTGCTTTCGGAGCAGCAAGATTTGAACCCACAACCTCCACCACCCCAAGATGACACACTACCAAACTGCGCTATACTCCGTTATAACGACCAACATTGCATTTTTTTATGAAATGTTCTAGATTGAAAATGGATAGATCATATTGGAAGGGTAAAAAAGAGATTTCAAAGACTAAGAGTGGATTGTTTTTATGAAAATGATCATAATTTTCATTTTCTATTCATAAAGAAAAACTATGACAAAATCATTTGAACCATTCTAAGGAATGTGTTAATAATTCTAACATCATTTGATACATGGAAATATATACTCAATGTTCAGGAATATGATATTTTTCTATGTATCTTCATTGGATTTTTCTTTTATATTTCTTGCATAATTCCCTTATTGTTGGTTAAGTTTTATAGGAACTTCTATCTCATCAAAGTTTTGCAGTATAATTACTCCTGCTTTAACGGAGTAGGAGAAATGATTAGATCTTTTAGAATGCTTAGAAATTTTTCTAATTTAAATTAGTATGGTTCTTGGCTTACATTTATGGACTATATCGAGATGGAATCGGATCCTGATGATATAGGATTATTGCTACTATTGAAAATTTGGTATGTCAAAAATATTAAATGGCGTTTAAAAGACTAGTCAATTTCACTCAATTGTAAAAACAATTTTGTACGAATTTGAAGTGGATGATTTCCTTTTGAGAGAAAATAAATTGTTTTATGATTTCGTTCTACAAGAAGGGGATATGGCAGAATCGGTAGATGCTACAAACTTAAATTTTTTGAGCCTTGGTATGGAAACTTACCAAGTGATAGCATCCAAATCCAGGGAACCCTGGGATATTTTGAATGGGGAATCCTGAGCCAAATCCAATTTATAGAGACAATAGTTTCCTTTCTGAGAAAGAGATAGGTGCAGAGACTCAACGGAAGCTATTCTAATGAATCAACATAATTTGAATTGGATACAATACATTATTTACAGAATGTCTTTTGTATTTTATTTAACACTTGAAAAAGCATTATATATCACCAATAAACAAAAATAACGATTAGAGCTTTAATTGTTCTAGGTTTGTTATGCCTGGCTTCAAATCAAAATTGAAGGATTTTTCCAATTAAGAGCTTCTCTAGAAAGAGACGATTTGCGTTTACTCCCATTTTTGGAAGTAATAATTGGACGAGGATAAAGATAGAGTCCAATTCTACATGTCAATGTCAACAACAATGAAAATTGGAGTAGGAGGAAAATCCGTTGGTTTTATAGATCGTGAGGGTTTGAGTCCCTCTATTCCCATCAAAGAAGTCTATTTTTTTTTCTATTTTTTATTTATTAGGCGTGTTACTAAGAACATAAGAAGTTTTAATTATATGATCAATTTGTGTCTACTTATGTATATATATAGATTCAAAATATTTTATGAATTTCGATCCTAGTGCAACCTTAAGGATATTAACAAGAGTATTGCTGTATGCTACTAATATTCTCAATGCTTTATTGTAATATTTATTTTTAAAAAATTCTTTGTAAAAATATTTGCCAGAAATTACTTTGTACAATAAAATTGAAACCTTTCGAACCATTTTGATGTCAAATGTCGTATGTTTTTTCTCTAAAACATCTATACTAGATAACTTCGTGTTTATAGAATGCCAAGTGCCATTATCAATTAATAGTTCAATTCACTCTTAACTAGTCATTTGCAGAGTTGCTCCACATTCTGCACAAACACCTTTTTGTTCTAGTAAAGATTTCTTATATATAAAGGTCTCACAATTCTCGCACAAAAACCACAAATGCTTAAAACGTTCCGAATTGTATCCATTTTCTACGGGGGTTGTTTCAATATATTCAGAATCCTTGTTTTCATTTTCCTCACATATTTTCCTATATTTTTTCTACATATTGTTAATGTACAACTTTTAACAGATAAAATACAAATTTTGCTTCCTCTTTATTTCGTTTTTATTTATTTTTTTAAGAAAATAAATAAATTGATCCATCTGACTCACTCAACTTAATCGGGAATTAATTCGATCTTATAGTCGTAATTCATTTATTTGTTCAAATAGCATACTATTATATATATAATGGTATTTCATTATACATTTGATTCCTTGAATCAAATTCCGCTTCTAATAAAAAAAGAGAAAAGGAAGTCTCCATCAATTTCTTTCTAATTTGTCCAACGAATTCACGATGATTCATGAAAAATAATGAACAATTGACTATCAAAATAATACTTCATTGTATCAGTCAAATAAAAATACGAATCTCTCTATTCAAATGTATATAAACATATTTTGAAGTAGAAGTAAGAAAGACTTATTCTTTCACACGCGGGTCTATATGAATATGTCTCATACATATGATACCATATACATTTAAATTTTTTGTTATTTATCATATATGAATAGATCTAAATAAAGAAAAATATCTATTTAGATCTATTTAAACAAGGTAGCTTGGCAAGGCAATTTCGAAGCATGGGTCCGCGACCCCTTACATGTAAGACCTATTGCTCATACAATTTGGGATCCTCATTTTGGTCAACTGGCCATAGAAGCCTTTACCCAAGGAGGTGCCCCTTGTCCGATCAATATTGCTTATTCTGGTGTTTATCAGTGGTGGTATACAATTGGCTTACGCACTAATGAAGATCTACGAGAAGATGAGAGAATATATAATTGTATTGAAAATTATGTACAACATATAAAAAGTTCCATAAATTCTAGTTATGAAGGAATTACATGTATAGAGATTCTAAAATAGACTGAATTGATTTCGGTAAATATATATATTGCATTTGTCGACTTGTTTATCGAAAAAATGGCCCAAGAAAAAAAGGAAAAAAAAGATGACGAACAAGAAATTAAGCAATTAAGAAAGGAAGTACAAAATATGCTTGTACAAAGTATGCTTGATTTTGTAAATAGAAAGCTTGTCATTTCTATAGAAAAAGTGGAGAAACCTTATAGAGAACCCAAAATTCTTGTAGAATATATTGCTCTACAACTAAAGGAGAGAGTTGAAATAAGAAAAATAATGAAAAAACCTATTGAACTGGCTGAAAAGGCAGATGTAGAAGGTATTAAAATACAAATTAAAGGGTGTCTTAATGGAATTGAGAGAGCTCAAAAAGAATCAGCTATGCAAGGTACTTATTTCAGCTTTTTAACTCCATATTGTAGGGTGGATCTCTAAAGGTATCAAAGATCTCCCTCCAAACCGTACATACGACTTTCGTCGAATACGGCTTTCCACATGATTCCATCTGCATATATAAGATATTCATTCTTATGCATTCGAATTATGTTTAATCATTCTCATATTGAGTATCCGTTTCCTTTCTTTTGCTATGATTAGAAATCTTGTATTTTCTATATCTATACGATTAAGTCCTTAGGTTAAAAAAAGAGTAAAAAAAAAGGTGTTTTAAATCGATGCTATTTGAATTGAACTTGTTCCAAAAAGGTCAAGACATTTCCAATTTATATGTTAACACACACTATAGTAAGGGAAAACTTATGAAATGAATTTAATACAATATTAAACCTTAGACATATAATATCCTTACAAATGTAGAAGTACAAGCATGAGATTATAAAAAATGGATATCAAAACTATATTTTCCCTAAAAAAATGGAATTCACGAGTAATAGTAATTAATTTTATTCTTTTCTTATATAGATATATATTCTATTTTTTTACATGTATAACCTATGTAGATAGATAGACATAGATCGATACATATAGATCTATGTCTACGTGCATAAACTCTTTTCATACTGGGATTTCATTCTTTTTTCTTTTTTTTTGCACTCAATGAGAATCTTGTATTTCATAAAAATCAGGTGCAATATAGTCTTTACGTAAAGGCCACCCAATCCAACTTTCTGGCATCAATATACGTTTTAGACATGGATGACTTTCATAAAATATTCCAAACATATCATAAGGTTCACGTTCCTAGAAATCAACACCTTTCCAAATACGTAGAATAGACGGGATTCTGCAATCTTCCCTTGGGACAAATAATTTTATACACACCTCTTCGGGTTGATTTGCATTATCGTTTATTTTCATAAGATGATATACACTAGCTAAGGACCCCCCTAGTGCTACATCATAAGCACACTAAGAATGAAGATAATTAAAACCATAAACATATCGAGCAATGACTATAGAGACCCAATCCTCGGCTTTGATCTATAATGTTTCTGTGCCTTAGTAATCAAAACCCAAAGGTCTATGAGCTAACTTATGCTTGGCTAGCCAAGCAGATAATCGACCTTGCATTTGATTACTATTTATTGTCAAAGTATCTGTATAAGGATTTCACATTTCTAATGGAATTTTCAAAATTTATTTTTTATTTCCTGCACATTACTTTTTACTAACGATTATTCATTCGCCAGCAACCTCTCGTATTTTCTTCAAATTTTTCAAAGGGTATGATATCTCTGAAATGGGTTCAGATGTTTTGGGAGTTATCTCTAAAGTCGATTCAAACCGAGATTCATAAGATTGATGAAAAAACTTCTCCTCCTTATTTTCAATAAGAATACTGGATCCAAAATGAAACCTATGTTTTCTAGTGAAATACCTCTTTCCTTGTTGAAACTTGTTTCTATCTTCAGATATTTCTTGAGCTATTTTTTCACGAAGTTTTATTATAGCATCTATAATAGCTTCTGGTTTAGGAGGGCAACTCGACAAATAGATATCCATAGGAATTAACTTATCTACTTCGCGAACGGTACTATAAGAATCTGTACTAAACATTCCTCCTGTAATAGTACAGGCTCCATAGCAATTAAATATTTTGGTTCAGGCATTTGTTCATATAATCTCACTAAAGAAGGAGCCATTTTCATGGTCATGGTTCCGGTTGTTATAAGTAAGTCGGCTTGCCTAGGACTGGATCTTGGCACCAAATCGTAACGATCAAATTCGATAAAACAACAACTAGTACCATAAAGGAGTGGCCATAGACTAGAGAGTCTCGCCCAATTGGATAGATCATTTAGAGTAGTGGAAATCACTGAATTTGAAGTTGTTTGATCAAGCAAAGATGATTCTATAGGATTTATTGCCGGCTTTAGATTTAGATAATTTTCTACTCGCCTTTTATTATTCCGAAATTTGGGAGTTAAGACCATTCCAATGCTCCTTTTCTCCATGCATAAACTAAACCAACAATTAAGATAATCATGAAAATAAAAGCTTCTATAAATGTAAATAGACCCAGAATATCAAAACTCATGGCCCACAGATAGAGGAAGACTATTTCCACATCAAAAACAATGAAAACTAAAACAAACATATAATAACGAATTCTAAATTGGATCCAGGTATCTCACATTGGTTCTATACCTAATTCATAACTAGTGGCTTTCTCCGCCCGTTTACTTATTGGAGCCAAACTTCTTGAAATTGAGAATGCTAGGATCAAAAATTGCATAAGCTTCAGGCAATTTGGCAAAAAAGGGATTATTCAAATGAAAGGCAGCATCGTCTAGACAAATATGGAGGTTGAGGATAACTGGCATTTTGATTCTCTGATGAATAAAAATGATGTAAAGATCCAAAAGTATTTGGCCAATCAATCGAATTTCTTCGGCAAGATTAGACTTTTAGTCTTTGAGTTGGAAGGGATAATTTATTCATAGAATATTTTAACCATTCTGATAGAGAATGACCAATGAATGTATATTCTTGTTTCTTTTTAGGTTCCCCTATAAATATAGATTTGAAGAAATGATCCCTTCGGTTTTTCTATGAATAATTGCATAGCACTAGATAAGAATGAATTAAAATGAAACATTGCGCCAATTGATATTAATTTATTAAAATAAAGCAACAATGGGGCATGGCCAAGCGGTAAGGCAACAGGTTTTGGTCTTGTTATTCTGAAGGATGAGTGAATTGGCATCAAAGTAATCTTCTGATAAAAAGCAGTGAAGATCAGCATTTCTGCTAAAAACAATGAATTTAATTCGGAGTTCATTAGGCCTATTCTATGAGTTAGGCCTAGCTAAATAAATTCAGCTAAATATCGAAAGTAAAGAAGTCTCGGTTGTTCTCTTTTTTCATAATGTTCATGAAAGAAACCAATAGGGGGAGTTAACTTCGATTCAAAGTAAGAGATTTGTTCTTGTACTAAAAACAATCTATTTTCTCTCAAAAGGAAATCATCCACTTCAAATTCATACAAAATTGTTTTTACAATTGAGTGAAATTGACTAGAGTCTTTTAAACGCCATTTAATATTTTTGACATACCAAATTTTCAATAGTAGCAATAATCCTATATCATCAGGATCTAAACCTGGGTGATCTATCCATGACCAGTATGAAGCTTAGGTGAAGCTAAGTAGAGGTCCGAACTGACTGATGTTGAAAAATCAGCAGATGAGTTGTGGTTAGGGGTGAAATGCCACTCGAACCCAGAGCTAGCTATTTCTCCCCGAAATGCATTGAGGCACAACGGTTGACTAGATCTTCTAGGGGTAAAGCACTGTTTCGGTGTGGGCTGCGTGAGCGGTACCAAATGGAGACAAACTCTGAATACTAGAGATAAACAAGGGTCAGCCAGTGAGACGATGGGGGATAAGCTTCATCATCGAGAGGGAAACAGCCCAGATCACCAGCTAAGGCCCCTAAATGATCACTGAGTGATGAAGGAGGTAGGAGTTCAAAGACAGCCAGGAGGTTCGCCTAGAAGTAGTGATCTCTGAAAGAGTGCATAATAGCTTACTGCTCGAGCGCTCTTGCACCAAAGATGACCAGGACTAAGCGATCTGCTGAAGTTGTGGGATGTAATAAAAATGCATCAGTAGGGGAGCGTTCCGCCTCAGAGGGAAGTGTCTGCGCAAGAAAATGTGGATGAAGTGGAAGCGAGAATGTCGGCTTGAGTAATGCAAACATTGGTGAGAATCCAATGCTCTGAAAACCTAAGGATTCCCCTACAAGGTTCCTTCTTTAGACCCCTTCTTTTACTCTGATAGTTTACCCTATTGAAATGTAAGGGAAAAGCATGCATTTTCATACTATGAAAAGGAAAGGATAATTTAAGTAATAAATTTTACTTAGTAATGCTATTACTATTACCTGGATCTCACAGAGCCTAATTCGGATTCGATCATAGAAATAACTCTCTTGGAAGACAACAAAGTGTTTGCCTTTTACCTAGGTTCTAAACTTCCTATTTTTGGAAAGAAAATTGGGACAGAGACACATTTTGATCTGAATCTTTATATGGAAGATCCTAAAATTGATAATAATTATCAATTCTTACATACGTATATACTCATGAATTTTGAGTAAATGAAAACCCACTATGTCATTTTAATAGATTCAATTATTTATTATCTTAAGAATTCCAACTCGTTTCATTTTCTATTTAACGAAAAAAAAATATGGGAGGATTTGATGGATTTATGAAAAAAGAAGCAACAATACTCAAGAGAGAATTGAACAAATTGCAGGAAGATCTAGGGGGTATTAGATACATGACAAAATTGCTCGATATTGTAATAATTCTTGATCAAAAAGGAGAATATACTGCTATTCAGGAATGTAGAACTTTGGGTATTCCAACAATTTGCTTCATGATCAAATTTGTGAGCTTACTTGGATACTGTGCATATGAAAAAAGAAAATGATGAATTAACTACAGATCTTCTTAGTTCTTAGTTATACTTATTCTAATGATACGTCGCTCATCATTTTTATTTCAACTAGTGCTCGAGCTGGATGATCAAATTTGACATGTCCGGTTCTTTCGGGGGATAAGATTCATTCATAAAAATCTACTTATCCCAATAACAAAGAAACCTGACTTAAATGATCGTGTATTAAGGGCTCAATTAGCTAAAGGCATGGGACATAATTATTATGGTGAGCCCGCTTGGCCTAATGATCTCTTATATATTTTTCTAGTAGTACCAAAAATAAGAATTTATAGAAACAGAAGAATAGTCTTATCAAGATTATAATACTTCCTATAAAAAAGAAACAGGTTTACCCGATGCTATTCAAACAGGTGTAGGTGAAATAAATGGCATTTCTGTTGCACTCAGAGTTATGGATTTTCAGTTCATGGGAGGCAGTATGGGCTTAGTAGTGGGTGAAAAAATAACCCGTTTAATACAGTCAAACTCCCTCCACCTAATTGAGAATTTAATTTAGCTGCTCTTTCTAATAAATGAGAATGTAAATAGAAAAAATCTCTTGGATAAGCATCCTGGCTAGGGGGTCTTCTTAATAGAAGAGACATTTGTCGATAAGCTTGTGCTTGTTTGGAAAGATCATCATAAATGATTAATGTATGTTGTTCTTTATACATAAAGTATTCGGCTAAAGCTGCTCCTGTATAAGGAGCAAGATATTGTAATGTAGCAGGAGAATCCGCAGTTTTCGCTACCACAATGGTATACTCCATTGCACCACGTTCTTCAAAGGTATTAACTACCTGAGCTATGGAAGAAGCTTTTTGGCCAATAGCGACATAAACACATATTACATTCTGATTTTTTTTATTTATAATTGTATCTGTAGCTACTGCCGTCTTACCAGTTTGCCTGTCCCCAATAATCAATTCTCGTTGACTGTGTCCTATAGGGATCATATAATCAATAGCAATAAAATCCGTTTGAAGAGGTTCATATATAGAATGTCTTGAAATAATACTTGGGGCGGTATATAATATTGAATGTTGCGCATAACTAGGGAACTCACTGTTTAACAAGTTTGTTCCTGAATCACTCATTATTAAAGATGCACATATTCTTTATATCTCCTCATTCTTCACAATCAATCAATATATTCGAACAGAGGGAAGGGGAAAATGAAGGACTTCGAAAAAGTATGACTTTATTATTGCAATTTTTATTTACATAATTGCATGAATCATCCATAAGATGGAGATTCACTTTTATGCGCCTAAAAATTCATTTCGACCAATTGAACTTTCTCAAATTGTATCTTCTTAAGAACCAAAAATATCTGTGCTAAAACGACAGATGCTAAGAATAATAAAAGACCTTGAACACGTAAAGGATCTTAAAGTACTATTTCTGCATTTTCCTAACCAAATCCACCCACATTAGGGTTATTCGTTAATGACTGATCCGCCTTGATGAATTCGCCTTCTGAAACAAGAAGTTCCGGTCCTAGAGGTACAAA
Organism: Cryptomeria japonica; assembly: GCF_030272615.1. Lineage (NCBI taxonomy): Eukaryota > Viridiplantae > Streptophyta > Pinopsida > Cupressales > Cupressaceae > Cryptomeria > Cryptomeria japonica. The sequence goes on along the minus strand of NC_081411.1, from coordinate 569,537,194 downwards.
TTCAACCACTTGTCGACCATTTGATGGATTATCAATAGTTATTTGATATCCACCCTTTTCTTTACGCACAATTTTACTTACTTGACCCGTTGCTGAAGCGTTATAGACTGTATTGTTGCTTTTGCTCCCATCGGGATAAATTTGTCCTCTTCCTCTATTACCACCTACATATATGGGATATTTCAGGAAGTGAGCTGCTTTATTAGTAGTGGGATTTGGTGAAAGGATGGGAAATACAATTTCACTATATTTTTGACCAGGAACAAGACCTATTATTAGAATATTTTTTTGATTGGGACAATAGTTTTGAAAATAAAGATCACCTATTTTTTCCTTAATCTTAGGATAAATATGATCCGAAGGAGCTAATTCAAAACCTTCGGGTAAAATAAGAACAACTCCTACATTTAAAGTCCCTTTCTTACCATTAGCAAGAACCTGTTTTATTTGCTTATCATAGGGTATTTTAACAACTACTTCAAAAATGATATAGGAAGCATGGACTGTGGAACTTCAATCTCCACAGGTTTTTTAGCCAAATGACAATTGGCACATACAATACGCCCAATTGCTTCTCAAGGATTCTCATAAGCTTGTTGTGCAAAAATGGGATATGCATTTGCAATATATGTGCGAGTCATTATATCTATCATTATTAAGACGGAAATTGAAAAAAGAACAAACTGAATCGATGGGAGGATTGGGATCTTTCCAAAACTATTTCCTTGGTTTTGCATTGATTCATTGAAATAACCATACACGACATCACATATAACATAACAAAAGCATTCATTTGCAAGCAGTAACCAAATTGAATCCCAAACCTATCTTCTCCTCTTATCATTTGCCATGCAGTCAATTGGTTTTTTAATTCTATTTTTTGTTTTTTTGTTTTTTTGATTGGTAATTGGCCGAAGCCTAAATAGCTTTTGACTGGAGCTATGAACCAGTGGGGACACAGTAGGGGGCCCCATCCCCATTACATATCTTTGAATTATTATTATTATCATGCTTGACTAGATTGACCTCAAGACCTTCCCATCCTATGGAAGGCAAAGAGTCACAGCTTAGAGTTCCATTAGATTGACCCCAAGACCTTCCCCATCCTATGGAAGGCCAAGAGTCACAACTTAGATTTCCACTTCAGATGTCCCTATTGGGAGTTGAACTTGGGTCTCCATAGTGAGAACCCAGTGTTTTAGCCAGTTAAGCTCAACCCCTTGGACTATTATTTGAATAAAGAGAACTAAGTCTTAATTAGTGGGGAGTTCCATCTGCTTCAAATTAATGAATAAAATTGCATTGATCTAGGAATGGAGGAAGGGTCTTTTGCTTGGCTTCCTCCATTTACTCAGGAGAGAATGAGGTTTAAGATGTGAGGGAGCTAAAAAAAACAAAAAACAATGTCAAACAATGTAACATGCTACAATTATATAATATAAATAAGGCAAAGTTCAACTCAAAATTAGATCAAATGAATCACAAGTTCGGAAGATAAAAAAGAAATAAAAGGAGATGAAAAGATGAAAATAGCAGTTTATGGAAAAGGCGGAATTGGTAAATCAACCACTAGTTGTAATATTTCAATTGCCCTAGCTAGACATGGTGAAAAAGTGTTACAGATTGGATGTGATCCCAAACATGATAGTACTTTTACTCTGACAAGGATTTTGATACCTACAATTATAGATACTTTGCAGTCCAAAGATTATCATTATGAAGATATTTGGTCTGAAGATGTCATTCATAAAGGTTATGGAGGGGTAGATTGTGTGGAAGCTGGGGGGCCACCTACAGGAGCCGGATGTGGGGGATATGTGGTAGGAGAGACTATGAAATTGTTAAAAGTATTAAATGCATTTTATGAATATGATATAATATTATTTGATGTATTGGGCAATGTGGTTTGTGGAGGTTTTGCTGTTCCATTGAACTATGCAGATTATTGTGTCATTGTTACAGATAATGGATTTGATGCATTATTTGCAGCTAATCGTATTACTGCTTCTATCAGGGAAAAAGCTCATACACATCCACTGTGATTAGCAAGTTTGGTTGGAAATCGTACATCTAAAAGAGATCTTATCAATAATTATGTAGAAGCCTGTCCAATGCCCGTAATAGAAGTGTTACCTCTTATTGAAGATATTCGAGTTTCAAGAGTCAAGGGCAAAACCTTATTTGAAATGGTTGGATCCGAACCATCACTTAACTATGTATGTGAATATTATTTAGACATAGCGGATCAAATATTGTGCCAACCAGAAGGTATTGTGCCAAACGAGATTCCAGATCGGGAATTATTCAGTTTGCTCTCTGTAGTACCCCTACCGTAATCGATCTCTAACCTTGGTTTAATCTTGATTAGTTATCTTAATATAATGATTATTGTCAGATGTTTGATTTAACGCATAGCTATTGATGTGGTTTTCACTCTAGTATATGCTAGTCGGTTAGTGTACCTAGTTCGTGGTATCAACATTGAGCTAACGCTTTCATTAAATTTTATATATGTATGCATGTATGAATCTTGGTTGCAGGAGATTTCAGCTACAACGCTGCAAGAGTGCGAGGTTCGTCTTCACCTGGATGTGCAGGTTTGAGTGTGCCTTTTTAATCCTTAGAGTTGGATTAGGTGGTCGTAAGACCCTAGTCGACCTTAGTCGTGCTCAAGTGAGCATCGTCAGTCATCGTCGGTGATCCCTTCTTGTTTGGGTTTGCGAGTCGTCTGTTGGTTGACTTTCTCGATTTGCGTGCCTGGTGTGTTTGGTTAAAATGATTAATTAGTCCTTAGTAATTATCTTGATTAAATATGCGTTTGTGCATTGATGATTAATGGATTAGATTGATTGAGAATTCGTTATGCGATTTTCGTTGTTAATGAATTGCCTGTTTTAAATTGGGAGTAAATTCGATTTAAATGATTGATTTGGAATATTTAATGCATTTTATATATGCTATTGAAAAAGAAAGTTTGGTATTTAATCGCAATAGAGTTAATTGCATTCTGTTGGATTCTGAATATTGAAAGGTTTAATTGAATTAAATGAGAAAATCGATTTTAATTTGAAAAGCAAGTCATTTTTCTGAAATAATTAGAAAAGTATTAAATTTGGGTATTATTTGTAAATAAAGAATTTTTATTCCAAAAATGGAATTTTTGGGTCAACTCTTCCATATAACCCAAATTTGGGGAAATTTGGAGAGAATGGACATTTTGGAGGAGATTTTGGTTGGAAAGATTTTTGGGGGGCTTTTGGAGAAGAGGCAGGTTGCTGGATCTGGCAGGTGGGCTCTCCTTCAGCCATGCCAGGATTGCGTATGAAGGTAGGGTTTATCCAAATTGTTCTTCCTTGTTGTTGTGAAAATGGTTGCTTGTTGCCAAAATCCAATCTTTGATTTGCTTCCAGTTTTAAATTGGATTTGTGGGTTTAAATCCATGCTTTAGTGGTGTTCTTCAAGCAGATTTTATGGCTGTATCATTGTGCTTATATGAATTCTTTTGCCATACCTGGTTTTGTTAATAAAAAACAATAGAATTTTTGGAGGTGTATTGTTCCTCCCAACTGGTTGGGTGTTTGAACTCTTGTTGTTTTTGGAAGAATGTATTTCACCAAAGAAATGGAATGCCAAAACCCAGTTCGTATTAACCAAACTTTTTATATCGAATTTATATTCATGATGAATTTGTGATGGGCGTTCTTGTTGTTTGTTCCGAACTGTGCTAAAGAAATATATTTTTATTTTTTGGAGCTGGGCGTTTGTTTTTTTTATCGGGACTGTGCGTTGTTTTATTTTAAAACCATGTTTTGGGGTTGGAGGGCGGGGAGCGGAGCTCCACCCGCTCCTCCTCCCCTCTCCCCCGCACGTCCTCCCCTTCTCCCCGCTCGTTCCCTCTGGGTTTTCCCCACCCCTAGCGTTGGAAACTCCGGCCGCGGCACTGCGGTGGCCGCAGGTCGGCGGTGGCCACAGGTCGGCGGTGGCCGCAGGGCGCCGCGGAGCCTGCGAGCACCGCAGCAGCGCCGCCGCTCAGGTAATACCCTGCGGCGAGGGTTAGGGCACGACCACCCTCGCCCAAATAAAACGCGTTCCTTTTTATTTAGTTTTAAGATGTTTTTTTTTGTTATGCATTTTTTTTTTGTATAAAAAAAAAAATAATAAAGATGCATATAATATTCTTTTATTATTTTTATGCTAAGCTTAAATTCGTTGCTTAATTATGATTAAAGGGCATATCATGATAAAGGTTAACTTGATATTGATTAATTATATAATGGAGCTTATAGGTGAATTAATCATTCAGTTTCATTTCATGATTTGTGCACCCCGTCTAATTAAGTTCTTCAACTGTGTTTCGCAATTGGATATTATTGATTATATTCTGATTGAACTTGTTCTAGTAAATTTATACCTTACCTTCTAGCTGATTAGGGAAGATGGCTATTTGATGTAGTATTGTTTAAAAATAATAGAGAAATAATATGTTATTGGAAAATCGTTGGAATACGATGTAAATTCTACTTAATGATGTTTTGTTGGAGATTAAATAGCTTATTTTAGTTGATTAATGGTTGTCTGAGATTTATTAATATGAATTGGTTAAAAACTCTTTATGTCTTAATTTGCCTGTTCGATGCTTTGAACCTTAGGAGTTAGAAAACCAAGAACAACTCATCCCTAGTTGAGGTAGATAACTGTTATCTAGTATAGATCTTGTAGAAAACTTGATCGACTTGTAATGATTAAATCAATTTGAGGAAATTTTGTCCTTTCTGATTATTGCCTTGTGAGTTTTATTTCTGTATTCGCCTTTATTTATGAAATGGCATGTTTTGCTTTGTTTAGTAGGACCCTGTCTGTCGTATGGCTTGACTTGGGGTGCTTGTTCAGTCCTCAATTCTGAGTTGACTGTTGTATTGTGGTAGTGTCATTTTGATCATATCCTCCTTGTGTGTGAGTCAAATGATGATTCGTGGTTGACCGTTGTTGGTCGGGTCTCTAGTTAGAGTACCGTCAGTAAGTGATTACCCTTGAGTCGTGTTTGACCAGATGATTGTTCTCCCTTCTTGAACTCCGTTCGTCTGACCATGTCTATTCCTTGGTTTTGAGTTCGTCTGAGTTAGTCTAGTGTCGTATGGGAAAGTGGCTTTCGATTGGGGGCCGCGCCCAAAGTGGCTGCTGGGTAACCCGTCGAAAGTGAGTCTAATAAGTGATAACCTAAGTAGATTAGAAAATAATCTCTAAATAAGATAATGTGCCTCACACATGGGACGAGTGCTATCATAGATTCGACATGCTGTGAGAAGGCCTGAAATGGCAAACTACCATCCTTGTCATCACGAGAGGATGTGTGGGTCCACACGAGGCTTGGATGGGCCGGAAGCTTGGATTAGGTTGCCAGGGTGACCCAGTGTATGGGGCCGGGACCTATGAAGACTTGCCATGGTATCCATACCAGGTTGTGTGATGACACTTGTCCCTACGTTCGCTAGTGTGTTGTCGTTTTGTCCTGTTAGGAGTATCTTTGTGAGTCGTCCTTTTGTCTCTGCCCTTGTGAGTGTCAGTTTCGTGATAGACCTTGGGTGGTGATGGCTCAGTCTTGTGGATGCTCTTCTGGACTTATGTTTTTAGCTTTGATTATGTTCGGCTGGATCCTGTTCTTTTCAAGGATCGTTTATGTATTAATGGACCGATGTGGTCGCTTGTATATTGTTTGTATTTCGCCTTGATGGCTGGATTGTAATTGGTGTAACCTCTTGTATTCTTAACCTTATTATTTATCAGAGGGGTCTTGCAGTTGAGCAGACCCGGAGATGTAGCCCTTTAGGGGTGAACTCCGAGATCATTATGGTGTTATGTGATGTATTCTCTTATGTTTCCTTTATTCAGCTTTATCATGTATGTTTAGCTTATGTTAGAATGGTTAAGTGGATAAATGGAATTAACTATAAATGCTTATATTCAGTTCTTTATTGAATGCCATGTTGATCGAATGCGTAAGTGGTTTAGATGAGATTGATCGTAGATGCTAGCATGCAATCGTCTTTTAAAATGCAATAAGTTGGAATATGAATGAATGTAACTTAGAGTAGTGAATTATACTCAGTTGTTGTTAAGGAATTTAAATATGCTTGGAAAGTTCTCTTATGTTATTGTGAATTCCTAGTGTATTAGAATGTTAGATGTATAGTTTGTAATTTTAAATGAAAAGCTTGAATGAGGATTATGAATGGATCTTAATGATGAATCCTTGCTTGTGTTTTATATTTCCGTCTTTTGAAAGAAATTATCCTGATTATGAATTATCTCGTTGTTAAGATAATTAGCTTATTGGATTAATTGTGTGAGTTAAATGGATTGTGATATTTAAGTAATCTCGTTGGGAAACTCTTTAGGAGTTAGTTGAAGTCTTCCGCTATGTAATCTGAATCTTGATATCGTGTTGCATCTTGTGTTGTAACTTTAAAAAAAATAAATTTTGCACTCTATTCTTGTGTTATGGCTTTATCCCTTCGGGGTTTCCTGGCGGGGCATTACATTTGGTATCAGAGCCCATGTTGCAAACATTGGGATCTCTGGTGTCGCGTGTGCCCTCTATTTGGTGTGAGGTGTATCGACCTTATGTGTATGCTTGTCCTCCTTTTGCTTGTGAGTGATTGAGCAGACCTTAGCTGGTGTGTAACGTGTGTGTGTTCACACCTTGTTTTCGCCTTCTTGATGTTGGTGTTTGAGTGCTTATATGTGCATTGTATGTTATTTTGTAGAAAATTAAATGATCATCACTATTCTTCTCTCTTTCTTTCTGGAAATTAAAATGATTAGGATAAGAGTAAATATCTTTGATTCAAATTTCCTTGTTTGCAAGAGAGAAAAAAAAAGGGTGTGACTTCTTGAACCCTTGTGTGAGCCTTATGTCGCTTATGTTTTTAGATTATTAAAGGGCTATGGGTTTAAAAATTTATTTTGGGTGAATGGGAGAAAACTGTATGTGTGCGTTTAAGAATTCTCCATGTGTATCTTGTAGGAGTAGCATGATTAAATTCTACCTTAGTAAGGTGCATTTTTATGCGAATAGATGAATTATGTGAAACTGCTTGATTGGTAGAAGAAGTATTAAAAAGAGCATGCTATTGTAGTTTCGAGAGAATATTAATGTGTTTTCCGAAAGATTGTTTTATGTGTTTCATTAAACCAGTTTGATTGAAGATTTATTTTAGCAAATGCTCCATCGAACTCGCTGTTGGGTATATGTAATTACCTTAATGCATTTAGAAAGTGCAACTGAAAAGCTTGTTTGATGTGCATGCATTAATGTGTTATTTGGGGTAATAGCTCTTTGCTTATCTTTGATCGTAATGTGATCTTCCCTAATAGGTTGCAAATTATGACATGTGTCTATATTGTATTGTTATTAAGTGAGTGTTCTTAAGAGGTCTTGCATTATCGAAAAAATTGTTTCTCTTGATCTCTGCCTTGTTTGGAATACTAGAACCTCCTGTTGCAACCATAATTATTGGAAATGTTTTGTTAGGCTGATTGTCATCCTTCTAATCGGTAGCAAAATGAAAACCGTGCAATTAAATGATAGGCTTATAGTGAGAAAATGTATAATGTGGCGTGATCTAGTTTGATCTTGCGTTTCTTGTAGGAAACAGTTTGATTATCAAACTCTCTTTCCCTTCTCTTTGCCTAATCATAAGATTTTTAGAAATGGTATTAAAGAATGCATTGATTTAATAGGATGTTTATAAAACATGTGAAATTGTGTGTTTGCTTTTGGCTTCATAGTGATAGATGAAAGTCTTAAGCTTTAGAAATGAATTTGCTTAGCTAGTAATTTAATTATGAATGCTTAGTGAGATTCGAGAAAGATATAGGAATGATGTTAATTCCTTATATAATTGTGAATTGTTAATGAATTCAGTACTTGTATCTAGAGTAAACTTGATTCAGTTATTTATATAGAAAGCATAATTGGAATCTTCCTTGTATAGATGTTAGCGTACTGAAAAGTACTCCCCGTAAATGTGACTAAACCAGTGCTGGTGTATTTGTGTGTATTGTAAGAAACCAGTGCTTATTATGTGTGCCCATGGATTGGTGAAGTAATCAACCATGGAGGATATGTTGCTTATGAGTATGGGAAACCATACTGTTTATGTAATGTTGTTTATTTGTTTCCCTGCTGAGTACCAAACCTCGGGTTGTGGGTAACTCAGTATGTTAAGGGGTAGTATTCGAAGCGACCGTTCCTTGAATAGTATGGATTGGCGTACGAGTAATGTCGGCGCGAAGCGACTTTAGCTTCTCTACTTCGAGGAATGATATAGTTGTACTACTAAACTGTATCAAAGGTGTACTCAATACTTTCCCTTTTGATGAATCTATTTATAGGTTTATGTGTGCCAGCCTTATTCCTATCCTTTATTTTGAGCATATAGATGGCAGTTTTTGAGCATATTGTTGGATTCTATTGGAGCATCTATTGCCTTGTCTTCATGAGAGGCGTGTTATTGTTCTTACATAAGTTGCCAACTGACCAGTGTTGGTAGACTTGTGGGTAGAACTTAGCCATGTATACCTCTGGCTTACAGCGAGTATCCTTCTAGATACGTCGCTATGCAGGATGTGACTTGCGCGTGCTTTTTCCGCGAGGTGCACTACCATGCGGGATACGTCCATTGTGTGTTTTCTCCACTTGGGGTATTGCCATGCCACGTGACGACGTGATGCGGGGTGATGTCGAGGTGCACACCGCCATGCCATGTGGATAGTGTGACTATGTCGCACCACATGATGAGCTACTGCAATAGCTAGTCAGTTGTTCCTTCCTTCCTCGTTGGTGGCTAGATGCTAGTCACACAGTGATGTTATGTGCAGTTGTGATATTCTTTATATTTCTTTGGGGATCAGCAGTTTATTTTACTTTGACTTTGAAGGTTTAGCCACGATCTTGTGATCTTTTGCACTTTGATTTGGTGTTGAAATTCTGGATTATTTTCTTGCCTTACTGTTGGAATTGATGATTTATTATCTTTATTCATCTGTACTTTGGTGGCTAAACTGGTTTATCCTTATTGTTTTCGGATGCTGGTCTTGTGTCGAGATGTGAAATTCCTCTCCAAGGACGTATGATACGGAATTGGTAGAGTGTGTGCGAGGAAGTTGATATAGGGAACCTTGAGGATGGGGGTATGTGAGGCTGTGATGCAGCTAGTATCCACTACCTACCTATGTGTGGTGACTATCTCTTGGAGGCTAAACACCATACACAACAAGGGATATTCACAAAGGTCTTGTATGGAAGGTAGCACCGCTATGGTGTGCCTAGCACCATCGAGCCTTTGAGTGAGATATTGGATTCTTCTGATCATATTGTTGTTATGAGATCAAGCATAGAGATGCTGATCGTGCATGTTATCCTTGACTGAGCATTAGACATGCTCACATGTGGCCTTTCTGTTATGCATTCCAGTTATGTGGATGGTTATTATTTGTATCATGGAGTAAATTGTGTTAGCTTGTCACTATGTTATGGGACATAGTCTTTGGAAAGGTTTTCTTATGCCTGGCAAGTGTAAACAATTGAGTTATTTACGTTGCTCTTATTTCATGAAAGCTAATTTGGTTGTAGAAATTGATATTTTGAGCTAGTTCTATGATTTAAAGTTTATGATAAAGATGGATTGGTAAAGGAAATTGATCATGATGGCATGTTTCTTGTCATTTTTGGGTCGATGATTATGGTAAGTGTTGTTTACCTCTTTGTAATGCTTTAATTTGGTGTAATGAAAGGAAGAAAATTCTTGTTTCTTTGCTATGAATGTGGATAATTCCTCGAATATTTTAAGGAATGTATGGTTTTAGGTGTATCTGGCCAATGGATAATGGCGTTTGTAAAGAACTTTGCAATAATATTTCATTTATTTATGGAAAGATTTCTATGTGCAATTTGATCTTTGTTGAATGAGTTTCAGGGCTGATGCATACGACATGTTCTCTGTCTAGCCTTACGACTTCCAGGAGTAAGTCGGAACCTAGGGGGGGAGAATGTAGTACCCCTGCCGTAATCGATTTCTAACCTTGGTTTAATCTTGATTAGTTATCTTAATATAATGATTATTGTCAGATGTTTGATTTAACGCATAGCTATTGATGTGGTTTTCACTCTAGTATATGCTAGTCGGTTAGTGTACCTAGTTCGTGGTATCAACATTGAGCTAACGCTTTCATTAAATTTTATATATGTATGCATGTATGAATCTTGGTTGCAAGAGATTTCAGGTACAACACTGCAAGAGTGCGAGGTTCGTCTTCACCTGGATGTGCAGGTTTGAGTGTGCCTTTTTAATCCTTAGAGTTGGATTAGGTGGTCGTAAGACCCTAGTCGACCTTAGTCGTGCTCAAGTGAGCATCGTCAGTTGTCGTCGGTGATCCCTTCTTGTTTGGGTTTGCGAGTCGTCTGTTGGTTGACTTTCTCAATTTGCGTGCCTGGTGTGTTTGGTTAAAATGATTAATTAGTCCTTAGTAATTATCTTGATTAAATATGCGTTTGTGCATTGATGATTAATGGATTAGATTGATTGAGAATTCGTTATGCGATTTTCGTTGTTAATGAATTGCCTGTTTTAAATTGGGAGTAAATTCGATTTAAATGATTGATTTGGAATATTTAATGCATTTTATATATGCTATTGAAAAAGAAAGTTTGGTATTTAATCGCAATAGAGTTAATTGCATTCTGTTGGATTCTGAATATTGAAAGGTTTAATTGAATTAAATGAGAAAATCGATTTTAATTTGAAAAGCAAGTCATTTTTCTGAAATAATTAGAAAAGTATTAAATTTGGGTATTATTTGTAAATAAAGAATTTTTATTCCAAAAATGGAATTTTTGGGTCAACTCTTCCATATAACCCAAATTTGGGGAAATTTGGAGAGAATGGACATTTTGGAGGAGATTTTGGTTGGAAAGATTTTTGGGGGGCTTTTGGAGAAGAGGCAGGTTGCTGGATCTGGCAGGTGGGCTCTCCTTCAGCCATGCCAGGATTGCGTATGAAGGTAGGGTTTATCCAAATTGTTCTTCCTTGTTGTTGTGAAAATGGTTGCTTGTTGCCAAAATCCAATCTTTGATTTGCTTCCAGTTTTAAATTGGATTTGTGGGTTTAAATCCATGCTTTAGTGGTGTTCTTCAAGCAGATTTTATGGCTGTATCATTGTGCTTATATGAATTCTTTTGCCATACCTGGTTTTGTTAATAAAAAACAATAGAATTTTTGGAGGTGTATTGTTCCTCCCAACTGGTTGGGTGTTTGAACTCTTGTTGTTTTTGGAAGAATGTATTTCACCAAAGAAATGGAATGCCAAAACCCAGTTCGTATTAACCAAACTTTTTATATCGAATTTATATTCATGATGAATTTGTGATGGGCGTTCTTGTTGTTTGTTCCGAACTGTGCTAAAGAAATATATTTTTATTTTTTGGAGCTGGGCGTTTGTTTTTTTTATCGGGACTGTGCGTTGTTTTATTTTAAAACCATGTTTTGGGGTTGGAGGGCGGGGAGCGGAGCTCCACCCGCTCCTCCTCCCCTCTCCCCCGCACGTCCCCCCCTTCTCCCCGCTCGTTCCCTCTGGGTTTTCCCCACCCCTAGCGTTGGAAACTCCGGCCGCGGCACTGCGGTGGCCGCAGGTCGGCGGTGGCCGCAGGGCGCCGCGGAGCCTGCGGGCACCGCAGCGGCGCCGCCGCTCAGGTAATACCCTGCGGCGAGGGTTAGGGCACGACCGCCCTCGCCCAAATAAAACGCGTTCCTTTTTATTTAGTTTTAAGATGTTTTTTTTTGTTATGCATTTTTTTTTTGTATAAAAAAAAAAATAATAAAGATGCATATAATATTTTTTTATTATTTTTATGCTAAGCTTAAATTCGTTGCTTAATTATGATTAAAGGGCATATCATGATAAAGGTTAACTTGATATTGATTAATTATATAATGGAGCTTATAGGTGAATTAATCATTCAATTTCATTTCATGATTTGTGTAGTACCCCGTTTTGATCGGACTTATTAGACTATCTTTGTGTTGCAGTTTACTATTCAGTGACACTTTATTGCTCGTCATTTTTGCAGACGTATTTGATACTATTTCATGTTTATCTGGATATTGGATGCATGAGTTATCTTCAATATTTCAGTATTGGTGATTTCTAGTATTTCATGGATTATTGCTCGTACTGACATCTTACTTTATCTAGGCGATGTGTCATATATATGTTGCGTGTTTGCTATTGTATTGGATGCAAGGGGACGATTTTCCTTCACTCGTTTCGATGAGACAGGGAACATCGCGATTCTCCTTCATCGGTGTGTGTGCTGTGTATTCTATATCTATATGCATGTATGTGTGTGCTTCGGTGATGCAGGATATTGCAGGTACAAGTACCGGGTAGGTACGGGGTATCGTCTCCACCTGGCTTCACAGGTCTGAGCGTGCCTTATATGTCCGATGGGAGTGGAGGAGATAGCTTTTGACCCTAGTCCTTACCTCAGTCTATTATTGTGAGTGCCATCAGTCGGTCGTTCATCCCTTTTGTTCGAATTTCGAGTCTTTTTGCTTTCCTCGATTTGCATGCCATAGTGGTTCGGTTATTTATTTAAAGTATAAGTTGTCATTATTTGTCGGCTTGAGCGATTTATTTCTTATTATGCCTTATGTCCTGAATCAAGCGTAATTGATTAGTTTATTAGATTTTTAAAATTTTAGTTGCTTATATTGGCAAAGTAATCGTGTTTAGATCCAACGAAAGAAATAGAATAAATTAGTTAATTGCTTTTAATATATGCAAATGAAGCTAACTCATTGTTTTCCTATTTAGTAGAAAAGTTGATTTAATTGCTATTTATGAAAAATGTAATTTTCAAAAAGAGGGAATTTTCATTTATTTGTTTTGAGGAATATGAAAAAGAAAAGAAAAGAAAGTCAATTGTGGGATTTTAATGTTTTTTTTAAAATAGAAATTTTGGCAACCTAGAAAATTAGGTTAAGGAGATTTTTCTTACTACATCATTTTGGAGGAGATTTTGGGGGTTATGCTTATTTTGGAGGAGGAGAAAGAAATTTTGGAAAAATTGCTTGAAGGGTGGTTTTGGGTGTGAACTAGCTGGGATTCCTGCTGAAGCATACCATTCCTGCTTTGAAATCATAGAGGTTGGTTGAATCCTTGTTTATTTCAACAAAAAAATCCTTGCTTTCTTTCCATTTTCTGTTATTTGTTTAAAAGCTTGATTTATGAATTTTGGATGTTGAGTGTTTGTTTGTCATGGGTTTGTGGAAGAAGGATTCTATCAATTTGTAATCAAAATTCCAAACTTAAGCTTTCTCCATGTTGTTTCATAACTTAATTTTTGTTGTTTCATCTTTGCTTATGCAAGAAATTTCTTGGTTTATTATGCTGTTTGTAATTGGAAATTTTGTTGGGTTTTAGTAGTGTTATGCTGGCAAAATTTTGCCAAGCATTCATAAAATACCTCTCCCTGGTAATTTCCAGTTTAAAAATGATGGTCATGAGTTAAATTTTCTTGTTCATGCTTGTTGGGAGCAAATAAATTCAATTGGAGTTTGGGGATTAAGTTTATTCCCATTTAATTAAATTTTTAGAGCAAACTGGGCTGATTTGAATGAAATTTTATTGCCCCTGTTTTGTCTCAGAAGATTTGTAATTGCTGGTAAAATTGGCATTACCAATGATTCTTTCAATTTGTTTTTTTTGGTTGTATGTTTGTCAAAATTATGGTGGCTGGGAAATTAATTGTTAATTTTGTTTTAACAGAGGGTTTCACCTCTGTCTCTGTTATTAGTCTCTTTCATTTTGTCTCAGACATTTTTTTAAAAAAACGAAATTTAAATTGTTATTAAAACCAAAAAAAAATTGAAAGCAAAAATTAAATGTTAGTGGTGTTTGGGATTGGGGGCGGTGGCGGGGAGCTGGGCTCAACCCAGCCACGCTACTCCCCTCTCCCTGCAACCTCGCTGCTTTCCTCAAGACTGAGGAATGCAGCAAGCGCTGCATTCCCCAGTCTGGGAACAACAGCTTGCTGCGTGGGTGCTTGGGGGCCCCACGTTGGGGTTTTAAAATTGTTTTTTTTTAATATTTTTTTTTGTTAGTTTTAAAAAAAGAAAATAATATTATAAATTGTTAGTGGTTTAAATAAAATTCATTAGTGTTATTTTGTGTTAATATTAAGTGATAATATATTGTTATTTAAACAATAATAACAATATGTTATTATTTAATATTAAATAATAATAATATGTTAATTGTAGTTTGTAATGATGTTGAGATTAATTAATAATTTTTCAATTTTAGTGATGAGGATTATTTGCCTGGTATTGTGAAAATAAATAAAATGATTTAGAGGTTAGTATTAATGTTGGAATTAAGGAAAGTTTAGGTTAAATTTGATATCAGTGTTGTTATCCAAGTATTGAAAAATAATCGTATGATGATTGTATTCGACAAATAGTTGTTTTTTGGAATTATTTTATAATAGCTTGTATACATTTGTTAATTTGATTTAAATGTTGACTGCTCAAAGAAAGATTGCTTGTGGTGTTTTTATATTGCAGTCTAGTTGTTTTAATGTCGTCGCATTATGTTTAAAATTGTCACTATGTTGTCGATGTTTACCCTTGGTCAGGTGTTGATGTTCAAACCTTGAGGAAGTGAGCTATTATGTGTTATGTCCTTAATGGCCAACTCTGGATTTGTGACTGTGAGTCCTCCACCTGTGTTATGTCTGGATAATTTATGGTTGTTAGTCCACCATAGAGTTCTCATAGATAGTCTTATCCAGTTAGTGACCTAGTAGAGAGAGTGGCTTTCGGGCGGGGGCCGCACCCAAAGTGGATGGCAGGATAACCCCTCGAAAGTCAACTATTAAGTGATAACATAATAATTTGATTAGGGGGTGGGTAGTTATTAATTTAATTAAGATAATGCACCCCGTACATGGTTGAGTGCTTGTATAGGCTCAAGGTGTTTGGGAAGGCCTGGAATGGAAAACCTACCACCTTGTCCTCACGAAAGGATGGTAGGGTCCGCATGATGCTTAGATGGAGCCGGGGGTTCGGGAGAGGTTACCAGGATAACCCATGATGGGGGCCGGGACCTATGGAGACCTACCTAGGGTAACCATCTTAAGCCATGTGATGACACTCTGTCTCTAGGGTCGCTAGTGTTTTGTGAGTCGAGTCACTTGTGTACTGCGGAGTCATGTGTACTGTTGTACTTTTCTTGCTTGCTTGAGGGTCGTCTGCTATCTCCTAGCATGGTGGGGTGGTTCCATTATGGGATCACATGGTCGGGTGGTAGTGCCACTTCCCATCGGATATCTTGTTCCTACCTTCATGCGAGGATTGGCTTCGCCGGTGCATCTTGGTTCTTGCTTCGTGTAGCACTCATGTTCTTGATGTTGTACCTTGAGGCCCGTGTGGTCATTGTATCAACAACTTGTAACCTTTGTATTTTATTGTTCTATGGAAGCCATGTAATTTATGGAATATTGTAATTTAAGTCATGGGATGTATATTGTTTCAATTATCTTTCCTATTATGTATAAATGAATCTTTGGAAGTATGTATGTTGTAATTCTTTAAGCCTATCTTTGGAGATCAATTTATGAATATGAGCTATTTAATCGTTATTGGCTTTCTCTAATTTTAGATGGATGATTGGATTAATATTGTGGTGTGGTTTTATTTAGAAGTAATCTTCGTTGGTAACCCTTTAGGATGTAAATGTTAGTCTTCCGCTTATGTTAATTATTGAGCAAAGTTTTGATTATTTCCTTTAATCTTTAAAAAAAATTTATTGCGCCTTTTAGTTGCCTTGTTGTGTTGCTATCCTTTAGGGTTCCTGGCGGGGCATTACATTTGGTATCAGAGCCCATGTTTCAACATTGGGTACTCTGGGATTGTAGTGAGCCCATTCAGTTTGACCTTGTGTGTAGATCTTAGTGTTTGGATTTCCCTTGCTGTATCCTTGTCATTGATCTGAACCATTTTCTCTTTTGCATTTTTGGTCATGGTTAGGAAAGCTAGGGGAGTTGGCCGTGTTGGTGGCTGCAATAGAGGTAGAGGTGGGAGACGGGGCCAAGGTTTAGACCGCCATAGTCCTTCACCACCTCCTGCGCATGTGAGTGTGGAGTAGGATCAGTCAGTGCATCAGGAATTACCGCATGTGGAAGAGCAGGTTCCCGAAAGGGAAGAGCTGAGGCAGATGTTTCAGGAAGTTCTAGCTAGGCTAGGCCCCAGGCTTGAAGGTGAGCAGCCCATCCATGCTCAGGTTGGGGAGTCGTATCAGTATGTTTCAGAGGAGAGAGAGAGAGAGAGGTCTCCTAGGAGGAGAGAGGTTCCAGTTGGTCATGATTCAGCTCCCTCGAGTCACATCAAGGATCTTTTGAGGACCAACCCTCCTTTCTTCGATGGTCGAGGCACAGGTCTCGAGGCAGAGACTTGGTTGATTAGTTTGGATAGGTGTTTCGCTATGTTCCCATACAGTAGCAACACCCGAGCGAGATGTGCGATCATGCGTCTCGATGATTTTGCTTCTATATGGTGGAAGTTAGAGGAGGAGAAGATTGGTCTGAATATCAATACTGTTTCTTGGGAGATCTTCTTAGAGAGGTTCAGAGCACGGTTTCTCTCACCACAGTGGAGACAGACTCGGGCAGATGAGTTCTATTCATTGCGACAGTTTGGTATGTCAGTTGACCAGTTCGAGCATAGATTCTATGAGCTGAAGCAGTATGCCGGGATTGGCAACGATGAGACTATGCTCGTACAACATTTCTTGAGAGGTCTTAACGACCGCATTAGTGGAGGGGTTAGAGTTTTTGAGCCAGTTTCAGTGGAGGCAGCGGTGGCGAAAGCCAGATTGGTTGAGCAGAACCTTATCCGTGCGCATGGTGGACAGGCAGGAGTTCAGATAGGGAGTGTTCCTTCCAGTGGGAACAGAGCTCGTGGGAATCAGTCCCAGTCAGCGGCACCATTCAGGACTCCTCAAGCACCCGCTAAGGGTGGACAGCAGCAGCAGCAGAAGCAACCACAACAGCAACCACAGCAGCAGAAACCGAAACAGTCTCAGGGCCAGCAGGGTGGCAACCCTCCTCATAGAAGAAACAGGAACTGGCGGAGGAGCAAACAGGGTTTTCCAGGACAGTCTTCTCAGAGTGCATCACAGGCCCCTAGTAGGGGAAGCTTTCAGCAGTCCAGTGGGCCGACTGGAGGTAGAGGACCAGGTAGAGGAGCTTGCTACTCTTGTGGGCAGTATGGTCATATAGCCGTGCAGTGTCCTCAGCGTATCCACCAGACAGGGAATCAGGGGCCAGTTGCATCAGAGCCTACAGTAGGGGATGCTGGTAGGTCCCACAAAGTGTTTGCAGCGGTTGATAACCGCCAGGCTGAGCATCAGGGGACAGTTATTGAGGCCGCAGGTGTGTTGTGTGGTATCCCTATCTCAGTGCTTTTTGACTCCGGTGCATCGGATTCTTTTATTTCTTCGTCCATTGTGGAGCGGTGTGGACTCACGTCTGCTAGGCAGGCGGATAGGTGACAGGTAGAGTTGGCTACCGGGGTGCGCATGTTCGTAGATGCCTTTGTTCCTAGTTGTGAGTTGGATCTAGGTCCCTTTGTGACTTTTGTTGACCTTCGTGTCATTCCCTTGGGATCCTATGGAGTAGTGTTGGGGATGGATTGGTTATCATCTCACAGTGCTCATGTGGACTGTTGTCAGAAGACAGTAGAGTGTTTAGATGACCATGGCAGGAAAGTGGGGATCATTGGAGTTCAGAGATCGATATCCTTACGTATGATTTCCGCTATGCAACTTAAGCGGTGTATGCGTAGAGGATGTCAGCTTTTTGCAGTAACTCTTGAGGATATGGATGAGGGAGAGAGTCGAGAAATCGCTCTTGATGGTCACCCTATTCTTCGAGAGTTTGCTGATGTGTTTCCTTTGGAGATTCCTGGTATGCCTCCGAAGTGAGACATAGATTTCCGTATTGATTTGGTTCCTGGTGCAGAACCTATTTTGAGAGCTCCATATCGGATGACTACTCAAGAGTTGAGTGAGTTGAAGTTGCAGGTGGAGGAATTGTTGACCAAGGGATTCATTCGTCCTAGTGTCTCTCCTTGGGGTGCGCCTGTTATCTTCGTAAAGAAAAAAGATGGTTCTCTTCGGTTATGCATTGATTACCGATAGCTGAATAAGGTAACCATCCGGAATCGATATCCATTGCCTCGTATTGATGATCTTTTCGATCAGGTGAAGGGAGCCATGGTGTTCTCTAAGATTGATCTAAAATCTGGGTACCATCAGTTGCGCATTCATGATGCAGACATTCATAAGACAGCGTTTCGCACTCGTTATGGTCACTATGAGTTCACAGTAGTACCATTTGGGTTGACAAACACACCTTCAGTTTTCATGTGCCTCATGAATGGGGTTTTCCGTGCATACCTGGATCATTTTGTCCTTGTGTTCTTGGATGATATATTGATTTATTCTAGATCTATGGAAGAGCATGAGGGTCACCTGCGTCTAGTTTTGCAGTGTTTGAGGGAGAATCAGCTTTATGCCAATTTGGCGAAGTGTGATTTCTTCCAGACTGAGGTGAAATATCTTGGTCATGTGGTTTCAGGAGAGGGTGTATCTGTGGATCCTTCAAAGATCCAAGCCATAGTGGATTGGCCAGCGCCGACCAATGTTTCAGAGGTTCGGAGCTTTATGGGTTTGGCCGGATATTACCGTCGCTTTGTTAAGGATTTTTCCCATATAGGTCACCTGATTACTTCTCTTCAGAGGAAAGGGAAGAAGTTTGTTTGGTCAGAGCAGTGTGAGTCAGCGTTTCGTGCCTTGAAGGAACTCCTTGTCAGTGCTTCGATTTTGGCAGTCCCTGATCCATCCAGAGAGTTTATGGTATGCACAGATGCCTCTTTAGAAGGTATAGGTGCGGTGCTTATGCATGATGGACGTGTGGTTGCCTATGAGTCTCGCAAACTCAAGGACCACGAGTTGAACTATCCAGTTCATGATTTGGAGTTGGCAGCTGTAGTGCATGCATTGGTTAGGTGGCATCACTTCCTGTTAGGGCGTCGGTTTGAGCTGCATAGTGATCACCGCAGTTTGCAATATATCTTCACGTAGCCGAACTTGAATGCTCGACAGCGAAGGTGGATGGAATTCCTCTGCGAGTATGATTTTGAGGTTCGATATATTCAGGGGAAGGAGAATGTAGTGGCTGATGCCTTGAGTCGTAGGCAGCATGAAGTTTCAGCTTTGTCCCTTGGAGTGGACTTGAGACAGAGAATTCTTGGAGTTCTTCCTCAGGACTCTTGGTATCAGGATGTTAGAGCCGTGTTGGAGTCCGGAAGGCCCTTAGAGGGTAGATTCGCTGGGTATAGTCTTGAGGCGGATGGCATTCTACGTCATCTTGGTCGGATCTACGTACCTCCTTTGGAGGGTCTTTGCACTTTGATCATGACTGAGGCCCATCGTGCACCTTATTCGGCACATCCAGGTGTCAAGAAGATGCATGCAGATCTTAGACAGATTTATCATTGGGCTGGTATGAAACGTGACATTGCCGATTTTGTGTCGAAGTGTTTGGAATGTCAGCGAGTGAAGGCGGAACATCAGCACCCAGCAGGGCTTTTACAGCCTAATTTAGTACCGGATTGGAAATGGGACATCATTTCCATGGATTTCATTGTTGGGTTGCCTGTTTCTTCACGTCGTCATGATGCCATCATGGTCATTGTTGACAGGTTGACGAAGGTTGCTCATTTTGTTCCTATCCGAGCTTCCTATACAGCAGCAGTGGTGGCTCGTGTATTCTTGGAAGATGTGGTGAGATTCCATGGGATTCCGAGGCGGATAATCTCTGATAGAGATCCAGTCTTTACCTCAGCATTGTGGACCTCACTTCAGCATGCTTTGGGAACTCAGTTGAACTTCAGTTCAGCTTATCACCCAGAGACAGATGGTCAGACTGAGCGTGTGAATCAGGTTTTAGAGGACATGCTTCGCATGTATGTTATGGACCAGCAGTCGCGTTGGGAGGATTATATTTATCTTGTGGAGTTTGCTTATAACAACGGATATCATAGCTCCATAGGTATGTCTCCCTTTCAGGCATTGTATGGCCGTCCTTGTCGTACTCCGTTGAGTTGGGATCGGTTAGAGGACAGGGTGCTCATAGGCCCGAATATCCTTCGAGAGATGGAGCAGCAGGTAGAGTGGATTCGTGAGCATTTGGTAGCTGCACAGGATAGGCAGAAGAAGTATGCAGATGCTCACAGGGTAGATCGTCAGTTTTCTGTTGGCGACCATGTATTCTTGAGAGTGCGTCCGCGTAAGAGTCTGATCCATTATGGAAAGGGTTCTAAGTTGGCACCTCGTTTTGTTGGCCCATTTGAGATCCTTGAGAGGATAGGACCTGTTGCCTACCGTCTTGCTTTGCCACCGAGTCTATCCTGCATCCACGATGTCTTTCATGTTTCAGTTCTTTGACCTTATCACCCAGATGTGACTCATGTTCTTGATTGGAACGCTTTGCAGGTCGAGGACGGGCAGCTTTCTATGGAGCCCGTGCGCATTCTTCAGCGTCGGGATTTGAACCTCAGGGGACGCAACATCGACCAGGTAAGGGTCCTATGGGACCCAAATGATGAGACCTCGGCAACATGGGAGGATGCAGCGAAGATGAGAGAGCTCTATCCTTATCTGTTTTAGGCTTCCAGGAGTAAGCCTAGTTTTGTGGGGGAGAATGTAGTACCCCGTTTTGATCGGACTTATTAGACTATCTTTGTGTTGTAGTTTACTATTCAGTGAGACTTTATTGCTCGTCATTTTTGCAGATGTATTTGATACTATTTCATGTTTATCTGGATATTGGATGCATGAGTTATCTTCAGTATTTCAGTATTGGTGATTTCTAGTATTTCATGGATTATTGCTCGTACTGACATCTTACTTTATCTAGGCGATGTGTCATATATATGTTGCGTGTTTGCTATTGTATTGGATGCAAGGGGACGATTTTCCTTCACTCGTTTTGATGAGACAGGGAACGTCGCGATTCTCCTTCATCGGTGTGTGTGCCGTGTATTCTATATCTATATGCATGTATGTGTGTGCTTCGGTGATGCAGGATATTGCAGGTACAAGTACCGGGTAGGTACGGGGTATCGTCTCCACCTGGCTTCACAGGTCTGAGCGTGCCTTATATGTCCGATGGGAGTGGAGGAGATAGCTTTTGACCCTAGTCCTTACCTCAGTCTATTATTGTGAGTGCCATCAGTCGGCCGTTCATCCCTTTTGTTCAAATTTCGAGTCTTTTTGCTTTCCTCGATTTGCGTGCCATAGTGGTTCGGTTATTTATTTAAAGTATAAGTTGTCATTATTTGTCAACTTGAGCGATTTATTTCTTATTATGCCTTATGTCCTGAATCAAGCGTAATTGATTAGTTTATTAGATTTTTAAAATTTTAGTTGCTTATATTGGCAAAGTAATCGTGTTTAGATCCAACGAAAGAAATAGAATAAATTAGTTAATTGCTTTTAATATATGCAAATGAAGCTAACTCATTGTTTTCCTATTTAGTAGAAAAGTTGATTTAATTGCTATTTATGAAAAATGTAATTTTCAAAAAGAGGGAATTTTCATTTATTTGTTTTGAGGAATATGAAAAAGAAAAGAAAAGAAAGTCAATTGTGGGATTTTAATGTTTTTTTTAAAATAGAAATTTTGGCAACCTAGAAAATTAGGTTAAGGAGATTTTTCTTACTACATCATTTTGGAGGAGATTTTGGGGGTTATGCTTATTTTGGAGGAGGAGAAAGAAATTTTGGAAAAATTGCTTGAAG
Source organism: Cryptomeria japonica (assembly GCF_030272615.1). Classification (NCBI taxonomy): domain Eukaryota; kingdom Viridiplantae; phylum Streptophyta; class Pinopsida; order Cupressales; family Cupressaceae; genus Cryptomeria; species Cryptomeria japonica. Next base: position 569,515,270 of record NC_081411.1, on the reverse strand, counting down.
GGTGGTTTTGGGTGTGAACTAGCTGGGATTCCTGCTGAAGCATACCATTCTTGCTTGGAAATCATAGAGGTTGGTTGAATCCTTGTTTATTTCAACAAAAAAATCCTTGCTTTCTTTCCATTTTCTGTTATTTGTTTAAAAGCTTGATTTATGAATTTTGGATGTTGAGTGTTTGTTTGTCATGGGTTTGTGGAAGAAGGATTCTATCAATTTGTAATCAAAATTCCAAACTTAAGCTTTCTCCATGTTGTTTCATAACTTAATTTTTGTTGTTTCATCTTTGCTTATGCAAGAAATTTCTTGGTTTATTATGCTGTTTGTAATTGGAAATTTTGTTGGGTTTTAGTAGTGTTATGCTGGCAAAATTTTGCCAAGCATTCATAAAATACCTCTCCCTGGTAATTTCCAGTTTAAAAATGATGGTCATGAGTTAAATTTTCTTGTTCATGCTTGTTGGGAGCAAATAAATTCAATTGGAGTTTGGGGATTAAGTTTATTCCCATTTAATTAAATTTTTAGAGCAAACTGGGCTGATTTGAATGAAATTTTATTGCCCCTGTTTTGTCTCAGAAGATTTGTAATTGCTGGTAAAATTGGCATTACCAGTGATTCTTTCAATTTGTTTTTTTTGGTTGTATGTTTGTCAAAATTATGGTGGCTGGGAAATTAATTGTTAATTTTTTTTTAACAGAGGGTTTCACCTCTGTCTCTGTTATTAGTCTCTTTCATTTTGTCTCAGACGTTTTTTTAAAAAAACGAAATTTAAATTGTTATTAAAACCAAAAAAAAATTGAAAGCAAAAATTAAATGTTAGTGGTGTTTGGGATTGGGGGCGGTGGCGGGGAGCTGGGCTCAACCCAGCCACGCTACTCCCCTCTCCCTGCAACCTCGCTGCTTTCCTCAAGACTGAGGAATGCAGCAAGCGCTGCATTCCCCAGTCTGGGAACAGCAGCTTGCTGCGTGGGTGCTTGGGGGCCCCACGTTGGGGTTTTAAAATTGTTTTTTTTTAATATTTTTTTTTGTTAGTTTTAAAAAAAGAAAATAATATTATAAATTGTTAGTGGTTTAAATAAAATTCATTAGTGTTATTTTGTGTTAATATTAAGTGATAATATATTGTTATTTAAACAATAATAACAATATGTTATTATTTAATATTAAATAATAATAATATGTTAATTGTAGTTTGTAATGATGTTGAGATTAATTAATAATTTTTCAATTTTAGTGATGAGGATTATTTGCCTGGTATTGTGAAAATAAATAAAATGATTTAGAGGTTAGTATTAATGTTGGAATTAAGGAAAGTTTAGGTTAAATTTGATATCAGTGTTGTTATCCAAGTATTGAAAAATAATCGTATGATGATTGTATTCGACAAATAGTTGTTTTTTGGAATTATTTTATAATAGCTTGTATACATTTGTTAATTTGATTTAAATGTTGACTGCTCAAAGAAAGATTGCTTGTGGTGTTTTTATATTGCAGTCTAGTTGTTTTAATGTCGTCGCATTATGTTTAAAATTGTCACTATGTTGTCGATGTTTACCCTTGGTCAGGTGTCAATGTTCAAACCTTGAGGAAGTGAGCTATTATGTGTTATGTCCTTAATGGCCAACTCTGGATTTGTGACTGTGAGTCCTCCACCTGTGTTATGTCTGGATAATTTATGGTTGTTAGTCCACCATAGAGTTCTCATAGATAGTCTTATCCAATTAGTGACCTAGTAGAGAGAGTGGCTTTCGGGCGGGGGCCGCACCCAAAGTGGATGGCAGGATAACCCCTCGAAAGTCAACTATTAAGTGATAACATAATAATTTGATTAGGGGGTGGGTAGTTATTAATTTAATTAAGATAATGCACCTCGTACACGGTTGAGTGCTTGTATAGGCTCAAGGTGTTTGGGAAGGCCTGGAATGGCAAACCTACCACCTTGTCCTCACGAAAGGATGGTAGGGTCCGCATGATGCTTAGATGGAGCCGGGGGTTCGGGAGAGGTTACCAGGATAACCCATGATGGGGGTCGGGACCTATGGAGACCTACCTAGGGTAACCATCTTAAGCCATGTGATGACACTCTCTCTCTAGGGTTGCTAGTGTTTTGTGAGTCGAGTCACTTGTGTACTGCGGAGTCATGTGTACTGTTGTACTTTTCTTGCTTGCTTGAGGGTCGTCTGCTATCTCCTAGCACAGTGGGGTGGTTCCATTATGGGATCCAATGGTCGGGTGGTAGTGCCACTTCCCATTGGATATCTTGTTCCTACCTTCATGCGAGGATTGGATTCGTCGGTGCATCTTGGTTCTTGCTTCGTGTAGCACTCATGTTCTTGATGTTGTACCTTGAGGCCCGTGTGGTCATTGTATCAACAACTTGTAACCTTTGTATTTTATTGTTCTATGGAAGCCATGTAATTTATGGAATATTGTAATTTAAGTCATGGGATGTATATTGTTTCAATTATCTTTCCTATTATGTATAAATGAATCTTTGGAAGTATGTATGTTGTAATTCTTTAAGCCTATCTTTGGAGATCAATTTATGAATATGAGCTATTTAATCGTTATTGGCTTTCTCTAATTTTAGATGGATGATTGGATTAATATTGTGATGTGGTTTTTTTTAGAAGTAATCTTCGTTGGTAACCCTTTAGGATGTAAATGTTAGTCTTCCGCTTATGTTAATTATTGAGCAAAGTTTTGATTATTTCCTTTAATCTTTAAAAAAAAGTTATTGCGCCTTTTAGTTGCCTTGTTGTGTTGCTATCCTTTAGGGTTCCTGGCGGGGCATTACAATTTGTGCACCCCGTCTAATTAAGTTCTTCAACTGTGTTTCGCAATTGGATATTATCGATTATATTCTGATTGAACTTGTTCTAGTAAATTTATACCTTACCTTCTAGCTGATTAGGGAAGATGGCTATTTGATGTAGTATTGTTTAAAAATAATAGAGAAATAATATGTTATTGGAAAATCGTTGGAATACGATGTAAATTCTACTTAATGATGTTTTGTTGGAGATTAAATAGCTTATTTTAGTTGATTAATGGTTGTCTGAGATTTATTAATATGAATTGGTTAAAAACTCTTTATGGCTTAATTTGCCTGTTCGATGCTTTGAACCTTAGGAGTTAGAAAACCAAGAACAACTCATCCCTAGTTGAGGTAGATAACTGTTATCTAGTATAGATCTTGTAGAAAACTTGATCGACTTGTAATGATTAAATCAATTTGAGGAAATTTTGTCCTTTCTGATTATTGCCTTGTGAGTTTTATTTCTGTATTCGCCTTTATTTATGAAATGGCATGTTTTGCTTTGTTTAGTAGGACCCTGTCTGTCGTATGGCTTGACTTGGGGTGCCTGTTCAGTCCTCGATTCCGAGTTGACTGTTGTATTGTGGTAGTGTCATTTTGATCATATCCTCCTTGTGTGTGAGTCGAATGATGATTCGTGGTTGACCGTTGTTGGTCGGGTCTCTAGTTAGAGTACCGTCAGTAAGTGATTACCCTTGAGTCGTGTTTGACCAGATGATTGTTCTCCCTTCTTGAACTCCGTTCATCTGACCATGTCTATTCCTTGGTTTTGAGTTCGTCTGAGTTAGTCTAGTGTCGTATGGGAAAGTGGCTTTCGATTGGGGGCCGCGCCCAAAGTGGCTGCTGGGTAACCCGTCGAAAGTGAGTCTAATAAGTGATAACCTAAGTAGATTAGAAAATAATCTCTAAATAAGATAATGTGCCTCACACATGGGACGAGTGCTATCATAGATTCGACATGCTGTGAGAAGGCCTGAAATGGCAAACTACCATCCTTGTCATCACGAGAGGATGTGTGGGTCCACACGAGGCTTGGATGGGCCGGAAGCTTGGATTAGGTTGCCAGGGTGACCCAGTGTATGGGGTCGGGACCTATGAAGACTTGCCATGGTATCCATACCAGGTTGTGTGATGACACTTGTCCCTACGTTCGCTAGTGTGTTGTCGTTTTGTCCTGTTAGGAGTATCTTTGTGAGTCGTCCTTTTGTCTCTGCCCTTGTGAGTGTCAGTTTCGTGATAGACCTTGGGTGGTGATGGCTCAGTCTTGTGGATGCTCTTCTGGACTTATGTTTTTAGCTTTGATTATGTTCGGCTGGATCCTGTTCTTTTCAAGGATCATTTATGTATTAATGGACCGATGTGGTCGCTTGTATATTGTTTGTATTTCTCCTTGATGGATGGATTGTAATTGGTGTAACCTCTTGTATTCTTAACCTTATTATTTATCAGAGGGGTCTTGCAGTTGAGCAGACCCAGAGATGTAGCCCTTTAGGGGTGAACTCCGAGATCATTATGGTGTTATGTGATGTATTCTCTTATGTTTCCTTTATTCAGCTTTATCATGTATGTTTAGCTTATGTTAGAATGGTTAAGTGGATAAATGGAATTAACTATAAATGCTTATATTCAGTTCTTTATTGAATGCCATGTTGATCGAATGCGTAAGTGGTTTAGATGAGATTGATCGTAGATGCTAGCATGCAATCGTCTTTTAAAATGCAATAAGTTGGAATATGAATAAATGTAACTTAGAGTAGTGAATTATACTCAGTTGTTGTTAAGGAATTTAAATATGCTTGGAAAGTTCTCTTATGTTATTGTGAATTCCTAGTGTATTAGAATGTTAGATGTATAGTTTGTAATTTTAAATGAAAAGCTTGAATGAGGATTATGAATGGATCTTAATGATGAATCCTTGCTTGTGTTTTATATTTCCGTCTTTTGAAAGAAATTATCCTGATTATGACTTATCTCGTTGTTAAGATAATTAACTTATTGGATTAATTGTGTGAGTTAAATGGATTGTGATATTTAAGTAATCTCGTTGGGAAACTCTTTAGGAGTTAGTTGAAGTCTTCCGCTATGTAATCTGAATCTTGATATCGTGTTGCATCTTGTGTTGTAACTTTAAAAAAAATAAATTTTGCACTCTATTCTTGTGTTATGGCTTTATCCCTTCGGGGTTTCCTGGCAGGGCATTACACTCTCTGACCTTTATCTCAATCCTATTGATGAGGGGAAACATAAAAATAATAAGGAAAATTTACTTGGATTTACGACAATTTAATCAACATAGTTATAATCATTTATGTCAGTGAAAATTTATGAAACTCTCACTGTCGAATGTGAGATAGGTAATTATGATACTTTTTGTCCAATTAGTTGTGTATCTTGGTTATATCAAAAGATTGAAGGTCATTTTCTGTTTTTTAATTTTAAGTAAGAAGGAGGATTAGAAAAATAGAAAATTATTTCCCCCCTCTATCTGGAACTTTGGGGGGTTCTCAGAAGAAAATAGCAAAAAAAATTATCCCTAAGGTCGAAACCAAAAGGAATGTATAAACCAATGCTTCCATAGATTCGATCGTAGTTTATAATTAATAGAGATAGCTTTCGTACTAATTACAACATTTTCCATAAAAAAAAGTGGAATCAAAATCTTTTGATTCCTGAGATGCCATTTCTCACTATTGCATTAACGAACGAAGCAATACCATATTATACCACTTGTCTTTTAGTAGTTGGATCTCCCAGTTTTTGGAATGCCCCAAATTCTACTTGAGCATCCAAATCTGGATCAATACCGGCAAAAACATCTCTGAATAGAGTTCTAGCACCATGCCAAATATGTCCAAAAAAGAAAAGAAGAGAAAATATAGCATGCCCAAAACTAAACCAACCCCTTGGGCTACTCTGAAAAACACCATCCGATTTCAAAGTAGCACGATCTAACTCAAAAATTTCACCTAATTGTGTGCGTCTAGCATATTTTTTGACTATAGTAGGATCACCAAAACTAACTCCATCAAGTTCACCACCATAGAACTCAATAGTTACACCTACTTGTTCAACACTATATTTTGATTCTGCTCTCCTAAAAGGAACATCGACTTTCACAATTCCTTCTTCATCTACTAGAACGACTAGAAATGTTTCGAAAAAGGTAAGCATACGATGTACAAAAAGCTCATGTCCATTTTTATCTTTGAAAATAGGGTGTCCTAACCAACCAACAATAATTCCATCTCCATTGTCCATTGCACTCGCCCTGAATAACCCCCCTTTAGCTGGATTATTCCCAAGGTAATCATAAAAAGAAAGTTTTTCGGGAATTTTTGACCAAGCTTCTGATAGACTCAGATTTTCAGCCAGACCGGCATGAACTCGTTGATCTATTTCTTCTTGTAAGTATCCCTGATCCCACTGGTAATGAGTAGGACCAAATAATTTGATCGGAGTGGTTACGGAACCATACCACATTGTTCTGGCCACAATGAAAGCTGCAAAAAACACAACAACAATACTACTGGAGAGGACAGTTCCAATATTCCCCATATGTAATCCTTTGTATAAATGTTGGGGAGGACAAACACTGAGATGGAATAGACTTACTAATACACTCAATATACTTGCCGCAATATGATGAGAATCTATTCCTCCCGGAACAAAAGGATCAAAACCTTCAGCCCCCCATGCCGGATTTATAGGCTGCTATTTTCCAGTTAGTCCATAAGGATCAGACACCCATATTCCAGGGCCATACAAACCCATTACATGAAATGCTCCAAATCCAAAACAAGCTACTCCTGAGAGGAATAAATGAATTCCAAAAATCTTAGGCAAATCTAAAGAAGGTTTTCCTATACGAGAATCACAGAATACGTCTAGATCCCAATATACCCAATGCCAAATAGCTGCTAAAAAGCACAAGCCAGAAAACACAATATGTGCCCCGACCACACCTTCATAACTCCAAATACCTGGATTAGATCCGGATTCTCCAATTATACTCTGTCCACCCCATGAATCCTTTATTCCTAAATGAGTCATAAAAGGTATAACGAACACACCTTGTCTCCACATTGGATCAAGAATAGGATCAGATAGATTGAAAAATGCTGATTCGTAAAGAGCCATCGAACCAGTCCATCCAGAAACTAGAGCTGTATGCATTATATGCACAGTGATCAACCGACTAGGATCATTCAACACGACGGTATGGACATGATACCAAGGCAAACCCATGAAAATACCCCTCTATCTGAAAAAGTAGACACTATGTAACTTTCTCGCATTAGAGACATATTATGCTATGGAATTATACCTTTTTCTCAAAGGTGAACATCTATCTATTAATAGAACAGTTTCAAAAAATATAATTGAGAAGCGGATATATTTTATCATTTATATGTATCAATATACAATGTGGTAATTGGTCCCATTTGTTTTGTATCAAACAAAATAAAGTAATTAATTACTTTACAAAACACCCAATGAATTAGGTATTTTACGAAGAAAGGCACGTCCGCTTATTTGGTCCTATCACTGATTTGATCTTATAATCTATCTTTGTAATAGAAAAAAAAAAAGACTATTTATATAATAATATTATATTATATTATATATTATAATATATATAATATAATACAATACGTATTATATAATATAATAATATATTATATAATACATATTATATAATATATTATTATATTATATTATATTATATTATATTATATAATATTATATTATATATAATATATAATATAATATAATATATAGTATAATATAATATAATATAATATAATATAATATAATATAATATAATATAATATAATATAATATAATATTATATATAATATAATATAATATTGTATTATATAATATGTATTATATAATATGTAACATATAATATATTTTTTAAATTAAAATTACAAATAAAAATTGGATATCCGATTTTATCGGATATTCGATTTGCATAGGTAATTACCAGGCCAAGCAAAAAGTCAACACGGATTTTCGCGTTTTTAGGCGAGTGAGGAAGGCTATTTTTTTCACATCGCCACTTTTTGGCCCCCCTTGATCCTGCACTAACCCCCATGTTTCTTTGAATCCTTCCTTAAAAGACAAGGATTTTATTGGTAAAGGAACCATTATCCCAAGAAAGAGAGTCATCCAAAAAATAGTCACTCCAAATGCTACAAAAATCCTTTGGATCCTCAGTTGTTACCTCCTGAAATTGGGGTGGTTGTGGTCTTATGTTCTCTCAAGCATTCTCCAACTCCCCCTGTGAAGGAAAAGGATAAGAGGAAATTTAAAACCTTTGTGACTGAAAATGGTGCAAAAAAGTCTTGTAAAAATAAAGAGGTTGAGGAAGGTCATTTTCTTAAGGGACAATTTGTTGGGAAGTTTCTTTTTAAACCTACACCAATTAAATTATGCAAAGGGGAAACAATGATGTTTTTCCTTAGGAGAGGCTCACCAATACAAAGAACATGGTTAAAAAAATAAATATATGGTAGCCAAACCTCTAAAGCTGCAGGATAAATAATTTTCAAGTGGTTCCTTAAACCTAGAAAAGGATAAAAGTGGTGAGAGTATGAAGGATATCATGCTTAAAATTGTAAGAGTTAGCATAAAATAAACTACACCATTAAATATTTGGTTGATTATTGTAGTCAACCAAAATCTAGGTAGTTATATTCATGAAAGGAAAAGAAAGATCAGAAAGGAGATCATTATTATATTTTTATCAAATGATGCAAATTACATAATGATATGACTAGATTGAGAATAGAAATGGATCTCCTTCATAATATAAATTAGGTTGATAAATATGATTGTATAATATTATAACATATGCCCTAATCTTATGAATTGAGACATAAAGTGGTAAATATCATATGTAATTAGTGTCAATAGGACCTAAGTGATGAACTAGCTAGGCAAAACATCATTTTAACATGAAACCCCCTTTAATTGCAAAGTAGGGAGAATGTGCAAGATGCAATGATACAAGGTACAAGGATGGGTATCAAATACAAAGTCATGCTAGCTACCCATGCACAAAAGAATTATGTCTCAAATGGAGGAAAGGAGAAAACCTAGCAGGACATAAATCCTCCCCAAAAGAGAGAAACAAATTCTCTCAAAGAAGAACGAGAAGGATAAAACCCCATGTGAGCTAAAAGTCCTCTCATAAGAGAGAAGGGATACTATGAAAATCCCCTCAAAGAAAAGTACCCTAAAATGATTGTAGATGTCCAAAACTAAATAATAAAGATTATCCAATCTTATAAAACAACATTCCTCTTGCTACCAGAAGAAAAAAATCCAATAATATATGTTGTATTCCCATTCTTGAAAAGAATATGGGGGAAGAAAAATCAAGATGTATGGTCTCCAAATTTTTATCAAGTGTCTCCATGTTGATGTTGAAAGGATCCACTAACAAGTTAGGTGTTCCCTCACAACAACTAAATAAGAACCAACTACATTAAAGATAAGATGAATGCTATTAATGTTGTCTCCCAAATCTAAAACTTAGTATTTTACAAAAAAACCTAATATATATCAGGTATTCATCTCAACTAGCCATATCTAGAAGATAATTTATGTCTTGTACTAAATCTTAAGTAGCTATGAATGTGGTTGCATAAACATAATCAAATGCAATAGTAGATGAATGAGATCTGGTATATCTCTACATACCTCCCCTCACTCCCTCCCTACCTCTAGTTTTATACATAACTCTCCCACCTTACCTCCCTCTCTCTCATCCATTCCATATCTACTTCTATCTATCTTTGCTCTCCCTCTCTCTATATACTTCTCCCTCCTTCCCTCCCTGCCTATATTTTTCTATATGCATCTCCTTCCCACCCTCTCTCTCCCCTTCCAACCCTCCTTCCCTCTCTACTTCTCTCTAGCTTGGAACCTATCTACCTATCCATCCCTCACTCCTTCCCTAGTTCCCTCTCTACCTATTCATCTCTCTCTAATTCTCTCCATCTCCCCTCACCATCTATCTACCATATCACATTTTATCTCCCTTCTCCATCTCTCTATGAAATAATGTTGGTAACTTATTCAAATTTTTATGTCAAGTTGCCTAACTCTATTTTTCTGATTTTCATTTCCATTAAGGGCTTGTTTGGCCCACCGTGATCCTACACATAACCTTGAATTTATTGATGGGTGGGGAAAGTTTCCAAGAAGAGCCCAACTCCCATAAAGAAATTTTAAACAACAAAACCCTATGGTATATCTACAAAATAGATAATACTCCTTATTCGGAATTCTTGAATAGATTTGATTCTATCTATCTAGCATGTGAAGTACTAGAATAGAAGCGAGATTAAAATTGGATTTAGCTCCAAGGTTATGGAGGAAGCTGATGCTACGTTCTACTACAATGGGGCCCAAAATTGAAGAGAAAAAAATGCATAGATTGAGAAAACTTAAGGATGAGGAATGCATTAATCATTTTCTAAATAATTATGAAGGTGTCATCAACTTGAAAATAGTTTCAATAGGGATGAATTTGTCTCACCTTGAGACTAAGTAAGATGGTTGGTTATTAATTAATTTACATTAGAGGGTCGATTTAAATGTATTTTTTATTATCACTTGATTTTACTCAATTATTTGTGATATAAGGTTCTATTAATTTTTCCCTTTTTCCTATTGGTCTCATTAGAAAAGTCTATGGAGGAAGCCAAGAAATTTCACATGAAATACCCTAGTAGGATTGTAATTCCCCTTCACTAAGGGATAATTATTCATTCTTTTAATCTCACAAAACCTAATTTATCCTACTTATTTGATAGTTCCCTAAAGAATGTTCCTTAGGAATTGGCAAAAAACATGTTACTTATGCAAACAAGGATACCCATGTTTCTTTGAATCCTTCCTTAAAAGACAAGGATTTTATTGGTAAAGGAACCATTATCCCAAGAAAGAGTCATCCAAAAAATAGTCACTCAAAATGCTACAAAAATAGTTTGGCTCCTTAGTTGTTACCTCCTGAAGTTGGGGTGGTTGTGGTTTATGTTCTCTCAAGCATTCTCCAACTCCCCTTGTGAAGAAAAGGGATAAGAGGAAATTTAAAACCTTTGTGACTGAAAATGGTGCAAAAAAGTCTTGTAAAAATAAAGAGGTTGAGGAAGGTCATTTTCCTAAGGGCTAATTTGTTGGGAAGTTTCTTTTCAAACCTACACCAATTAAATTATGCAAAGAGGAAATAATGATGTTTTTCATTGGTAGCCAAACCTCCAAAGTTGTAGGATAAATAATTTTCAAGTGGTTCCTTAAACCTAGAAAATGATAAAAGTGATGAGAGTATGAAGGATATCATGCTTAAAATTGTAAGAGTTAGCATAAAATATTCTACACCATGCAATATTTGGTTGAATATTGTAGTCACCCAAAATCTAGGTACTTATATTCATGAAAGGAAAAGAAAGATCAGATATGAGATCATTATTATATTCTATCAAATGATGCAAATTACATAATGATATGACTAGATTGAGAATAGAAAGGGAACTCCTTCGTAATATAAATTAGGTTGATAAATATGATTGCATAATATTATGACATGTGTCTTAATCTTAAGAATTGAGACATAAAGTGGTAAATATCATATGTAATTAGTGTCAATAGGACCTAAGTGATGAAATAGCTAGGTAAAACATTATTTTAACATGAAAACCCCTTTAAATGCAATCACTAGTACATTCGGGGCTAATTTCTGATGACCTATCGTCAGAATTTTGACTACTTTTCGTCGGACTATCGACAAATGAAGCCTTCAAAAACTCATCGTCGGACTTTCCTACGATGCCATTTAATGTCAAAATTCTGATGACATCATGAACTCTTTCGATAGCGGCCATGATCGCTTCTCTGGCCAAAAATGTCATCAGATGGACGTCAAAATTCTGACGCTCCCCATGAATATGTATCAACGACCATCCGACAAGAAAGTGTCATCGGACATACAACATCCTCATCGGATGTTTCTTCAGTTGGCGTCACAATTCCGATGGCTGCCAGAAACTTTGCATCGACGAGGATGTTGTTGGTCCGACAGTTTGGCCGTCGGTGCAAATTTTAGTTGCTGTCAAAATTCCGACGGATATTTATTTAAAAAAATAAAAGAATATGCATATGAGGGGCACTGGTTTCAAGCTAATATGAGGGGCACCATGGTTGAGATGGTCCAACTCCTAAGAGGATTGTATGAACCACTAAGTACTAGTAAACCTATTAAAAATGAGATCAAAGGGAGCACCTCTGGTGCTGATAGGGAATTAGCTAATCCAAATACAAGAGCCTTTAAAGCTAATTTTCTGGAAAAGGAAGGGACAACACCAATGGAAGAAGAGCAACCCAATCAGGGAGATGAAATGACAAGACTTCATGATAAATACAATGCCCTAAGTGCTGGCATATGAAGAGACACTTCCTTTACAAAATAGTATGAGATGAAGACAAGGAATGGGCATAGGAGGAGAAGATGTGATGAGCAGCCCTAAAAGGACATTCAACACTACTTTGGAAAGATCACCATTCCCACCTTTACTGTATCTGATAGCTCTTCAGCAAGAGCTTGGTTGCAAAAATTGGATGCATATTTGCTTTTGAATCCTAATTTTGAAGAAGAGGCCATCAAGTTTTCCAACTTGCATCTTGAGGGGATGACTCACAAATGATGATATCATGGCATGATGGCCCAAGGGAAAGGTTCAATCACTACCTTAGAAGATTTCAGCAAGACATTGATAAAGCGGTTCGATAGAAAGGATAGAGAAATTCATTTCAAAAAGCTAGCACAATTGAATCAAGAGGGCATAGATAAATAGAGAATACATAAGATTTTGAAGGAGTGGCGAGACTAAACCAAACTTAGAATTGCAAAACCTAAGGGCTAGACCTATTGTCTCAGGGGCTCATCACAAATGGCCTTGCCTATGTGAAGGCGCAGAGACTTCGTAGTTCTTGAAACTATTTAAAACCCATCTAACATGATGGTATATAAAGGAGTGGGTATGCAACCCTTTCTAGGGTCCCTTTACCCCAAACAATTTTCTCATTGGCTACCACCCACTTAGGTGAAATAGAGACGATGACCTAGCTAAAACAAAAGTTCCATCTATAACCCATAAACCAATGTTGATTGTAAAAAAGTGATAAAATTAAAACCAGTCTATATGCTTCATTAATGGATTATCTCTAACACACTTATGTGATCTCCCAAGAGTTATAAACACAATTTTGATTCTTACAACTCTCACGATAAGAATGACTCTTAAATCATACAATTTTCAAGTGATATAAAGTACATGATTATGCTCATATTTATAAAACATGATCATTAACCAATACTAGTTACCCCCTAATGAATACCCCACTTAATTTGCATCATGGAATCATATAATAATGTTGATAATCAAAACAAGATCAATATAATATACCTAAATTTGACATCATTTCAATCATCTAGTAGGAAGCAATGGTCCTAAAACCATCATAATAAATCAACATATGACATTAGGAATCTGGTACTTAGAAACCTCAAGAAGAATGAGAATTATTAAGGATCTCAAACTTGGAATAAAAGCTTATTATAATAAAGACAAAGAATGATAATGTGTCAAGATTTAATAATAATTAATTGCTATGACTTTAAATATTAGTCCAATCGAATGTGAACTATTGTGTACTTAGCTTTCTTGCTCAAAATAAAAAATCAACATTGTTTGAGAGCATATTAAATGTGGTTTCGGTTCTCAGTAGATAATAGAATTTTAACCAGAAGTATGGAAGGTTATATAGCAATAGTGCCACTAATTGTCATAACATCTTAAGTAAAAACACAGGGAGGGTGCTTAAGCAATGGTGTCTATGATCAAGCTAATATTTAATGGTTGCTAGAAATGCTCGTCGAGTAGCACTAACCAATTTCAAGATATATGGCAATGTGATATGATTCTCAATTCTTAGAGACCATTATATATTTTTCAGACAACTAGGGAATTAATTAGTTTAACCCACACATTTAGTCTAACTCCACTCTATATAATTTGTTTTTCAGCCATGACCATTTCAAACATTCTTCCAGTCATGTCCAACTAGTAATACACAATATTTTAGTCTCGTTTTGTTGATAAATTATGGGCTAGGACCCATATGATCCAATGTTGTAATAAACACACTTTCCATTAATAACTAGAACAGGTACTAATAAATTGATTATCTTAAAGGCTTAGTTTTATTTTATTTTATTTTTTTAATTATACATGAGTAGCTTGTGATATTGATAGAGAATAAGGTTTTTTAGACAAGGCCTACCTCATAAATTTGAAGGGGTCACCTAATGACAGCTCCAAAGTCCTCTTTTGTTTGAAATCTTTGAATATGGACCTGAAAGCTACACCAACACTAGATGAAACTCTCAATTTAACCACCCCTAAAACTCATAGCTGTTGCCACCTCATGAAACATTACGATTGCAAGATAAGCATAGGATGGGTTTGTTAAAAAGGCTTTAGAATCTTTCAAGAAAATGTTATTGGCAAGTATAAAACCAGATTCAACAACCCTTGCCAACATCGTTCCTATGTCCTGACAGACATGTATGCAAAACATGGAAGCATAGGTAGGGAAATGTGATCTGTTAAGCCGATGCCCCTAGAGGAAAGTCGACTCTTGAAATTCACTATAAGCCATTAATCTCCTTCCCCTACATTTCTCTACTTTTATCCCCTCAAATTAAGAAGACCATACTGAGTTATAGAGTGCCCATCCCTTGCATGCTCATTGTCAATCTCCTTAGTCCTTGGCCTGAAAACTCCCCCTATCCCAATCGTGGGACTCCATGCCTCATAAATGCCTTCTATCTTCCCAGTGGAATCGAGGAAATTGATTTCCTTAAATGCCTATTTATTTCATTCTCTCTTAGTTGTCCATCACTCTTACATTAACCTTATTTCAACCTTATCTACTCCATGGTGTGTCAACATAACAACCTATGTGTAGCAAGCATTTAGTCTTTACTTATTTTGACAAGACCATCACCTATGTAGGCGTTGGACTGTAATAAATTTATGGCCTATCTAAGACCATGAGCAGCTAAAATGTAATGGCACATTGGTGTGCTCCACCCTTGTACCTAATAAGGTGTAATGTTTACACAGTCATGAAGTCTTGACTTGAGAAGAGTCATATCTCTATTCCCCATCATTAAATTTGACTAACTCTACATCTTCATCATCTTTAAATATATACTCTACCTCATTATATATATATATATATATATATATATATATATATATATATATATATATATATATATATATATATATATATATATATATATATATATATATATATATATATATATATATATATATATATATATATATATATATATATATATATATATATATATATATATATATATATATATATATAGTATTCTTATTTTGTCATATCTTATATATCCCTAAAAATATGAGTTAGAATAATATAACTTATACTATATAATCATTTATAAATTATAATATTGAAACAATTAGTTGAGTGCATAATCAAGGTCATATATCATGTTATATTTGATAGATCACTACATGATCATTCTATTAATTTGTTCATAATTTTTTCATGCCCTCCTAATAATATACTCACTAATTAATAATTATCTAGTGAGGACTTATAGGCTATAAAGCCTATCTAGTTTTGATGCCAAGTCTTTTATAGTAAGAAGAGATTATCACATAACTTTGCCACATGATTTATATGTTTATGGTTATCTAACTTTAAACTACTCTATTTATTGAATTTCTCGATAATGTAATATCATTACAACTCTAATGTCCCAATCTACTTGTATATATTTTCATAAAACAATGAACAACCCAACCATAGCTATTAATAAGATTTCCCCATAAATGCATGCAAAATGTATCATCATTAATAGGATAACTGACTTGCATTTAGTAAGAGACCTCAATGAGTGGAGTTTCATGCTGAAAAGAGTACTTGCAATGAAGATATTGAAATCGACGAGACATTATGCATTCAAAAATCCACAAGGAAGATCTAATATTTATGAATGAATTTGCAAATCAATCTAAGTTACATGTTTGATATCTTACTTATATCATGGCAACATAAAATGTATATATGCACTCAACATACCTCTTTGCTTGTTTATTTGAGAATTTGCTAGGAATTAATAGGTGAATGATACATTGATCTACACATGAATCACTTGTACTTTCCTGATACTTTCATCCCTTGGTCAAGGCCGCGTACCCCCTAACACTTGAAGATTGTTTCCACCCTCTTGATTACTTGAAGTCCATGCTCAAATCACACTAAATCACAATAGTTAGTAGAAAATAGTGACCATAACCAAGGAAGCCCAAATTTACTCATACTCAACATAATAAAAAGTAACTAAATCATCTGGACCATTATTCATAACATAACCCATTTTCACATCATGGAAGGCCAAAATTACAAGGATTGCGCTTCTTCAAAGGAGCCATTGTTCAGAGCCACCAAACTATCAACAAGAGTAGAAGCTATTAGGCTCATACAATTTTAGGACATATAAAGAGTCACCTTAAAAAACCCACACTAATTGCAAAAGATCAAAAGCTTTCCTAGAACAAAAGTACAATATAACATAAGGATGGCGATAGACTATCAAATAGAAGAATGATCTCCTTATCCTTAACTACTCCCAAAATATTAATTATCATATAGAAAATATATATTAAAAAATATTTAACATCTAAAATATAATGTTGTTATTCTTTTCCTTTGTCAATTTTGTTCCATTAAATCTTTTTTCTAATAGTCTTTTAAAAATAGTGAACCATACCATCATTAGAAATGAGGCAGATGTTGATTTTAAATTTTAAAATAAAAAGTGGTGAGTATGATCAATGATGCTAAGGTTCTATTCATATTGTGTAACAAGGCACAATAGGCTAGGGATAGGAAATATTGACTTGCTACTCTTCAATTTCATATGGTAGTTTAATATATATTGTGGAATTTTTTACACTGTACATCTTAATATATATTGTATTAAATGTCTCTTTGTGGGACTACATGCCCACCATCCATCCTCTCTTTTATACATGACAATGCATTTCTTTTCATTGACCAAAGGCGGAGAAAAATATTTCATCGAAAGGATATCTTAATCGATTCTCGTTGAATCAGAAGCGAGAAAAAAAATTAAAAGTTGTTGAACTATAATCTTCACAATTTTGTCATCACGAGTCCAAAATATGAAACGAGGAGGACAAAGATAAATAGTGTGATGAGGATCAAAGCCATCCAATCTAGGAGGCATAATATGAAACTCTTTCTAAACCAATGCTAAGGGCTATTATGATTTGAAGGTTCTCTTAAATCCTCACATTTTGTTGTCACATAAGAGAAATGTGAAACAGAACTGGGAAGAGCAGATTCAAAGTCTTAGAATGAGGTCGATATATATATATGGATGGTAATATTTGAAAGGATATATGAAGGCCATGGTAGAAGAGAATATTTACTTCACACTAAGTGAAGTTATGGAGGTAGTTGCCATGGATGTAAAGTGGGGAGTGTAAAGGAGTCTTTGGATTCATGAAGAACATTAAGGAGAAAAGGTTAGTTATATCAAGGAAAAATAAAGGAAAAGGAAAGTGATAAAGAAGGGAGGAAGAAAATAGGGAAGAAAGTGAGGAAATAAAGAGGGAGATCTAATTTATTTTGGTATGTAGCCTCTACTACTCTTTTTCTTGTTGAATGATTTTGCAATATTTTGAGAAGACTACAAGGCATGAAGTAATGCTCATAAGGCATGGAGGAGTTATGTAAAGAACAAACCATACATATGAATACATGCAAGGCATGAATCATACATGTAAACCATGAAGTAATACATAAATACACATAATGTACAAGCATATATGAGAAAGGTTCTCATGGAGTGGACATGCTGAAGACATATCGATCATGAAGCATACAAGAGAGAGGTATTCATGGAATAGACATCTGAAAACATATCATTCATGAAGTAACAAAATACTAAAGAAAATGTCAAGTAATAAAAACACTTACAAGGATGAGGCATATTCATAAATTTTGCAGTCCGCCATGGATATCAACACTAGAAGCAACTCAAACTATTAGTGTACATACAAGACAATATGGGAGTTCATTATACCCAACAACTTGTGGTGTTGTTGTTCATGTTGGCTCTATTGGACCCTACAATTAAGATTAACTGTGCAACATAATGAAATATTGAAAAGTGTGTTATCTTATTGAGCTTCGCTTGGTTTTGAGAATAGTTTAATATTCTCTACTTAATAGGTCCAACCACGTGAAGGTGGAAGCTCATTTGGCCCCTCCCCCCTAACATCACTCTAAATTCCTCGTTAACATCTAACATTCATTCATTCATTATTTCTACCATTAATAAAATATAACATTCATTCATTAATATCACATAACGTTCATTAACACATAACATTGATTAACATTAATCAACACACAACATTCATTAATATTAATTAACACATATCATTCATAACCATTCATTAGCACATAATTACATTCATTAACACATAAAAATTAGTCATTATCAAATAAGGTAGATTACAATCATTTCTTTTTTTGTTTTTTCTTTGAATCTATGAAAAGACTAAATGGAACATCATTTTGTTCATCATTTCCCCATCTTCAGTTGTTCTGCCCTTTGCTCATGATCTTGATGTATGCCTAGTCCTATACTGAGGACGAGGACACTGAAGCGAAGGGGGGTCCTCTACAATAACAAAGAAATGGGTTAAATTCAAAACATTTTTTATTATTGTTACAAGTATTTCATTAATTTAGAGAACATAACTATTGTGCTCTTTACCTGATGGGGCCACATCATTTTGTCTAGCCTCAACCTCAACATGTTGAACACCCTCTAGATCCTCTGGAGTTGAAATACTAAAGGTTACATTAATGTTGAACACCAATTACAATTAAATTTGTTTAAAGGACTAACAGTGGTCCTCTTTACCTGATTGGGGAACATCACGTTCTTGATGTTGTGTACCCGGATCATGCTCCACTTGGTCACCACTGTTTTACATGCTCTAAAATATTAACAAAAAAGGTTACATTAATTACTACTCTAATTACAAATTAAGATGTTTAATTGTATTAATAATTACATAAATAAATTTGAATAGAAAATGAATACCTCCACTACTGAGATTCACATCCAAACCTTCATGTGCAGGTGGTGTTTCATGATTAGCAGGATACATTCCAATGTCATGCACATTTTTATCATTGCTTGCTTATTTAAAACAAATATAGTCACTTTATGTTGGAACTCAACATCAATTAGATTATTGGTAAAGTATTCAATTTGAAACAATTTTCCTTTAGCTTATTTACCTATGTGGCGGATGCACTAGAATCTTGTGTTTTCCCACTCAATTCTTGTAGCTGATCAGCCACGACTGTATAGCCTTGCTAGTAGGAAATTCTCTTGTCATCTTCTGTGGGCGCTCTATTGAATTCAAATCCCTGCATTTTTGCTTGGTATCATGAATTTTGCTTGCATTGTTTGATAAAAAAAAACCGTTTGCAATTTATAAATATTTTGATGCGATATTTCATTTACAGATACTTACAATTCATGCGGCAAGTTTCATATAACCACCAAAACCGAGTTTGTATTGCCCGTACTTTTCTTGTCTTGCCTTGGTTGCCTTTGATGTGTCACTCAGTCTATGAAAAGTTTGAAATATATTATATTATATAAATATAAAGAGTAATTAATTAGTACATAATTACATTCTTAATAGTATCCCATACCTTATTTTGGCATCTGGTGGTGTATTTCCTTTTTTCCTTTCAATTCTCTCCTTGGCATCCAAAATCAGGTCCTTCCACTCCCTCTCTGGAATCATGGGGGACACTCGTACTTTACGTTCTTCTCTAAATGGATCCTGTATTGGTCCCTCACATCCTTTAGATATGTGCCAGCTTTTTCAAGGAGCTTGGTTTTGTGAAAGGTGTCATTTCCAAACCACTCAACCATATGGTTTGTCAATTCATCTTTTAACCTTTTTTCTTGTTCATTCCACCTTTTAAACAAAAAACAAACCTGTTAGATTCATAAATGAAGTGAAGCTACATTTATTATAGTTCAATAAATAGATCAAAGGAAAACTATTCTAGCAATGATATGAAATCAAAATAGTGGATTAGGGTTAGTTCACATATGATGTTCCACCTTTTACGTATGGTGGGCCCAAATATCTTCAATGCAATGTCACTAAGATTTTTATAAAAAATATCATTTCCTGCAAAAAATTCATGGGATCATTAGTCCAAAATGAGTGATCAGAAAGTAAATTACAATTAGACTATATATAATAATAATTTTAAAGTACATGGAACCTTTTGTATCTTTAAGGGAATCATTTCTTCATCACTCACCACCAATATGGCCTGCAACGTTCCCGTACTAACAATACGAGAAGATCTAGGAAATGATGGTATGTTATTAGCAGTAGTCACCTCTGGTGCATCCTCATGTGCCTATCCTGCTGTATAAAATAAATCCACTATGAAATGTCCCCAAGAAAGAATGCTTGAAGGGAAATAAACACATAACAAAAGATAGAGAAAAAGAGGGATCTACCAACAGTGGGTGGGTCAATATGATGTGCAGTAGAGGATGTCTGCATGCTACATGTTGCCGACATTGCAGTCGGTAATACAGGTGAGGCTAATCTCTAATGAGGCACCGACAACATTTGCACAGGAACATTGATAGCACCTGAAGAATAATACATTAAATATATGAAAAGTGCAAGAATTGTAAACAAGGATGAACCTTTATTATGAACATTGACAGTATCAAGTATGACGTATTTTGGATACTAAAAGTGACAAGCCAAGAAAATCGTCATCAACTGAACTACCCGCAACACCCTGATCATGGCCACCAATTTCATGAGGATGCATAAATTGCTATAAAAACAACACGTACATATTTTAGTTAATGACATAAAAGAGTATAAAATATAAACCATTAATGAACTTTTGTTATAATTAATTTTTTTATTACTACTTACTTGCAAGTTGTCTACTGTCCAAATCAATTTTGGCACCCTCTCTCATATCTCATCAGTCTGAGGCTCCATGGATGCCAAAGCAACAATCTCTCTACTAATTTTTCTAATAGACCTTTTTTATCAATTCCATGGGGTTTGTGGAATTTCCAGGCTCATCATCGCTTAATCCTATTGAGTCCACATCCCTAGAGAGGTGCTCAGGTACTACAGCTCCCTTTCCCTTTCCCCGAACATCTGTTTGTGACAAGAATATCATTAACAATTATAAAATTAGAATAAAACACTCAAAAAAAGAACATAATAATGTAACAGTTTGCTTATATCTAATTTGTTCAATTACAATGAGGTTTACCTGCTTGGTAGAAGTGTCGCGACCTACATCCATGTCTGTGTTATGTGATGGAACCATGCCGCCCTGTGATGAAAATATATAAAAAAATATTAGCAAAACTAAACCAATAGACTTAGAAAAAACACTTCTTAATAAAATGGTATATTGGAGTCATTAATTGGAGGTTGGTTAATTTAAATGGTATATAGTATGTACCACCCCCATGATAGTAACTTTGTTTGTATCTATACGATTCAAAATATAATCAATTAGCAGCTCTTCCCCTACACTTATTGATTTTATCGCACTTACAAATACATGATTTCCCTTGCAGGCCTCAAATATGCAATTGATTTGTTTATTAGTTGACCCAAGTCACGTACTATTTATAAAACTTGCAATATTCCCTGTTGCTTTTGGCCTTCCATCAATGTATACAACCACTCATTTACTTTGGTCATTATCTTTCTGTTGTATATAATTTTCTGACAGTGCATATCTACACATACTTTTTTTATATCGAACAATCTGCATCCAATTATTGTAATTGTAACAAGGTCTGACCAACTCCATCAATTCAGCAACTTTGTTGTAACAGACCTTTATGTCGTCCATGGAAAATAGGCCCAAACCATGTAACGATGAAGGTGCTATGCGATATATCCTATCATTAACACAAAAAATGGTGTTTATTGGAGGAAGTTCCTTGGGTACCCATTGTTTTTGTAGATGTTTGTACCTCAAGAGCACCTCAATGTCGCATTTGGTCTCATCATCATAAGAACATGACCCCCCTTGAGCAAGAAAAAATTTCATGTGTTTATTGAATTTTCTTCTAATCTTTTGACCTCTAGTTGATCTCCCTATTGTAGATCTACTACATGTCTCACTTTCATTTTCTATTCTTGCATTTCCCTCACTCGAGGAAGACACATCTGACAAATACCTATTTGGTGGTACCTGCACTCCATCAAATGAGAGAGATATTTTGCAAATGAGGGTAATGTTGATGAAGAAGTCGGCCCTAAAGTTGATGTTGAGATTAAATTTGAATAAGTCCAACTGGGGCCTTGAGTGTTGATAACTATATTAGATTTGTTGCTAATGTCTAGGTTTGAAAAACTAAGGAAGTTTGTTTATCAAGTAATTTTAAAAAAATAAACTGTTTCTATAGGGTGTATTGACTTATACCTGTCGATCCATGCGACTATGCAGGATCCTCGTCAAAGGGGTTCAGGTTCCTGCACATGTAATTCAATTATCTTATGTTAGCTAAAAATTACATAGTACACAACATGAACAACATGAAATTTGTAGACAAAAATGTTGGCATTTTGATGATGTTTTGATTGTCATTAATAGACACACACTTTCTTGATGTATGAGTTATGCTCAACCAGTAATTGTTCCAACTGGTACTGTGTATTATTGAATGTATAGTCTTTAGACTATCGATATTTTGCAGAAGATGGTTTACTGGTCACAAATTGACTGAAGATCCCAAGCGGTATGAAGACCCCAAGTGGTTTGAGGATCTCAAGCGGTACAAAGGACCCAAGCGGTAGTTAACTTTTGATCAGAACACTACGATCTTCCAGTCTTCATTTTTGACAACTAGTAATTGGTATATTGTATTAACTGGTATATATCTGTGATGAGTTACCAACCGGTATTACTGTAATGTGTGATGAGTTATCATCCACCAATACTTTGGTGGTGTGTTTGTGTTGTGTTACCAAATGTGTCTAGATGCATTGTACTTAGGAACTTGTAGTCTAATTCTATTGGACCGACATGGAATCAGATTCCTTTATAAGGACATTATGTCTAGGGTTTGCATTTGTGAGATATAGAATAGAAAAGGTTATGTGTGATCATTGAAGAGAAGATTAGATCTGTGTGAAGAGATAGAGTGTGGAGATATAGAAGACTAAAGTAATGTTGAAAAACATTAACAATGAGCTGTCAAGGATCTAATTAAGCATATTGTGCTATTATCTAGATCATTCACTTGTTGATTACTAATATCTTTGACAAGTCTAAAACCCTTAATCGGGTAGGCCCAGCAAAGCCTTTGTAAATCCTCTAACAAGGTGGTTCACAACTATGGATCTGAAATTCTTTAACAAGGTAGCCTTTAACAGGACTTATCTCCTAATAGAGATCTAGATTCCTAACAGGATCTATTCTGTTGAAGAACATTGTATGACCTTAACTGGTCTGGTTACTATTCTACAGATAGTTACTTGTGAGTTTTTGCTCACTATGGTTTTTCCCATTTGGGTTTCCACGTCAAATATCTTGTGTTATGGTGATTGTGCTTTTGTGGGTGAATGCTTTGTTTGCTATTTGGTTTGCACTTATCTTAACCAATTTATTAATGAATTTGTTGCACCGATTATCTGCCAAACTGTTTAAAAGATTGATTACAATATCTATTGGTATACTAATTCACCCCCCTCTTAGTATTCATCAATTGGTATCAGAGCCAACCTTTCTATAAGTCTAACCACTTGGAAGGAGATATGGGGGAATACAGTGTGAGGGAACTTACTCATCATCTCACTCAGACTGAGAGAGCCTATGATGAACTCAAAGTCAATTATAAAGCCTCTTTGGCCAAGAGAAGAAAGCATGCTGAAAAACTGATGGAACTTACTCAAAATAGCTCTTTTGATGAAGCAGACATGGATGCCCTAGTTGAAGAAGTTGAAAAACTGAATGAATCAAAAGCCAACCTGAGAAGGGAGTTGGAAGGATTGACTATCAGAATATGTCAGGAGCTTGAGAATAGAAGGAAAGCTGAAGATTTGGTAAAAGACAAAGATCATGAGATTTCTAAGCTGAAGCAAGAAATTAGTACCCTTACCGCTCATCTCCAGGAGAGTAAAGTGGAAAAAAAAGAAATGCAAGGTTAACTAAACATGGCCATTTCTGAGAATGCAATCTTGATGGAATCCAATACTGCTATTTCCAAGGAACTTACTAAGTCAAAGGAGATACTTGCCAAAATCAATCAGAGTACTGCTAAGCTAGAGCAAAAGTTAGAATCGGCAAAGCCAGTAAAGAATACCATTGGACTTGGTTTCTCTAGATATGGGGAAGGTGAGACCGATGGAACAAAAGCTGAAGCATCAAAGAAGCAACCAACATCCAAAGGAAAAGGTAAGCAAAAATTTAAACCTGTTTTCTTTAATTGTCTCAAAGAGGGACAAAATGCCAATGTGTGTAGAAGCAAGGCCTACAACAATTTTCCTTATTTTCAAAACAATGTGCCTAGATCCAATAGATTCAATGGAAACTGTTATGCATGCAACAAGTTTGGGCATAAAGCATTTGAATGCAGGTTGGTTTTGCAACAACACTAGGAGATATTCTCCAAGGACTCAAGGAGTCATCCCGAAACCTTTTGTGAACCCAAATCCAACTGGTACAATACCTATGACCATCGTTCAGGTGGTTATCAAGTGGCTACTAGTTGGAGAGCAACTTGTTTGATCTGTCATGGTAACAGTCACACTGCTGCAACATGCAGAAGGAAGAATGGAAGTATGAATAACGGACCATGGAGAACACTTGGAATGGTATGCTATCATTGCAACAAAATGGGACACACTGCCAGAACTTGCAGACTGAGAAAGAACCTATCAGGTGATATACTGATCACTCCAGAAGGGAAGATTGATATTGAAACCGTTTAGGTGGAAATGGATAAAACTTGGAAAAAGAAATCAGAAGAAGTGTCATAGGATGAACCTCTTTCTCCACCTAGTGTGGAAGTCTCTGAACCAACAAACTGAGCTTCAGAAAAGATTAGGGGGAACATATCGGTGAAATATTTTGAACCCCCGGTTTATATCAGTAAAGACCCTTACCAATATATGTTACTTGTTAGTCAGCAGAAGATCTGAAGCAGTAAAAGGCAAAATTGGGGTTTGTACCCTACCAGTGATGCATTTATTATGGTCGGTGAGAGTTTGTTTAAAAGGGTTTTCGTCGTCATTTTCACTTATCTATTTACAAAAGAAGAATCTTCAAGAGCAGAGCAACCAGAACAATTTGTTTGGCATTTGGAGAAATCATGTGTGAAATCTTGCAATCATATTCAAGCAATCAGTGAAGAACACTAAGCGGCAAACTAGCAACCGAAGTGGTGTACTGTGCGCGATATTGGAAAACCTAAATTTCAGATTGTGAAGGTATTTTCCAAAAATTCTTTCTTATCATTTGGTTATGACTTCTGCATTGCATTCTAGTTCTAGTGCACCTTAAGATACACCTAAGTTTCTTCAAAAGAAAATGAGATACAATGCCCTATCTCAAATTCCCACCGGAGTTATTGTCGAGGGAGATATTTCAGGGTATATAGATTGTAAGTTGGAAGACCTAGGATCCCTAGTAATTCACTCCCAGCTAATTCTGTTCTATGGAGAAGACAAGAAGATCAAACTAGAGTATAGCATCCTCGAGAAGATGAAACTACACAATGTAGTATACTTTCTGGAAGAATTTACAGAAGAACATATTCGCATTATCCTCAGCAGAGTGCATGGTGACAAGATGTATTTAGAGTGGACCCATGACATCACACCGGAAGTGATTCATGTCATCATCAGATTTTGGAATGTTGGAGAAGTACCAGTTCTACTGAATGGCACCAAAACTAAAATGACACAACTCACCGATTCTGTGAGTGACCAACGGGCAATGACCGTCAACACCATTTTTGATGATCTAGTAAAATTTGCTTGCATGGTGATTGGTTACAGGATATTTTATGCCTACAGAATGAATATTGTCCCTATTGGTGTGGTGAATGCTGCTTACAGGATGATCAAGGAAGATACTAAATATGACCTATGTACCTGCTTACAGAAGTAATTATTGGTGAATCTGAAATCCATCAAACGGGACAAATCACTGAGGTTCAAGTTTGGCCAGCTTCTGGTCAGTCTACTCTTCTATTTTCAAGGTTATTTCCCTGGAGTTGGTGATGTTCAATGGTCTACTAACCTATCAGTTTTTAGATAGATTAAGGAGAGTCTACAAGCAGTGGGAACTGCATATCCTGAGGTTCTAAATAAGTATTTTGATGAATTCAAATGAAAGATGAACCAAAGAATGAGGATATCTGGTGATATTGTGAAGAAGTATGAAGATGACATCTTCTTCATAATAAGGATAGATGACTGCATAATGGAAGTTGTGGAACCTAGAAAGGAAGTAGTTGGCCCTATGGGGTGTGAAGTGGTGAATGACATATTGATCGGGTATGCCTCTACCCTACTTGCCTCACCACTGGATGAAAAGAAGAAAAGAACTGGTACCTACTTGGAGAGGGTCACACCGATTGAGGAACTGAAGCATAAAAAGGACAAAGCAGTGCCATCGATATCTACACCGGTTACATCTACTAGTCCGAAAGTGACCAAGCGGTCACCAGCCAAAAAGAAACTTGAGATTATTCTGGCAAAAGTATTCAAGAGGAAGTAGAAATCTAGGAATCACTCACCAGAGTCAGAGGACACTGAACCGAAGGTTGAAACAAAGAAGTCAAGGAAATCAAGAAAAAAGTTGAAGTCTACTGGTAATGTACCAACAAATTCTACATCGGTAAATATAGATATTACCTCTTATAAACCAATGACACATTGTCAGAGGACAATAAAGAATATTAGGAGGAAAGTGCTTGATGACTTTAATGATAGTGAGAAAGAGGAGGTAGAATGGGAGGTCATTAAATATTTATGTGTTAATGATCGGTCGCCTTCTAAGATTAAATCTATTACTCCAAATTCTTTGTATAATTCTTTGGATAATAAATGGCTCATTGCCATTGAGAGAGAACAAGATATTTGGAAGAAATTTTTTGCATAGTAGTTTCCTGATGCTTCAAATTCTGAGTTATTTGAAATTATGGATAAGAACAAAGGAATCTTCTTTATGAGAAGGAGGCAAATCAGGTTACTAGAAGGTAAAACTTCTGAAGTAGAAAAGGATACACACATACATGTTAAAGCTGTTGTCAAAATACACCAAGTATCTGAAGCCACTAGGAAGGCTGATCAAGAACCTGACCTATCCTTAGGCAAACTAGATGAGGTATTTGATAGTCAAGGTGAAATAGTGATAGAACAAATTGACCCTATTGATGTTGATGCATTAGATAATGAGGATGTCACTCCTGACAAAGAAAAACCTGAGAAAGAGAAACAGAACAAAGAGAAAGCAGAGAAAGAACAAGAGGAAAAAGCAAGGCAAGAAGAAAACAAGAGAAAAGAGGAAAAGAAAAAGCAAGAAGAAGATAAGAGAAAAGAAGAAGAGAAGAAGAGAGAAGAAGATAAGAGAAAAGAAGAAGAGAAGAAGAAAGAAGAAGACACAAGGAAGGAAGAAGAAAGGAAGAAGGAAGAAGAGAAGAAAAAGTAGGAAGAGGATAAGAAGAAGGAAGAAATGGAGAAGAAACAAGAAGAGGAGAAAAATAAAGAGTTAGAGAAGAAGAAAGAAGAAGAAAAGAAAAGAGTGGAAGAGGAGAAGGAAGCAGAGAAGAGAAAATAAGTGGAGATCAAGACCAAAGAAGGAGGGTAGACTCCTAAGGCAACCGGTGATCAAACCAAGAAAGTTGATTCCACCAGTCCTATTGATCTAACTCTTGCATGTCTAACTCAATCAGCAGATGAGTCTAAGCTACTTCGAGGCATCAAACTTGCACAGGAGAGACTAGAAGAATTGCGGAAGAAGAAAGAACAGGATTTCATACAAATTGCAGTTGACACCCTTACCAGTCTAATTCTCGGTACTAACCTCCCTAGTACCGACTCCTCTCTATCCAAGCTCAAACTTCTTTGTACCATATTAGAGGACGAGGTACAATGCTTGGAAGATTTTTCTCAAGCAACTGCAAGTAAGAACCATGAAAAGGCACTTAATATTGCCTTAGTCAAGCAAATGAATGAACTCAGGACACAACTACTGAAGCATAAGGATAATATCAGTGTTGCTATGGGTGAAGGTAAATTACTTCTGAGTAAAATCTATCAACCCCATCTATTTTGTGAAGATGTGCTCAAACAGAAAGCTCAACTCCAATTGGATTTACAGGAATACATCAACAACTTCAAGATGCCCTATAATTTATTCATTGCCTATGGACAAACTATTCATCATTTTCAGCATCAGACTACCAAGATGGACTTAGAGACCAGCAACTAGACTCAAGATTTGCAAGAGCTTCAACCTCTTCTATTACCTAAACTACAGGTTCTTCAGAGATGTTTTCTCAACTTGGAAGCTATCACGGTAACTCAAGAGATGAGTACCATTGATGCAATGGAAGAACTGGCATTCCAGATGAAGACTGAAAGTGAGATTGCTACCTTGCTACTTGAGTCATGGACATTGGACATGAATATTTTTGTGCATAACTTTAAATCTGTTTTTGATAAATCTCATTCCTTATTGTCATGAACATCTACTCTGTGTTATTTTGTAAAAAGGATAGTTTGCATTACTTTGTCATTTTTGGCAAAGGGGGAGTAGTGTACATTAAAATTTTGTTGAATGTTTATGCACTTACTTGTAATTTTTGCAAAAGGGGTAGTGTATATTCTTAGGGGGAGTGATTTCGATGATGGCATTTTTTTTTGTGTTTGTAAAACACTTACATGTCAAAAAATTTCTAAGTGTTGCCATCGATGCCAAAGGGGGAGATTGTTGGCATTTTGATGATGTTTTGATTGTCATTGATAGACACACACTTTCTTGATGTATGAGTTATGCTCAACCGGTAATTGTTCCAACCGATATTGTGTATTATTGAATGTATAGTCTTTAGACTATCGGTATTTTGTAGAAGATGGTTTACTGGTCACAAAGTGACTGAAGATCCCAAGCGGTATGAAGACCCGAAGCAGTTTGAGGATCTCAAGAGGTACGAAGGACCCAAGCGGTAGTTAACTTTTGATAGGAACACTACGATCTTCCAGTCTTCATTTTTGACAACCGGTAATTGGTATATTGTATTAACCAATATATATTTATGATGAGTTACCAACTGGTATTACTGTAATGTGTGATGAGTTAACATCCACCAACACTTTGGTGGTGTGTTTGTGTTATGCTACCAAATGTGTCTAGATGCACTGTACCTAGGAACTTGTAGTCTAATTCTATTGGACCGACATGAAATCAGATTCCTTTATAAGGACATCATGTCTAGGGTTTGCATGTGTGAGATATAGAATAGAAAAGGTTATGTGCGATCATTGAAGAGAAGATTAGGTTTGTGTGAAGAGATAGAGTGTGGAGATATAGAAGACTGAAGTAATGCTAAAAAGCATTAACAATGAGCTATCAAGGGTCTAATTAAGAATACTGTGCTATTATCTAGATCATTCACTTGTTGATTACTAATATCTTCGACAAGTCTGAAACCCTTAACCAGGTAGGCCCAGCAAAGCCTTTGTAAATCCTCTAACAAGGTGGTTCACAACTGTGGATCTAAAATCCTTTAACAAGGTAGTCTTTAACAAGACTTATCTCCTAACAAAGATCTAGATTCCTAATAGGATCTGTTCTAGTGAAGAACATTGTATGACCTTAACTGGTCTGACCTTAACCGATCTGGTTACTATTCTGCAGATAGTTACTTGTGAGTTTCTGCTCACCATGGTTTTTCCCATTTGGGTTTCCACGTCAAATATCTTGTGTTATGGTGATTGTTCTTTTATGGGTGAATGCTTTGTTTGCTATTTGGTTTGAACTTATCTTAACCGGTTTATTAGTGAATCTATTGCACCGGTTATCTGCCAAACTATTTAAAATATTGATTACAGTATCTATTGGTATACTAATTCACCCCCCCTTTTAGTATTCATCAAAAAAGAGTATTAAATAAAAAAATATGTTGTCATATTAATCATTGTAAATTTTTTAACTCCTTACCTTTACTTTATGTAGACTATGCAGGATCCTCAACTAAAGGGTTGACGATGTTTGTAGTCAATGACCTATTCCCACCAAGGGTGACAGAATCACATGGAGACTATACATGAAATCAACACTATCAATTCAGAATCATAAGCTTTACATTTGTAAGTTGATAAACAATAAATACATATGTATCATAAGAATCATAAGCATCACATGATGTATCATCATATATGTAATTGAGCATCATAACTAGCATCACATATGTGTCATCATAAACATGTAATCCATCACATATGTATCATAAATCACCATCCATCACATAGGTAATAAACAATCCACATTCTATAAATAAACACAAAGTTCAAAAAATGTCATATGTATCATCATAAACATGTAATCCATCACATATTTATTTTAAATCAACATCCATCACATAGATAATAAACAATCCAAATTCCATAAATAAACACAAAGTTTTAAAACTGTCACATAAATAGTCACTCTCGCTATCTCCATCTCCTCGGGGTGGCATAGTTCTACTATAAGGACCTGCTAGAGGTCATGGAACATGGATTAAAAAGATTAAAAGGTGCATCATGAATTAATTATGTAATGGCATTAGAATTCAAAACATAATGAATTAATTATGTAACCATATAATTCAAAAAAAATTCTATCAAGAAATCAATATTAAATCATCATCATCATCATCATCATCATCATCATCATCATCATCATCATCATCATCATCATCATCATCATCATCATCATCATCACCATCACCATCACCATCACCATCACCATCACCATCACCATCACCATCAACACCATCATCATCATCATCATCATCATCATCATCATCATCATCATCATCATCATCATCATCATCATCATCATCATCATCATCATCAACTTCTTCTTCATCATCATCGAGTCATCGAGTAACTGTCAATTGTGATCATCATCTACATCATCTTCTACTTCTTCAGTATATTCTTCTTCCATCACATTATACTTTATTGGCCTTCCTCTTGGATCATGTCTAACAACAAATGACCAACCCGGTTTATGTGGAACCTTTGAGTAAAATACCTGCTCACATTGGCTTGGAAGAACATAGGGATCATCCCCAACTGGTTCAAATGACCTTGTATTAACCATTGTAAAACCATTATCATGTTCAATAACAGCTCTATCATGATCATTTTTATTCAATCGTAGCCTGTACCATTTGATGACGAACAAAATTAATTTGAAGGAATTAAAGTCGCACTCAAGTATATCATCCAAAATTTCATAGTATCAATTTTGAGACTCTTGAGGATGTATGTCATTTCTTGATGAAATATTTGTCACCTCAAAGACTACAATTATCCTAGAATCACAAGTTTTCTTCATGTCGTCCAACTTTTTGATGTGAAATTTATGACCATTGCAGCACATAGTGTTGTGGTGTTTGACCTACGATATGTCAAACATGTAAAAATTATTGCATCGTGAGTTGATAAACATATGGGTGATTAATAAATTTATACGTACCTGTTTATCTCTTAAACCATATGCTAAATCAATTTCCCTTTGCGTAATAATGAAATCTCCATTACGATGAGCTTCTTTAACCAATGAAGCCACACCTTCTAATGTTAATGTGCGAGAAGAATGTTGACAACATTAAATCCATACCATCATCCAATCAAGATTGTTTGCAATATACAATTGTAGTGCATCCCACTCTCAACCAACTGTACAAAAAATAAACAGACGTCTTACAACCGATTTATTTTGAAGATTAAGAATTAATTAACTACAATAACATCTTATAATTACCTCCGACTTTCCTCAATCTACCTTTCCTTGTCAATTACTCCCTTTCAAATTTGTTAATGGGGTTGGGATCCCAAATGCGATCCACGTGGATCTTTGCTACAAACTTAGGAAGATATTCAGAAATGTATACCATAGTCTAGTATACCATATATCCCTCCACTATAGAACCCTCAGGATGTGCTCTTTGTCAAACCAAAGCCTTCAAAAATTTCAAGTTCCTATCAACCATTCACATTGACCTAGTGTGTATAGGTCCACACAATTCAATCTCCTCAACTTGGTGTATGAGGTAGTGTTCTTGTGCATTGAAAAAAGATGAAGGTAGACACTTTTGCATTTCACACATTAGATGAAGAATTTTTCTTTTCCAATATTTAATATCTTCTTTATGGATTTCTTTACATGACAACCACCTACAAGATATTCAAGACGCAAAAAAATATATTACATAACAAGTAAAACAAATCACAAATATAATATCTATACAATGAACTGAACAAATATCACTACTTACCTCATGTATTTTCCAATATCATATATGAATTGCTTGACATTATTGTTGAAGTCGTCTGGGAGAGATAGAGGTAGAACGTACTGCAACAATTATAAAATTATCTTTTCAATTTTTTCTAACATAATAGAATGAAAAGTACATGCATAGTATACAAATATATAGGAAAAACACAAGAACATGAATTACCTTAATGAAGGTAGCCAATCATGCATTTTCATCCTTGGTCCAAATTCACTTTTCTTTGATATGAGATTGTTTATGTTCGCAGCAAATCCTGTGTGAAATCAAATTTTTCGTATGACTTCTTTTATAGCATTACTTTGTTGGTCTGTTAATAACCAAGGAAGGTCACTTATATTAATCTAGTCTCCATGGCTATTTGATTAAATGCCATTTTTCATTGCATGATTGGAATCTTGAATGTCACTACAAATTTTGACAATTTTTTCTTTGTCATGCCTTCCATCCAATATTTTTCATGTCTCTGTTATATTCTTTCCAATATGCATAGTATCAAACAAATGCATAATTTGTAATTTCTCATAGTAGGGCAACCTACTAAATTGTTGGGGATAACTTTTTAGTCCCTTAGGAAGGTGGTCATTTATGCCTTGACGACCTTCACGATCATCAATCACATCATCAGTAAACAAAACACAATAGAAAATATGTTTTATGACATAAACCATTAGATGGAATGGCATTACCTTGATGATTAATTCTATTATATTCCAACTTCCACAGGTGAGGTGTCATTCTTCGTGGCTTTGATGTATTCTCTTCTTTCCCATTGAAAAGATTTTTTTCAGTATTTTGATACTTATGATTTTTGTGGAGAAAGTGCTTATACTCATCAAACACCTGCTTTCCTAAACTTTTTGAATGACGAGATTTCATCTATGGACCACAAACTGGACATGCAAATTTTCCCTTTGTTTGAAGACCTACAAGATAATGTATAATTGGATTAAATATGTTAATTTTTTTTAATTATAATTATCATGCACAACTTGAACACTATAACATACCACAAAAATATGTTAGCCCTGGGGCATCATGTATTGTCCATACAAGCATCGCATGGAATTGAAATTTTCTTTGTCCTATTGTTCTAGATATGTCATAAATAGTGACTCCATTCCATAACTCTAGCAACTCATCGATAAGAGGCTCAATATATACATTTATATCTTTAACTTGATACTTACCTAATCGAATAAAGAAAAATATTACATAATTATTATGACCATTTTACTCCAATATTTATAATTAAATGTAGATGACTATTAAATGATAAAATACTTGGAACAATCAATGCCAACATTATGTGATCCCTCTTTATTGACATCCGAGGAGGAATGTTATTGTTGATAAAAAAAAATAGGCCACACTGAGTAAACAGATCTTAGCTTTCCAAATGGATTGACACCGTCTACTGCCAATGAAAGCCTAAGATTATGAGGTTCTTCTTTAAAGTGTGGCCACTTTTCCTCTATGCCCATAAATGTATTCAAATAATGTCATCTCGACTTCTATTGCATGCATGGTAATCCATAAATTGTGCCAAGCTAGTGCACTTGAATAATCGTTGCATACGTGGAATAATGGGAATATAGCGAAGAACCTTGTGAGGAATCCTTTTTGTTATTTGATATGTTCGATATCTACTGATATGACATTCAGGTCATTCATTTTGAAATTCATATTATTTCTGATTTATAATATGATTATTGGGACAAGCATCTATTGCTTGACACTCCATTCCAATATCTTTCATAATGGCAGATAATTCTTAGTATGGGCGAGGTAGAATATTTGATGGTGGTAATAAAAACTCACCTATCAATCTACAGAAAAAAAAAATATAATTTGTTATTATAAAGAATATTAATGGTATAGTATGATTCACCATTTATTAACTATAATGACATATATGACATACCTTAATATACGTGAGATTGTTATGTTGGATAAACCATTCATAACCTTCAAGTTCACCAACAACAATACAGTAGAGAGAAGAGTTGTCTGAGAGCCTTCATAAAGGGCCTCAGATGCCTTCTCAAGTTGAAGGATATCATGAACAACATCAAGGTCATCTTCATCATCATGATCAGCTACACCAATACTAAATGTGTCATGGATCAATGTATTTGTACGATCATCTTCAATTGTGTTTTGTGGCTCATGATTAGCATCTTCCATGGGATCATTATCTTCAGCTTTGATATTCACACCTCCATGTTCCTCCACTTAGAAAACCATATTCTCTGGTTTGTGTTGATCCATATCATGTGCTCCGGGGTGCTTGACCTATATAAAATTGATAAACATAAATAAACCATGATCATGATCTCATCATCAAGTGATTTCTTATGTATATAAATTGTTAAAACGATATAATGAAAAACTTACCAATGGATGATAATCATGTCCACCTTCAATGTGACCATGAAACCTACAATGTTTCTTAGTTGTTTTGATTAGAAGTCTTCTGGCCTTTAACCCCTTACAAATTTTGTAGGGACAACAATATTTTCCATCACCTTTTCTTTTCAAGTTAGACCACAATCTAGCAATTGTCTCCTTATTTTGTTGTTCATTGATATTGTCTGACATGGTTTTTCTTCATAGGAAAAAAAAATCGGGCTATAGAACTAGCTACATAGAAGTTGAAATGTTAGTTATGAAATCACATTTCTGTATAATATACCAAATTAAATTACTTGAACATAGTAATAATGCAAATTGAACCAAAACCATTTAACTCTTCTTTTTCATCTCAAAACATATCTAATGGCTTTGTGGTGATTTAGAGCAGGTGATATGTCCATTGAGAGTCATAGACCCAAGCTATAGAGAGTCATAGACCCAAGTTAGTCTAAAAGGAAAGTAACTATCCATTCCCATGATCATGCATACTTACATGACTAATTCTACCCTTGTGTATGCTAAACATTGGAGAGACCTTATTTGACTTGCCTAATCAATGTGGTTGCTGTCCTAATATGAAATACTGAGCTCTACCCTTGCCTCTGCATCAAACTTCTCACATCATGTTTCTTCACCAAAACACACTATTCCCAATCTTCCTCAATACCCTCATTGGAGGGGCATGTATAATGGTTTCAACATACAAAGTCAATGATCATACACTTCATTCTTCTAGACACCCTTGGATACATTACTTGGCTTCTAGGCTTGGTAAAACTAATATGAATTGAGCTAAAACCATGAGTATAGGGTTAGGTTTCATGGCAACTGATCATAATTTGTGAAGATAGGGTTCACACCCAAGTGTTGGCTCTCAACAATGCCACACTTCCAAAATTGTCAGTCTCAAGACATCTCCTATTGGGTCAACACTCATTGATGGCCACAAGGCCAAATCAATGTATCTACACTTCAAACTCCTTACTCTAGGCTTGGAGGACCCTACAACAAGTCTATTAATTTTACCATTAAATTATTTTTTTATGGATGAGGATCTATATTATCATTTTCAAAATAGTGTTATGCATATTCAAAAAAAGAAAGGTAAGTGGAAAGAGTGACATCCTATTGTGATGTATTCACACATCGCCCCATTGCAAATAGGGACCCCCACTTTTTCGTTGTCTTGGTTATTTGTCTTAGCTTAGTTGGTTTTTATCGAGTCTTTGTTGTTAACCTTTTGTTCGTAGTTTCTCAGGAGTTGGCCAAGTCTTTCTCTTTGAAATGAAGTGAGGTTTAACATTCCCTTTGCCCAGCCAAGGCATAATCCCTTCCATTTCTATTGATCCTATCAGTGGGTTTCCAAACCCAATCACTCCCATTTCCATTTCCTCCCATTTCCACCTCCCCTAACACTTTTCACTTCCATTTACCATACCTTCTAACTCACCTACCTTCCTATCCTCTATCCTTTATCCACCTTTCATACCCCATGCCTTAACCTCCTTCACATCTTAACTTAAACCTACCCTTCCATCTTACACCCTCACCTCCCTCCACTAACTTCCTTTCCACCTTACCCCTACCCCTATTCTATCCTAGCATCTCCCTTCCCCTCATACCTTATATCTCACACTCCCCTCCACAATACCTACCCCTTTACCCCTTTATTCCCCTAAAATCACCTATTCTAACCCACATCCCATAAGTCTTACTTCCTTTATTTCCCTAAGATTACCTCTACCACACACCTATTAACCTACCCTTTCCATCTTATCACCTACCCCCATCCTAGCCTACCCATATCATATCCCTATCCTAACCTACCACCCCACCCCCTTACCCTTTTTCCTTTCCCCTTATAACTCCCATTATAACCTACATCCCCTTTACCCTTTCATTACCCCCTTATACCTCCCACTCCACTTTATTCCCCAACATATCCTATCTCCAACCCCTTCTACCTCCCACATCCTAAACCTCTTTCCCCCCCATGTATATCCTTCTTCCATAATTTATATACCTTATGTCCCCCTTTACCCACACATCCCATTCCCTCCTCTTTCTCCACATAGCAGCTACCCTTAACATTTCCTACCACTCCGCCCCTCATATTTCTCTCCACCATATCATATCATCCTTTTGGGCAAGAGCACTTAGCACAAGATGGCCACCGTGAAGCCAATTTAGTAATATGTCAAGGTTTTTGAGTTTGGTTATGAATAAGGTCTTAGAATACCATATTTCATGTAATAAATTTAATTAAGACCATTAGATGGTGTATTGAGTCCTAGTGGGGGTCATGATGATCAGTATTATCAAAATTGTCACTATGTTGCAAATATGTCTCAATGGGTCAAATGTGATTTTTAATGATATGTAAAGGTATGATAGACCTATTTTAACCTATTTCTATCATTTTGAGTCATAGTGGTCTTGGGTTGAGTCTAGGAACAATTTTTGACAAAGTTGCTAATATTTTCAACATTGCTAAAGCAATGTTTTGTGCATTTTATGAGCAATTAGGTGTTAGTTTGTTGAGAAAAGTTTAAAAGGTGGTTCTAACCATTGAGGAAGGATTTTGATTTGTTTAATAAGGCACTCTCCACTACCAAGGGTTGTTTTAGCATTGTAACTAAGCACAATTAATGAATATCTCAGTTTGACCCTGCAATTTTGGAGTTCTTTAACGTTGCAAACTACTATATTGGATTTTGGAATTAATTATCATATTATTTTTCTACAAAAATCTCTTGAATGTGTTATAGGGGTCAATCCTCTTCAATATATCTTTGGTTTCATCTTGTTTCGTTCTATATTGCAAAAGTTATAGCCAAATTGGTGAAAACTGTCAAAAACCTAGTCTAGGGTAACCCGAGGCAAACTAAAATTCATTAGGGGTCATTTGCATGTTGATAAATTAATTTAAAGGTATGGTATGACCCATAAAATCATGTATTTTTTTTTCTTAATCATTGTAGGGTCTCATGAGGATTTTGGCATGTGCAAATATGTGGAAGGTGTTGATTTTTGTGTCTTAATCTGAGAACACAGTGTATGCATGGAGTTTGGATGGTGTAATTGACTCAAGGGTCCTTGAATGGTCTTGTTAAGGGATTGGGGAATTTTTGAGGGAGTTATAAACATAATCCAAGTGTTTGGTGATCAAAAAATCCCATCAATCTACAAGGGTGTACGACTATCCTAAACCTTGCATTGACTGTCACAATTTGACAGCTAGTTGAGTTAGTCCATTAGCAAGATTGGGAAGGAGTTTGGTATTGAGTTTGGTATTGGTGGAAGGTTTAAGGAGGTACACTATCATCATAATTAATGTTAGAGAGTGTTGTGAAGAATAATGGCCATGAAAGGAGTGACTGTCCTAAGTGCTTGAGACTGTCACAAAAAGTGAGTGTTGCAGCAGTGAATCTTCCTTTGACCTTTGGGTGGTTGGGAGGGTAAAGACCCATGGTGGTATATGCTGAGTGGTCCTTGTAAGAGTGTCCAAAAGTAAATTATTTTTTGGATATCTAATGCATTTTGTGAGTTGAGTAACAGGGTTGATTAGAAGACCCAGTTGAAGGAGGATTTGTGTGAATAAGGGTTGAGGGGGTTGGTGGTGATTGAATGTTGGAGAGTTGGATTGTGACTTAGACATGTTTATTTGTCCTATTTTAGTGTGATTAAATGGTTGGGTGAGGGTTGGTGAGTATGGGTGTGTTTTGGGGTATTGAATCCTTTTGAGTAACTTGTGGCCCTGTGAGGGGTCTTGTGAGTCAGTGAAGGGTTGAGACCTAATTGAATAGGTGAGTTGGGAGAAATATCTCCCTAGTTGTTTGAGTTTATTGGATTCTCTGCATCACCATGCCTTTTCTCTATCAATCTATTCAAAATTCCACCCAAAGATTCAATCTTGTCAAAGTTCAAAATAAATTTCCTTGTTTTCCTTACTATCTTGCATCAACTTTCATATCACTAGGTAGTCTTTTCCTTAGAAGTATCATCTTTCATGGTAGGATACCATCTCAGTCCCTTGAGTTAAGTTATCTTACCTTTAGAATTGATCATTTCCTAGGAAGACATACCTCCCAAGGTAAAAATGATACAAGATAACAAAGTGTTCATGTGGCTAGCTTGTTCAAGGGGAAAATGTCACTAATCAAGTTGAAATGTCGATTTCTCAATCTGCCTAAGCTAAAAGGTTAAAATAAATTGCAAAAGATAGAACAAGGGTACGAGAAAATGAATCATCAGTATTACCTAAACCCACATTATCAACAAAATCTATAAATAAACTTGTATGTAAATAATTTATCATGCCAAAATCACCAATTCTAACATGAAAATGAGACCAAGGAAAGCTCTAGAACAACTACTACTATTCATTCACATGTTCATTATTAACCTCAATCACCACAAATTGATTATAACAAAGAAGATGTTTCATAAATGTAAATATTAATTCAAGACTAAGGAAAATGAAAGAAATAGAAGAATACCAAGCAATCAAAAAAGACTACCAATACCGTTGCAAACTATGAACTTCATTTTCATTAATTATTCAAAATATACCCGCAAAGCACAAGTATTCAATCTACAGCCTCTTGCTAAATGTCTTTTGAAAGAAAACAAATTAAGTAGTGTTACTAAACTTGGACCTTAAATAATCAATTCTTAGAACCTCAAAATGAAATTTGAAATTACATTTATAGGGAAAAATTTTCCTCAAAATTAGAGATTAAAATCCACCGAAAACCTTATCCAACTTAGAGATACAATCAACATACAAGATACTAGCCTATAATTGAATTAAGAACTATAAGTTGACTCATGAAAATGAAATATAAGTCAGAAGGAACTTAGAATATGGAGTCAAAGAAGCATGAAGAACAAGAAAAAGAGGATCTATCTAGGCCCCCACCCCCAAGATGACTCCTCCAAAATTTAAACTTAGGTGCACAAGAAACAAGATGAATAATAAAGGCCAAAGTAGGTTGTAACTACCATGAACCCATTCATCCAAAGTGATGAGAATCTAGATGGTCCTAAGTGGCTACAATTCAAATTTGAAAAGATAAAGAAGAGAGTATTGAAGAAAGTAAGTTTGCAAAAGATGATCATTGAGGTTGAGGCCACAAGGAAGCCAAAGAAGGCAATGACTTTGTATGCCACCTAAAACTATGCAAAAGGAGAGATAATTGCCAATACCCTAAACTAGAGAAGATTTAGTAGAAACTGCCAATACCCTAAACTAGGGTAACCCAAGATAGTAAGAAAATGGTTTGGGGGTCATATAGACTAGCTTTATGTTGTATGTTAATTACAAATCATGACCCCGACACCAAGATTTATAAGAGATTGGAAATTATTAAAGGCCAAACATACCCATTGACCTAGAGCAAATATGAATCCATTTGCCTAGCTATTGCCCACCTAGAAATTGCAATCGCCCTCAACAATTAATCACTAATGTTGTAGTGTTTTATTTTACTCTAATGATATCTTTCATGATGAAAATGTGGTTAATAATTTTTGGCATGCGATGTGCTATTAATCTACCTCTCGATTTGAGCATTTAAATAGTCATTTCTTTAGTTTCTAGATCAGGATTAGAATCCTATGTTGTACCACACACTTCTCTAGGTTTCCAAACATTGGTTGAGAGCATGGGCTAGAATAGAGACAAACACAAAGTGATAAGCTGTGTGGTTGGATATTTTTAGTCCACCCCTTCTAGGTTGGGATTGTGCTTAACCGAACACAATTGTATCTTCCTAAGGCTGCAATTCTTTAACAAAGATTGATGAGGTGTAATGGGGACAATAGAAGGAAAGCTACCACCCCACAAACAATTCCAAAGAGTCATTATCCATTCTAATAGTCTTTGCAATGATCATTGCTACAAGCTAGGTGGAAGGATCAAAAGACTTCCATACATCTCATTGTGGCAAGATTCTTCACTAGTCGATTCTCATTTGTCTTCCTTGAAGAGCGATAAAGGGGGAAGCCCAAAGCTAGGACTGAGAAGAATTTGTAGCTACTTGCATAGGCTTTGGTGAAATGCAAGGTTCTAACAACAATCCTAGAATAATGAAATTTTGAAGAAGGGCTTCCTTTGCGTTAGCTTCCGGGTTGGGTGTGTTAGGTTGGCTGGCAAGAGAAAGAAAGGCTTGCCCGAACAACACTAAATGAAGGTTGTGAATCACTTGAATAATATTCATTCCCATTTTTTTCTTGTGCGTTGGTTTGATCTCCATCGATTCAGCAGCCAGAGGCAAACACCGCCCTATATATTAGCTCGTACAATAATGATCAATCAACACGTATACGGGAGGAAGGGATTGCTCCGAAAAACTTGAACACTCACTCCTCAATCATAGATCTATGGTTTTATGAGGAGTGTATTCCTATAGGGATTACGCATTCAGGGAACCACACCTTTTACCAGGAGCCATTCGGCCTGAGATTGGATAATCAATATGAATACGAGATTGACCAATTTGCATCTAAAACTTGGGCAATTAACCACCACATGTCTCATTTAATAACATCTTTTGCATAAAAAATGAAGCTCTCATACTCCAAGAGTTGCTTCCACAATTGGTCAATATCCCACAAGAATGCAGGCATAGCTAGCATGTATAAAAGCAAAATTTGTAGAATCTCTTGAAAGGAATCTCTTGAATGGTGTAATTTTTTTTATGATGAAATTAAGGCAAAGAATCTACCTCCTACGCAGGATTTCAATGCACAAATTCCTTCGACGTGGGTTTGATCTTGTTGGGGGTTGAAGTCAATGCGGACGCCTGTGCGGGATTGCAATGCATAAATGACTTGCCCTCTTTTTTTTTTTTTAAGTAATGCTCGTTGTCGTCAGAATTGTGACAAACGTGGGCACTTTTTTGAAAAAAAAATCATTACTAATGCCTTCTCCATCAAAACCAAATGTCAAATTATCATCGGAATTCCGATGAATTTGGGCATTTTTTCAAAAAAAAATCAAATTTGGTCACAATATACCTTCTCTGTCGGAAACCTCCATCAGAAATCTAGACCAAATGTATTAGTGAATTTAGGGATAATGTGAAACATGCAATGACACAAGATACAAGGATGGGTATCAAATACAAATTCATGCTAGCTACCCATGCACAAAGGAATTCTATCTCAAATGGAGGAAAGGAGAAAACCTAGTGGGACATAAATCCTTCCCAAAAGAGAGAAAAAAATTCTCTCAAATAAGAAAAGAAGGATAAAACCCCATGTGAGCTAAAAGTCCTCTCATAAGAGAGAAGGGATACTATGCAAATCCCCTCAAAGAAAATTCTTCTAAAATGATTGTTGATGTCCAAAACTAAATATTAAAGATTATCCAATCTTATAAAACAACATTCCTCCCACTACCTGAAGAAAAAAATCCAATAATATATGTTGTATTTCCATTCTTGAAAAGAATATGAGGGAAGAAAACTCAAGATGTATGGTCTCCAAATTTTTCTCAAGTTTCTCCATGTTGATGTTGAAAGACTCCACTAACAAGTTAGGTGTTCCCTCACAACAACTGAATAAGAACCAACTACATTAAAGATAAGATGAATGCTATCAATGTTGTATCCCAAATCTAAAACTTAGTACTTTAAAAAAAAACCTAATATATATCAGGTATTCATCTCAACCAGCCATATCTAGAAGATAATTTATGTCTTGTACTAAATCTTAAGTAGCTATGAATGTGGCTGCATAAACATAATCAAATGCAATAGTAGATGAATGAGATCTGGTATATCTCTACATACCACCCCTCAATCCCTCCCTACCTCTATTTTTATACATAACTCTCCCACCTTACCTCCCTCTCTCTCATCCATTCCATATCTACTTATGTATATCTTCACTCTCCCTCTCTCTATATACTTCTCCCTCCTTCCCTCCCTACCTATATTTTCTACATGCATCTCCTTCCCACCCTCTCTCTCCCCTTCCAACCCTCCTTCCCTCTCTACTTCTCTCTAGCTTGGAACGCTATCTACGTATCCATCCCTCACTCCTTCCCTCCTTCCCTCTCTACCTATGCATCTCTCTCTAATTCTCTCAGTCTCCTCTCTCCATCTATCTACCATATCACAGTTTATCTCCCTTCTCCATTTCTCTACCTACCTCTCCCTCACTTCCTCTCTACTTGTATCTCCCTTAACTATCTACCACCTTGCCTCCATACTATTTTTTGAGGCTTCTAATTCCAATTGAGTTTTGGTGTTGGTCTAATAGCTTTCCTAATTCAAGGATAGTTATCCAATTTGAGCAACCCTTCATGGACTAGAAGCTACATTTAATTTTGAACCATGGAAATGTACCTGAAATGAGTTAGCATTGTATGTGCACTATGGGATTATATAAGATATTATATTGATGAGTATATTAAATTAATTGAAAACAATAAACAAAACTAAAAATATAACAATGCTAAAAACAAATCTAACTATATAGTAGTGGCTATAGGAAACTGTGTAATTAAGCATGGTAGTTTGTTGTGGGTTTTGCTACTATAACTATCAAAGGTTCAAAATACCATAAGTGGCCCTTTCTTAGACAATTTGAAATATTATTAAAGTGATAAAAACTTCATACACAAGTAACTTTCTCCATTTAGAAAATACAATATGTTGCTTCTATTAAAATTATTTTTGTTGCAGATCTACTGCTATAAAATGATGACTCTCTAATCCTAATTGCCATATACTATTTAATATCCTTTTCTTGATTACAAATTCAAATATATAATTTAAATGAATCTCTAAAAACCATCTAATATGTGTCTCATCATCCCTTTAAACAAGGAAGAAACTTATTCTAAGTGACTACAAAACAATGAATAAGAAGAAAAGTCCTATTACAACTTGTCTTCTGACTGATTGGAAAAAGAGTTTGTTTGCACTCTTTTATTACAAAGATTATTTTATTGATATTTGTTGGTGTTCATAAATATATTACAATTCATATACAACCACCTTTCAAGTTGAAACTCGAATTACAATAAATGAAAGAGGTTTGATTAAGTTTGTTGCCTTTCATGTTGCCACACCAGTTTTATCTCAGACAACTTCTGGTGAATGGTGCTCCTTTATTACTGTGAATGTCTTCAAATGGTTTAATGGGTTTTTCACTTCCTTTTCATATTTATAAATCATTTTGAAAATATAAATTTTGTTAAGAAATGAGGGAGATATGCTTGTTTTTTAGAAACTAGCTTTAGACTTTTTTTGCACTTCCAGTCAACATCTTCGTGGTGACAACTGTCAACTTGTTTCTTCTTCTTGCCAGTTGCATGAATGACTTAAATATCCACAAACAACATGTTATTTAAATTTAATAATCACCATTCATATAATAATTTATTACTATTTAGTCATCAACTAACTAAAAATATAAATATTTATTAATCACTATTTATCATAATCAATGCTTCATGGAAATAAGCTAAAGTCAATAAATGTGTTGGAATGAAATTATTAAAATGGAATAAAGTGACATAAATAATGGAATAAATATGACAATTTATAGGAATTTATGTTAGGAATTGCATGCATAAAATATAAATTATATGCAAATAAAGATTAAACAGAGGAATGAAAAACACAAAAATAATAACAGTGAGGAGATAAATTTTAACATGGTTCACCCAAACTTGGGTGACACCCACCAAACAGAGAGTAAATTATTATTGTCTAGCAAATCAAATAGATTACAACTAGCAATCTCTTGCAACTCAATACCACTGCAAATGCTACATAAAAATTCTCTATTGAAAACCCTAA
The DNA here is from genome assembly GCF_030272615.1 of Cryptomeria japonica. Taxonomy (NCBI): domain Eukaryota; kingdom Viridiplantae; phylum Streptophyta; class Pinopsida; order Cupressales; family Cupressaceae; genus Cryptomeria; species Cryptomeria japonica. The sequence goes on along the minus strand of NC_081411.1, from coordinate 569,470,455 downwards.
CCCTTAGCCATTTTATCAAGACATATGTCGGTTACAAAAAATAGGGTTAGAATATGTCAAGAAATAGAAAAATAACTCCTGACACCTTTATAAAATAATAAAAGTCATTTAGGGAGTGTGCTAGGGGTGTTGTCCCTTGACCATGCCTTGGGGGCGTTGCTTTCAAACCACCGTAAAACATTTGGGGGCAAACTACAACAATAGAAGGGGAAAATTTAAACTTCAAGTCAGATTAGGCTCCATAAAACAACGCACTACTCTCTATATCACCTCTCTCTCCTTCCCTAACTCTCTCTCCCCCTTCTCTCAACATTTATTTGTGTTTCCACTCTCTCTTTACATACCTCTCCCTTCATTCCTTCCTCACACTTCTATCTATCTCACCTTTCTCTACATATTTATCCCTCCCCCTTATCTCTCCTCTTCATCTCTCTCTCTTTCTCTACATGGCTCTCTCTCCATTACCATCCTCTCTCTCTACCTACTTCTCCCTCTACTCTATTTATTTGTCTATCTCACCTCTCTCTCCACCTACATCTCTCTTTGTATCTCTACTTATCTTTAACTCACATCTACCTCTTTCCCTCCCTCACTCCTTCCCTCTCCACTTCTCTTTCACTCACTCTATACTTATTTTTCTACCCTTCACTCTCTACTTCTCTCTAACTACTATCTATCGACATACCTCTTCATCCCTCCCTCCTTCTCTCCTTCCCTCTTCGCTTCTCTCTCTCACTCTCTCCCCATCTCTACTTATTGCAGTCTCCCCTCTCTCTCTCTCTACATATATCTCCTTCCCTCTCCCTCCCTCCTTCCCTTGACACTTCTCTCTATCTCAAATCCCTTTATCCCTCATTTCCCTCCCTACCAATCCCTCTCTCACTGTCCTTTACTCTCTAGTTATCTCTATCTCCCCTTTTCCTCTCTTTACATAACTCTTCCTCTCTTCCTTCTTCCATATCTATCACTAATTTCTTCTCTCTCTCTTCTTCTCTCTACTCTCTATCTCATAGAGTGGGAGGGAGGGAGAGGAGAGATATAGATAAGTAGAGAGAGAAATGGAGGTAGGGATGGAGAGGTATATATAGAGAGATAGGGAGATAAAGACAAGAAGAGAGGGAGAGAGATACAAAGAGAGGATAGAGATAGGTGAGATAGAAGGAAGTGGTGAGGTAAGAGGGGAAGAAGAGAGATAGGTAGGTAGGAAGAGCTATGTGTGTACCTCTCTCTACCTACATCTCTCTCCCTCCATGCCATTTTATCTACTTATATCTCTCTCTCTCTCCTTTACTCTCTACTTATCTTTATCTCCCCTTTCCTTCTCTCTACATACCCCTCCCCCCTCTCTCCCTTTCTCTTTATCCCTTCCTCCTTTTATTTCTACTTCTCTTGATCTCACAAAGAGAGAATATAAAGATAAGTGTAAAGGGAAGGAGAGAGAGAAACAAAGGTATGGAGGGAGAGGTATGTAGAGAGAGGGTTATAGATATAAGTAGAGAGAGGGAGAAAGAGGGGGGAGAGAAAAGTGGAGAGGAAAAAAGGGAGGGAAAGGGAAGATAGAGATAAATAGATAGGGGAGGAGTGAGAGAAACATAGAGGGAAGAAGGGAGGGAGAAAGAGAGAGAGAGAGAGAGGGAAAGGGATAATAAGATATAGAGAGAGAAATAGAGGTAGAGAGGGAGAAATGGGGAGGAATGTAGAGAGAGGGAGAGGGGAGGTAAAGATAAGTAGAGGTAGAGTGTGTGAGAAAGGTAGAGAGAGGTAGAGGATAGATAGAGAATAGAGAGTGAAGTTGAGAGAGGTAGAGATATAGGTATAGAGCTTGGGGAGAGATGGGATAGTGAGATAGAGAGAGTTAGATAGGGGACATGGATAATGATATAGGAGAGAGATAGGTCTAGAGCTTTGGAGAGATAAAGAGAGTGAGATAATGGTGATAGGAGCCTACTAATTACTGAAATTTGAATAGCTCTAAACATTATAAAATCTAGAGCTTGGGTTAGAGAGGAGAGAGTGAGATAGAAAGAGGTAGAGAGAGGAGAGAGAGAATGATAGGGAGAGAGATAGGTCTACAGATCAAGACATACAAATAGAGTGATTTAGATAGAGGGAATGATGATATGAGATTGTTGATTATAAATAAATATAAATTACTTCATTAGATAATATCATCGTATATAAGTAAGGAGTGCAATAGAATGAGTAGGAGTAAGAGAAGGAGTGCTTCTAAGGTTTTGGGTTGAGGCTTTGCAAGGAAGGAGGGTGAGGATGAACGGGATTTAGAGGATGATGGTGATGGTTGTTCTTTGGCTTTTGCATGGATGTTGGCTTGTTGTTTCTTTGCACAAAAAAACATTATGTTGTAGATTTGTGCGATGGTTGGCTTGTAGAGGGCTCATTATGGCTTTGCATGGTGGAAGGTATGTTGTGGCCTCTTATGACAGACAACATGCTACCTTTTTTTAATTTTGTGAGTGGAGCTCTTGCCAAAGTTTCATTCTTGGAAGGATCTACTATTGGTGATGCTATTTTGGGGTGTGAGGGTTTTATGTTTTTGGCAGAGAGTTTGTTAGTGGGCATACTATATTTTTGTAGATATTGGGTTTTCCCTATTTGGGGTTTGTTCTTGGCTACTATTTCTAAGCCTGTTTGGGAGTCTAAGTGCTCTTATGCAATATTTCTCCTTTATTGTATCCTTTTTTGAAGTCTTCTATTTTGGTTGTCATATTTTGGGCTTTTTCTTCTTTGGAGGAGGTTAATATTTTAGTGTCTCTCCTCATCCTTTGATCAATGCTTTATATGCTCTATGGCGAGTGGATTTGCAATTCAATTTCTAGTGGAGATTTATTTTGGGCTTGAATTTTGTTGAGTGGACAAATGCCTTTTGCTAAAAGCTATGTTGGTGGGTGGGGCCCAAGAATTTAAGTTTTTTGTCAATGGGTGGTACTTTCACAATCTTGTTCTCTTCCCTTTCTCCTAGCTCGGGTTCCTTTGCACTGACTTTGGCTATTCCTATTGATGGAGCCTCCTTTGTTGTTTTTGGTGTGATCTCTTCTCCTTAACTTAGGATTGTCAAATTTGATGATTGTTGGTGGATGGATGCTTGTTGTTGTGGTGTTCGTGGGGAAGAGATTGAGTTATTTGGCATTGGTAGGTGGAGCTTTAACAAACTTTCTCTTTCCTTCCTTAGCTCCTAGCTTGGGTTGTTCTATCCTAGTTTTGGTTATTTTGGTGGGCTTTACTTTTAGATTTGTGGTTGTTTCATGTGCCTTGATGGCTCTTGTTGGATGGATGTTGGTTGTTGAGGTGTTGGGTGGGGAAGGGTTTATGGTTTTTTGGTGTTGGCAGGAAGATATTTGATGAACTTGCTTTCTTTCTTTCCCTATCTCTAAGCAAGGGCTCTTTTGTCTTAGCTTTGGCTCTCTTGTGCCTTGTTTTGGTGGGGGATTTTTTCCCTAGGCTTCTTGTCTTGTTATGGTGGCTAGTTTTTAATGGCCCATTCTACTATGTAGCTTTGGTTAGGATTTTTTGCTGATAAGGGATTTTTTGGCTCCTTTATTGTGGTTCTTCTCTAAGGGGGCCCTTGCTACCATGTCTAGTTCACATATACCTCTAAGGTTTGTTTTGTTCTGTTGAACACTAGATGTCACTAAGATGGGGGTGAATAAGTGATTTCCAAACTTTTCCCTTTTCTATCCTATGTGTGTATACCGGTTAACAAATCTAACATAAAGTAGACATACTGCTTAGATGGGAGACTAACACAAATTCAATCACACATAAAAGGGACATCACATAACACCAGATGTATGAGGAAAACCCAATATGGGAAAAACCTTGGTGAGAAGTGTTGGTGTTTTTTAGTGGATGATAATGGGTGAAGGGTGATGCTTATGATAGGAAATAGGACCTAGTTGTATTAGGCCACAAGCAATACGCCACCTTGAGCCCTCTTCTTAGAGCTACCTGTTGAACACAATGTACCACTAAGAGGGGGGTGAATCAATGGTTCCTAAACTCTTTTCCTTTTTAAAGAAACTCCAGAATATCGGTTGTTTTTTTAAGCACTAAACAATCAAACCAGTAAAGCAAATGAGGAAACCAAAGAAGATAAATACACAAATGCAACCCACAACACCAGATGTATGAAGAAAACCCAATATGGGAAAAACATCGATGAGAAATGCTGCTAGAGACTACTACTCCAATCCAACCTCACTAGTGAAATACTGAATTACAAAGATTTAGGGCACCTACCCAAGGAGCACCAACCCCTTCTGATTTATGGCACCAACCCTTGCACCAAGCTCCAACTTGGTGATGTATATTGAAATATAGTTTAGATACAGTTATAGCTTCTTGTTGCAAATGAATTCTATAACTCTTGATCAAATAGGTCTTTGCTGATTAACAGTCTTCTCTCTCACACTACCAGTTAACAAATAGCTTTCTTTGATTCTTGGCCTCTCTTCTCTCTCTCTCTCTCTCTCTCTCTCTCTCTCTCTCTCTCTCAGAGCCTCACAACACACTGTGTCACACTAGGATGCCTCCTTGCTCAACCACACCTCACTGGTTTGCTCAACCACACCTCACCAGTTTGCTCAACTATTGGACCTGCTAGAGTGATACCAGTACTCTATCACTGCTAGTTAAACCCTCTTGTCGATTTTCTTATTAGCTCACTCTGCAACTTTCTTAGAATAAATTCTAAGTGAGATGATCCTTCTCTGTACTCAATCTCTCTTCACTCTTCTTCTTCTCCACAAGCATCAACCTTTTCTATTTTGAGCTCATGTATTTATAATCATGGATTCCCGCCAAGAATGCATTCAAACACTGTCATGTTAGGTTTTCCTTCTCCAACTTGATCCAAATCTGATTTGATTTGATATGTTTTTCTAGGGATAAGATCTTCACAACATCGATCAATCGCCAACAAAGCTTCGCATTCCAATGTGTGTTTTCTAAATCTGGAGGTCTACATCATGCTTTTTTGCTTTTCTCTATCATTTTCCATTAATGGCTTTGTTGTTTCCTTCACCAAATAAGTACGAAGATCAAATCTTCTTGTAGGATTAGTTCAATTGCTTTGCTAGCTTGCCTTCCTCAAGCCACAATCCTCTAGCATCCTCTGTGACTTGTGGGTTCCTCATAAAAGTCGACCTGCTTGCAAATTTGTTACATTGATGCACACTCCACCAACCTATGCAATACCTCTACCTATCATCTAGTTGTCATGCTTTTCAACACCCACCTTTGCTTGGATTCCTATGTCAGTTTGACATAATTTGTCGACCAAGGTTGACTATCAATTTAGTTTATCTTACCGGTATGATCATCAAACATCCTCATTATTCTATTCACCAATTGTTGTGCCTTCATAACACACAAACAACCTTCATCCTAGTTTATGCCTTACCAATAAGCCTTCTTTACCGGTAGATAACACAAGTCACATTTACCAGTAGCCTTCCTTCTGTCTTCCACTTTTGATACCAGTCACCATTGATTACTTACTGGTGACTTGGCCAAACCAGTTGACATCAATGACAACTTAATGCCAAATTGCCAACAATCTCCCCCTTTGGCATTGATGTCAACTTACTACAAGATACTTCATACCGGTACATTTCTCCCCCTTTGACACAATGACAAAGGGTACTGTACACTCCTCCTTAGACTGCTACCAGTTATTGCAGTCGGTACTGAGAAGTGGTTCAAGAGTTATAGATGTTACTATGAACTCCCCCCGAACCATATAAATCCTTCCTTTCTCAAGTGCATAAGACAGATGACACAACTCCCAACTTGAGTCTTAAGTACTCAAAAGTGCTTACCAGTAATGGTTTGGTGAAAATGTCCGCTACTTGTTCTTTAGTAGGAACATAATCCATCCCTATTTCCTATCCTTCAACCTTCTCTATGAGAAACTGATACTTGATGGCTATATGCTTTGTCCTAGAATGCATCACCAGATTCTTTGATATGTTGATAGCACTCGAATTATCACACCAGATGAATATAGGATTAGTGGTGTCCACCTATATGTCTTTGAGGGTCTGCTTCATCCAAAGCACTTGAGAGCATCATGTAGCAGCAACAAAGTATTATGCTTCAGCAGTTGATAGAGAGACTGAGTCCTACTTCTTTCTATACCATGAGACCAACCGGTCACCTAAGAATAATGCACCACCACTTGTTCTCTTTTAGTCATGAATGCAACCTACCTAATCAACATTAGTGTATGCTTCCAAGATGAATTCCCCTTGTTTAGGGTACCACAATCCATAACTATGTTCCTTGTAGCTACCTAGAGATTCTTCTTACAACATTCATATGTGACTGCTTAGGTGCAGCTTGAAATCTGGCCACCATGCACACTGCCTGTACTATATCTAGTCTAGAAGCGGTTAGATGCAATAGACTGCCTATCATGGATCTATACAAAGTCTGATCCACCATCGGTGATTCATCATTGCTACTTAATTTACTTCCAGTCACCATGGGAGTACTTGCCGGTTTGCAATCCTCCAGTTGAAATTTCTTCAACATATCCTTTACATACTTGGTTTGTGAGATAAATATTCCCTTATCTTGTTGTAATATCTGCAAACCAAGGAAGTATGTCAATTCACCAAGCATTGACATCACAAATTGTAACTACATCTGATCAGCAAATTCTTTGCAAAGGGTGTCCTTATTGCCTCCAAAGATAATGGCATCTGCATACCCAACCACAATAATTATATGGTTTCCATCTTTCTTTATGTATAAATTATTGTCAGTACTCCCCTTTTTGAATCCCTTCTCCTTTAGGTACTGATCTAATCTTGAATACCATGCTCTAGGAGCTTTCTTTAAACCATATAGGGCCTTCTTCAACTAGTACACAAATGTTTCATCATCATATAGCAGAAACCCTTCTAGTTTCTCCATGAACACTTCTTCTTCCAAATTTCCATTTAGGAAGGCAAATTTTACATCCATCTGATATACTTTATATCCCTTGTAGGCAAAGAAGCCTAGAAACATTATAATTGCTTCTAATCTATCTACCAGTGCAAATTTTTCTTCAAAGTCAATTCCCTCTACCTAAGAGTATCCTTTTCACACTAGTCTAGCTTTATGCCTAACAATTTTACCTTCTTCATTCATCTTATTTCGATAGACCCATTTAGTGCCAATGATGTTCTTGTCTTCCGGTCTAGTGACTAATTCCCAACTCTTGTTCTTCTCAATCTGTTGCAGTTCTTCTTCCATGCCATCCATCCATTCTTGTCTTTTGCTAGCCTCATTGAATGTTTTAGGTTCTACTTCATTCATGAGGCAGAAGTTGACTTGTTTATCATTATGGGCAAGTCTTCTTCTAGTTTGCACACTGTCGATCTTATTTCCTAGAATTTTCTCTTCCAATTGATTCAACTGCACATACCAGTTGGGAGCCTTCTTGGATGCTTCTTTTGGTTCATTGTCTGACTGAGCTTCCTCATCTTCATCACTGGAATCATCATATTGGTTTACCTGTAGTTGACTTTGTGCATATCCTCATCAATTTTTAACATGCACACCCTCAATGACTCTTCTTAGTCTTTTGTTGTAGCATTGGTAGGCCTTGCTATTAGATGAGTAACCAAGGAAGATTCCTTCATCACTCCTGTAGTCAAAACTACCTAGACCATCCATATCTCTTTTGATAAAATACTTACTTCCAAATACTTTGAAGTATTTGATTGATGGCTTTCGGTCATACCACAACTCATAAGGTGTCATTCTGTTGTTTGTTCTTAATTGAACTTAGTTCAAAGTATATGCAGCAGTATGAACAACTTCCTTCCAATATGTGTCTGGAAGACTAGCCTCATTTAACATGGTTCTGACCATCTCCTTAACTATCTTGTTCTTCCTTTCTACCACACCATTTTACTGTGGTGTTCTAGGGGCTGAGTATTGCCTTCTAATTCCATGTTTTTCAAAGTAATCTTCAAATTCATTTGATGTAAACTCTCCACCCCGGTCTAATCTTAGACATTTTACCTTGCACCCAGTTTCTTTCTCCACCATCTTCCTAAAGATCTTGAATTTGTCAAATGCTTGTGACTTATCTTGCAGGAAGGTGACACATATCATTCTTGAGTAATCATCAATAAAGAGCATAAAATATATTTCACTAGAAAGAGCTCTTGTCCTAGTTGGACCACACAGATCTGTATGCATAATTTCAAGTGGTCTGGAGGTGTTGTGCTCTTTTGTCCTGAAACTCACCTTAGTTTGCTTTCCTTTCACAAATTCATCACAAAATGTTCTTACCAGTTTGCTGATAGGTAGAATATTCCTGACACACCCCTTTCTACTCACTGCAACTAAGTTATCAAAGTTTATGTGGCCTAATCTTCAGTGCCACAACCAGCTTTCATGAAACATGTCCTATCATGCATTGGAACTCATAGCATTCCTTCAAGTTGTAAACATTTCCATCTATTATTTTTCCTTATGCCACAACCTGACCGGTATTGTCTTTCTTTATTTGGCAACCGGTTGAGTCAAAGGTAAATTTATAACCTTTGTCACACATCTGACTCACACTCAGCAAATTGTGCTTTAGGCCTTCCACATAATATAAATCATGTTCCTTCAATTTTCCATCAATACTTAGAGTACCTTTTCCCTTTATTTTGTTGGATGTGTTGCCTTTGAATCTTACTGAGCCACCATTCTAGTCTTCAAGTTTGAAAAAATTCTTTTTATCACCAGTTATGTGGTTGGAACAACCACTATCTACAACCCATATATTTTTTTCCTTTTAGCATGTAAGGCAGTCTACACTATCAGACTTGATTCCGCCTTTTCTTTTTCTTTCTCAACCCATACCGGTTTGGTTTCCTTCTTCTTGTCAGATGTTATTTTGTGCTCTGGTTCAACTACCAGTTCTTGATCAGGATTTGTCTTCTACTTGATCTTCCTATTTTTATAAAAACTTGCTATGTATCCAAACTCTTGACAGTTATAGCATTTCACATTTTCTTTTAAAGATAAATCCTTAAAATTATTGTAGGACACCGGTTTATTCTTCCTACATTCAAAACTCCTATGACAATATCCATTGCACTCATAATAGACAACATTCATATCCTAGAGTGCATTAAAAGGATTTCTACTTTCATAACTCATAGAGGACTTATTGGTTAATCTACAGTTAGCTATTCTATGCCCAAATTTGTTACACTGGTAATAGTAACCATGAAAGTTTGAAACATACAGGTTAGGTTGCCTTGGTCCCGCAAAGGACTACCTCATCGAGGATCTTCCCTTCATGTTGTTGACTTTGGTGAATCCTTCATGGTCAACTCTTGCATTTGTACTTGTATTTGCATGTCGGTAGAGTGAATGTGGCCTCTGGTTCATTGCTTGTGTATAGTGGTTTGTTTGGCGATTTCCAACATCATCTGCATATGTCTTTTTACCTGTATCCTTGCTTATAGTGAATGTCTTCTTCTCTTCAACTTCATTTGAAGAGGAGAATTTTATTTCTCTATTGGACGTGTCTTTGTTGTTTGAACTTTGACCTTCTTCAAAGCCTAAGCTACTGGTATCTTTGGATTTCTTTTGTTTGCTCAATATCTTATCTAAGGCTTCGGTGATGCCTTCATATTTGCTCCTCACTTTTATTTATTCCTTACTTTCTTCAAGCTCCTTTCTGAGCTTCACTATTTATTCTTCCATATCTTGATGCTCCTTTTCCTTCTTCATTAGATTAGAGGATGTAACTTAACATATCCTCTTGGTTTCTTCCAGCTGTAGTTTCAAGTTAGATATAACTTGACTAGACTCATCCATGGATTGCTTCAAGAGACCTTGTTCATCTACTACAACATGCTTGACCTTCTTGAGTTCTCTTCTTGTTTTGCTTAGTTCCTTAAGAGCACTTATAAGCTCTCCTTCTAAATCCACTTCAACCTCAATATCCTCTTCTTCCTCATCTTCATCAATTGGTTCATCAAGTTCCATAAAGAGATTAACTTTTCTGTCATTCTCATGGTAGTCATCTTTTGATGCACTTTCTTCATCTATGGTATCATCCTCAATAGTATAGAGGTTGTTCTTCTTCTAGTAGTCTCTTCTTCCTTGTCGGTAGACATTTCTTTTTTCATATTTTCCAGTTGATCTGCTAAACCCTCTTGACTCATCTCCATCGGTTTCATTATAAGGACATTTTATAGCAAAGTGTCCAACTTTACCACAGTTGAAACATTTGAGTGATAGCTTTCCTTTATACTTGTGGGATCCTTTTTTGATCTTTTTGACAAATTTTTCTACCTCTGTATCAGAGTCTTCAATGGATCCTTTATGAGCAGCTACTTCTTTGCCCTTTTGGGTGAATGGTGCCTCTTTCCTTAAGGAAGCATCACTGCCTGTTCTCATCTCATAGGCTGTTAGTGAGCCAAATAGCTCATCCATTTTAAAGATCTTTAGATCCTTGGCTTCTTCTATGGTAGACACCTTTGTATCATAATTAGGTGTAAGGGACCTAAGTACCTTCTTGACAAGGATCTCATCTGCAATTTCTTCCCCAAGTCCTTTGATGGTATTCATAGTTTCATCAAATCTATGAAGATAGTTTGCAATCTTTTCATCATCCTTCATCTTGATGCCTTCAATTTGGCCCCTTAGTGCTTTCAGCTTGGCCTCTTTGACTTTTGCATCTCCTTCAAATAACCTATGCATTTTATCCCAAGTCTCCTTGGTCGATGCACAATGCATGACCTTGACAAACTCATTATCAAACAACCCACTCAAAATAGCATGTTTGGCCTTTGCATTGTTCTCATACTCCTTCTTGGTATCTGGATTAGTGGGAGGAACACTAGGAACATCATACCCATTCTTGACAAACATCCACATATCAAAACCAAGGGAGGAAATATAGGTCTCCATTTTTCTACTCCAGAAGGCATAGTTGAATCCATAAAAAATGGGGCTTTTGAGGAAGCAAACTCATTTCTTTCCATTGTGTTCTAAGTCAAGAATATACCCAAGGTTTATAAATAACTAGGAACCTAGGCTCTGATACCAATTGTTAAACACAATGTACCACTGAGAGGGGGGTGAATCAGTGGTTCCTAAACTCTTTTCCTTTTTAAAGAAACTCCAGAATACACGTTGTTTTCTTAAGCACTAAACAATCAAACCAGTAAAGAAAATGAGGAAACCAAAGAAGACAAATACACAAATGAAACCCACAACACCATATGTATGAGGAAAACCCAATATGGGAAAAACCTCGATGAGAAATGTTGTTGGAGACTACTGTTCCAATCCAGCCTCACTAGTGAAACACTGAATTACAAAGATTTAGGGAACCAACCCAAGGAGCACCAACCCCTTCTAATTTAAGGCACCAACCCAAGGAGCACCAACCCTTGCACCAAGCTCCAACTTGGTGATGTATATTAAAATATAGTTTAGATATAGCTATAGCTTCTTGTTGCAAATGAATTCTGCAACTCTTGATCAAATAGGTCTTTGTTGATTAACAGTCTTCTTTCTCACACTACCGGTTAACAAATAGATTTCTTTGATTCTTGGCATCTCTTATCTCTCTCTCTCACATCCTCAAAACAAATTGTGTCACCCTGGGATGCCTCCTTTCTCAACCACACCTCACCAGTTTGCTCATCTGTTTGATCTGCTACAGTGATACCGGTACTCTATCACTGTCGGTTAAACCCTCTGACCGATTTGCTTTTTAGCTCACTCTGCAACTTTCTTAGAATAAATTCTAAGTGATATGATCCTTCTCTGCACTCAAGCTCTCTTCACTCTTCTTCTTCTTCTCCACAAGCATAAACCTTTTCTGTTTCAAGCTCATGTATTTATAATCATGGATTCCCACCAAGAACTCATTCAAACACTGCCACGTTGTTTTCTTAAGCACTAAACAATCAAACCAGTAAAGAAAATGAGGAAACCAAAGAAGACAAATACACAAATGAAACCCACAACACCATATGTATGAGGAAAACCCAATATGGGAAAAACCTCGATGAGAAATGTTGTTGGAGACTACTGTTCCAATCCAGCCTCACTAGTGAAACACTGAATTACAAAGATTTAGGGAACCAACCCAAGGAGCACCAACCCCTTCTAATTTAAGGCACCAACCCAAGGAGCACCAACCCTTGCACCAAGCTCCAACTTGGTGATGTATATTAAAATATAGTTTAGATATAGCTATAGCTTCTTGTTGCAAATGAATTCTGCAACTCTTGATCAAATAGGTCTTTGTTGATTAACAGTCTTCTTTCTCACACTACCGGTTAACAAATAGATTTCTTTGATTCTTGGCATCTCTTATCTCTCTCTCTCACATCCTCAAAACACATTGTGTCACCCTGGGATGCCTCATTTCTCAACCACACCTCACCAGTTTGCTCATCTGTTCGACCTGCTACAATGATACCGGTACTCTATCACTGTCGGTTAAACCCTCTTACCGATTTGCTTGTTAGCTCACTCTGCAACTTTCTTAGAATAAATTCTAAGTGATATGATCCTTCTCTGCACTCAAGCTCTCTTCACTCTTCTTCTTCTTCTCCACAAGCATAAACCTTTTCTGTTTCAAGCTCATGTATTTATAATCATGGATTCCCACCAAGAACTCATTCAAACACTGCCACGTTGTTTTCTTAAGCACTAAACAATCAAACCAGTAAAGAAAATGAGGAAACCAAAGAAGACAAATACACAAATGAAACCCACAACACCATATGTATGAGGAAAACCCAATATGGGAAAAACCTCGATGAGAAATGTTGTTGGAGACTACTGTTCCAATCCAGCCTCACTAGTGAAACACTGAATTACAAAGATTTAGGGAACCAACCCAAGGAGCACCAACCCCTTCTAATTTAAGGCACCAACCCAAGGAGCACCAACCCTTGCACCAAGCTCCAACTTGGTGATGTATATTAAAATATAGTTTAGATATAGCTATAGCTTCTTGTTGCAAATGAATTCTGCAACTCTTGATCAAATAGGTCTTTGTTGATTAACAGTCTTCTTTCTCACACTACCGGTTAACAAATAGATTTCTTTGATTCTTGGCATCTCTTATCTCTCTCTCTCACATCCTCAAAACACATTGTGTCACCCTGGGATGCCTCCTTTCTCAACCACACCTCACCAGTTTGCTCATCTGTTCGACCTGCTACAGTGATACCGGTACTCTATCACTGTCGATTAAACCCTCTTACCGATTTGCTTGTTAGCTCACTCTGCAACTTTCTTAGAATAAATTCTAAGTGATATGATCCTTCTCTGCACTCAATCTCTCTTCACTCTTCTTCTTCTTCTCCACAAGCATAAACCTTTTCTGTTTCAAGCTCATGTATTTATAATCATGGATTCCCACCAAGAACTCATTCAAACACTGCCATGTTAGGTTTTCCTTCTGCAACTCGATCTGAATCTGTTTTGATTTGATATGTTTCTCCAGGGATAAGATCTTCATGAAATCAATCAATCACCAACAAATCTTTGCATTCCGATGTGTGTTTTCTAAATATGGAGGTCTACATCATGTTTTTATGTTTTTCTCTATCATTCACTATTAATGGCTTTGTTGTTTCCTTCACCAAATAGGTACAAAGATCAAATCTTCTTGCAGGATCAGTTTAGTTTCTTTGCCAACTTTCCTTCCTCAAGCTTCAATCCTCTGGCATCCTCCATGACTTGCAGGTTCCTCATAAAAGCCAACCTGCTTGCAGATTTGTTACATCAATGCACACTCCACCTAACATCCAGTTGTCATGCTTGTCAACACCCACCTTTGCTTGGATTCCTATGTCAGTTTGACATACTTTTTTGACCAAGGTTGACTACAGGTTTAGTTTATATTACCGGTATGACCATCAAACATCTTCTCCGTTTTGTTCACTGGTTGTTGTGCCTTCATAACACATAAACAACCTTCATCCTGGTTTATGCCTTACCAGTAGGCCTTCTTTACCAATAGATAACACAAGTCACATTTACCAATAGCCTTCCTTTTGTCTTACACTTCTTATACCGGTCACCATTACTTACTTACTAGTGACTTGGCCAAACCAATTGACATCAATGACAACTTAATGCCAAATTGCAAACACTACCATCATGGGTAGTAACTGCAAAGAAACTATCTGGGACATTGACCCTACAAAGGGTTGTGTACCTACCAAAATAGTTTACATTATACCATAGTTAGACACTAGAACTACATACTTTATGCCTTGATCTCGTGCTAAAATAGGTATGTAGGCAGTCTAGGGATGAAGTTATCTCTAGTACTCAAGCGTTCAAGGATGGGGTCTAGGATTTGGGTCAAAGGCGAGTAGATGGATTTTTGAAGTCCCTTGGTCTCTAAATAAAAGGGTATAGTATTTCTAATTGGAAGACTAAATAAACTTCAACGCATAATCGAAAGGAATCTCGTATGGATTCGCTTGACTTCTTGAGGCTTCAAGCCAAATTTCAAGGTGGAACTCAAGATTATATTACTTTATTTTATTTACTCCTAAGGACGGTGACCTCGGTGCACTCCTAGTAGAGGAGTGTAGTCTTTAGAGAGTGACTCAAGACCCAGATGGTCCCGATGGGTTTAAGTCTCTGGCCAGAGCACTTTCTATCCTGAATTGGATAGATGCTTACCCTTCTTGGGTAGATGCCTATCCCGAATTTGATAAATGAAACATCTTGTCCCATATGGATAGATGCCTAACCCATTTGGTTAGATGCCTATCTCGGTTGGATGGATACCTATCCCATTTGGACAGAAGAAACCTGAGTATGCAATTGAATCAAACATAATTAAGAATAAATAAATAAATTAGTCAAAATTTTGGGTTAAGTAGATTGGGTTATTACACATGTACGCTAGGAACCATCGAAGAACATCCCAATGGAAGAAGGCATCAAAACACTCGACCATGTGGAACCAAGTAGGAACTACCTCTCACTCTAGGCTATGACATGGGGTTACAACTCACACTCAAGACCTAGGCTGACACCTAAAAACCAAGGGACTCAACATGACAACCACAAGATAGCATCCAAGAATAATGAATCAAATCACATCACAAGGCTTTTCACAAATCAATAAACTCCTAGAGACATAAACAACCACAAGGGTATAAGGATCATGGACACGTGTAGGGAAAGAGTGTCATCACATGCTATCCTCACAAAGAAGGGGCTACGGGACACCTTGATAGACATGTGGAGCCATCTCAATCTATGAGAAATTAAGGGAATTTGTTTTACCATCGCAATGGTCTTCCCAATCCCATCTTGAGTCTCTGCTCAAGGGCTATGAGCGGGGCACAACAATAACTATTCATTACCTTGATTATGTGAATCCTAATTACCCAATCCCACTAATCAAATTATTATGGTTTTCACTTTCAATTAACATAAACTCTTCATGTGGTCCCATGACAAGTCTAGACCCTAAGCATCCTCTCTAATAACTTCTTAGAGCCTATGGCTCACGACCCCAGTCCTACACATGAAAGAGACCACTCTCCCTATCCATGGACCAATAATTTAGGGTGAACATGAATCACAAAAACATCATAATAACATCATGAAGGCTCAATAAGAGATGAATCCAAAATCACAATATAACTAATACAATACTGAAGCACATATGAACCATAAAGCCAACACACAAAGCAAGAACCTTCACCAATCAAATCTTAACAATAAACAAGAGTAAGGCATGCACTCCTCTTACTAAAACATAACCAAACACATCCTCAATAGTGAGGCACAATCCTCTCACTGGAGTTCACATAAACCATCCCGCAACAACAAGGCATTCTCCCTCTTGCTGGAGCTAATCAAACCTATACACATATCCCTCAACAGTAAGGCACAAATCATCTTACCGGAGCTCAAACAAACATAAAATAATTAAAATAACACCTTAAACACTTCTGAGAAACTTAGAGAAATTGCAAAAAGTCTCTGGTAAAAGCCCAAAATCTAGAAAAGCAACCACAATGAACCAAACTATGAAAACTGATAAAACCAAGTAGTTTAGCGCATCCAAAACCCAAATTAGCACATTTGAAATATAGATTAGCATATCTGATATCAATATTAGCACATATGAAACCTATTTTTGTGCATATGATATATACTTTATCACATTCGACAGAATAGTGCATATGGTGCCCAGAATAATGCATATGAAATGGTGAACCCAAAAAAGTAGAAAATAGAAAGATTAAAATACGACCAACTCAGAAAGACATCAAGTCATAAAAATTGAATCTTAAAACCACCCACAAAGATTCAATAACCTTACAAGAACAATAATCAAGATAAATTGGTTCTAAGAATTGATTCATAGGCTCAAAATCCAATCCAATTTACCACGAAGACTTCTAGCAACACTCAGAGAGAAAAATCCCAAAACAGACTAATGAAATCATGAATTGAGTGTGCAATCACTCCTAAAACTCATAAGGAATTGATAAAAAAACAAACCAATTAAACTCTATCAATAGACTCAAGGCAATGCATTCAACCATCCTAGTAAGCACAATTTGCACACAGAACCGTTCACAACAAATTCTCAGACAATTAAAACAATATAAATAAAACAAAGGAAACATATAAAACCAATTCTCCAAACTTTCAATTACCTATATATATACCATTATTCCATTCCATATACAAATTTACTTCTCCCATTCCCACATACAAAATACAAACATAGAGAAGACACTCTTTTCCAAAAATTAAATTACAAGAGGTTAAGATCCTCCAACCTAGGTCTAGAAGTGATGGTAATGACAATCAAAGAAGTGCAATCAATCCAATCCAACTCCAACAATCCAATTCCAATTTCAAAGCAATCAAAATCTAAAATCTTCAAGCAATATTTGTAGAGATGGCAACCCTGACAACGCACAATAAAAACCAATAAATAGAAAAAATTAAATCAAAACTATAGAAATGCACCAGCCAATCAAAATATTCTTAAAAACCATATAATATACCTACCATGCATAAAATCGAGGTAAGCAATATTTAATAATATTATTTACTTACCCCCCATAAAATTAACCAATCAGATAAAAGGGTAGGTAAACTATATAATATATCATATTTAATATTTTAATCACTCAATCAATAATAAAAGAGGATTGATACATCAAAAGCATAAAATAGGCTTTATGGGTGAATAAAATATAAAAGGTCAATAATTTAATTATAAATAATTATAAAAGCCTCAACCATATAAATTAATTAAAATAATCCAAAAGGTCCAAATAAATAATAGACAATAAATCAAAACCAATTAATAAATAACAAATTAAATAAATAAAAGCTAATAGAATAAAATCCAATTAAATATAAAATCAACCAACATAAGAAAACATTAATAAACAATAAATAATTAAAAATAACCAATAAACAATAAATCAATTAATTAAATAAATCAGGCTCAATAAACATTAATCAAGTCAATACAAATAAATATTAAATAATCATCCAAATAATCAAATAATCAAATAATCAAACTATAAAATTAATCAACTATAGTATTAATACTATATCATTTAAATATTAATTAAATATTACTCACATACTCACAACACCTCAAGCAACCCGACATAGGGTCGAACATTGACACAAGACTCTAACCACCAACATGCACCATGACACAACTAACAAGGTGAACAACTTAAACCTAGAGTGTAAGAGGGAAAATCATGCCATCTCGGACAACTTGCCATTGGGATAAGACACACTCATACCTGTGAGACCAAGTGGAGTCGATGTCTAGTACCTACAATTCTGCATCCACCACTAAACACAATACAACATATATGCAACACATATACATCATAAATGATTAGGCAAGTGATAGAGAATCACGTCATATCGTGCTCGCAATGAATGGTATGACATCGTCCCTATCACGAAGACACTAGAAGATAATCACAATCATTGTAGAATCAACTCAGTCATCATAATCATACAGTAGGATTAGCGTAATCATAATATCATCAAATTCCCATAAGAAATATGATCCATCATGAATAATGAACACATATAAATCATCAAATATAGGTCCATCATCAATATAGTCTAAGGTATATCAATCATTCACATAAGTCATCAAATAGCATATGTCCACATCAAGTATCTAGCATCATCAATAACATCTGAGATGGAAATAGATTCATAAGAAATCATCAAAGCATCAGCCACATGTCTAAATAAGTCCATCGATGCATAAATCAAAATGCAAGTCTAGGAGGGACACTACAACCCCCTCAAAATATTTCTCAATTGCATAGGTTAGAAGGAAAAATTTAGGCTATTCGTAGGTTTGTCTCGCAACTTATAGATTAGACTTTTCCTTTTAATTGATTGCTTAAGAAAGATGCTACCTTTCAATGGAATGAGGATTGTCAAAAAGCTTTCAAGGATTTAAAAACTTATTTGGCTAACCCTCCTATCTTGCAACTTGTTATTCCCACTCAACCTTTCCTTCTTTATACTACTGCTTCTTCTCATGCTTTCACAACTTTATTGGCACAACATTATGGTGATGGTAAAGAATGTTTGGTTTATTATATAAGCTGCACTTTACTTGATTATGAAGTCTAATATACTATGATAGAAAGTCAATGTCTTGCTCTTTTTTTTGCAACTAAGAAGTTGAGACATTATCTTTCGAATGCTAAGACACATGTTATCATCAAATTTGATCCTTTAAAACATCTCTTTTCTAAAACCGATCTTTCAAGATGCTTAGTGAAATGGGTTATGATGTTAACTGAATTTGACCTCAAATTTGTTTCTTAAAAGGCAATTAAAGGACAAGATTTAACCGACCATTTGGCTAATTCTCCTTCTCCTCTTACCTTACCTAATCAAGAGTCCTTCCCTGATAACTTTGTCCTTCCTATTGATATTAATAAGACTTGGGAGTTGTATGTTGATGGATCTAAGTGTTGAACTAGTTTAGGCATTTTCATTTTAACACTGCCTTCAGGAAAACCAATCCCTTTATCCTATCATCTCAATTTCCTCTATACTAACAATATCACTGAATATGAAGCCCTTATTACTGGTTTAAAAGTGGCTTTATCTCTTAATGTTCAACATTTGCATATATATGGTGATTCATAGTTGATTATAAGACAAGTTATGGGAATTTATTAGGCTAAACAAGATAAACTATCACAATATCATACATTGGCCTTATCATTGTTAGAGAAGTTCACTCCTTATACCATAGAACCTATCCATCGAAAGGACAATTGACATGTGGATGCGATGGAAAGAACAACTTCCCTCATATCCCTTGAAGATCCTACCATGGATTATTAGTTCATTATTCATAATGTTTCTTCTCCTGTTATTATAATAGTCCTAATGGCATGGCTTGTTGTTATGCTTTAGCTGATGAATGGTATTCTCATATCTCGCAATATTTTACTGATGGTACTTTTCCAGATTCTACAAGTAAGAAAACCAGAGATAGAATTCATAAGCTTGCTACACAATACATTATTCTTTTCAATGTCCTTTATAGAAGAGGTTATAATGGTCTTCTTCTTCATTGTCTCAACAAAACTGAGACCCCCATTTCTCTTGAGGAGGTACATTTAGGTGCTTGGAGGGGGTATTTTCAAGGTAAATCTTTGGTTCAATGATTGCTCTGAATGGGATACTATTGGCCAGCTATGGAAAAAGATTCCTTATCCTTTGTCAAAAAGTGTCATCAGTGTCAGCAACATAACAATTTGATTCACGCTCCTACACATGAACTTAGGTCGCAAGTGGGCTCTTTGCCCTTTTCCTTGTGGGTTTTGGATCTTATTGGTAAAATTTCCCCTCCTTCTTCACAAGGACATACTTTCATTCTCACTACCACAGATTATTTTACAAAGTGGGTAAAATCCATTCCTCTTCGATCCACTAATACTGATGTAATCTGCCTATTTTTCCTAGATAACCTTATCTCTCAATTTGGTATACCTTCCACTTTGATTTCTAAAAATGGTACCTCATTTAAGAACAAAGATGTGAAGAAGTTCCTTGAGAAATATCACATTCAACATCATTTTTCTACATGATACTATCCTCAATCAAATGGTCAAGCAAAGGCTTATAATATGATCATTGATGTAGGAGCACCAAATTAGTTCAAACCGACACCTTGGATTTGATCCCAGTGAGACATCGATCCCAGTATTGGTGTGCTCTTACTGGTTGGTTTTGCAGTGTATGGAATCGAGTTTCAGGTGATTCCCGTGACTTTCAGATCATTGAGAGATATTGTTTTGAGTCTCGTTTGATGTTCTCAGAGGATCACATGAAGTTTTATGCACTTGAAGATGTTCTTGGTGATTTGGGCCAACATGTTATCATTTACACATTTCATCATGAACTGGTTGGTCTTTGGCCGAATTGATCGAGTTGTTATTGCTTACGGATGGTATAAAGGGAAAGTTTAGAGATTCATTTCAGAAGACAGAGGACAAAGAGGTCAAAGAAACTAGACCGAGCAAAGATGTAGTTTTTGAAGAGATTCTGGTTTGGGGAGACTGAAGTTTGAATCAGTGCATAATAGTATAGACTGTTACTGAAGTCCTATTTGTCGATCAGAAGATCTACGGATCTTAGATTTGTGTTTCATGGAATGTTTTGTAATCTTGGGCTGCAGTCTAGCATGTGTAGCCTTTGAAGTCTTATGCAATTCTTTGACTAATTGTAATAATGGATTTATTTGTTACTGATTATTTCTTGTGTTGCTTCTACCGGTTAGGGTTGCTTACTGGTTATATCTTGTAATCTGTTACTGGTTGCCAATATCTTGCATAGTTTTTTGTGTTATGTTGGTATCCTTCATGGTGATTTGTGTTATGAGATGCAAGGCAAGGATGTCCTTCATTGGATCTCCCTACCTTGACAATGTTAATAACAAATCGATCAAGTCATCCAAAGACTAATCGCTTCATGATGAAACGTGTAAACGATAACATGTTGGCCCAAATCACCAAGAACATCTTCAAGTGCATAAAAATTCACGTGGTCCTCCGCAAACATCAAACAAAGACTCAAAACAACATTGCTCAATGATCCACAAGTCACGAGAATCACCCACAACCTGATTCCATACACTGCAAAACCAACTGGTAAGAGCACACTAATACCGGGATCGATGTCTCACCGGGATCAAATCCAAGGTGTCAGTTTGAACTAATCTGGTGCTCCTACATCAATCATTGAGAAAATTCTTCGTAAGACTATAAATAAGCATGGTAAGGATTGGCATACCAATTGAACTATGCTCTTTGGGTCTATTGAACAAGTGTTCGCATAGCTACAGGTACCACTCCTTATAATCTTGTTTTTGGTCCTGACGCAATTATGCCTTTAGAGTTAGAGATTCATTCACTAATAAGATCTCTTAAGGGGATAATTGATGATGACTCTTATAGAGAAAAATGTCTTCAACAACTTGAAATGCTTGATGAACAATGCATACATTCTCTTGAGAATATCCAATCTTATCAAAAGACTTTCCAACAAAGCTATAACAACAAGGTTATTCAACGTTCTTTCTCTATTGGTGACTTGGTGCTTTATGAGAATCAACATGATGTGAATGCTTTGCTGGAAGAAAAAGGAAATTTTAGCCCAAATTGGCTTGGACCATACCTCATCACTGATGTCTACAGATCAGGTGCTTACAAAAATTTAAATATCAAAGGAACGCCTCTTAAGGAACCCACAAGTACTATGCATCTTTGTAGATATTATGCTTAGCAATTTTCCTTCCTTTCATCCTAATTGAGTGATATGTTAACATGTCTTCATTAAAGCATATGGAATTAGATAATTGTTATTTAATATGTAGTACTTCATTCTTGACAAACATGTTTGGTTTTGGCTATCTTGAATTCATTTTGTAATTTCTTAGGAATTTACATTTTGTTATGCTAGTTTATCATTCAATTTTCTTCATGTATTGTGTAGATTATGTAGTGTCCACCCTTGACTTGACTTGTCTTGACTAGAGTTGACTTTTATTCCATGCGTGATAGACTTATCTTGACTATTTATGATGATTTGGATGATGATTATTCATGTGTTTTAGTTATGCATTGTGATGATAGATATTTTTATTTTTTAAAACAAAAGTGGCAAGCCACTAATATATATATATATAGATAAGAAAAATGATTCAAGAGCTCAATAGGGAAAGAATCAGGAATAAAACCCTATATCCTTGCTCAGATACAATGTAAAAAGTAAAAGGGGCTATGAGAAGAAGCCCCTCGAATCCAAAGAGATAGATAAGGTATGCCCGTAGAATGAGCCTCTTAGGGGCCAAAATTGGAATAACAGGTCGGGACGGGACCAGAGGAAACCATACAAACCGACCCCCACAACTGGTTGCCGTGCAAACTGAGAAGTGGGAATCTGGTTGTCAGAACACTGAAGAGCTACCACGACTAGTTTTTGGTTATGTTGTACCGATACTTTGATACCAGTCTATTGACTTCATGACCAGTTCATAAAAAAGAAGTCTCCAATACCGGTGCTAGTCGATAAGCTAAGAGGATGACTCCTCTACTGGTCCTAGTATACCAATGGAAATAAATGCAAGAGCCAACACCGGAAAGCAAGGGGTAGTCAATTTTTTTTGGGTCATACCAGTTGTCGTAAGATTTTCCACCCGTCCAAAAATAGCATATTCTAATTAGCAAAAAACAAAATCAGAATAATTTTACTCGACCATGGTGGCATCTTCCTGGGTCTGAATTACAGGGGCATTGAAGGTAGGCAAAGATGGGGTAGTCCATCCCATGACTTCATCCTGCACTGGTACATTGAGGTCTAGAAACCTATCTGTAGCCCAGCCCCTTTCCACAGATTGCGAAATTGGCACACAGGGGTCAACATTGTCTATTTCCAGGATCTCCATTAGATCCCCAACTTTAATTTTGACTATGTGCACAATGTGGTCATTCAATTATCTGTTGAATTGATACAGGCCATTCTTCACATGGTAGAATTTTTTCCATTCGAGGGCATGTTTTATTAGGTCATAGAGTACCATGTAAGCATAGCTAGATTGAATAAATTGGCATGGAAAGAGGCCCCCAAGAAGGGCCGACCCTTAGCATAGATTATATTTTGCTAGGGCTTCATGGAATGAGGCCGAAGCAAGTACATCTTGTCTTACCAACTTGAAGAACACTAATTAAAGCAAAGGGATAGATTGCAAGAGATCCAAAGCATTTGATAGAAAGGAACTGAGAAGTTGGTAGGGATATAGGATCCTTTTGGCTTGAGGGGATAACAACTCCTCACCGATGAAGTCTTTGACAACTCTTCTCAATTGCAGAATGTGTAGAAGAAAAAGTTGGTTGAGGTCCCTGTCATTGATGTGTCCATGAAAAGCCGCTGAAGGTTCTGAAATTTGCACTAAAACTAGGTCATTCCATGGCATATACTCCTAGTGTATTTGCCTGCATCCTCCACAAGAGTCATTCTCCATATTGCAGAGCACTAAGATACTTCAAAAATTTAAAATTTTTGAAAATTTCCGCTAAGAGCTGTGTGTATATGAGTAGGCTGGTTCCATTGATAAACAAAAATTACCATCTCAAAATGCAATAAATGATCGGACTTTAGGATCTTGTTTGCGATTCTTGCATTAATTTTGTGACTGTAATGTAGTCGAGGGGGTGTGTGAGACGCCTAAATCTGTTTTGCCCCATGTGAAGTGACATTATGGAAATCCCCTGGTACATCGCATTAAAGTTCCGTACATGCCATATACAAAATGCATTTAAAAGCATAAATGTGAGTGTCCTGTCAGCCTTCTTGTTCACAGGCACCAGTTGAATGATTACATGGGATTATTTAATAGGAAGTAGCTTGTGATAAGAGTGTTGTACTTTCCTTCTGTACTAAATCAAGCAATTTAGGAAAAGAAGATAGTTTAGTAGGAGTTGCAACTGACTCCACTAAAATTCCATCGCAGCCCATCTTTGCTAACATGTCAGCAACGGAATTGCCCTCTCTTAGTGTGTGACTAATAATGTAGTCCGAGAAAGTGTTGAGAAGATCCAAGGTGTGCTTCAGAACATAAGATAGCTGCCAGGTCTTGGATCTTCTTGAGGTAATGGAGTTGATAATAACTAATGAATCACCTTCTATGTGTATATTAGAGAAGCCACACTTCCTTGCTAACACCAGACCGACTAGTAAGGCATTTGCCTCCGCCAAGTTATTCATATCCGAAGGGATGGATGAAGATTGGAAAGCACACATTTTGCCAAATTGATCTCGAATGCAAACTCCAATTCCCGACTTCCCTAGGTTTCCACGGGAAGAGTCGTCAAAGTTGATCTTAAAGAAATTAGGTGCTAGGGGTACCCATTTTATGGATGACCTGTCTCTCACATGAATTGAGGACCAGTTCGGGGGAATCCCTATTGGCAAAATAATACCGTGCCAAAGTTTTACAATTGCCTTATCCTTGGGTAAATGACTGGATGTCCTTGGAATTAGTGAGAGAAGAATTAATGATTTCTGTATTCGAATTTTCCAATTTTATCAAAACTTGATCCAAAGATGAGGGTGTTTTTTTGAAGATTCTTTTATTCCTCTCCCACTAAATGGCCCAAATAATGTGAGCAGGAGCACATTTCCAAATGCCTGAGAAGGTTGATGTAGAAAATAAAAGAGGCCAAGAGTTAAACATATCCCACAGTGATTTCGGAAAGGGCAACATAACTTGGAGTTTATTCATGATGAAGAACCAACATTGGGAGGCAAAGGAGCAGTGTAGAAATAAATGATCAATTGATTCTTCCTCTAAGTCACAAAATACACAATTGAAATCTTGTGTAATGCCTAGTTTTACTAATCTCTCTGCAGTTAGGATTCTTTTGTTTAGAGTTAGCCACACAAAACACCCCGCTTTTGGTAAAAAAATGTCATTCCAACAGAAAGAGTATGCCCAACTACTTACCTTGCTGCTGCAACCCTGTTGTAGGGCATTGTAACCTTCTTTAATCGAATATTGCCCTGATTTTGAAGCTTCCCAAAATAACACATCATCTCTGTTAGACATGATAATTGTCCTATTCAATAAAACATTAGCCAATGAGGAAGATTGCTAGATGGATATTGGGAGAAGAGTGGGATCTTTCCAGATTATTTTCCTTGAAAATATTTCTACAGCAAACACATAGTCACTCAATTTTGTACCCCAATGAGTTATAGTTGTGTTCATAATGTCTTCCATGCTATCCAAATGAGAAATAGGAGGATGCCCACACCATGAGTCTGTCTAGAAGTTAGCACTGAGACCATTTTTGATTTCCCTTGAAACATACTTGGATATTAGATTCCATGAATCCATCATGAAGTTCCAAGTAGCAGACCCCTTTGGAGGGTCTAAAATTGTCAACACTCTTGATGGTTGAGTGTTGTCCAAATATTTAGCTTGCATAATCTGGCACCATTTAGAGACAGGGTTAGTGTACATTTTCCAAATTAGTTTCCCTCCAAAGGCCTTGTTGCGATGCTTCAAATTGTGAAGTCCCACTCCCCCTTGGGATTTTTGGCATGACATATTTTCCAAAGAGGTTAAGGGGATTTTCCTTTCATTCGTCATATTACTATTCCATAGGAAATCTCTAACGAGTTTCTGCAATTGGTGGATGACGGATGAGGGAGCTTTGAGGACAGACATGTAATAGTTTGGTATTATTGTTAGCACTGACTTGATAAGAAGGATTCTTCCTGATAGTGAAAGCCACCTTACTTTCCAAGCTAAGATTCGCACCTGGATTCTACCAATGACAACAGACCAATAAGACGATTTGTTTGATCCCATAAAAAAGGGGATGCCAAGGTAGGAGGATGGCAATTGGTCCATTGAGAAGCCCAAGGTCTTGCATATTCTTATTGACAAGATTGAAGGTGTGTTGAAAATGAAAATCTTAGACTTGGCAGCATTTATTTTCTGACTCGAAGCAGAAGAATAGATATCCAGCATTTGCTTGATGAGCTTGGCTTCTTTTAGAGAAGACTTACCAAATAACAATGTATCATCAGCAAAAAGAGAGTGAGTTACTGTTACTCAAGTACCTGGAAGAGTGACACCAAGCCAAAGCCCTTTTGAATATTGAAAATTGATGTATCTGCTCAAGGTATCTGCGATGAGAATGAAGAGAAAAGGTGACAAAGGGTCGCCTTGTCTTATTCCCTGTGTACCCTGAAAAAACCCCGAGGGATAACCATTTATCAGAATAAAAAAATGCGCTCCTGAGATGCAAGTTTTGATCCATTTGCACCATTTGTTTGAGAAGCTGAATTTATACGATGTTGATACTATCATTATTGATCATGTGATTTGATGGATACTATATGCTTACTATTTGATAGATTATCGAAAGATTATATTGATCATGGATTTGATGTTGATTATGACTACACTAACCTTATTTCATGATTACATTTTATGAGATTCTTATGAGATTTATTTGACTATTGTTTGATTGTCTTCATGATAGAGACGATTTCACATCACTCATTGCGAGCGGGATGTGTCGTCGTGACTCTCTATCACTTGCCTGTTATGATATATATGTGTATGTTGTATTATTGTTTTGTGGTTGCAGGTACCAAACGTCGACTCCACCTAGATTCACAAGTCTAAGCGTGTCTTTAATTTCAATGGCTTATGTGGTTCGGAGATGACATGAGTTCCCTTCACATACTGTAGGTCTAAGATGTTCACCATGTGTCGTTAGCATCTTGGCGTAATTCACCACATCGGTTAGTGAGTTTGATCTTTTCAGTATTGTGAGTATGTTTAGAGATGGTTGATTTATTTGATTATGTTTAAATTAATTATGTGATCCTTGATGTGTGATTTTATAATTAATAATGCTTATTTTAATGTATTTAATTTATTGGCTTTGAGTATTTAATTATTTGATATTTTATGGTTATTTATTTTCTGTGATTTTAATATTTATTTAGTATTTATTGTTTAATCTTTATTGAGGTTTGATCATTTGTTTTATATTTAATTATTTATTTATTCATTTAATGTTTATGGTTTAATTATTTATTTGGTATTTAATGTTATTTATCTATTATTGATTTATTGTTTAATCGACACTTATTTACTTATTGTTTATTGTTTAATAGTGCTTTTATATTTTAATGTTGATTAATATTTATTGGTGGCTTTTAATTTATTATTGAGCCTTGGTTATTTTATATTTATTTATTTATTTAGTCGGCTTTGATTTTATTAGCCTTGACAACTTGTATTTAATTATTTAATTGGTTTTGTTTTAAATGGCCCTTAGATATTTAATAGGGCATGATCATTATTGTTTGTGCATTGGTAATCAATACTTTATAATATCTTTTTACATTTCTCTTGTTACTTGGTAAATAATATTTTATATAATTTTAGCTATTTCTCTCATTACAAGAGTAAATGAGTTTATTATATTTCCCACCTACCATTAAATGGTATTGGCTTGATTATTTATGAGATTATATTTAATTAATAACCCATAGTTTATTATATATGGGCTTGGTTCTATTTATACATTGGTAAATAATATTTGCAATATTCTATTTATACATGTGAATAAGTTTTATATTATTCTCTACCTACCATTTATTCTTATTGGTTGTGAATGTGTTGGGGAAATAAAATATAATATATGATGGGTAGGTAAGATATATTGTTTTAAGGATTATTTTGATTGGCCGGTTTGAGGCTAGGGTTTTGGATTGAAATTCTTTTTATTTGGTACCCTGAGCTTTGTGTTGGGTTACCATTCTTGAAATTTTTTCTACAATATTTGGATTTCATTTTTTTTGTTTTGGCTTGGATTTTTGGAGCTTGTGGTTTGGATTTGGATTTGGAGCTCTTCGTCATATTTCTTCCATAACTTCTATTTCCAACTCTTGTCTCTCGTAAAGATTTATATTTCTTTGTATTCTCCGTGTCTGTAGAAATTGTTATTTGTGGGTTTATATGGGGGAAAAAATTATTATATAGTTTGGACTATAGTTTTGGAGCATACCCATGCCTTAAGTTGCGATCCACGACCGGGTGAGCTAAAGTCGAAGCCCGACTTTGAGATATTTGATTTCAGTACTTAATTTATTTTCTATGATTTTTAATTTAAGTTTGAAACTTAGTCATTTTTTTGTATTTTTTGTTCTCTGGAATGAATGTGCTAAAAGATTGTGCAAACCCACTAAAAGGCTTAATGTATGCACTAATCTGTTTAACAAATGTGCTACTACAGTGAACAAATGTGCTAGAACATAGGACAAATGCACTTCAAAAATTGATAAACTTGCTAAAAGAATTGACGTATGCGCTAAAACAGTGAACATATGCTCTAAACTATCTTTTTTCAATATCTTTCTAGTTTGTCATTTTTTATATCATTTTTTAGATTTAGATTTCATACCAGAGGCCTTTTGGATGTTTTATGATGATTTCTAGATGATGCATTTTCTCTATTTGATGAATCTTTTATGGTTTTCGCTTATATGTTGTTGTAGAAATCTTTTTGGATTTATGCCTCTATCATGTTGAGAAGCCATGGCAAAGAGAGTTGTTTATTGTGCTCAGTCCAACAAGTTTATGTGCCTTGTTGTTGATACTTATTTCATTTGATGAGTAGACTTGATTATCTTGTTCATGTATTTCTATGCTATGAGGCTCCTTGATGTTTATTTGGCTTTATGACCTTTGGATGACCATGTATGTATATTTTTGTATGATGGTAATGATTTCAGATTTAATTGTTTATATGAGCCTTTTATTGAATTTATTGTTTGGGCCATGTTAGGGGGAGGGGGATTTCATGTGATGACCTAAGTCAAGAGAGATAGGTGGTTAAGTTGATAAGCCTTTCATCTAGACTAACAAGGCACATGGAGGTTTTTCCTTATTATTAAACAAGTGATAACATTAATAATAAAATTATGGGTTTGGGAAATTTTATTAATCAAGATAATTAATATTTTGGACCGCATGACTTGATCCTAGAGAGGATGTTTTAGGATGGGCATGGGAAGGCCACTGCAGTGGTAAGTCATACTCTCTTGGTTCTCTCATAGGGAAAATGGCTCCACATGTCTATTGGGTGATGTTATGTCGTAGTGTCATTTGGAAATGTTTGGAGGATAGCATGTGATGACACTCCACAACTACATGTGTTCCCTTGATGATTTATGTTTATGCCTTATTGGTTGCTTATATATCTTGTTGGGTTGTACGAGTTTATTCTTGCTATGTTGTGGTTGGTTCTTGCATGAGAGTCCACGTGAGGTTTAGTCTCTTTGGTTATAGGTGCCAGCTTAGGTTTAGAGTGTGTGTTGGGACCTTGTGTCATCTCTTGGCATGAGGGGTGGTTCCTTAGGTTCTACATGGTCGGTTGGTTGGTGCTTTTTATCCATTGGGATGTTCTCTTGGAATCTTCGTGCTTGGATGTGGATTCTTCTTTATGATGGCTTATGGATGTACCTTGTAGCAAATTTATGTAATGGATATCTTAGCTCTATGTAATGAAATATCTCGTATGTAGTATATGGGATCATGTATTAGGATGAGCTAGGCTCATGATGTATTATTACGTAATTGAAAATTAGATTGTAGATGATATTTGGAATTTTGTCATAGTTTGTAAAAGTGGCTATGAGATATTGGAGATGTATGTGTATATGGAACGAGATCATTTCATGTTCTTGGAATTTGAAATGGATTTATATTTGAAATCGATATGACTTGTATTATAGTTTATTTATATTAGTTTAAATGGAATTCTATGGTTATTGTATAGGATGAAATCTAATGTGTGAAGGATTCTTTAAGGAATGAAATGTGATTAATGTAAGAAACGAGGATGTTAGATAATATTAATTAGGTTTAGATAATGATTTCATTATGTGGATAGCATTTATGATGGATAATTAAGAAAGCATTAGGAATCTTCCATTATGCATTTGGGATTAATTTTTAAGGAAATAATCTAGCTCTCATTAGTTGATGTGGGATAAGTCTTTTGATTCTAGTAAGTGAATAATTGTGGATGTATCTATTGTGTCATATGTGTAGTTGTATTTGAAAAGAGAACTATTGTTATTGGAATTCATGGATTTGCTTTTGGTGCTATGTGTATGTTAAGATGTTAAGAAGGAACTATGAATGTCAAAAGATCCTATTGCTAATAGGTAAAACATGATAGAGGAAACATATATGTCCATGTGAGAATTTGAATATAAAAGAATTTAGGAATAATAGGTAATGATGCTCTAGAATGAAGCTAATAGGAGATGGTTAGATTTGTTTAGTAAGGGAATGCATATCATGCTAGATAGCTAGTAAATCACTTTTATATGATTAATGCCATGTACTTATATTGAAAGAAATGGATTTCTATTGTTATATGTTTGTAAGTTAATAAATGAATTCTATGATTGAAGGAATTATTGTGATGATGTGCTTGTTCATACTTAAGTAAAGAAATAAGGAAATTAGTTTATCATGTTGGTTAAAGAATGATCTATAGCTTATAAATTATGAGTAGATAATCATAATAGATTATATGAGATCATGTTTTGATTAAGTAAAAGTAGGTTTTTGAAAAGAACCCGAACCTTTTATAAATCAGGAAATATAGAAATAACTAGAAAACATCGTGCCTGATCACTTAAAAAGTTAAAATAGATCCCAACCTAACAAAAAGGGATCACTACCTTTAAAACATAACATTACATTAAAACACCAGGAAAAGACAACATCTGAAAAGAAGAACGATAGTAAAAAGACAAAAAACAAGACAACTGCAGAGACAGATATAGAGACAGCTATATGCTTTTCATAATATCCTCAGCTTGGACAACCATCAGCTTCATGTTGTCCACCAAAGTCTTTAACTCCTCTAGCTCACGACCTTTGATGTCGCCCTTGATCCTAGTATTGGCTCTGGTTCTCTTCTCATGGCCTTTTTTGTCTAGTTGTTCCTTATCAACATCCTTTTCAGTATTTCTCTCAAATCTATTGATCCATATGTTCATATTATCCACTGAAGCTTTAAGGATCTGGAAGTTTTGTTCTGCAATCTTCTTAATAGTGGGTTCCATCTTATCAATTCTGCTACCCAGATTGTTCATAGTAGTGTCCATTTCTTTCCCCTCCTTATTTTCTTCCATCTCTTTAACTTTTTTTTCAGTGGCAATTATTTTACCCACCATTCTTTCAATAGCTTTCGCGTTATTAATAGAAACTGCCAATTCTTTAACATTTTTCATCAGGGGTTTCTTTCCCACCATAGCTCTTTTGACAGTCAGCATATCTTTATTCAAGCTACCAATATCCTACACCACCGTACCAATAGTCTCACTAAAACCCTTTATAGTCACATTCTCACCAACATAGTCACTAATCTTGCCACTTTTGTCTTCTTGCTCCTCTTTCTGCATATCTTGGGCATTCAAACCCTCAATGTTGTTTGTGACCTGATTCTTCTCCCCCTCCTTACTATGTCCCTCATCCTTTTTATTCTCCTCTACTTCTTCTTCAGAATCAATCAGGATTTGGTTGATTTCTTTATTGTTTTCCTTACTTGTCTTCTTCCTCTGCATTTGCTTTCCAGTAACTTTCCCTTTCTTCTTTTTGATAAATTTCCCTTCAAAGGATTCGGCCTCAGACTTTGAAATTTCTGAATCCACCACAATCCTTTTCCTCTTAGCCTTATTTTTGCCTTTTTTGCTAGTCTCCTTCGAGTCGCCCTCAGTCTCTGAATCAAAGTTGAAGCCACTAGCTTCACTCTCCATGTCCTCATTTCTAGCATATTTTCCTTTTATAGGTTTTTCAATCCTCTTCCCTTTAAGCACTTTATAGACCAGAGCCATAAGACCCTGGTGTAGGGCATGGTCACCTTTAGGATCTTTTTGAATCTCCTTGATAGTGTGGTCCATAGAGCAGGCCAGGTAATATGGCAAGCTCACCTTTTCCTTATGGTGAAAATGGTTGAGAAAAACAAAATGGTGACCATATGCTCTAGTAAACCTACCATCCAAAGTGATATAAGTAATAGTAGCAAATAAAATAAACCTCCATGGCCTGCATATCCTTTTCAGGGAATGATAGGAATTGTCAACTTTATCCATTTTCTTTCTCTCATCATCCATTATAGGGAATTTGTCTACAACTTTATCAGAGATGCTACGACCCCTATAAAATTTCATGCCCTTTGTGATCATCCCCATAGCTTCAGCAATTATATCCTCATCTACAGTCATCATCTGGGACCCGACCAAGATTTTACCACTCTTCCAGTTCTTGATAAAATGTTTGGTGACTGTAGGATCTTTCCCACTAAGCCTCTCCATAAACACACTTAAACCCCCCTCCTGAAGGATATCCCACACTTCCCTGTTCTTCCTCCAATCCGAGCAGGAGGTAGGTTTGAACCTTTTTTTATTTCCTCCCTTTTTTCCTTCACTGTCTCTGAATTTCCTTCTCTCAGCTACTAATCTTCTTCTCTAGTTTATGTGGATGCCCTGATAAAATACCTAGAATCTGTGCCAAACAATAATGAAAAGACACGTGAATAAATACTTATTACCTTCGTAATAATCTTGCTTTGAAAAAAGAGGAGGGGGCATTTACAAATTATATTTGATGGTGCCACATAGCCTCATCTGGATACAGTCTAGATCAAGCACAAATTTCATATCACATGCGAGCTCACTCTCTCCATAACTAGTAATAATATCTTCTATTTGGCAAGCTAGGTTGGCCACCCAGTTTGCACATGAGTTTGCTTCCCTATACACGTGTAAAAACACACATTTCAAATTCCTCATTAATTTTCCTTTCTGCCTTAATAGCATTGCTAATTGTCCAAGAAGGAGGGAACTTCTTATTCAAACAATTTATTATATTTAATGAATCTCCTTCACACTAGACTTTAGTGCATTTGGCTTCCTTAGCCAGGACCATCCCATGGTAAGCAGCCATAGCTTCAGCTACATGATTTGTTTGATTACCAATGGGTATACTTTTTATAATTTTGCATCTTCCCCATTCGTCCCTAAGGACCACCCCACATCCTGCTATCCTAGGATTGCCCTTTGATACACCATCAAAGTTTATTTGCATCCATCTATTGGGAGGGCTTTCCCATATCACTCCCTCTCTAGGATCATTCTAAAAGTGTTCACAAACTTTTAGTCTTCACTTTTTGAAAATAGCTTGATCATCCCTGTCTTGAGGTTCTGCAATACCACCTATTATATTCATATTTTCCACTATATTTCTTTTAATTTTCTCAAACACGATTTGAGCCTTAGACACCTTCTATCTGAAGACTCTTTCGTTCCTCTCTTTCCATATACCCCAACACATATGGGGCAGAGCTACTTTCCACAACAAAGTAGTAAATTTGTTCTTTGAAGGATGGTACCAAGAATTAAAAACCTCTTGAATTGACTCTGGGAAACTCCAGCTGATTTTGAATTGATTTAGACATCTTCCCCAAACCTCAACAGAAAAAGGGCAGTGAAAGAGAAAATGGTTGATGGTCTCCTCATTCCGCAAGCAAAGAAAACAAACACTTGGCATACACATACCTCTTTTTTTGAGGTTATCAATAGTTAGAATTTTATCTTGAAGGGTTGTCCAGAAAAAAAATATTAATCTTAGGGGTAAGGCCTTTCACCCAGGCCTTGGCCCAGCAAGGACTCTCCATATTAGAATACTTATGATAGTAGAGAGAAGACATATTGAATTTACCATTTGCAGTGAGTTTCCATATTAATTGATCTTCTTCTTCCACCACCACCATGGAGTTCATAGTTTTGTTCAGACTTCCCAAGGTCTCATCCACCTGAGATAAATCCTTCCACTGTCCATCTTGCCAATAGTCACCCGCCATTGATCCATATCTTTCCTTGCACTGGTTCTGTAATCTGCTCCACTCTAGGATTTCAGTTAGAGGGGACTCGAGCAACCAGGAATCTTCCCAGAATTTGATGAGATTCCCATTCCCCATCTTCCATTTTGCTCCTCTAACAATTAAATCTCTTTTTCTAGTGACATTTTTCCAAATATAGGAACCGATTGGGATATCTTTTGCTTTGAGGAAACTTTGAAGAGTGAGACATTGCCTTTTATACTTATTGTCCCAAATCTATTTCCATTCTCCTTGATTTTAATACCCTCTCCAGTTCTTCTTTGCCATAAGGTATTCATTCATGTCTCTAATTCTTCTAAGACCCAGACCTCCCTTTCTTATTGGCTTATAGACCTTGTCCCATGCAATCAGATTCATTCTCTTTTTCTCCTCAACCCATGTCCACAAAAATGTTCTTTGGATCTTTTCAATAACCTCCACATACTTGGCAGGAATTCTGAAGAGGCTCATGGCATAAAGAGGGATACTTTGTAGAGTTGAATTAAACAATTGAACCTTACCAGCTTGGCTAAGAAGAGAGCCCCTCCAGCCAGCTATCTTTTATGGAATTTATCAACCAAAGTTCCCCAGAAAGCGTCAGGAGGATCTTGACCTAAGGGAAGCCCCAAGTAAGATGCAGGAAGACTCCCAAATTGACATCCCAAGATATTACTTATCTTGATCTTTCTTCTCTCCAGAGTGTTGATAAAATAAACAAAGATTTTAGACCAGTTAATTATTTGCCCAGAAGCAGAACCATAACTATCCAGAGCTTTCTTTAAACTTCTAGAATCCTACACTGTAGCCTTCCCCATAATTATAGAGTCATCCACAAACTACTGGTGGGAATAGACCTGATCCACTGATGAAGGCTTCAACCTACAAAACTCCCCCTTCTCGACCAACTTACCTATACCTCTCCCCAGACATTCCGCCATAATTATAAAAATAACGGGAGAAAGAGGATCTCCCTGCCCGAGTCCCCTTGAGGACTTGAAAATGTATGAGATCCTTTTAGTATAGGGAATGGTTATGGATTTTAGGATCATTAGAATTGGTTGATAAATGGACTAAGTAATGGATTGGGTTGCATTGAAAGAATAGTATAGCATGCTGGCATAGAAGATAGTGAGATGTCTATCATGGAATTTAGGAAATAGTGTCTTTTACATTGGTAATAGAAAGCTTAAGTGTTGCAATGATTAAGAGTATTTGTGTTGCTTAAGTCGGTAGTAAGTAATGACGTTGAGATACCCTAGGGAGATGGTAGTGATGTTATGTTTAATTTTTTGCTTACGTAATTGGTTTATGAATGTATGTGATATGTTTCATGTACTTAGTAATTAGATGTTAATGGATGTACTTCATCGATGATGTTATGTGTTGCATTATATGTTATTTAATTTTTTTTATCTCCATTAGAATGTTAGTTGCTTAATTTCTCTAGGGTATTTTGGTGGGCATAACAGATTACATCATGTTCTTTTTAATTAAGATATACTTTAGTTAGATCAAATTAGCCATGTACTTTAACATAATTACATTACATCATCACTTCTAGTATTTAATCAAACACTTAGTTTGTTTAGTTAAATCACACATGTATCAATTTAATCTTGGAATTATTGAGAAATCAATCACATGAGTATTAAAATAGACATACATGTAAATTTTCCAAATATAACAGTAAGTTTTCCCTACAAAATATACATATAATCCCACTAGTATAAAATGTGGTATCCATATCACCAACTCTATGGATGGTGGTTGTTTGAGCCCTCTGGCCCCTGCCACG
This sequence comes from Cryptomeria japonica, assembly GCF_030272615.1. Taxonomy (NCBI): domain Eukaryota; kingdom Viridiplantae; phylum Streptophyta; class Pinopsida; order Cupressales; family Cupressaceae; genus Cryptomeria; species Cryptomeria japonica. The sequence continues at coordinate 569,434,626 of NC_081411.1, read as the reverse complement.
GTTGTCCCATGGGTATGTGTCAATGGATAGATGTGGAACATGAGTGACTCCTCGATGAGCTCCTTTGATCTCGATCTGTTATAATGTTCCTAATGCCCCTATACATCCTTGACTCCACTTGGGCCTCTGTGAGATCACGCTATAGTTGATCCCTCTCCTCTCATCTAGGAAAGCTCCAACTCTACCCTAACTGCATCAAAAACATCCTCATGCCGCCCAACACTCTGTTGTGATCTACATGTGATCTAAGAAGACTGTGGAATGTGTGATGAAGTGATAAGGTTACCAAGCATGTGATGGATAAAGTCATGACACCCCTATACACTAGTTGGAGAGAGAGAGAGAGAGAGAGAGAGTCATACATATATATATATAATCAAATAATTAAATTCAAATCTAATTCCTTAAACAAATCCTTACCTGGATCCCCCTCCTTCCAAGTAGGATCAGATGAGGTAGGAGCCTGAACTACTATAGTTTGTGGCATCGATGATGATAACCTACATAGTCTCAAGCTAGGCCTTTGTAGGGTTGTGTCCTCCTCATCTCATGTCACATCTTATCCCCTATACTCGCTTGGTGAAGGTTCAACAACTCTAATTCCATATCCTAGATGATCAGGAATGTTCTCTTGCTCTTGATCGTCCTCTTACTCCTTCTCATCCTCCTAATCATGTACATAATCATCTCCATCAGTAGGCTCTTCAGATTCCTCCTCTCCTATGTCATCACTATATGAATCCACTAGTCTCACCCAAGGAATAGGATTCCCTCTTGGGTAGGTCCTCTCCCACCATCTCACATAGTTGTGTTGTTGAAGCAGTCACCAGTTAGGAGGGGCCTCAGAGAGATCAATCCAGACCGATAAGAAAGAGTAAACACAATGGAAACAAAAAGATGTGATGGAGGAAATGCAGAACAGATTGATTTATATCATGAAAACTAATTACAACCAACCGATACCAACTGGGTTACAAAAACCAGCTCACAAGCCTGCGAAAACATACTCAAAGTATAGGAAAAGGTCACAATTGAGACCTTCAATCTTAAGATATATCTTCTACGCCCAGTCTAACTACTTGATTTTTACATTCTAATGCTCAATTACAATGATTTACATGATCCAAGTGGATGTGGTCGGCCCAAAAAGGGATCAAAACCCGAAGAACAAGACCTAATGTGTAAAACCAACAAGGTCGGCCTCCACCAAGAGATTCCTCCAGAAAATCTAAAGGATGAAGTGTAGATCATGGGAAAAGGTTGGCCATACACCAAGAAACATTTAAATCATTTCTTAGGGCTCCGCAAGCTATGGAAGGGTTCCAGTAGATCACCAATGCAAATAGGTCCAGGCAACCGGTAACAGGAAATTATCAACCAGTAATAGGAAACTATCATGGAAACCGATAGCGAACTTGCTGAAAAATGATCCAAATGCTCCGTGTTTTGGGAATAAGGAAGATGATCAAGTCTTCAAGTATAATACAACTCTACAAGATCCGATGAGCCAAATCTGGGACACATGGAAAGGAATGTTGAAACTGCAAACAAAAAGAAAAATAGAAAGGAAAATATTTTTGGTTGATACAAGATTGCTATGAATTGGGGATGCTCCTACATCAGTTGTACCCCAGTGTTATCCTAGAGTGAGAGAGAAAAAATATATCCCCCCTCCTCCTAATCATCATCTGTAATCTCTACATCATGTGTAGTGGTTATAGGTCTAGCTCCTAGTGTCAGGACACTGCGAGAGTGTCGAATGTAGATCAGAATTGTTGTAGGACACCCCTTCTCTAAACCAAACTACCTCATCACTCTATCAAAATAGAAGGGAATGATGATGTATCTATGAAAACCCTCTAGAATTTGGTCTCACTACATGTATCAAAGCTATACATGTTGAACCAACCAAACACCCATCTATTTGTAAGGTCTTCATACGATATCATATGACCGCAAATGATCAATCATAACTTCAATATAATAAATCACCACTCTGCCAAGATCTCATGCATGGATATGCATGAGCCCATGGCTCATAAATATCAACATCCATTGGGAACCCCACTGGACTCATACAAATAATATGCTTAAACATCTAGATCTAGACTAGGTTACAAGTCATCAAAATCTTCCCCTCAAAATATAGATAATCTCCCAAGTCATCATAAATGTGTGCTAGCATATTGTGTCCCCATGCAAACACAATATGGTGCTCCTCCATCTCGCAAATGGCATATGTTAGTACTCTATGCATATGATTGCCTTTCTCATCAAGACAAATGGCCAATTCTACCATGGCAATCATCAGTCTCCTCACTAATGAGATAGCACTCATTGGATGAAGTAGCCATTGGATGAGTATCCAACTTCTTGTCTCTCCGGGTGTGGGTTTGTTGATACAATATATCTGCTCTCTTCTTCACTCTTCTAATGAGCAATGTGACTGATATATCATATTCCTCCCTCTCACCAGTAATCATAGGATGTGGTATGCATCCTCCAACATAACTGTTCTGTAATGCCCCACCAGGAAACCCTGAAGGGATTAAGCTAAAACACACTAATGGAGTGCAATAAATTTTTATTTTTTTTAAAGTTAAACACAACCTAATGATACAACGAGATATCAAAGAACAAATTATACAGTGAAAGACATCAACTAACACCTAAAGAGTTTCCCAACGCAGTTACTTTATTCCAAATTTAACTTAACTCAAGACAAGATAATACTTATACAAAGAATAATTTCTTTCATTAAGACTAAATCATAGGTAACATATAAATGCATCCATTAAGGTTAAAATATAGCTAATATCAAGATTGAAAATGTAAATAACCCAAATTAAGTTCATCCATTAGAATTACAATTTAATCATACCTTCTGTTCATATTTTTCTTATTAAAATTTATGTCACAGATCTAATTAATAACACACTTGAATTTCACCATAACTAACGAGATCTTTCCATGCATACTTAATTTCCTAAATATATTCCATTATTCCAAACTACATTCTTTCATGATCCAATTTACTGCATTTAAAAGACATGCATTTACAATTAATTTCATCTAACCCACTTCATACATTCTAACATAATGCCATTCATGCATGCTAAAACTGAAAAAGAAAACATAAGTACAAAAGCAACACATAACACCAAAGTGATCTCGGAGTTCACCCCTAGAGGGCTACATCTCTGGGTCTACTCAACTGCAAAACCCCTCTGTTCATTTAAATTAGTTAAGGGTACATAAGTTCCACATCATTTACATTCCTTCCATTGAGGTGAATCATACCAATAAACAACCGACCACATTGGTCAATAATTACATCAATGATCCCTACATGGAAAGGGATCCAATTGAACACGTTTAAATTGATACAAGGTCCATTGCCCGAAAATACTCTAACTAGAGACCTGACCCACTATGGTCAACCACAAGTCAACACTTGACATTCACATATAGAACAAGACCAGTCAAAGCACCATCACAAGGCAACAACCAAACTAGAAACAGAAGACATAAATAGGTACCCCAAATCATCCAACAACAGGGTCCAAACAAATATATCAACATAGGACACAATGACAACTCAACCAAAATTGCAATAAAATTAAACTTGACTGATAACACCATCTACACAAGATCCTATTATAGGCAATCTTTTCTTTAAACAATCAAGAACATAATTAAATAGATTTTTTCAGGAGACAAGGAAATACAACTATATTAATAAATTCATCTTGTCATTTGTCCTATAAAGTTAAATAAATTCACATACGAATTAAACTCCTAATATATTTCCAATAAGAATATCGAATTTAAAATTATAAGCTTTTTTTCTTTTTTTAAAAATTACAAAATTCTAAATTCTTTATTCATATAACAAAAATCTTTAAATTGACAAATAAAAATTAAACAACTATATATATATATATATACATATATATCTATTTAAATATACATCTATATATTGCCACATTATAATTATTTTAATATTATTTATTTTTTATTATTATTATTTTTTATTAAAAAAAAAAAAACTAAATAACAAATAAAATAATAAATAAAATTTAAAAAAATTAAAAATTACATTTAAACTCTAACATATATATATATATATATATATATATATATATATATATATATATATATATATATATATATATATATAATTTAATTAACCCAAATAAATTTAATGTATAAATAAATTTATTTTCTTAAGGTAATAAAAGCCATTTCATAGAGATTCCATAATTAAACAAAACTGTCGTAACTAAAAATGATTCGAGAGAAGTTAATTTCTCAAATAAATACCCTTTTTCACCAATCTGCAATTCTCCATGCATCATAAAATCTTGACAAATTTTCTATAATAATTTTCCTAATTTTCCCAAAATTACATTCTTCCCATAAACTAGAAATACACATCAGGCATGAATTTTTAAAACAAAACTCGAATTCACCAGAAGAGTGTTTTGGGTTTGAAAATAATTTACACACACATCATTCAGAGAGAAATGGAAGAAATAGAATTATTTTCTAAAAATCAACAATCAAAGAAGCCACCCAACCTGGTATTGCTTTCCTGGAAGAATTCTGTAGAAGAGCCCTAATCTTTTCCACAAGCTTCCAATAAATTTCTGTGTATCTAAAATAAAGACCTATTCCCTATTTAAACTAAAATTCTAGGTTCAATAGCTTTTCTCAAAAACCTAAATTTAGAATAAAAGTAATTTTATTTTATTTTCTAATTTTATAACAAAAGACAAGCTAACATGCAATATTAAAAATCATTATTCTTTCTTTTCTTTTCTCATGCAAATTAATTAATTTTCTAAATAAAGAATTAAAACAATACTTTAATTCCAATTAATTCTTTTATTCATTTTTTTTTTTTAAATTTATTCTTTTATTTATTTATTTAAAATTCTAGGAACAATAAATATAATTAATCTAATTTATTTTTCCACTAAAATTTAAATAAAAATATATTTCTAATATCATGCAGCTTACAACTTAATTTAATTAATTAATTAATGGAATTATCTCATAGTGGAATTGTTTATGCATTGAGATTATTAATTTAATTAATTAAAAGAAATGCTTTTCTCCCTCATTTAATTTTTAATTAACAAAGCTAATAGTTGCATTTCATAATATTAATGAGGGTAAAATATTTTTAATTAAATTAAATTTTCAAAATCAACCTTACACACTATATAAAATAAATATGAATAAAACTCACTTTTCTGAACAAAATTGATTTTCTTAAATAATTAAAATTAATCTTTCTATTCCTAAAAGCAAAAGAGATAAAATTATTTCTATTTCGAATAAATTTAAATCTTTCCTTTTTAAAATGCATAAATTGAATAAATTCGTTATTTAAAATTAACCATTAAATTAAACTCACTACCAACATAAATAGGGTGATCTTTTTAATTAATGATTAATCACATAAAAGAAACCTATTTATTTTAATTCCTCAATTACTAATGCGTAAATGAACACATTAAATCAAAATAAATACTTAGGGTTAAATACTCTATTTACCACATGCCAAGCGCGCAAACCAAGTAAGCCAACCAATTACCCGACCCGGAAACCCAAATGAAAAGAAAACTGACGGAACACAAGCGACGCTCATTTGAGTATGACTAGGGTAAACTAAAGGTTTTATGACCACCTAACCCAAATTCTAAGGACGAAAGAGGTATACTCAACCTTGCGAATCTAGGTGAAGACGAACCTTACACCTAGGCGGTATTGTAACTGCAATCTCCTGCAACCAAGAGTCAGACAAGCATACATACATACATACATATATATATATATATAGACAAGCATACATATATATATATATATATATATATATATATATATATAACAAAGAAGTTAGCTTGAGATTAATAACAAGAATCAGGAGGAGAGTTTAAACTTACAGAAGAATCAATGCGACAACACATTAACAGATACGCACAATAATCATAATATCTGACTAAACATTACCTCATGGTAATTCAACCATTCAAGATTGCCACATAAAAAATTCAACCAAGGTCAAATTGATTTTATAAAGTTGTCTAGGGTAGGGGTACTACATCCTCCCCCCCAACCTCCGACTTACTCCCAGAAGTTGTAAGGCTAAATGGAAATCATGCAACACGTATTAGCACTGAAACTCATTTCACAACTATTAATTTGCATATATAAATATTTTCTCAACAATTGAACATTATTTCTAAATCCTCTACAAATGTCATTATCTTTTCTCAAGATATATCTAAAACCATACACTTCTTAAAATATTCTAGGAATTATCCACAATCATAGCAGAGAAACAAGAATTTTCTTCCTTTCATTACACCAAATTAAAGCATTAAAAGAGGTAAGCAACAATTAATATACTCATCTATCAAACATGACAAGAAAAACATGCCATCATGATCAATTTCTTTTACCAATACATCTTTTTTCATTAAACTTTATCACATAGAACTAGCTTCAAATATCAAATTCTACAACCAAGTTAACTTTCATGAAATAAGAGAAACATAAATAACTCAATTGTTTACACTTGCCAGGCATATAAAAATCTTTCCAAAGACTATGTCCCATAACATAGTGACAAGTTAACACAATTTACTCCATGATTACACATAATAATCATCCACATAACTGGAATGCACAACACAAAAGGCCACATGTGAACATGTCTAATGCTCAGTCAAAGATAACATGCATGATCAGCATCTCTATGTCTGATCTCAGAATAATAATATGATCATAAATATCCAACATCTCACTCAAAGGCTTGATGGTGCTAGGACACACCATAGCGGTGCTACCTTCCATACAAGACCTTCATGAACATCCCTTGTTGAGTAAGGTGGTTAGCCTCCAAGAGATAGTCACCACACATAGGTAGGTAGTGGATACTAGCTGCATCATAGCCTCACATACCCCCATCCTCAAGGTTCCTTACGTCTACTTCCTCGTACACACTCAACCAAGACCGTCTCATACATCCTTGGAGAGGAATTTCACATTTAAACACAAGACCAGCATACGAAAACAATAAGGACAAATCGGTTTAGCCACCAAAGTATAGAAGAATAAAGATAATAAATCACCAATTCCAACAGTAACACAATAAAATAATCCAGAATTTGCAACACCAAATCAAGTATGTAAAAGATCACAAGATTATGGCTTAACCTTCAAAGTCAAAATAAAATAAATTGCTAGCCCACAAGGAAATAAAATTAAAAGAAAAAATATCACAATTGCACATAACATCACTATGTGACTAGAATCTAGCCACCAACGAGGAAGGAAGGAACAATTGTCTAGCTAGCGCAGTAGCTCATCATGTGGTACGACATAGTCACACTACCCACATGGCATGGCAGTGTGCACCTCGACATCACCCTGCATCACGTCATCACGCGACATGGCTCTACCCTAAAAACTATCGATAGGCTGCATGGAAATGTCTACTACATCCCGCATCGTGTCTCAACATGGCATAGCAATACTCCAAGCGGCAAGGACACATAATGGACGTATCTCGCATGACAACGTACCTCGCAGAAAAGGGCATGTGCAGGTCACACCCCGCATCGTGTCTCAACACGGCATAACAATACTCCAAGCGGCAAGGACACACAATGGACGTATCCCGCATGGCAATGTACCTTGTAGAAAAGGGCACGCGTAGGTCACACCCCGCATCGTGTCTCAACATGGCATGGCAATACTCCAAGCGGCAAGGACATGCAATGGACGTATCCCACATGGAAATGTACCTCACGGAAAAGGACACATGCAGGTCACACCCTGCATAGTGACGTACCTCTCAGAATACTCGTCGTAAGCCAGAGGTATACATGGCTAAGGTCCATCCACATGTTTACCAATGTTGGACAATTGGCAGCTCATGTGAAAAATAATATACCTTTCATGGAGACAAGGCAAAATAACATACCTTTCATGAAGACAAGGCAAAATAACATACCTTTCATGGAGACAAGGCAAAATAACATACCTTTCATGAAGACAAGGAAAAATATCCTCCAATAAAACCATCATTTTGGTCAAGAACTAACACCAATATGCTCAAATATAAGGATACGAATAGGCTGGCACACATGAACCTTATAAATCGGTTCATCACAAGAGAAATTATTGAGTACACCTATAATACAGTTTCATTACAAAACTATATTTTTCCTCGAAATAGAGAAGCTAAAGTCACTTCGCGTTGATATTACTCGTACGTCGTTCCATACTATTCAAGGAATGGTGACTTCTAATACTACCCCTTCACATACTGACTTATCTACAATCCCGTGGGTTGGCTGTCAGTAAGGAAACAAATAAACAACATCACATAAACAACATGGTTTCCCATACTCATAAGTAAACATATCCTCCATGGTTGATTACTTCACCATCCCATGGGCACACATAGCAAGCACGGGTTTCTTACAATACACAAGGAAAGCACTATTACTGGTTTAGTCACATTTACGGGGAGTACTTTTTGATATGCTATCATCTACTCAAGAAATATTTTACCTATGCTTTCCACATGAATCACTGAAATAAAGTTTACTCTAGATACCAGTACTGAAATTTTTTAACAATTCACCATTACATAAGGAAATAACATCATTCTGATAAATTTTATAAATCCATTAAGCATTCACAACCACATTACTAACTATGAAAATTTTGTTATGAAGCTCAAGACTTTCATCTTTCCATAAAAAGCCAAAAATGCAAAAAGTAAAATTTCACATGTTTTATAAACACTCTATTTAAATCAGTACATTCTTTAATAGAATTACATTAATACACTCTTGAAGCTACTATAACATGTTCCCTTTTGATACTTCTTTTACAACCAAAGTAGTTTCACAAAATCAACTATTCACATATTAATGCACCTTAATTAAGATAGAATTTATTTATATTACTCCTACGAAACACATGGAGAATTCTTTAATGTAACATACAATTTTTTATTTTTTTTATTTTTTTTAATATCCAATATGCACTTTCAAACCAAAGCCCTTTTATAATCTAAAACCACATAAACGTTATAAGACTCACACAAGGGCTCAAGAAAATGCAACCTTTCTCTTGCAATAAGAAAACTCACATAAGAGATAAATACATATATAACAAAAACATTTAATTTATAGAGAGAGAGAAGATGAAGGATGATAATCATTCATTTTACTACAAAATAAGCATTCTATATTTACCATTCAAGTCCTTCAAGTGGACAACACTAAAGTAGATCATATTCTTAAACACGCACATTTCATACTTTAAGATTCAAGACAACACTAACCAACCCAAATGGATTAGTCAAAATAGTACAACAATCAATAAGGAAGGTACATATGACTCTCCTTCAGAATAAGAGAAATCGTAAACCAAGACCTCAATAAAAAGACAAAGCACATATAATCACTCCAAAGCACTAATATCAAGAAGGTGAAGACAGGGTGTGAACACACACGTTACACACAAGTTAAGGTCTGCTCAATCACACTCATACAACAAGGAGGACAAGCATACACATAAGGTCGATACACCACACACCAACTAAGGGCACAAGAGAAACCAAAGATCCCAGTGTTTTCAACTTGGGCTTTGATACCAAATGTAATGCCCCGCTAGGAAACCTCGAAGGGATTAAGCTAAAACACATGAATGGAGTGCAATAATTTTTACTTTTTTTAAAAGTTAAACACAACCTAATGATACAACGAGATATCAAAGAACAAATTATACAGCGGAAGACATCAACTAACACCTAAAGAGTTTCCCAATACGGTTACTTTATTCCAAATTTAACTTAACTCAAGACAAGATAATACTTATACAAAGAATGATTTCTTTCATTAAGACTAAATCATAGGTAACATATGAATACATCCATTAAGGTTAAAATATAGCTAATATCAAGATTGAAAATGTAAATAACCCAAATGAAGTTCATCCATTAGAATTACAATTTAATCATACCTTTCATTCATATTTTTCTTATTAAAATTTAAGTCACGGATCTAGTTAATAACACACTTGAATTTCACCATAACTAACGAGATCTTTCCATGCATACTTAATTTCCTAAATATATTCCATTATTCCAAACTACATTCTTTCATGATCCAATTTACTGCATTTAAAAGACATGCATTTACAATTAATTTCATCTAACCCACTTCATACATTCTAACATAATGCCATTCATACATGCTAAAAATGAAAAAGAAAACATAAGTACAAAAGCAACACATAACACCAAAGTGATCTCGGAGTTCACCCCTAAAGGGCTACATCTTTGGGTCTGCTCAACTACAAGACCCCTCTGTTCATTTAAATTAGTTAAGGGTACATAAGTTCCACATCATTTACATTCCTTCCACCGAGGCAAATCATACCAATAAACAACCGACCACATCGGTCAATAATTACATCAATGATCCCTACATAGAAATGGATCCAATTGACCACATTTAAACTGATACAAGGTCCACTGCCCGAAAATACTCTAACTAGAGACTTGACCCGCTATGGTCAACCACAAGTCAACACTTGACATTCACATATAGAACAAGATTAGTCAAAACACCATCACAAGGCAACAACCAAACTAGAAATAGAAGACATAAATAGGTACCCCAAATCATCCAACGATAGGGTCCAAACAAATATATCAACACAGGACACAATGACAACTCAACCAGAATTGCAATAAAATTAAACTTGACTGATAACACCATCTACACAAGATCCTATTACAGGCAATATTTTCTTTAAACAATCAAGAACATAATTAAATAGATTTTTCCAGAAGACAAGGAAATACAACTATATTAATAAATCCATCTTGTCATTTGTCCAATAAAGTTAAATAAGTTCACATATGAATTAAACTCCTAATATATTTCCAATAAGAATATCAAATTTAAAATTATAAGCTCTTTTTCTCTTTTTTAAAATTACAAAATTCTAAATTCTTTATTCATTTAACAAAAATCTTTAAATTGACAAATAAAAAATAAACAACTATATATATATATATATATATATATATATATATATATATATATATATATATTTAAATATACATCTATATATTGCCACATTATAATTATTTTAATATTATTTATTTTTTATTTTTTTTATTAAAAAAAAAAACTAAATAACAAATAAAATAATAAATAAAATTTAAAAAAATTAAAAATTACATTTAAACTCTAACATATGCATACATACATACATACATATATATATATATATATATATATATATATATATATATATATATATATATATATATATATATATATATATATATATATATATATATATATATATATATATATAATTTAATTAACCCAAATAAATTTAATGTATAATTAAATTTATTTTCTTAAGGTAATAAAAACCATTTCATAGAGATTCCATAAATAAACAAAACTGTCGTAACTAAAAATCAAACGAGAGAAGTTAATTTCTCAGATAAATACCCTTTTTCACCAATCTTGCAATTCTCCATGCATCATAAAATCTTCACAAATTTTCTATAATAATTTTACTAATTTTCCCAAAATTACATTCTTCCCATAAACTAGAAATATACATCAGGTATGAATTTTTAAAACAAAACTCGAATTCACCAGAAGAGAGTTTTGGGTTTGACAATAATTTACACACACATCATTCAGAGAGAAATGGAAGAAATAGAATTATTTTCTAAAAATCAACAATCAAAGAAGCCACCCAACCTGGTATTGCTTTCCTGGAAGAATTTTGTAGAAGAGCCCTAATCTTTTCCACAAGCTTCCAATAAATTTCTTCACCTAAATCCTTGACCTGTTTCCTATGTATCTAAAATAAAGACCTATTCCCTATTTAAACTAAAATTCTCGGTTCAATAGCTTTTCTCAAAAACCTAAATTTAGAATAAAAGTAATTTTATTTTATTTTCTAATTTTATAACAAAAGACAAGCTAACATGCAATATTAAAAATCATTATTCTTTCTTTTCTTTTCTCATGCAAATTAATTAATTTTCTAAATAAAGAATTAAAACAATATTTTAATTCTAATTAATTCTTTTATTCATTTTTTTTTTTTTAAATTTATTCTTTTATTTATTTATTTAAAATTCTAGGAATAATAAATATAATTAATCTAATTTATTTTTCCACTAAAATTTAAATAAAAATATATTTCTAATATCATGCAGCTTACAACTTAATTTAATTAATTAATCAATGGAATTATCTCATAGTTGAATTGTTTATGCATTGAGATTATTAATTTAGTTAATTAAAAGAAATGCTTTTCTCCCTCGTTTAATTTTTAATTAACAAAGCTAATAGTTGCATTTCATAATATTAATAAGGGTAAAATATTTTTAATTAAATTAAATTCTCAAAATCAACCTTACACACTATATATAATAAATATGAATAAAACTCACTTTTTTGAACAAATTGATTTTCTTAAATAATTAAAATTAATCTTTCTATTCCTAAAAGCAAAAGAGATAAAATTATTTCTATTTCGAATAAATTTAAATCTTTCCTTTTTAAAATGCATAAATTGAATAAATTCGTTATTTAAAATTAACCATTAAATTAAACTCACTACCAACATAAATAGGGTGACCTTTTTAATTAATGATTAATCACATAAAAGAAACCTATTTATTTTAATTCCTCAATTACTAATGCGTAAATGAACACATTAAATCAAAATAAATACTTAGGGTTAAATACTCTATTTACCACATGCCAAGCGCGCAAACCAAGTAAGCCAACCAATTACCCGACCCGGAAACCCAAATGAAAAGAAAACTGACAGAACACAAGCGACGCTCATTTGAGTATGACTAGGGTAAACTAAAGGTTTTACAACCACCTAACCCAAATTCTAAGGATGAAAGAGGTATACTCAACCCTGCGAATCCAGGTGAAGACGAACCTTACACCTAGGCGGTATTGTACCTGCAATCTCCTGCAACCAAGAGTCAAACAAGCACACACACACACACACACACACACACACACACACACACAAACACACACACATATATATATTTAATGAAGAAGTTAGCTGAAGATTAATAACAAGAATCAGGAGGAGAGTTTAAACTTACATAAGAATCAATGCGACAACACATTAACAGATACGCATAGTAATCATAATATCTGACTAAACATTACCTCATGGTAATTCAACCATTCAAGATTGCCACATAAAAAAAGTCAACCAAGGTCAAACAGATTTTACAAAGTTGTCTAGGGTAGGGTACTACATGTTCTCTCCCCAATATGAAGGAATAATGTGGATGTATCTGAGTCCCACCTCTCCATCAAGGCCATCAACATTGGCCCATGAAACTTGATAGCAGGCATGCAACATACCCACCACAAGCCTACTACATGAAGAAGTCTCTACTACTCTTATGTCAGGTGTGGAATTTGGCTATGTAAATCGCTATATGTGTGCCTTGAGGTATGTTCTAACAAATATGGTAACTCCTGCAATAATCAAACATCATGTATTACTATCCTGAACATCAAAGATATCAAAATCATCAAAAATATATCCTAACCCCATGAGTGCCACTTGGTGCCCCTTTTCTAGGGACATGGCACCTTAATGGGACCATGATACCAAGAGGGGACCATGACATCTATAGGGGACCATGGTGCTCTGATGGGACCATGGCACCCTTAGGGGACCAGAGCACCCAGATGGGACCATGGCGCCTTGTTGGGAGAATGGTACCCATTTTCGGTGGCTCTTGTCAGAATTAGGATTTTGATAGTTAATCTACCAGAAAAAAACACAACAAATTACTAGGATGTAGTTTTGTGGGCCTACCTTGTCTAGTGGAACATCCTCTATTACTGTTTGCCTCAGATTCTCCATTTGAGTAGGCACTTCATCTCCTCAACATGGCATTTTCTACAATGTGGGCTCCTCCTCTGCACTACAAGACAAAAAGGTGAGTAAGAAAAATTAATAGTGTCACTTTTACTATTTAAGGTAACCTCTTCTCTAAACCCTAGTTCTACATTTTGCACTTAATCTTTTGCATCTTAAGCTAGAGAACTCTGATTTTTTCATTGTTGGCTATGTTAGAATTGTGTTTCACTCCTCTTCCTTACCAAATGATTCTCCTTTAGTTTTGATCTTGTATCAAACCTTATTGTGGGCATTTTTCATCAATTTCCTTCACAATTCAATGTAGTAAACATGATACCCTATTTCAACATACTAATTTGTAAGCCAAAATAGGGGGGCATATAGCTACCATCATATTTCATCACTCTTAGTAAGAATTTTAGGTGATTTTGTGATTTCAACTAGCAATGTTGTTTTGTAGGATGTGGTTCCTAATGTTATACTACATATACCACTGGGGACTTCGTTTGACATCTTATGGACATATCCTTTTTCCCATGAATGTTTATTTTTCTATACTTTTTCTTGCATATGCACGTAGTGCTATATGATCACTAAAGTGGGGGATAAATGTAGCATTGTAAATTGTACACCCTTAATTAAGGTTGTCCAATTCCATGTTTAGGTTAGCACCATCCTTAGCGTGTCCCATTGCATCTTGAATTTATAAGGATTCTTTAGGAATTTAATTATTAATTTAATTAAATCTGAATTCTTCTCTCAATAATTCACACATCATAAAATTCGGCCCTTAACCCTTGGTGTGCCCCTTTTTATTTTATCTTAATTTAATCCTAATAATATCTTGATTTCAATATTCAAAGCATATTTTCACATATCTATACATCTTGGATTGACCTACCGTACTAGATTTGACTTTAGAATGATGATATCTTGCATCCCTAGAAACTAAAAAAAAGTTGGTTGGACCAGGTAGTATACTACCTGGTCTTCAATTTTTTTTCCCAAATTTAGAGAGCTTAATTTGGTGATCTTATATTGTTCAAATCCCTTTTGGTGTCAATTTTTATCAATTCTAAGTCTTCCTTTTATCAAATTTAAAATCAAGGTTTCATATATAAAGTCTTTCTTTCCCTCATTTGAGGATACTAATCTAGCAATTTTTTAAAGGAGATCCTTGTGAAGTGAAAGGGAAGCTTTGTATGAAGTCTAAAGTCTGAAAATTCATCTATCACTCAAGTCTTCTTCAACATTTTCATCAATTATGGAAGCTTTAGGAGATATTGAAGAATGATAAGGGAATCACTGACTGTTGATTCACTTGTACCTCTTCCTTAGGATTTGGTATGATTTCATGTTGTTTTCATATCTCTATATTGAGTTTTAGATATACATCATATTAGTTCTTATATTTACATTATTTCTTTAGATTTTCATTGAATTTGTGATTTGAAGCATTTACATTACACCCATTTTAGGGTTTTTCTCAAAACATAGGGTAGAACTCTAGTTTGTAGTTAGCTCTTAGGAATCTTACAAACACATGAGATTCTAGGGCACACACACATTTTCAATACAATATCAGATATTTGTGGAGGTTTAAATCACAAAAACAAGGGGTTTGACTAAGGAAATACCCTATACAATCACAAACACACCATTTTCCATCTTCTAGGTGCAGTTACAGGTTTCCGTCAAAGCGAGCAATTTTCTGATACAGAGCATCATGAAAAACCCTTCAAGAACCCCAAATCAACATGGAGTTCCAATCTCAACACAACATCTTCACTTTTATTAGAGGCATAATCTGATCATAATCATCATTCTACAGTCCAAAACAATATTATTATCAAATCATTACACATATATACAATCAGCAACTTGCTTCATAGCACTATCTCATTCTCCTAATTCAAGGTCATGTTTGTAGATCAATGTTTAATACTAGAATTAGGCCTCAAATCCTATGGGCCTACAATAGCCATCATTCACCATTACCTTCACACACTTCAAGAGGTCACCATGCTATCCATCAACAAATATTTCGCAAACATCAAGAATCATTCAACAAACTATCCTTCATTAAGTTTAAACAGTCAAAACTGCAATTTCTTACTGTATAGAACTCTGTTGCTAATAACTTTTAAAAAAAACATTTTCTTTCCAATCTCTCCAGTGGAGATTTAGATAACTAGGTTTACAAAAACATATCCAAAATATAGCTACATCCAATAGTTAATTTGAAAGTTATACCCCCCGTACCAAGACCATTCTGATTGTTACAAACAAAACAAGAAATGTGCATGCCCAATCCGCCTAGGGCATCAAATTACTCACACAATATAAAACCATTCAATACCAAAACAAAAGGGTCTGAAAGTTCTCTGAATATAATTCAAGGTGAACCAAGAATAACTTTTTTTTAGCAGGTAGAAACCAAGTTATGAACAAACCCTTGTCAACTATTCTGTAATAGAGGGTTTCATGACAGTTTTAAGAAACTTCATTATATCTTTCTCCATCTTCCACGAATGAATCCCTCACTAGATACAAAATAGAGGTAATTCACCATACTTCATGTCCAAATATATTTTATTGGTTTTCCAATCCATTTACATATAAAGAAATGCACAAAAACATTCAATAACGTGACTGAGACAACAAATGGTATAAAACTTTAATAAAACAGCATATCCGTTTACTTAATTCATCAAAACCAAATACATACAATTGTTCCTCATGACAAAGGCTTCCTTCCCTGACCATCCACTAATCACACATGAGGAATTACAATCATCTTTATGCACCAACTTCATATTTGTCACCATTCCGCAGAGATGGATGACAGTTAGAGGTTTTCTTGAAGGTATAACCTCTCAAGCACTTCCTCCAACGTAATCACCATCTTCAAATCTGACCATTACAAACATTTAAATAATGCTCTTGATAGTTATAACTGCCCCAACTTCCTTTTAGGACTGAACACATGACTTTTACAACCTTTTGTGCAACTTTTAAAATGTTGCATTTTACAACTTTTTATGAACCCTCCTAACACATCAAAATGGACTAGAAATGACCAGTTACAATATTTTTACCCTTCCATGGGCACATTTGCAAGATTTGACCCTTATGACTAATTCAGGACCTTATTAGGACAACTTTAAAAACTTATTACAATTGGCTTGCATAGCCTTATACATTAAACCAAATGGACTCAAAATGACCACAAAAATTCAAATATGAATGAAATGACTCAATTCATGACCCTTAAACTTCTGGATTGCCTTTGTGCTAGGTGCTCATGCACCATTTTTAGGAGATCTCAACATACAAGCACTGACCCAACATCTGAATTTGGACCTGGATCTCAGGGACCAAGGTGTCCCACACCCTGGTCCTCCTTAGTTGGCTTCATATTTCACTAGTTCAACTCAGTCGGACTCAAAATTCATTATTCCAGTTTGCAGCTTCTCATTGTCTTTGAGACCAAGTCATACAATGACCTAGTCTTGTCAAATCAAGCTCAATTTTATATCATAGGTGCACATTAGATACTTGTTCCCATATCTATACTTTTTGTCTCAATTCTATTATTTATCAGTCTATTATTGTTGATGTTCTATTTACTTTCACTCATCTTATTAGTGTAGTCTTGCATTCTCTCATATTAAGTACATTCCCTTTCATATCAACGAAGGAATAGAAACCCAAAAAGTGTCCCTTGACTCTCTTTCATAAGAGTTAGTCAAAGATGATCAGTCCTTTAAGTGCTTTTGTATTCCAATGTTTGGATGGAAGTGGGATTAAGTCCTAAAACTACCTGATTCCATTTTTACCCAAAATTGCAGATACATTGATATTGAACCTACACTTTAATGCAAATGTTGTAAGTGATGTAGTAATAATCAATGTAGAAAGAGATGTTTGTTAGATCTAGTGGTCACTGTGATGATAAAATTCCTACTAATATGGTTAATTAATGAAATAATCATGGCTATGTTCTATGGATGTTGGATGGAAATTGATGATATCACATCATTTGAATAGATGAGAATTCATGTGATGTTAGAATTCCCTTCTAATGAATTTAAGATTTTGGTTTTTTATGTGAATATGAAGATGCCTAGTTACAATGTGAAAATGTCTTGATTGTGCTAATTAGGAGGTGGTTATTTAATATTGATGGAATGTGTTATTAAGAGTAGAGTTTTTTAAACCATGTTTATTATATGATCTCCTTTGGGAAATGAACTATGATCTAGGATAATGATTTCTATGTTTGTATCCTAATTATGTTTATTTTGGTTTATCTTGGCTTTAGTAGCACGTTGTTTATTAGAAGTAGGCTTACTTGGTTGATTTATCAAAGGTTGCTAATGTATATGTAACGATGATAGTAGGGTTTAGTGCTAATGGTTTCTTGATGTTTTATATGGGATGAAGTGTTATGATTATGATGGGGTATGAAGTATGAATATATATTTCAAGTAATTCTATTGGAGCATTGATTATAATGCTATTGTAAGATATACATATCGTTATATGCATTGCGTAGGTATTTTGTGTTTGGGTGATGCAAGTACCAGGCATTGACTCCACCTAGCTTCATAGGTCTAAGCATGCCTAAACAATCCCCGATTGTGGTAATGGAGATAGAATTAAGGCCCACATTGACTAAGCCCTAGCCATTGTCCCATATTAGGAAAATCACCTTTGGTCTTGAGATTACCTGTTCAAATTGCCATAGGCAATGTTCGTATCCTTGAGTCAGTTTGCTTTGGTGATGTGGCCAATGATGTTCTCTATCTTGGCCATGTTCATGTGCATTCATGTGTTGCATATTTTATAATACTTATGAGGTGGTAATATCATTTATGGTGTTAGTATTTATGACTATTATTATTAATATTATCAATATTATATTATTATGTGATATTAATGGTTTATATTAATATTATGATATTTTGTGATTTATGAGCATATTAATATGTGTAAATGCATTTATTGTGGCAGAGTGATGATTAATTAATATTTTCACTTGAGTAGTTATTTTGGAGAGGGATAAATTTTATGCATTGGTTATTGATATTTATTTATTATTGATGGGAGTTGGTTGCATTTTATGTGAAGTTTAATTAATAGATTTTATATTTATTTGTATAGTTTTTTGGGGGAGTTGGTTGTGAGTTCTTGTACATGTTTGTGTGAGGATATTTATTATATTATGATTATTTTTTTAGAGGAGAGGGCTAGTTATTGCTGGAGTTTTTTTGGAGAGAATATTTTGAGAATGAATTTGTGAGTTTTGGAGAGTGTTTTTGGATGGATTTGCTTGCTTGTGGAGAGAATATTTTGGAGAGATTTTGGGAGATTGGATTTGTGTGTTGGTAGAGGGTTTTTCTGGAGGATTATTGATGCATTTTGTCTTTCTTTCTAGTTGGAAACTCCTTGTTATTTGTGGATTGATTTCCTTCTTTCTCCTTGTTTTTGTGGGATTCGAGGTAGCATTTATTACCCTCTTTGTTTAGTATTTGTATATTCTTTGATTTTATTTGAAATAAAAAAAATTGTGTTTAGTACCTTTCTTTTCAATTTGGAAATGGTTATAATTTCTAGTTATGAATGTAAAGTTATATGTTGAAATGCTATCATTTTCTTTGTGCAAATTGGGGATTGTTTGAGATTTTGTTGTCTTGTTTTCTATGTATGGTTGTTGGGGCTGATTTGGTTGAGTTTTTGAAAGGTAATCAAACCTATCTCAAATGGGTTGTTTCCTTATTATTATTTTTGGAGTAATTTGGTTACTCGATTGAGTGCCCAAAATCACCCCTATTCAAATACATAGGGTTGTATGCAACTACATAGTTTCAGGCTTCAACTGTATAGTGTTGGGATGAAAATGTTCAGGTCTGGGTAGAAAATGTGCAACATTAACCTACAAATGCATAAGAATTGGGCTATAGTGCATAATTCTTTGTTTGATCTTGTTTCAGTTCCTGGAGCGTCCTAGAGGCTCTGTTGGTGTAAATTATGTCTCATAATTACACTTTACTTAAGTTGACTTAGGCTAATGCATTTCATAGTAGTTTGGATATGATACACTTAGGGAAGTGTGCACATAGGGATGATGCATGTAGGATAAATTCCATCTTTTGTGGTCTTATCTTGTTGTTATATTCCACCTTCAGTGGGTGATCCACCTCTTGTGGAATATTTTATTATTTCTCCTACCTACCCTCAGTTGCCCTTGTTTCTCATTGAGCTACATGTCATGATTGTGTCCTAACATATCCATATGGCCTTACCTTTATAAGCAGATTCATCTTCATTGTATGTAATTTTTTATGATCCAGTTGATAGTATTTGCATCTTGATTAGAATACACTTTATTCTTATCAATATCTTGTCTCTCTTTTGTGCTATTCATAGTTCTCTATATCTTGGCTATATTTGAATTTGTTTTACATAAAATCAAAGCCACTAGGGCTTCATTGAGTAGTATATTTGGAGATATTTTAGACCATTTGATTTTCAAATTTGAGGAGTTGTACATTTTGGGGGCATCCTATGGCGATTTCGATCTCATCGTTGAGTCTGGGAGGCCATTTCCATGAATTTTGAGTATAAATCTGCCTATATTTGGTGAAAACCAATTTTTGGACCTTGGAGGAAAAATTTACCCTATTTGGGTAGTACGATATGATTCTTCAAAAAAAAACTTTAAAAATTATTTTTTTATTTATTTGCGAAATTTCAGAAAAAATACATTCATATTTATTTTATCATTTTCATAGTTTTTTATTTTTGTTTGTAAAAAAAGTTTTTATTAAATTAAAAAAAAAAAGGTCAAAAAAAAATATTTTATGGGAGGATTAACCCCCACTCTCCCCCCCCCCGATTTTGTAGGGGCAATACTTTTTTGGCTATTGCCCCTTCTCCCAGATCCTATTGGCTGGTTCCTCCACCTGAGGCCCAGCCTACTCTGCTTTGGTCTCTGTTGCTTCTCTATGTCTGCGCTTCCAGCCACTCTTTGCCCGATCTTCGGCTCCCTTGACTTTCTCAGTGTTGCTTCCTCCACCAGTCCCCAGCCAAGGCCACTGCCACCCACACCCACCCCACCGTGGTCATGCTTTAGTCATCAACAACTACCTAGTCCGTCGGGCCCTTCCAACTCTCCATGCGGCATTCAACTATTCAACCACGCAATCTTTCCTAGTTGGACATGTAGTAAAATCTCATTTTATAGTGATTGCACACTCAGCGCACATGCATCCTACCATAGTGACATGTGGCTAGTTTAGATTTTCCCATGCAACATTTTTACCACCTTGTAGGACACATTGCGAGCTCCCATTGGTCTGTACATGCACAGTCATCGTATGGCTTGCCATGAGGGTATACATAGTCAACAAGCCAAGTCACTAGCCATGTCACCGACCATACATGCCATGTGTACTTTCATATTGCCACATCATCAGTCGTACACTACCATGTGTCTACCAGTTCATTCGCTATATGACATGTGTCTGCCTCTGATTCGACCACATCATCATTTTCATATGGTATGACACACAACAAGGGTTTTGTCGATGATGGCCAGATAGGCATCAAATTTAAGCCTATAAAATGTTGATGTATGTTGGAATCAATGAACACTGAGAGGGGGGGGTGAATCAATGTTTTGTAATTTGTAAACTTATCAATCTGATTCATAAACCACTAGCTGCATAAGAAGGAAAGCAAAGTGTAGAAACATAAAGTAAACAACCACACAACCATAACACCAAGATTTTTAAGTGGAAACCTGAAAAGGGGAAAACCATGGTGGGATTGAGTACCCATAATATTATTATAATGGCCAGTAGTAAAAAAATATTACAAAAGGGGAATGTACTTGCATTTAGGCACACTACCTAGAGCTCACTACTCAATTACAAAAGGGCTACAACCCAGAGGAAGGCTCACTGCCTTACAAACTATTACAAAATGTTTACAATGATAAATGAACTAAAGTATAGCATCTAACTATGCCAAAATACAGTTTCGATTAGGCTCAGATTGTCTCCTGCAACTGATCTGTCATTCTGCTCTGTTATTTTGCCCTGTCACATACCAAAGCAACAAAATCTTCACCAAAATTACAAATTCACTCACATAGACTTCCTTCACTCTTTAACACACACTTAAAATGATCAACCAAATCAATCTTATATATCTGCATCAACAAAAAGAATCATTTACTAAGTCAGCTTCCAAAAACTGCATAACATGCAACATGAAACGTGTAACACCAAGTTGGCTCATTCCGATCATAAATCCAAATGCAGACCAAAACAAGATGATAAAATGCTTCCCATAAGTCAGCCCAATCACCTCAAACATGAAACTAATTACTGAAATTAACCCAATGATTCCGCAGCACACGTTACACCAGAATAGCTCTGCCCTGACTGAATTGCCAAATACCAAAGCTCTAAATTTGCACACAATTCAACACCAGATATCAAGATCATGAGATAATCTATCTCAAACCTTGAATCAACTGTCTTGATCACCGCAGCCTAAAATACATCACCAAAATCAAGATGTGAACCATGATCTCATGCTCTACTGGTTACTGAGTTCCACCTTCCAGACTTATGCCTATGAACAAAATGGCTTCCGGTAAACCAAATCTATGCATACCAGATGTGATCTGCAAACTAAGTTGCCATCAATGACAACCCCTAAATATCTATCATGCACCAATCACCGGAATATTGTCTCTTGCCAACAATCTCCCCCTTTGGCATTGGTGGCAACACTATGAAAAATGAATTGTACACTCAAGACTGCAAAAATTCAAAAATTTCAAACTCACAAAGAATATACAAGCTCCCCCTCAGAATTTACACCATTTTTCACTCTGTTATCTCTCCCTTTGACAACAATGCCAAACATAGGAATCCGCCAAAAATTCTATACAAGGATATGTACAACTACTTCATAAAAACTTGAAGATGTCTATAAAATTTTTTCTAAGGGATATAAAATGATTATCCCATGCTTTCTTCAAGCTCTCCAAAGTGCTTATCATCCCACTGAAAAGGTAGGCATGCATTTATGCTCCCTGTATATCTGTCAGAATAGGCTTATCTAGTGTATCCTTAGCATACTGCATGCTACTCATCAAATAATCTATCTGCGTAGTAATAAGACTCCTCACTTCTGACACTCTACCCAAAACTCTTTCCTTTTCTTGGTTTAGATTCTTGATCTTATTCAATACACTCAAAACTTGGGGTTCAAAATTGCTAGTTGGAACTGATTGTGGTGCGTATGACTGTAATATGCTCCCTAGATGGCCTTCACATTCCCTTATTTTCTTGTCAATGTCTATAGTAAACTTGGGAAAAATCATAAATGACTTGTATATATTACCTCCATCAATTGCATCCTGAATACATTTTAGTGTAGTAACTAAATTGACTCTAGCATCTTCAAAAATTGTTTTAATTTTATTGCATTGAATTGATTCAAAACTTTGATGTTTGTTGCCTTCTCTAAAGACAAAAAATGGGAACCAACAACATTTAGCAAACCCTTGAGCTTATCGAAGGGATCCAATGTATCTAGTTTGAAAGATGGTGTGATTTTCTCCAACATATCTCCTACCAATGATATTACCTCTTTGTCAACAAAATGGGACTTAAGCAAGTCCTTACTATCTTTGGCTTGAGTGAGAGTTGCCAATTTTAGTGCTTGAATGGGAGATAAGGATATCAGGTCTATAGGTCCTTGACCAAAATCATCTGAATTGGTAGCAATTTGTTTCTCTTTGGCAGGTATAGTGTCTCTTGCCACTATTGTCGAGGTTAGATCTGCCTTCTCCTCTCCTTTCTCCTTACCAGCAACTTCTACACTCACATCCTTCTCACCTTTCTCACCATCATCCTCATCCTTATCCACATTCACTATCTCCTCAATTGCTTTCTCTGACACTACTTCAATTACTGGAGGTCCTTGTACAACTTCACCAGAGGTATCTTTTGCACCATCAATATTCTCAGCTATGGTTTGATCATTAGACTGACCTTCCAGAATGACTTTCTCAAGTGATTGATCCTTTTTCTTATCAGGGATAACGACATGTATTTCTGGAACAGATGTGTCTTGAGATGGTTCTTCCGGATTCACATCCTCTTTGATCTATCAAAAACTGTCTCAAAATTGTTTCAGTCTCCTTTGTCACCTCATCTATCTTCCCTAGCATAATCTTATTCACCGTATTCTTGCTTCTGAATCTATCTTTGGCAACCCTCAATAATCTAATAACTTTGTCCTTAGAAATGACTGGGGATAGATTTACTCGTACATATTCCTTTATTCTTTCATCCTCTAAGCTAGATGTATGCCTTCTCGCATCGAAAATGTCATACAAGCTTTTAGGAATCATAGATAAAAGTTCTATCAATACCTTTCTATAAACATCCATATATTCAACAACAACTTCTTCAATTTCCCTTTGATCTTTATCATCAAAATTTTCCTAATATATAGGCACATTTTTTAGATTTTCAACCTTAAGAATTTCATCAATTAACTCTTTCAAGTTCAGTGGGGGCACAATTTCAAATGTACCTTCAATTTTACCAGATTTCAGAGCTGCATCTATCTCAGACTTTTGTTTCTTTCTTGTTTTGGCCTTTTTGGATGATTCACTTTCTACTCTTGGCTTCTTTGATTGTTGAGCCCCCCTGGATTGTGGCTTCTTCACTACTCTAGCATAGATGGTTGTCTTCTTCACTTCTTTCACTGATTCATCAAATTCTATCTCTACATCCTCAGCAATGGCAACAAAATACACTCTTTGGGGTTTCTTCTTCTTCCTCTTCTCCGCCCCACTAGTTGACGATGTTGATTGTGATTTGGGTGGAGGAATGGGCTTCTACACACCAAAAGTAGGTGTGGACTGAGATTTTCTTGGCTTTTCCTACTTTGGAGGAGTGGGAACAAGTTTAGTCTTCTTGGGCTTTGTCATATCCTCCTCCTTCGGTATATTTTATTCTCGAGCCCTTTTTATAGCATCCTTGGATATACCCATTTGTTCTACTAGCTCCTCTACCTCCTTCCTAGCTTTCCTCTTCTTGGCAGGTCCGGTAAAATTTTTGTGCAAATCAAGATCTTTATCCTTGCAGGTACTAAACCTTTCCTCCTTATCATCCACCAGTTGACTCAACAAATGTTGAGAATATGCATCAAGTATGGTGGCATCCACCTCATACCCCATGGGCATGATCCAGATAGTCATTGGCTCAACTACCTCCATGTGACATTGGTCCTTGTCAACCATGAAGCAAATGGTTTTCTCATACTTCTCAACAATCTCTTTAGGAATCCTTTCCCTACTTTGCATTATGGATTGAAAGGATTTAAAATAGCCCTATAAAGCAAATTTATGTGCAACAGTATCACCTAAACTATGCAATCCTTCCTTTATTTGAATAGCCATTGGTTTATCATAAGCCCACTGAATCTTTTCCAATACCGGGGATCCCATTTAGGAAATACAGTGCCAAGAAAACAATCAAGGAACCGAATTTGAATACATGT
The DNA here is from genome assembly GCF_030272615.1 of Cryptomeria japonica. Taxonomy (NCBI): domain Eukaryota; kingdom Viridiplantae; phylum Streptophyta; class Pinopsida; order Cupressales; family Cupressaceae; genus Cryptomeria; species Cryptomeria japonica. Next base: position 569,409,057 of record NC_081411.1, on the reverse strand, counting down.
TTCTTGTCTTTCTTAGTCTTCTTGAGATTGCTCAATAGCTCACTGAGAAGAACTGAACAAAGATCATACCTCTTGCCTTCCTTTAGCATCTCATAGGCTGCAAATATAGTTGTGTCGGATACAGAATTCAGCCTGCTGGATTGATACACCTTATATCTAGTCACCGTTGAGGCAAATCTAACATCATGCTCTATGATATCACTATTAGCCATTGACCGGTTATTATGTTGAGATCCGGTAACCTTTGTCACTGTTGTATTTTGAACTTTCCTCAATTTAAGGACCTCATCAGTTGCATTTAAATAGGTAACCATTTCAACAACTTACTTGGTGATCTTGTGAGGTCGGTCCAGCCACATGAACTCATCATGGATTCAACTCAAAATGTATCGGACCCATTCGGGTTCATCGAACATCAGGAAATGAATGAATTGGATGAAACCCTTGTCATGCAATGACTTGAATTCTGGTTTCAAATTTCCAATAGCATCCATCATATGCTTGGTGTAAAGTGAGAGCATATCTGCATTCCCAAGCTCTTCAATGTTGCAGTGGATGTATGCCCTAATGTCTTTTTTATGAAGTATATCATATGGTACAGAGGAAAATGCACCTTCTGGATCATCTTCAATAGATTTGAATGGGTGCCTCTTGAATACGGCCCTAGCTCTTTCATTAATTTTGACCACCAATACAGTAGCAACACCAAATGCAGATGTAGATGCCATTTTTAAATAAGGGTATGGAAAGATAGCTCGCAAACAAAAAATACCTTTTTGAATCACAACCGGATGCTCGAATTTGCTTACTGATCGCTACAGGCTCGAATTTCACTACTAAATCTTTTTCACTCTACTGCTCTACTCTTTTCTCTCATTCACATTGTGATGAATGAGATATTGAAATGCCTTTTTATCCACTGAAAAGCTAATTTTAAGTTGTAATAAATGCACAACCCTAAAGGCTTTCAGATGCTCTGTTTTTCATGAATTCACTAACTGGAATCTCAAACCGCCATGAAATCTTCTGGATAACAATTGCACAGCTGATCTGTTCGCATATATGCAGAGTTTGATGACATGATGGGATTGTATGTTGTCATTGATGTTAATATGCAGAAGTATGAACTGGTATATTGAAGTAAGCAAACTGGCAAGTGAACCGGTGTGATGGTATGAACCAGTATATGCAAAAGTGAACCGGTATGTTGGAGTGTGAATCGGTATATGCAAAGTTTGTATCAGGGTTTCATTTGATATGACTACCGGTTGGTAGTCTCAGCTTCAGGGTTTCTAGTTGATGCATTCCAAGTCTGTGTGATTCGACCGATGACATCCTGTGATGAGTTAGCATTGAAATGAAGATTAGATCGTGTTGCCACATTAGCCTTGTGCGCCTGAAGGATCTCCTTGAGGATCTTGCATGAAGAAGATAAATTCTATCTACCTCGAGAATGTGCAAAATCTTAGTAAATGATGGACAGCGCGTGATGGGTTATCAGCTTCCAAAAGCAGTGAAGAACAAATGATGGAGAACGTCTTGATATTTGTTCAAGATTGTGTTACCCTATGTAATGTGTTTAAATGGCCAAGATTGGACCGATTGTATTGTTAACCTAGATTCTTAGGGTTTTAGGTTTTGGCCACCGACCTAATTGTTGTCTATAAGGTCGATGATGATTTTCATTTGAAGTTGTTGGAAAATGAATGTATGTGAGGTGATTCTTGCCAGACCAAAGGAGTAAGCAGAGATTTGCAAAGTTTGATTGTAGATGTAAATAAACTGAAGCGGATCTGCCTTGGCATTAAGTGTTGTTATCAGATCATTGTATTACCTATTGATTTCTAACCATTTTAGTAGATGGAAAATCCCTTTACCGGGTAGCTTTTACAGGATTTTTGTAAATCCTTTAACAAGATGACTCAAAATCATTGAGTTCTTCAAATCCTCTTACAAGGTAACCTTTAACAGTGTTTTAACCTCTAACCGAGTATTTAGCCATCCCTTAACCGGGTGATCCCTAGCAGGATCGGTTCCTAGCAGAACCAGTTGTAAAGTCTTTAACCGGTAACAAAGAAAACTTCAGAAGAGTTCAAGAACAACTTGTGGGTATTCATCCCCACCATGGTTTTTCCCAATTGGGTTTCCACATGAAAAATCAGTGTGTTATGTGTGATGCTTTTTCATGTGATGTTTTAGTGTTTTCTATTAAGCGGTATTGCAAGCTAATCCAATGGTCATTGTATTTCTGATGTTTTACTTGCTTAAGCACATGGGTGAAGTTGAGATGATATATTAGGTTTTGAGAAGATCTAGATGTTACTGGTTTATGTCTTTTACAGTCATACTATGTTTTACCGGTAGTGCCTTGATTTAGATTGGTGGTATTGTTTACCAATTAGTGCAGTCTTTGTAGTTTAAGTTGTTTAAGAAGTTTTTATCCATACTGATTCACCCCCCCTCTCAGTATCTATTGGGTATTTACTGTTCAACGTTATTCATCAATTGGTATCAGAGCATCCTCCAGTTCCTCTGTGTTATAAGCTTAACCGCTTGAGGAAAGGATCCTATTCTAATGATGAAGAGGGAAGGTCCTAAGTTCAACAGAGATAACTTTAAGATATGGAAGGACAAAATGAAGATCTACATTAAAAGCATGGGTGCTCAACACTGGAACTATGTTGATAATACTTATGTTGTCCCTACTGGTACTCTCACCGATGATCAAAGAAGAGAAATTCAGGAGAATGGACAAGTCATGGAAGCTCTTATCAACAATCTATCTGATATTGATTTTATAGATGTTCAAGACAAAGACAGTCCCAAAGATGTATGGGATACTCTAGAGACTATCTATAGTGGTGATGAGCATGTGAAGAAAGCTAAGGAAGAGAGCCTTAGGGGAAAATTTGAAGACATGCAGATGGTTGAAGGAGAGACCATTCAACAATATGGGATAAGAATTAAAACTATTGTAGCAGACATCAAGAGTGTAGGAGGCAAAATAGACGATCCCACCATTGTTAGCAAAGTTTGGAGATCCTTATTACCGGTCTATGCAATAAGGGTTGCTGCTATTCAGGAGTTGAGATCTATTGACAAGACAAAGGTATCCCTTGACTCCATCATTGCTATGTTGACCACATATGAGCTAAACAGTTATGATGGCAGTGTTCAAAAGATTGAATCAGCCTTTAGAGCATCTACTGCACTATCTAGAAAGGGAAAAGAGGTTGGTACCAGCTATGAACCCAGACAAAATAGAGATATGGATGATGAGGAGATCCTCATGGAATTTGAAGCTCTTCTTGCCAAGAGACTTCCTGATGGAACTAGAAAATACAGAGGTAATCTCCCTTTAAAATGTTTTTCTTGCAATAGGATAGGACACATTGTTGTCAACTGTCCTAATAGTGATAATAAGGACAAACCGGAGAAGTTTAAAATGTTCAAAGGAGGAAATAGGAGAAACTGTCTTGTTGCAGTCGATGAAGGTGTCACTGATGATGAATCAAAAGATGAAGAAAGTGAAGACATAGTGTTTGTAGTCGTTAAGGAAGATGTGTCAGACAAGAAGGCTCTTGTCTCCTACTTTGATAATTCTAATGAGTGGATTATTGATAGTGGATGTTCTCACCATATGACTAGTGACTGGAGGAAGTTTCTATCTCCGGAAGAGTATGATGGAGGTGTAGTCTGATTTGGTAATGGTGCACCATGTATGGTAAAAGGAAAAGGGTCCATCTCTCTAAATGGAAAAAGAAGTGTTGATAATGTGTATTGGGTAGAAGGTCTCAGGCATAACCTTTTGAGTGTTGCCCACCTGAATGATAAAGGACTCACTCTAGAATTCAAAGATGGAGTGTGCAAAATAAAAGGAAAGAGTGGTGAACTAATGGCCACCGGTATGCAGACCAAAGGTAACTTATTTCAGTTAAATATAAATATTAGTCAATGTCTAATGGCTAAGTTTGATGATAGTTGGATATGGCATAGGAGACTCTGCCATGTAAATTTTGATAATATTGTGAAGGCTAGTAAGATTAAGGCAGTTAGAGGATTGTCTGTGCTGAACAAACTGAAGAATCCTTTGTGCAGAGAATGTCAACTAGGGAAAATGTCTTCTTCAACCTTCAAAGGTAAATCTTTCACAACAGATAATTTACTTGATCTTGTGCACACTGATTTGTGTGGTCCTATGAAAACAAGGAGTGTTCAGGGAGATAGGTACTTTATGATTCTTACTGATGATTTCTCAAGAATGATGTGGGTCACATTCTTGAACGACAAGTCTGAAGCTTTTGGAAAGTTTAAAGCCTTCATAGCACTAGTTGAAAAGGAAAGCGGTAAGAGAATTAAATGCCTTAGAACCGACCAAGGAGGTGAGTTCACTTCTGGTGAATTCAATAAGTAGTGTGAAGAGAATGAAATCAAGAGGCAATTGTCTACCCCCTGGACTCCACAACAGAATGGCCTAGCAGAAAGGAACAACCAGACTATAGTTGAAGTTGCCAGAACGATGCTGATTCAAGGGAAGGTTACTCACACTTTTTGGAGAGAAGCGGTGAGCACTGCAGTCTACACTATGAACCGGGTACTCATCAAGAAAGGTAAGGATAAAACTCCTTATGAATATTGGACCGGTAAGACTCTAGTAGTAAGCTACTTTAGAGTGTTTGGTAGCAAGTGTTATATCAAGAGAAGTGAATACCAGAGCAAGTTTGATGCAAAATGTGATGAGGGAATATTCCTAGGGTATTCCACCAAGAGAAAAGCTCTCAAGTGTTTTTAACAATAGGACTTAGAGAATTGTTGAAAGTATCAATGATAGAGTTGATGAAACCTTTGAGAAACCTGAGGAAACCAACAATGAGTGAGCGGTAGATGAACCGGATGTAACCTTCCGGGAACTGGTTGCAAAACAACCAAGTACAAGTAACAGTGCTCCTACACCAGTAGATGCTGATAAAGATGAGGATGAAGAGGAAAATCAAGAGGAATCAGTTAAGATCATTCCTAGGTATGTAAAGTTGCATCATGATCTAAAGAAGATCATAGGGGATAAGGATGCAGGAATACTTAAAGAAGAAAGGTCAGAGAGAATTCTTGCATTATTTCTGAATTTGAGCACAAAACATTTAAAGAGGCACACAAAGATGAAGACTGGATTAAGGCTATGGAAGAGGAACTTGACCAGATAGAAAAGAATGGTACATGGTCTTTGGTACCCAGGCCTGAGTACAAAAATGTTATTGGCACAAATGGATTTTTAGAAAAAAGTTGAATGAAGATGGCACAGTGGTAGGAAACAAAGCAAGATTGGTATGTAAGGGATATGATCAAGAAGAAGGAGAAGACTATGGAGAAACCTTTTCTCCAATAGCTAGATTGGAAGGAGTTCGAATGCTACTTGCATATGCAACCTTCAAGGGATTCAAAATGTATCAGATGGATGTAAAATCTACATTCCTGAATGGAATACTTGAAGAGGAAGTGTGTATAGAGCAACTAGATGGGTTTGCCCTATCAGAAGATAGTGATATGGTGTGTAGGATACATAAAGCCCTGTATGGATTGAAGCAAGCACCTAGAGCATGGTATGAATGTTTACACTCCCATCTTGTGAAGATTGAATTTGAAAGAACAAGTGAAGATAGCAATATCTATCTGAAGATAGAAGGAGATCAGATTCTAATTTGTGAAGTGTTTGTTGATGACATAATTTTTGGTGGAGATGTCAAGATGAGCCATGTGTTTGTAGATGAAATGAAGAAGGAATTCAAGATGTCACTAATCGAAGAGATTAAGTTCTTTATTGGACTACAAATTTAACAAATGAAAGATGGTGTCTTTGTCACTCAGTCCAAGTATGTCAAAGAGGTGTTGAAAACCTTTGGCATGGAAGACAGCAAACCAGTTGGTACATCGATGATGACCAGTTGTAAATTGTCAAAAGAAGATGACTCAGCGTTGGTGAATGAGAAGGAATACCAGTCAATGATTGGTAAGTTGCACTATGTAGTACACAACAAATCAGACATTGCACATGCAGTGGGCATTGCTACACGTTTCTAGAAAAGTCCAAGAGAATCCCACTTGGTAGCAGTCAAATGGATTCTTAGATATCTGAAGGGAACTATAGATTATGGATTCTGGTATCCATACAATAATGATTTCAATCTCAAAGTGTTTACTAATGCTGACTGGGCTGGTAATGTGGACGACCAGAAGAGCACAACCAATGGTGCATTCTTTCTTGGTAGTAGACTAGTCTCATGGATGAGCAAGAAGCAGAGTTGTATCTCTTAGTCTACAGCAGAAGCAGAATATGTAGCAGCATTTATGAATTGTACTTAGACAATTTGGATGAAGCATGTATTAAGTGGTTTCAAAGTCCCTGTATCTGAACTGGTGAGTATATTTTGTGATAACACAAGTGCAATTAATATTTCCAAGAATCCAGTATTGCATGCTAGAACCAAGCACTTCGAGCACAAGTATTATTTCTCAAGGGAGAAAGTTCAGAACAAAGAGGTTGTATTGTAACATGTTTCCAGTAAAGAACAGTTAGCAGATATATTCACCAAGCCTCTATCGAAGGCTACATTTACCTATTTAAGAGGTGAATTAGGGGTGTTGCCCCTTCAAGAGGTGAACTAAAGGTATGTGTTCCACATCAGTTAGGTATTGCATTGTCAAATCTTTTTTAGGATTGATGTGTTGAAGGATGCTACTCCTCAGGGGGAGCAGCATAGTAGATCATGGATGTTTGTGCCTCCACTTTGGCATTGTTGTCAAAGGGGGAGAAGATGTGAAGCAGAGAATATATCTGCAGTATTGAAGACATATTATATGGAAGAAGATGTAGAGATTGTTAGGCCCAATATGGAAGAAGATGTTTTCCCACCAATATCTTTACTGCTATGCATAAACCAAAAACTACTGTAACATAACATAAAGCTAAAACAAATGAGTAACAATCATACATGATTCAATCCATAACACATATATTTTGGTTACGCAAAAACTCTTGGTTAGAGAGAAAAACTGTGGTGGGGATGGCACCCACAACTTCACTACTGCAATAATAAAGAGTGCTCGGTTAGAGCTACATATTTAGCTATTTCTGATAGCTTACCCTATTAGGAGTAACAAGATCTGTTAGATCTACCTTGCTAAAGGATTTTACAACACTTTATATAAATGTTGCATCTGGTTAGAGGATTTACAATTTATAGACTTGATTAGAGTTTTTTACCCTATTAAAGGTTTCTCTTACAACTTCAAAATATTACAATAAGACTTTACAAATATCTGCAACTTTACATCTGAAATGTTGTAGCAGATTCTATGTGCTCAAAATAAGATTACCTTGCCTATAGCATACCTCAGTAACTCATAAAGTAACTCGGTAAACTCTTCTATTTACTTTGTTCCTCGACTATTCTCTGATGACCTTCTCGGTGACCTCTGTGTCTTTGTAACAGTCATAATACTCTGTGATTTCTCATGTATCACATAAGTCTTGCTTCATACACATATGCACACACATTTCTCACATTCACATATGTTTCTAACCCTAAATTCATGCTATATAAATAAACTTCTTATGTTGGTGATCTGATTCATTGCTTTGATCTTACAAACATGATTTCTCAAATAAATAACCATGCAAAATATTTCATTGGTTAGATGACCTCAAAATTATACAAAATCTGTATGTGCAATTTCCAATGTGATAACGGTTCTGTGTGCCTTGATCTTGTAACACATTTTCATATGTGTGTCCAGGTTCAATGAATCTGGTAACACATTTCACTCGGTGTATTATCTTTACTGCTCGGTAGACATGAAAAGATACTCGATAAACAGCTCGATGAATACCGCGTTCTGTGACTGCTTTCTTCTGTAACCGACTAGACTGTTCATACCGACTTCTCTGTGTGTACCGACTGCATGATTCGATAATACTAACCGGCTAGAATATATAGTATGACTTTGAATATAAAACTAATGGCAATTTGATAAATAGTAACAATCTCCCCTTTTGACATTAGTTGAGATGTTTGATAAAACTACTTTCAAAGTCATTACTCAAAAATCTATATACTTTACAAAATTTGACTAAACATGCAGTATATACATTAGTTAATGAAATAGTATAATCAAATATACTCCCCTTATCAATATGCTATACAAAACTCTGTAGTCATTGTTCTTTCCTCTGTTCGTTGCTCGGTTCACTACTCTTGGATACTCTGCATATTCTACTCATTCTCTACTCAATATACTCCCCTTGTATACTACACTCCGGTTGTTTGATACTTTGAATACTATACACTCCCCCTATGTACTTTGATGCTATATATACTCTTGATGATATATGATATACTCCCCCTTTTTGACAAACATCAAAATTTAGTTACCATTGGGAGGTGGCAACTGATCAAAAATGGATTTGTACTTTGTCTTGGCTTCGGTGAGAGCGACAGAGAGTGCATCCTTTACACTATCCATTAAATAATTTTGTGCATTAATATCAGCCAATAATGAAATTAAGCCATCTAAGGTGCTTCCCTCTTGTGTAGTAGAGAGGTAAGTGGCTCGGTTTAGCTATTCTTGAACGGATGAAAGATGAGGAAGGAATAATGTTTGAAGTGTCATTATGTCAATCCTGATCTTGTGTTCTTCATTCCTCAGTTCCAATTGTTGAGCCATGAGCTGTTGTAGCTTAGTATAAAAATTCTAAACTGAATTAGGCTCGGGGGTCAACTTATTTGAGAGATTGGTGATCTCTTTCTCAATTGCTTCTATTTTATTCTTAATGTTCTTAAGAAATAAAGAAAATGTGCAGAGTTTCTGAAATAATGAAAGAATGTGCTTGAGTTGAGGGGACAACTTAGCAATAAATTTGACAAGTTTTACCTTGCCAATAGCAATGGATTTTTGTACTTCCTCTATCATTTTAGCAGTTAGCTCCTTGTCTCTGAGTTTGCTCAAGTATTCGGATGCATCTACTCCAGATGTCTCAATCTGATTTAGGAGTTCATCTAATTGAATATGGATGGCTGCATCGGTTGATACTGTAGCTGAAGGTAGCATATCTAATAGTAAGGTCTTTACCTTCTGAAGTACTTTATTCTTCTTTTGCATGGCCAGTTGCTTCTCCTGTTCGGCCTTTGCTTTGCACATTACACCAAATTTAGTGAGTGCTTGCCCTTTCAATTTGGAGATGTCTATGTTGGGCAACACTATCGATTTTGATAAATCAATTTTGAAACTATTCTTTTTCAACTTCTTTTCTTTACCTTTCATTGGGTGAACCACTACAATAGCTTGAGAGGCTTGAGGACCCTCAGTAGGTTGCTCGATAGAGACAACACTTTGGTTGGTTACTTTAGCCTTGGTAGTCTCCTTTGGTGTCTCGGTGCTTGGTGTCTTAGCTGTAACATTTTCCATGCTAGAAGGTGCTTGAGAGGTTTGTTCTTGTGAAGTACCTTCTACTGTAGACTTTTGACCTTCGGTGCCTTCACCTATATCCTGAGGAGCTTCAGTTGTAGCAGGTTGATTGATCGGTGGGTAAGGCTGCACTTGTTCCAAAACAGATTCACTGGAGACAAGTTTTGCATAAGCATTGCCTTCTATCATTTCTTGTTTAGGTGCCTCTACATCCATGATATCTTCATCTATTTGAATGGTGTCAGCAGGGTCTTGCTCGATGACATCAGGCTCTTGGTCGGTGACATCGACTATTTCCACTGTAGATTGTTCACCAGCATTCTTTCTTCAAAAGATGGTCTTCCATTGATCTTTTGTTTCCTTCTCCACTTCTATATACAGGCCATTCATCAATTTCAAGGCCTTTTGTTTTACTGTAAATTGTGTTTGGTTGTTTGTCAGATGTTCTTTTATTTCATCAAATGACATATTAGGAAAGAGATGCACCAAACTTCTTTCTCTAATTTGTTTCTCTGAGTCAAGGGCATATTGCCATCTGGTTTCAATATGTGCATATAATTCCTTAGGAATAGAATTACATACTTCTAATGGGACCACTCAGAATTTGAGAAGTGTGCAAATGACAGCTTCTTCAATTTGCCTCTTTTTATCAGCAGATCTGGATTCATATTTGACAAATCTGAATCCACCAAATCCATCATATTCCTTTAGATTATTACAAAAAATTTCTATACTATGTACATCTACCTTCTTGCTTTTCACAATCTGAAATTTATTTGCATCTTTAGATTTGATATCACTCGACTCTTTTGGCAAAATGAGTCTCTGGGTAGATTTCTTGTAAGTTCTAGTTACCTTAGGAATGGCAACAGTCTTTTGTTTCTTACTCGGTGATGCAGCAGATGCCCTTGTGTTAGGTCTCTTTGTTGGAGGGGTCGGTAGGGCCATTGAAGTGTCCTGTTTCTTTCTCTTCAACACTTTTCCCTTAGGTAATTCGGTGCTAAGTGTTATGGCTGCTTCTTGGGCTTCTGTCTCCTCTTCAGTGATGGCTAGAACTCCTTTGACGGGTGTGGAGGAAGACTCTTCTCCAAATTTCTTAGTTAATGCCTTAATCATCTTTGTAGCTTTTCTTGTAGCCTTAGGTACTACAATGCTCATTTTTACTTTTTCCTTCACCTCTTCATAGGTTCCATACCTCAGCTCAGTAGTATGCCTTGGCAATGATAGATAGGCATCAATTTGTTGTTGTGTGATATCAAAATCAATCTCGTAACCCATAGGTGACAAAGATTGAGTCCTCAGTTCCACAACATTCACATAACAGTAATCGGTGTCGACCTCAAAACATATTTCATCTTTGTATTTTTCTACCAGCTGTGGTGGAATCTAGTACCTGTTATGAATTTTCTCTTGGAACTTGCTGAAGTAATCATCCATTATATCATTAAAGTTATCACCTAACTTCTTGATGAAGTCATTGATCTGATGGGTGATTGGTCAGTGTAGTTCCCAAACAACTTTACCGACTGTTGGAAAAAACTTCTCAAAGTAGAAAAACATACATACAAATAGTGATCCAAATTTTAGAGTATTTTCTGAGTTGTTCTTCTTTGGCTTCCTGATTGTGTTCGGATTTTCAAATAAGTTCTTCAGCAATACTTTACACAAGTCAATTTTCATGCCTTTCTTAACAATTTTGTACGCTAAGTCCACTGCTGCACAAGGTACATTGTTTTCCCTTGCCGATTGGAAGAAACAGTAACCGATTACTCTAATGGAAAATTTGAGTTCAGGATCAGTGACATTTTTCAACTTCAGATCTCTGCAATCCGATTCAACTCTAGTCAAATTGATCAATTCCTTCTGTGATATCATTTTCTATGCTCGAGCATGATCATAGATAGGATAACCGGTGATCAGATGAATGATTTCTTTAGTGATCTTAAACGGTTGCTCTTGTAGCCACATGAAATCATCATGCACTCGGCTTAGTACAAACTTGACCCACTGGGGTTTGAACACATGGAGATAGGTTAGGGCTTCAATCAATCCCTTGTTTTTGATATGCACATACTTGCTATCCATTTTACCATCTATGCACAATTCATCATATGCATCTTTGATCTCAACATGACCAAGTTCTTCAACACAACATTTTGTGAAGAATCTTACATCCTCGACTAACAAGACTCGATCCAGGATGAGTGAAAAAGCAGTTTTGTCATCCGGTTCAGATGCAATTTTGGGAGTCCAAGAGTATTTTAGTGAGGGATTTTCTACATTTGTGACAACAATGGGGTCTTGGATCTTAGGTTCCATTTTGATTTTAGATAAAAATTGACACAGGAACCTTAGGGTTTGAGAACTTAACAAACGGCAAATGCTTCACACTCAACAGATAATAACAACTTAATGAGTTCGGTAAACTAGCTTAACAATGCGATGAGATTCAATGAAAATACCTTAGATTTTGCTTTGAAGATGGTTTGATCACCTTGATTCACTCTGCTCTGCTTCTTGAAAACTCGGTGAATGAAAATGACCGCGAAAAACCTTTAAGTACTCAAAATACCTTATTGGGCTCCGTGCAAGTTAGGTCAAAGACATTAAATGCACTCAATTCACTTAACTTTCTTTCCCTTTTTTTGCGCTTTAACCGAGTAACCAGATTTCCTTCATATACTGACTTGACAGGCTTCCTGAATTCATCGACTTAACAGTTTTCCTGTAAAGTGCTCCAAAAGACTTTGATAGAATTTCAAACTTACTATTACATCTTACTATGCAGATTTTGAATTCAGTACATACTACAATAGGAACTGTTTAAGATTTAACCTTGTGAGAATGCAGTCCCTTCATACCTTTACCAATTAATTTGGAGTGGGAGCACCTAACTCGGTAGGTAAGGTGCTTTCTTTATTTGACACAATTTCCTTCTTTCTCCAAATCATCTTAAATTTCTCTTTTATTTCCTTAGTGTCTTCTCTAGGTTGATCTCTGCAATCTCCAGCCAAGTGTCCAACTTTGTGACAATGAAAACATGCCATACCAGGATTTCTCCATGATCTTCGGTTATTCATTCCAAACCTTATAAAGAAGTTGGCACTTATATGTCCATATCTTCCACAACATTCACACCATATCCTTGTATTGTAATCCCATGGTACTGCAGAATATTGTCGGTAAGGATCTGTGTGAGTTCGGTAACCTCTAGTATTTGCTCGGTGTGCAGACCACAAGTGGTTCTTTTGCTTAAACCAACACTTTTCGGTACTATGTCCATATCTATTGCAGTTTTTACAAAACCCTTTGAATTTTGCCTTCTGATAATTGTTAACAGACTTTGTCCTAGATTGATTAGATGTGTGACCATATTTATTGCAATTGTAACAATAACCATTGGTCTTAGTGGTATTCGGTTACTTACCTTTTCTGATTTGACACATGTTGGTAGTATGACCTTGATTTCCACAGTAGTAGCAAATAGGCTTCTTCCTTTTGATGTTATTCCCTTTTCCAGCTTGTTTTGGTGATTCTCCTCTCTCGGTAGTGCAGATTCCCTTCTCAGTAGAGTCTTTTCCTTTGTAACCGAGTCCTCCTTCTTTGTAGGGTCATCTTGTGTTCAGTTGCTCATCCAACATCTTTGATGCTTCATAACTCTTCTTCAGTGTTTCCTTGGATTTCTTCTCTGTTTCAAGTTCATTGCTCAACCTTGATACTTCAAGTTTCAATGCTTGATTCTCATCATCTTTCAGATTTGCTTCATGATGTGTATAACCTAGTTGATCTATTAGATTTTGTTGAATCCCAGTCAACCTTATGATTTCATCATCCTTATCAGATACTAAAGATTCAAGTTGTTGTTTCTCTCTTTCTAGATCTCTTACTTTGTCCTCGGTTGTCCTCAATGCATCAAGATTTTTAGTCATCTGTGTGCTGAAATGTTCATGTTCTCTTTTCATTGCTTTTAGTTGATCAGTCAGTGCCTTATTCTTTTCTTTCAATTATCCAATCATTTCTTTAGTCTCTTCAGACATACTATTCTTAGATGATGTCTCAATTTGTTCCACTAATTCTTGAGAGTCCTGTAAATCATCAGATAATCTTCTTCTCACTTTCAGAGATTTTTGCATTTGCCTTTGCATGTCTGCAATCACTTGATTAGCATGATCCAATTCTTCTTGCAGATACACAATCCTCTGAGATTGTTTGTAGCCTTCCATTGATAAGATCTTTTTCTTTAGGCAGTTAAACCCTTTTCCAAGATTCAAGCTCTGATACCAATTGTTAGGCCCAATATGGAAAGCTAATGTACTGAGAGGGGAGGGGTGAATCAATACTTCAAATATTTTTCCCACCAATATCTTTACTATTATGCATAAACCAAAAACTACTGTAACATAACATAAAGCTAAAACAAATGAGTAACAATCATGCATGATTCACTCCACAACACATATATTTTGGTTACACAGAAACTCTTGGTTAGAGAGAAAAACTGCAGTGGGGATGGCACCCACAACTTCACTACTACAATAATAAAGAGTGCTTGGTTAGAGCTACATATTTAGCTATTTCCGATAGCTTACCCTGTTAGGAGTAACAAGATCTATCAAATCTACCTTGCTAAAGGATTTTACAACACTTTATATAAATGTTGCACCTGGTTAGAGGATTTACAATTTATAGACTTGATTAGAGTCTTTTACCCTGTTAAAGGTTTCTCTTACAACTTCAAAATATTACAATAAGACTTTACAAATATCTGCAACTCTACATCTGAAATGTTGTAGTAGATTCTATGTGCTCAAAATAAGATTACCTTGCCTATAGCATACCTCGATAACTCATAAAGTAACTCGGTGAACTCTTCTGTTTACTCTGTTCCTCAACTGTTCTCTAATAACCTTCTCGGTGACCTTTGTGTCTCTGTAACAGTCATAATACTCTATGATTTCTCATGTATCACATAAGTCTTGCTTCATAGACATATGCACACACATTTCTCACATTCACATATGTTTCTAACCCTAAATTCATACTGTATAAATAGACTTCTTATGTCGGTGATCTGATTCATTGCTTCGATCTTACAAACATGATTTCTCGAATAAATAACCATGCAAAATATTTCATTGTTTGTGTGCCTCGATCTTGTAACACGTTTTGATATGTGTGTCCAGGTTCAATGAATCTGGTAACACGTTTCACTTAGTGTATATCAACTCAGTGTATTATCTTTACTACTCGGTAGACATGAAAAGATACTCGGTAAACAGCTCAGTGAATACTACGTTCTGTGACTGCTTTCTTCTGTAACCGACTAGACTATTCACACTGACTTCTCTGTGTGTACCGACTGCATGATTCGGTAATACTAACCGACTAGAATATATAGTATGACTTTGAATATAAAACTAATGGCAATTTGATAAGTAGTAACAGAGATATCTTTGTGTATTGCCATCAATGCCAAAGGGGGAGATTGTTGGCATATGTGCAGAGTTTGATGGCATGATGGGATTGTATGTTGTCATTGATGTCAATATGCTAAAGTATGAACCAGTATATTGAAGTAATCAAACTGGCAAGTGAATCGGTATGATGGTATGAACCGGTATATGAAAAAAATGAACTAGTATGTTGGAGTGTGAACCGGTATATGCAAAGTTTGTATCGGGGTTTCATTTGATATGACTACTGGTTGGTAGTCTCAGCTTTAGGGTTTCTGATTGATGCATTCCAAGTTTGTGTGATTTAACTGACAACATCCTGTGATGAGTTAGCATTGAAATGAAGATTAGATCACGTTACCACATCAGCCTTGTGCGCATGAAGGATCTTCTTGAGGATCTTGCATGAAGAAGATTGATTCTATCTACCTCGAGAATGTGCAAAATCTTAGTAAATGATGGAGAGGAGAGCACGTGATGGGTTACCAACTTCCAGAAGCAGTGAAGAATAGATGATGGAGAACATCTTGAGATTTTTTCAAGATTGTTTTACCCTATGTAATGTGTTTAAATGGCCAGGATTGGACCGACTGTATTGTTAACCTAGATGCTTAGGGTTTTAGGTTTTGGCCACCGACCTAATTGTTGTCTATAAGGTCGATGATGATTTTCATTTGAAGTTGTTGTCAAATGAATGTATGTGAGGTGATTCTTGCCAGACCAAAGGAGTAAGCAAAGATTTGCAAAGTGTGATTGTAGGTGTAAAGAAACTGAAGTGGATTTTCCTTGGCATTAAGTGTTGTTATCAGATCAGTGTATTACCTATTGATTTCTAACCATTTCAACAGATGGAAAATCCCTTTACCAGGTAGCTTTAACAGGCTTTTTGTAAATCCTTTAACAGGGTGACTCAAAATCATTGAGTTCTTCAAATCCTCTTACAAGCTAACCTTTAACAGTGTTTTAACCTCTAACCGGGTATTTAGCCATCCCTTAACCGGGTGATCCCTAGCAGGATCGGTTCCTAGTAGAACCAGTTGTAAAGTCTTTAACTGGACTAGGCTCCTAATAGAGTGAAATTCAGAAGAGTTCAAGAACAACTTGTGGGTATTCATCCCCACCGTGGTTCTTCCCAGTTGGGTTTCCATGTGAAAAATTAGTGTGTTATCTGTGATGCTTTTTCATGTGATGTTCTAGTATTTTCTGTTAAGCGATAATGCAAGATGATCCAATGGTCATTGTATTTCTGATGTATTACTTTCTTAAGCATATGGGTGAAGTTGAGATGAGATATTAGGTTTTGAGAAGATCTAGATGTTACTGGTTTATGTCTTTTACAGTCATACTATGTTTTACTGGTAGTGCCTTGATTTAGATTGGTGATATTGTTTACCAGTTAGTGCAGTCTTTGCAGTTTAAGTTGTTTAAAAAGTTTTTGTCCAAACTGATTCACCCCCCCCTCTCAATATATGTTGGGTATTTACTGTTCATCATTATTCATCACGATCTTCATCATCTACAACCATCCTTGACCGGTTACAGATCTCCAAAAAGGGGTTTTAAAGATCTGCATGAAAATATTCCCCTACGACATTAGGCCTTAGTTATCAGATGAGGTTCCTAGACCGAAATCAGGTGTGGAGCCATTTTAAATAGTAGAATCTTCTTTCTTTAGCGACATCTTCTTATACTGATCTCTGATTTCTTACACCTTAGCTTTGCCCTTTTCATCTGATTTATTCTTGTCTACCAGAGCATTCATTCTTCTGCAATATCTTTCAATATGACCAAGTTTGTTGCATGCATAACAAACAACACTTCTTTGCATAGGCCTAAATTTCATTTGATTTTATCTCATCCTGCGTTGGTTATAAATGTGGCCAAACATACCACAAGCATAACATCTCTTATTCTGAAAGTTGTTCATCACTATTCTGCACATGTTTGACTTATGACCAAATTTATTGCATATGAAACATTGATCGGTAAAAGTAGGACTATTGTTCATTACTTTATTCATCATCCCTTTATTCATCCTATTTCGGCATTGACTCACCATGTGACCAAATTTACCATAAACAAAATATTTACCATTGAATTTATAAGCGTTAGGTTATCTTACTAGAGGTTTCTTGTTCTTTTTCTAATGATTACTCTGACTAGAACTAGAGGATTCTCCCTTCTCAAATCCAAGTCCTCGCATGTCTTTTCCATGTCTCTGACTTTCAAGCATCTCATCCACCCAGGCTGAACTAGATTTGAATTTTTCTTTGTACTCATTGCCAGTAGTCATCTCATCTCTCAGAATTATGATTTGTCTTTCAAGTTCTTGTCCATCATTCTTTGTTTGCACCAATTCAAGCTTCAACTGATCATTCTCATATGTCAATATGTAGCATTCATTTGATCTATCCTTCAATGACTGAGTCAACGAATCTTTATTCTTTTTCTGGTCTTCAATCTCCTTGGTCAGCTTCATTATAATGGATTGCATCTCATTCTTCGAGACTGCATTCTCCCTAACCAACTTCTCACATTCATTTATCTTGACTTGTAGGGCTTGATTGTCTATTCTTTGTTCTTCTTTCTCATTTAGCTTTTCCATCAGTTCCTTTCTCTTCTTTCTAGAAGTTCTCACTTCATCTTTCAATGTCCCAATGAAGTCTTTAGCTGCATTTAGATTTCTTTCTAGGGAACTCACTTCATTTCTAGCTACATCAAGATCTTCAAGTGCCACACTAAGCTATCTCTACAAACTGAAGTCCATTGATTCAATCTTCTGGATCTTCCTCAAGATGTTAGGCTTCTTTTGAGGTACTAAGCTCTAATACCAATTTTTGGAATCAATGAACACTGAGAGGGGGGGTGAATCAATGTTTTGTAATTTGCAAACTTATCAATTTGATTCATTAAGCACTGAATTCATAAAAAGGATAGAAAAGTGTAGAAACATAAAGTAAACAACCACACAACCATAACAACAATATTTTTACGTGGAAACCCAAAAAGAGAAAAACCATGTCTGGATTGAGTACCCACAATATTATTATACTATGGCTAGTAGTAGAACAATATTACAAAAGGGGAATGCACTTGCATTCAGGCACACTGCCTAGCGCTCACTGCTCAATTACAAAAGGGCTACAACCCGGAGGAAGGCTCACTAACTTATAGAGTTACAAAATGTTTACAATGATAAATGAACTAAAGTATAGCATCTAACTACGCCAAAATACAATTCTAGTTAGGCTCATATTGTCTCCTGCAATTGATCTGTCATTTTGCTTTGTTCTTTTGCCCTGTCACATACTGGAGCAACAAAATCTTCACCAAACTTACAAATTCACTTACACAGACTTCCTTCTCTCATTAGCACACTTAAAATGATCAACCAAATCAATCTTATATATCTGCATCAACAAAAAGAATCATTTACTAAGTCGGCTTCCAAAAACCGCATAACATGCAAAATGAAATGTGTAACACCAAGTCAGCTCAATCCAATCATAAATCCAAATGCAGACCAAAACAAGATGATAAAATGCTTCCCATAAGTCGGCCCAATCACGTCAAACATGAAATTGATTACCAAAATTAACCCAATGATTCCGCAACACACATTGCACCAAAATAGCTCTGCCCTAACAAAATTGTCAGATACCGGAGCTCTAAACTTGTACACAATTCAACACCGGATATCAAGATCATGAGATAATATGTCTCAAACCTTGAATCAATGGTCTTGATCACCGCAACCCAAAATACGTCACCAAAATCAAGATGTGCACCATGATCTCATGCTCTACCGGTTACTGAGTTCCACCTTCCAGACTTATGCCTATGAACAAAATGGCTTCTGATAAACCAAATCAATGACAACCCCTAAACGTCTATCATGCACCAATCATCACTGGAACAGTGTCTCTTGCCAACAATGTCAGCACTACATCAGCCCATTTTAAAAAAAAATTACCCCCTCTCCATTGATCTTTTTAAATTTGCAGACCAACTTTGAAGGCTCATAACTTGACCATTTTCAGGCCTTTTTTAGTGCAATTTGTTTTATTTGGGCTAATTTTTCATGCTCTTTGTAGTGGTTGTGGTGTTTTTTTATTTTGGTGGACATATTTCTTATAATTTTCAGTTTTTACAATTGTACCTGTCCAATCCTCAATTTTGCAACTTCAAAGGCTTCATTCGAGCTCATACAACCTCCTTTTCAGGTGCCATTTTTTTTTTTTTAAGTGCATAATTTTTCATCTACTTTCATGTGGTCCTATCAGATTTTCACCATTTTGACTAGAAATTGTACTTTCAGTATTTGGTCATTTTTGGCTTATTTGGTACTTGTAATTTGCTTGGATCTTGGTTTATATCTCTTGCAATATTGGTTTGAGTCTTGTATAGCCTATTTGAGGCAATTGTAAGTTGAAATCAGAAGTCCAGTTTTTACTTGTTTTGCAAGTGGCCATTGTAATTGCACTACATATAAAGTGCCAAATCATCATTTTTTATATTTTTTTTTGGGGGCGTCTTTGATTGCGTGAATTTTTTTTTTTTTTGAGGGGTGTGTTGTGTGATTGTGCCTCTCTCTATTTTGTGTTTTTTCATTTTAGTGCTATGGGTTCTCCTAAATTTCCACTTTTAACTCCACATAATTATACATCATGGAAAACAAAAGCATGGAGTAAGTTACTGAAAAAAGGACTCATTCACTATGTCAATGGTGTTGGAATCAAGGATCACTAAGAGGGGGGGTGAATCAGTGATCTACCGGTAAACAAATTTTATGACTTAATCTCAAACCACCAGAAGCATATGCAAGAAAGTAAAGTGCAAAAACATAAGATAATCAGCCACAAAATCATAACACTAGGATTTTTGTGTGGAAACCCAAATGGGAAAACCATGGTGGGATTTGAACCCACAATATTATTCTACTATGGCCAGTAGCAAAATAATATTACAAAAGGGGAATGCACTAGCATTCAGGCATACTTCCTAGAGCTCACTTCTCAATTACAATAAGGGCTACAACCCCGAAGACTCACTGCCTTACAAAACATTTACAATGATGAATTACAATGATTGAACTCCAAAATAACATCAAACAATGCTTGAATGGGTTCTGGTTAAGTGCAAAAACTCTGACTGTATCTTCTCTGCAATGCTGCTCTATTTCTTGTTTAGTCAACTACTGGATCAAGAATGCACACGTGAAATTGTGCCAAAAATATTTCCCGATCACTACTCACTCATATCACACCATAACACACACCAAAAAGATCTTCTACATCAAGCTTATATATCTACAATCATAAAATAAATAATTATCAAGTTGACTTGTAATGTAACATGTAATCATGAGTCAGGTTGAGCCGAGTCACCCAAAACATATGTGAATCATCCAAATGATGTTAAAATGATTACTACATGTCAACCCTATCATCCCATGCACGAATCTGACCACCGCAATCACCGGAAAGCTTCCAGACCAAAACTACTCTCCTTGTCTTGAAATGTTGGTTATCTATCACCGGATCACATTCACTTTTGGTTACCAAAATTCATAATTACTGGATAGGATTTCCAAGAAGAGTTGCCATCAATGACAACCCTAGACCATTATCCATGCATCATTATCCACCAGATGAGTGTCAATTTCCAACAATCTCCCCCTTTGGCATTGATGGCAACACTCGTGAAAAATGACTAAGTGTTGAAACAACTTGGATACCAGATCAAAATTTCTGAGGCTCCCCTTAGATCAAAATCTCAAAAACTTGTATCATTCTGTACATTTTTAAAAAATTCTAAGGCTCCCCCTTAGATCAAAATCTCAAAAACTTGTATCATTTTGTATATTTTTCACTCTACTCTCCCCCTTTGACAGCAATGCCAAAGTTGGGGTGTTGCACCAAAACTTATATACAAGGGTATAGACTAATACACTATATATAATTGAAGATATCAGCAAAAAGAGTCTTCAAAAATCCTAAGTGGGTATCCCACTCATTCTTCAAGTTATCCAAAACTATGATAAATGCACTAAAAACATATGCATAAATCTCTACATCTTTCAATTCAAACAGAACTGGCTTTGCCATTGGCTTCAAGCAATCAACTTTATTGCTCAGCATGGTGTCCATTCGGGGAGCAATGAGACTAGAGTCCACCAACTCTCCTCAAAATTCTATCTTTATCTTCATTAAGGATCGAGATTTTATCATTTAGAGCCATCACTTGTCCTTCTATGATGTTGGTAAGGGCTACATTAGAATCAAATGACTGTGATATTACAGCTAGATTACCCTAGCAAATATTAATCTTCTTATCTATATTATCTATGAACTTGGCAAATATAAGACAAGACTTATATATCTTACCAAATTCAGTCAAAGCCTCAAAGATAGTTTGCAGTCCTTTGTTTAATCTGACTCTGTCATCCTCAATCATTTTCTGGAAGGTCTGCATTCTCACTTCCTTGAATCTATCCAATACCTTCTTGGTGGTTTCCTTCTCTAGTGATTCAAAATTGGTACTAATATTGTGAATTAATTGTAAGATCTTACCGGAGGAGTTAGAATTTGGATCTAGTTGCACTTCCAATACCACCTTTTGCAAAACACTCATAGTCATCTCAATTAGCTTCTTGTCCTTAGTGTCTGGTTTCACTAAGTCCTGACTAGCTTGAGCCTGGACTGTTGCAGCTATCATTAGCCTTTCTATCAAAGACATATGTCCAATATCAAGAGGTTTATCAAAATTAATGGAGATATACGAAAGAATTCTTTTTTTTTGTCCTTAGGAGTGTCAATTTCCATGACTACCAGGACATTGTTGGTTTTTTGCTCTCCCTCCTCCTGTAACTCATCATGTACTTTATCCTTATCCACCTCTTCTCTCCCTGCAACCTTTCCTTCTTTATCCTTTTCCTCAGCCTATGCACCATGTCACCACTTGGTGCAGTATCAACTTTAGGTGGCTCTTTTGCCTCTTCAGCTTTCCCTTCCACCATTTTCAGATGAACATTCAGAGGATTTTGACTATCTGTAGCATCAAGGGTTGAATGGGTTTGGTCTACCAGATGAGAGGTGTCATCCTCTTGAGATTCATCATCTTGAGATTCATCATCATTGACTGGTACCCGATTGTTCTTTAAGAACATTTTCCAAATTTCTTCAGTTTCTTTCCTTACAACCTCTGCCCTGCCAACCATAAGCCTATTGAGTATGTTTTTTCTTATTAATTATTTCCAATTGGCCAACTCCATGAGTCTATCAAATTCTTCTTGAGAAATGCAAGCATTGATATTTATCAATTCACGCTCTTTCATTTCCTTATCTAGTCTACTTGTAGTTAGCCTTCTAGCATCAAGAATATTATACAAATCTTTTGGAATATTGTGTTCTAATTCAATTAAAGACTTGTTGAAGCTATGCAGATGCAATACAACAACTTCCTCAACTTCCCTTTGCTCATTTTTATCAAAATTATCATAGTATACATTGATGTTCTTAAGATTACCATCCTTAACTATCTCATCAGTTAGCTCTTTAACAGTAAATGGAGGAATAAAGGTATATTTGCCTTCCACTTTGTTGGATTCAAGGTCTTTATCAAATTATTTTCTTACCCTTCTTCCTCTTTTAGCCCTACCGGTCAGAGAGGGTTCAAACTTTGCCTTTTCAGTCTGCATGGCACCATTGGATTGTGGTTTCCTAACCACTCTGACAAACTTTCCTTTCTTCTTGGCCTACTCATCTTCTTCATCTGACTCAATTTTAGATGCAAATGGATATGCAACAACATCTGTCCTCTTTGGTTTCTCCTTCTACTTCAATACTCCTTTCGCGGATGAGATTTGACCTTTAGATGACTTCGTCAGAGTAGAGGTAGGCTTGGTCTCCTTAGGTTTTGATTGGAAGGAACCGGTTCAGCCTTAGGCTTCTTTGATTCCTCTTTAGCTTCCATTGGTGTCACCTTCTCCCTCACTTGCTTGTCTGCCTCTCTAGTGAATCCCATTTGCATAGCCACTTCCTCAGCCATTTTAGATACCTTTCTTTTTCTTATCAGTTGGGTGAATTTCTCATGTAACTCCATATCCTTCTCCTTGAAGGTGCCAGTTATTGGTTCATTTGAGTCCACTGGTTTGCTTAGAAGGTGTTGAGCATAAACCTCAAGTGCTTGGGCATCAACCTCATAGCATATTGGAAAAACCCACACTGTTCTTGGTTCTACTGCCTACATATGACATTGGTCCTTGTTGACCATGAAACAGATAGTGTTTTCATACTTGTCTACTACCTCCTTAGGAATCCTTACTCTATTCTTCATTCTGCCTTGGAAGATTTTAAAGAAACTTCACAGGGCAGTTGTCTGATTCTCTTTGTTTCCCAATCTCTATAGACCTTATTTGATCTAAGAGGCCACCAGTAAGTCTTAAGCCCATTGGACTCTCCCTGTCCCAGGGATCTCATTCATGAAATATAGTGCAAGACAGATAATTAGAGAACCAAATTTAAAAATACACTTCTTATCCAATTTAGTTTTCTTCAAATTGCTAAGAAGCTCTTCAATAAGAACTAAACATAGATCATATTGTATGTCCTCTTTTACCATCTAATAGGTTGCATATATTGTTGTACCAAAGACATAATTCAATCTACTAAACTGATATACTTTGTATCCAATGATCATGGATGCAAATCTCACATCATGCTCTAGGATACCATCAATGGTCATAGATCTGTTGTCAAATTGTGTGCCGATTAGCTTTGTATTGGTAGGGTTTTCTACCTTCCTCGTATTAGGTTTCCCATTGGTTTGATTCAGGTATGTGACTGCATGGATTGCTTGTTGGGTTATCTTGTATGGTTTGTCCAACCAGATAAACTCATCGTGCACATGGATCAGAATGTACCTCACCCATTCATCCTCATTGAATGTTAGGAAGTGAACAAACAACATAAAACCTTTCCTCTACAATTATGCATATTTCGGCTTGGGATTTCCAGCTTTATCCATTATTTTCTCAGTATGCAGGGTTAAGATGTCTTTATTTTTGGTTTCCTCAATTGTACAGTGAATGTATGCCCTCACATCATCAACATGTAAAACTCTGTATGGAACAAACGAAAAAGAACCATTTGGATCATCCTCAATAGACTTAAATGGATGTTTCTTAAATTGTGGCCTTGCATGTTCAGAAACCTCTACTACCAAAGGTGTATTAACAGAAGAAGATGCCATTTCAAGAATTTTAGGGTTCAAAAGACACTTCTATAAATACCTTTTTCTTTTATCGGATGCACAATGGTCTTATGTCATATCACCTTAAGCTTTTGATTGCCTTGAAATCTAGTTTGCCTTGCTCTGTTGCTTCAACTCTTTGCTCACAATGTGAGAAATGATTCATATTTCTCCCCTTTTAACTTTGCAAACCCTAATTTTAAGTTGACATAAATGCACTGGTAAGGTTTAACCGGATGCCTTGTTCAACATAAACCAACTTACTAGATTCAAATATTGATATGATGAATTTTGGATAATCATTTTCAAACAATTGTAATCAATCTTGCTCGATCACAAATCTCTCCAGTGGATTCTGTAAGATTTTTCATGAAAATGCCACCCCCTAAGGCTAAATGCCTTAGTTACCGGATGAGGAATCTGCACTGGATTCATGTAAGATCCACTAGTTACCTTAGATTCATCTTTTATGACCCACATCTTCTCATGCTTTTCTTTGATCTCTTCTAATTTTTTCTTGCCCTTTTCATTAGCTTTGTCTACCAGAGCATTTTTGCTTCTGCAATACTTTGCAATGTCACCGGTTTTGTTGCATGCACGACAAACAACATTTCTCTATATAGGTCTGAAATTCATCTGATTTGGTCTCATCCTGCATTTATTAGAGATATGTCCAAACATCCCACAAGCATAACATCTCTTGTTTTGAAAATTATTCATTACTGCTCTGCAATTATTTGACTTGTGACCAAAATTATTGCATATGAAACATTGACCAGTAAAGGTAGGGCCATTGTTCATATTGTTCATTCCATTATCCATCCTACTTCTACATTGATTTTCCATATGACCAAATTTATTGCAACTAAAATATGTACCATTGAATTTATCGGTATTAGGATGTCTTATCAGAGGATTCTTTCTCTTCTTATGATTAGACTTTGAATTTCTTTGTCCAAAACCAAAGGATTCTCCTTTCTCAAATCCAAGTCCTCTCATATCTTTTCCATGTCTCTGACTTCCAACATCTCATCAAGCCTTGCTAAGATAGCATTGAATTTGTCTTTGTATTCATTTGAAATAGAAATTTCATCTCTTAGGGCAACAATTTGTCTCTCAAGTTCTTGACCATTATTCCTTGATTGTGTCAATTCAAGCTTCAACTAATCATTCTCATAGGTAAGCCTGAAGCATTCATCTGATCTATCTTTCAATGATCGAGTCAAACTTTCTTCATTATTCTTTCAGTCTTCAATCTCCTTAGTCATCTTCATCACAATGGATTACATCTCATTCTTTAGTCCAACATTCTCTATGGCAAGTTTATCACATCCATAATATTTGTCCCAATTTTCCATGCTTTAATCTTCTTTCTCCTTCAGCTTGTCCATCAACTCTTCCTCGTCTCTTAAAGTGTTCACTTGATCTTTCAAATCCTTAATGAAATATTCTGTTGCATTCAGGTTTCTCTTTAAGAAACTTATTTCATTTCTTGCTGCATCAAGATCCTCAAGTGCCACACAAAGTTGTCTCTGCAAACCAGAATCCATTTATTTAATCTCCCAGACCTTCCTCAAGGGGTTACGCTTCCTTGGAGGAACTAGGCTTTGATACCAATTGTTCGAATCAAGGATCATTGAGAGGGGGATTAAATCAATGATCTACCGGTAAACAAATGTTTTGACCTAATCTCAAACCACCAGAAGCATATGCAAGAAAGTAAAGTACAAAAACATAAGATAATAAACCACAAAATCATAACACCAGGATTTTTACGCGGAAATCCAAATGGGAAAACCACGGTGGGATTTGAACCCACAATATTATTCTACTATGGCTAGAAGAAAAACAATATTACAAAAGGGGAATGCACTAGCATTCAAGCATACTGCCTAGAGCTCACTGCTCAATTACAATAAGGGCTACAACCTCAGAAGGCTCACTGCCTTACAAATCATTTACAATGATGAATTACAATGATTGAACTCCAAAATAGCATCAAACAATGCATGGATGAGTTCCGATTAAGTGCAAAAACTCTGACTGTATCTACTCTGCAACTTTACTCTTTTTTTTGTTCAATTAGCTATCAGATCAAGAATGTGCACATGAAACTGTATTCAAAAGATTTATCGATCACTACTTGCTCATATCACACCATACCAAACACCAAAAATATCTTTTACATTGGTCTTATATATCCGCAATCACAAAATAAACAATTATCAAGTTGGCTTGTAATGTAACGTGTAATCATGAGTCGGCTTGAGCTGGATCACCAAAAACATATGTGGATCATCCAAATAATGTTAAATTATTACTACATGTAGGCCATATCATCCCATGCATGAATCTGACCACCACAATCACTAGAAAGCTTCTGGACTAAAACTTCTTTGCTTGTCCTGAAATGTCGATTATTTGTCACTGGATCACATTCACTTTCAATTGCCAAAATTCATAATTACTGGATAGGATTTCCAAGAAGAGTTTCCATCATTGACAACCCTAGACCATTATTCATGCATCAGTATCCACCGGATGAGTGTCAATTACCAAAAAATGCAACAATAAGAACACCAATTGATCCTAAGATTGATCCTAATGCTCAAGTTGAATGGCTCACTAAAAATTCTATGACACTTAAAATTTTGAGAAAGTATGTATTAGATGACCTCATTTTTCACATTAAGAAATGTACTACAGTCAAGGATGCTTGGGATATTTATGCCAAATTATATGGTCAAGTTGATTAGATTAGAGGCTACAAGCTTGATAGTGAAATCACAACATTGGATCCCAAGGATTTTGATACAATCCAAGAATGTGTCACAAAAGAAAATGAGCTAAGAGAAAAGCTTAAGGATTGTGGCATTGATAAAACAGATGCTCAATTGGTCTACAACTCATTGGACAAGCTTCCATCAAAGTATGTAGCCTTTGTTTCTATCTTTCACACCCATTGGTTGGCTCAAGGTGTCTCATACACTCCACCATCATTTGATGCATTCATGAAGATGTTGATCCTTGAGAAATCTAAGTTGATTAAGATGGGGATTCTCAACTCTTCAAAGTCACAAGCTTTGGTGACTAATAAAGGGAATCAAAGTAATCAAGGAAAAGGAAAGAAACATAAGTAGTCTAAGATAAAGCCACAACAAGACAGAGGAAAATCATTCTCTCCACAACAAGGTGATTCTACATCCTCACCTAAGAGGAAATCATACAAGGACAATCTTTTTTGTGCATATTTCAAGAAGTTAGGACATGATAAACACCATTGTTACAAGAAGGATATTGATGAAATGGAACATCTTCTTGAGAAGAATAGAACTAGTTTGCCTTCTAGAATGTCTACTTCGACTTCTTCTTCCAAAGAAAAGGATAAAGGAAAGGATCACTCTTTTGGGACAAGTAAAGGACAATCTATTTGTGCTAATACAAGTCATGATTCAGGGAGATGGCTTCTAGATTTAGGAGCTTTTCATCATATGACATCTTTGTAGTCTATGTTCTCTTCATTTGCATCTTGCAACATGCCACCAATTTTGATGGGCAGTCATACATATATGAATGTGATTGGGAAATGATCTATTGTAATTAGGGGTAACTCCATCAATGATGTGTTGTGTGTACCCCATTTGACAAACAATATTCTTTCCATCTATCAGATCACTCATGGGGAAAAAAGGAAAATTGTAGATTTCACACCTGATTCAATTATCATTAGAGACTTGGAGAGTAGAGTTATCATTACAACTAGGGTGGTGGATCATGCATCTTGGTTGTACTCTTTTAAACATTTTTGTCATCTTGATGAGGTTGATTATTCATATGCCGATCACGCTTCTTGTGATGATTCAGATATTGAGAACTTTGGTTACTTGAACTTGGGTTTTCTCACATGTGACCCCGTTCTTGAGCCTTACATTAAATATCCTCTTATTGATATCACATCACCTGTTACACCTGATGATGTGGATGTTGCTACAGTTTTGCCTTCTTGTGATTCAGTGCAGTCTTCTAGATTTAGTTCCTTGGGATGGATACTTGATAGACCTTGCCATTTGTTTGTGGAGTCCTACATTCAAAATTTGGGAGACATCATTGATGACATTCATCTTCTCTTTGATGAAGATGATCCTTCTTCAATTGTTGCAAGGGAACACTTTGACCCACTTGTTCATTCTCTACATGATCACTCTTTCAAGGTTGACATGATTGTGGATTCTTATGTACAACACTTGGAGGAGGTCTCTTTATCCTTAGAGGAGACATGTGAGTCTTTGCATCATGTTCTACATTCATCCTCACTAGATCTTGGATTTCCTTTTTCAATAGTATGGACCAATACACTTGATTTGGAGGGTGCAACTTTCAACATCAACATGGGGACACTTGAGTAGTTTTCAGACACTCCATACATCTTGAGTTTTTTCCCTACATCTTCCCTTCATGATTGGGGAAATTCTGTGGATTCACCTTTGGTATTTTTTCTTCCCAAGGGGAGGAATGTTTTTCGACAATCATGGAGCAGTTTCTTCATTCAGTTTTGAGATTCTACCATTGGTGCAAATTCTACATTGAGGGGGGGCTACTTGGTCTCTCTTCTTCTCTCTTATGGGGGGGAATGTTTCCTCACATGGGGTTTTTTCCTTCAAATAATTCTTCATTGAGAGTTCAAACAAGATATACACATGGATAGATAAGATACACCACAAGGTTCCACCATATGCTTCTATACACAACCACATACAATAGGGTTATAGAGAAGGAATGATAACCATCCATAGCTCATTTTGATCTTGTACCTTGTCTATCTTGTGGTTTTGAGTCTAATATCTAAATTGGGTTAATTTTGTTGAAATGTGGTGACTGATTAGAAAAGTATTGTACACTTAGCACGTATCCTTGCTGGGGTTTGGGGCTAGGCTGGGCCCTGGGCAGGGGTTTGGGGGCAGCAGCCCCCAAGAAAAGTGGGGGTTTGGGGGCGGGAGCCCCCGAGAAAATTTTTTTTGGGGGTATTTTTGTTGATGAAAACTGACATTGTAATAAAACCCTAAAAAGGCTGACTTTGATTGTTGCCCTAAAAACGCATGTTATAAGTGGCTGGGATGCTTAAGGCATTGTAAGATTGATGTACTGTTTTTGTTGGATAATAAGAAAGATTGGACGACTGTGTATGGTGGACATAACCCATTCTGGGTGAACCACGTTAAATCTCTGTGTTATCTGTGTCCTATTTTATTTCTTTATCTTTTGTATATTTGCATATAATTGTTAGTTCATATTTGCTTTGGATCTACTTCCTAACAAATTTCCTATTCAGATTCCCTTTCATATGCTTTGTTTTAGAACAATACAGTTGTTATTGCTTTTGGAAATGGTTTCCTTGATAAATCTTAATGGATAAGGCCTAGAGAGGCCCTATGTACGATATTTGATTTCGATTACTGATTATGGACTTATGTATGATTCTTATGAGTTATCTATGCTATAAATGGTCATTATTCCTTCATTATAACCCTATCCTATGTGGTTGTGTATAGAAGCATATGGTGGAACCTTGTGGTGTATCTTATCTATCCATGTGTATATCCTATTTCCTTTGGATGTTGGTGTTGTTGGCCTAGTTTTCTTGTGTGTGGGGGGCCTTGCATCTATCTCTTGAGTATGGTGGGGTGGACCTAAGGGTTCCACATGGCCAAGTGGTTTTTTCCAACCTCCATTGGGGGTTGGTGGACCTGTTTGTGTGCCTTGGATGGACCTTGTCATCTAATTTCGAGTATCTCCTTATTCATGATGCAGATTATTTAGTTATTGTATTAGCGCATGTCATGTATCATTATGAAGCAATGTAATTGTAGTATTTTGGACACTACATATGGAGGATGATCTAAATTGGATTAATGTAATTTGTATTCATGTAATCATAGAGTTGAAGTAGTTTGTTGTTGTATTGACTACTCCTATGTGGATGGATGATTCATCATATCTTATGCAAAAGGGTTATCATAGGAGCACATGATTTGGTGTTTAAAATGAACTTAATGACATTTGTAGTTGTTCATGTTTTATGTAATGTTATCATTTTCTTAGTTATGTTTTATGTATCTTAGATCATGTATAGGAGCGTTGCATAGTAGTGACACTAGGGAACCTGCAAAAGGACACAATTTTCTATGCATGTTTATCTTCCACTTGTGCATTTATAATGGTTACTTAAAAGATGAGTTTATGATTGTAATGTGTGTGTTTTGTTTTAAGTATTGTTATGCTATTTTAGTTGGTTAGTTGTTAGTCCTTTGGGCTTCCTTAGCGAGCTATTACATGTAGTGATAGTAAGATGGTGTGAAAGATTATGGTGACTCTATAGAAATATAGGGTGTGTAGATGGTGTATGAACACATGTAAACTATTTGAGAGTGTTTTTTATGACAAATATTGATGATATGTTGTGTTTTCAGAGTTGTGATGTTAGTTAGTTTGGTCTGGAAGTGATATGTTTCTACTTGTGACTATTTTGGTAAATAGTTTGGCTACTCAATATTTTTGGTCTAGTCTATGGTGAAAATGCATCAAATGATGTTGTGAATAGTTGGCATGGTTTCATTAATACTTCATGTTGATTTTGTGGTTGTCTACATGTTGCATTTTTGGTCCGGATTGAAGTTTGACTCTAGAATATCAACATGAGCTAAAAGGTTCTATTTTTGGATCGATCTAAAGAGTTTGGTTAGTGTTGTTGCATGTGGTACTATTTTGGTGGAGTATACAAGGTGTGTTGAAATGGTGTAATCCTCCACACATTTTCCTTTTCTTTCCAGATTTGCATTGGAGATTGTTATTGTGGCTGACAGTTGTGTATATAGGCATCATCTATGCTCGGTCAACCTAGTAATGTTCTAAGTGTTGTAGATGGTATAAAAAGGACAAAATCATTATAAAGAAAATATATAGTTGTCGTGGAAATAGTGTGAAGATACATAGTGATCCAGATGTTTGATATGGTAGAGATGAAGGATATTTCAAATGTGCTTTAACATTTGAACTGCAATCTTCATTTTGGTAGATGCAATTTTTTTACAGTTCAATATTTTGATATTATATCATTTGAGACTGTGTATCTTTTTCTCTGAAGAAGTGATCTTTATCTATGAAAGTCCTTCTATCTTTCCCTAGGGTTGTGCAACTTATCTAGCAAGTCCAAAGAAGAGAGGTCCTTGGCCTGTGGCCTAATCATTGTAAACATTTATATCTATATTATGAGTGTGATTCTCACCATGGTTATTCCCTAGTTCTTAGGTTTTCCACATAAAAATTCTAGTGTACTTGTGTGATTTCTTCTGGTGTTTCTATTATTCACTTTCATGCATATGGTGGATGGAATGAATATTGTGCTAAAGATTTAATCTGACCAAGTTTTAAATGCATTTTGATTCACCTCTCCCTCTCAACATCTAATAGTGTTAAAAAAAACATAATGCATATTAATCATAACATCAAATTTGTCATATGTTTCTTGACGAGATTATTGAGTAAAGAGGTATTTTCAGTAATAACATTCACCATACATACTGGATCAATGAGCACTCCTCATGAGAACTTTCCTTTAATCTTCATAGTAATGTACAATGGTCCATTAGATGCTTCAATGGTCTCCCTAGAATCAAAGGTAATGCATGGTTCAAGTTTAAGTTTGGATTGTTAAATAAGATTCACAACAATTCTTGATTCTATCATTAGGAGTAAGTTTAAGTATCTTAGACTCAACAACATTAGTGAAATAAGAAGGAAAATGATTAGTAAAGATTTGGAAATTCAGATTAGGAAGTGCCATCGAATTTTTTTCCTTTATCCTTCATACCTTCCATGGGTATTGTATTGGAATCAATAAGGTCTTAGATCTTATGCCTTAATTTGTAACACTTTCTAGTATCATAATCATCTTGACGATGGTATTGGAAAAATGATTTATGATCAAAATAAGTTGGTAAAGGCTTAAAGGTATGTATAGGTGTAATGCCCTGCCAGGAACCTCGAAGGAAAACCCACAACAAGGGAGAAACAATTTTTTTTTACCTTCCATGGGTATTGTATTGGAATCAATAAGGTCTTAGATCTTATGCCTTAATTTTTAACACTTTCTAGTATCATAATCATCTTGACGATGGTATTGGAAAAATGATTTATGATCAAAATAAGTTGGTAAAGTCTTAAAGGTATGTATAGGTGTAATGCCCTACCAGGAACCTCGAAGGAAAACCCACAACAAGGGAGAAACAATTTTTTTTTACCTTCCATGGGTATTGTATTGGAATCAATAAGGTCTTAGATCTTATGCCTTAATTTTTAACACTTTCTAGTATCATAATCATCTTGACGATGGTATTGGAAAAATGATTTATGATCAAAATAAGTTGGTAAAGGCTTAAAGGTATGTATAGGTGTAATGCCCTACCAAGAACCTCGAAGGAAAACCCACAACAAGGGAGAAACAATTTTTTTTTTTTAAAGTATAAACATAATAAGTGCATAACACCCGACATGCACAATAACACAAGCGGAATACTTACACAAGAATTCCTTAAGGGTTACCAACAAAGAATTAAAACCAAAAGATAAATTCCACAATTAAGGTTAATCCAATAATTCATCATTAACTCAATGATCATAAGAAGCCATATGCAATAACATATTACACCATTGAAAGATTGAAAGGATACAATATAATTTCTCTTCAATAAGCATGTACACATAACATAAAGGAAACTGACAAATAACATCCAAATATTAGGATTACATTGCTCTTCCAATACAAGGCTTCTCAATATACATATAAAGATACAACTTAACCAATTACAAGGTTACAAAAGATCATGATACAATGACCACATAGGCCTCCAAATAACAACAATCTCTAACATGAGATAAGCATGAGCCACGAACCACAAAACCACCTGCGAAGTCACTCCTTGCATGAAGGTATGAACAAGAACATCTGATGGGAAGTGGAACTACCACCCGACCATGTGATTCCCAAAACAGAATCACCCCACCATGCTAGGAGATAGCTGAGGACCCTCAAGCAAAAAAAATCATGACATGGTCGACAAAACAATACGACTCCATGACAGCACAAAGATACTCCAAAATAATCCAGATGACTCAACATCCCAAATACAAAAGTGACTCGATATCACAAAACACAAGTGAACCGACATCACACACACAAGTGAACCTAAAGAGAGAGTGTCATCGCAAAGCTTAAGATGGATACCATGCTACAACCTCCATAGGTTGTGGCTCACTATCCTGGTAACCTCTCCCGAACCTCCGATTCCAACTAAGTCTCATGTGGACCCTACCAGACTTTCGCAAAGACAAGGTGGTTAGTTTGCCATTCCAGGCCTTCTCACTACATTATGAGCCTCAATACAAGAACTCACCTATGCACGAGGTACAATATCTTTATTAATGTTTGAGAACTACCCACCTAATCAATTAATTAGATTATCACTTATTATCTTACTTTCAAAGCGTCATCTTTCCTACCACTTTGGGCACAGCCCCCATTCAAAAGCCACTCTCTCAATGGACACTTAAACAAACATGGTCACTCCATGAGGACCCTATGCAGAAACAAACAGCCATAACACCACTATCCAAAAACAAGTGGTCAAAACAATGACATACTGACTCTTGGTTAACCATAAGGTAAAGACACTACATTGTTAAGACAACTAAGTCATCATATATCACTTGGTCAAAGGTACCAAGTTTGCCACCACAGGATGACTGAATCACAGACCAGAAATAACACAATATAACTCATGCAAAGAAAGCTAATTTCACTAAGTCCACACTCAAACAATATTTGAGAAAATCAGCATCATAAGCACTTGCAACATCATTGATTGAAAATTAAATAAAACACTCTTTTACCATTCACATCTATTCAATTTCCAAATCAATATTCCATGAAGGATAGAATTCACGTCAAATACTCAACTGAATAAAAACATGAATTCCTAACAGGCATTTAATTCATTTCCAGAATATATCCAAATTAACCAATTTGAATTCCTAATTCATGCCTTGATTTCCATAGATAAATTTGTTAAACCACATAATAAAAATCACATGAAAAATCACCATTTTCATTTAACACTAAAACCACTTTAAAATATATTTCATTTTATAAAATTAAAGTTCATAGCATAAACCAGTTTGTATCGGTAAGGGTACAAGGTCAAGCGGTGGCCAAGGCCAATCCGTAGTAGTGTTGTTGCCGAGGCAACATACACTACCTACCCATAGTACCACTACCACTAGTAACAGGCCTACCGATCGGTAGTGACATTACCAACCGGTAGAGGTACTGCCAATTGGTAGAGCTGCTATTGTCGGTGGTCGTCGCTACCGATCGGTAGCACTGCTACCAACCGGTAGCGGTGCTACCGACTGGTAGTACTGCTACCTACGGGTACCAGACACTACTGACCCACATGGTGGAACTAGCCTACCATGGGGTAAGGTAAGGTCTATGAAACATTTAAAAACATACTTCCAAAGCATTAAAATCCGTTTTAACATGAACACGATTCATTCCCGGATCATTTCACGGGAACACACATACACAGTGCCAAATCCAAATTTCAAATGGATATTTACCAATAAGGCAAATGGTGAAATAAAATCCCACAAGAACCCCAAATCTTGGGCAGCTAGATACTAGAAAGCACACAACAAGCTAAATCTAGATCATTCTATTCCAAATAGAAGAGGTAATTCCAGAAGTTGATTTCCATGAACAAATAGCAAACAACAAATAGAGAAATGAACCATTTCTTTCCTAAATGCAAACATATGATATAAATTTCACAAAACCAACAATAATAAACACTCTTTCTTCCATTCCAATCATTCCACAAGAATCTACAAGAAGATTTGCATTTTTTTTCAACACACAGGAAGCAAACTAAAAAATTCAAATTTAAATTTAAAACGAGAAGAGATTATCCAACCTTGAAACAACTAGCAAGCAAAATGATGGAAGAATCCCAATCCTTTCAATCCAAAATGAATTCCAGCTCCTCCTTCCAGAATTTTTTACCAAATTTCTCTCCAGAAATTCTTGCCTTCTATTCTCGTGAATTTCCAAGCATATATGGAAAAATATATTTCAACCTAAACTTTCTAGGTTGAAAGTTTTTCCATCCAATCAGATTTAAATATTTTTAAAGTAAAAACAATCAGATTTATCTTTATCCAAAAACAATTCTTTTCCAACAATCAAAATGAAAAAGTTAAATGGAAAGGTAAAAGAAAAGCTTTTTATTTTATTTCTTATTTTCCAAAATACTTTCTTTCAACATAATCATTTATCATTTAAATGACTAGACAATTATTTATTTCCTTCCACAATATATATTAATGAACTATACCAAATGAAATAAGCCATTTAACCATTTAATCTAGCAAATCATTAATATAATTAAATCAATAATCTCATAGCATAATAATTAACTAATTATGCCAACATAAGATAGCATCATCCATTCAATTAAATAACCATACAGATGAACGAAAACACACAAAACGAATAATGATCAAATAACGACTCACAAATTACCAAACCAAAGCACTATGACTCGCATACCAACCAGACGGAAAGACAACTAACTGACAACACATACACGAGTGTGACTGCGGGTCAAGTTAGGGTCCAACAACTATCAACTCCACTCCCATCGGACATATAAGGCACACTCAGACCTGTGAAACCAGGTGGAGTCGATACCCTATACCACCCGGTACTTGTACCTGCAATGTCTTGCACCAAAGAACCACATGTGCATATAGACAAATATATATACAAACATGGCACACACACCAATGAAGGAGAGTCATGATGTTCCCTGTCTCACCGGAGTGAGTGAAGAAAAATCATCCCCTCGCATCCCATACACATGCAAACACGCAACATATAAATAACGTATCACACACATAAGGTTAAAGTGTTAGCCCATGATAATGATCCATAAAATAACATTAACCATAAGCATTGGGATACTATCATACACCACAAATCTAGATAAAGCATGAAATGAGATCGCATGATATCTGAATCAATATACAATAATGTTCCACTGAAGTCAATCAAAAACATACAAAAAGACTCTGAACAAGGAGGGGTACTACATCCTCCCCCCCAAGCCTAGGCTTACTCTTGGAAGCCTAAAACAAATAAGAATAAAGCTCTCTCATCTTCACTGCATCTTGCCATGTCGCTGAGGTCTCATCACTTGGATCCCATAGGACCCTTACCTACTTGATGGTACGACCCCTGAGGGTCAAATCCCAATGTTGAAGAATGCGCACGGGCTCCATGGAAAGTTGCTCATCCTCGACCTGCAAAGCGTTCCAATCAAGAACATGGGTCACATGAGGATGATAAGGTTGAAGAACATAAACATAAAAGACATCATGGATGCAGGATAGACTCGGTGGAAAGGCAAGACAATAGGAAATAGGTCATATCCTCTCAAGGATCTCAAAAGGGCCTATAAAATGAGGCACCAACTTAGACCCCTTTCCATAATGGATCACTCTTCCACAGACGCACTCTCAAAAACACATGGTCGCCAACAGAAAATTGATGATCTATTCTATGGGCATTGGCATACTTCTTCTGCCTATCTTGAGCAGCAACCAAATGCCCATGAATTTGCTCAACCTACTACTCCATCTCATGAAAAAAATCTGAGCCTAAACATACCCTATCCTCCAGCCGATCCCAACTTAAAGGAGTACGAAAAGGATGACCATACAAATCTTGGAAGGGAGACATGCCGATAGAGCTCTGATATCCGTTGTTATAAGAAAACTCCACAAGGCAAAGATATTCCTCCCAGCGTGATTGCTGGCCCATAACATACATGCAAAGCATGTCCTCCAAAACCTGATTCACATGCTCAGTCTGATCATTGGTCTCTGGGTGATAAGATGAACTGAAGTTCAACTGGGTTCCCAAAGCATGCTGAAGTGAGGTCCATAAGGCTGAAGTAAAGATAGGGTCTCTATTAGAAATGATCCGCCTTGGAATCCCATGCAACCTCACCACATCTTCCAAGAAGACTTGTGCCACTACTGCTGTTGTATAAGAAGATCGAATAGGAACAAAATGAGAAACTTTGCTCAATCTATCAACAATGACCATGATGGCATCATGACGATGCGAGGAAACATGCAACCCCACAATGAAATCCATGGAAATGATATCCCATTTCCAATCCGGTATCAAATTAGGCTGTAAAAGCCCTGTAGGGTGCTGATGCTCCGCCTTCACTCGCTGACATTCTAAGCATTTTGACACAAAATCAGCAATGTCACATTTCATAACAACCCAATGATATATCTATCTAAAATCTGTGTGCATCTTCTTGACACCAGAGTGTGGCGAATAAGGTGCACGTTGGGCCTCAGTCATGATCAAAATGTGAAGACCCTCCAAAGGAGGTACATAGATCCATCCAAGATGTTGAAGAAGACCATTTGACTCAAGAGTATATCCAGAATATCTACCCTCCAATGGTCTTCCAGACTCCACCATGGCTCTAACATCCTGATACCAGGTGTCCTGAGGAAGAACTCCAAGAATTCTCTCACTCAAGTCCACACCAAGGGACAATGTTGCAACCTCATGCCGCCTACAGATCAAAGCATCTACCACTACATTCTATTTCCCCTGAATATAATGAACCTCAAAATCATACTCGTAAAGGAATTCCATCCATCTTTGTTGTCGAGCACTCAAGTTCAGTTGCGTGAAAATATACTGCAAACTGCAGTGATCACTATGCAGCTCAAACCGACGCCCCAACATGAAATGTCTCCATCTAACCAATGCATGCACAACAGATGCCAACTCCAAGTTATGAACTGGATAGTTCAACTTGTGATCCTTGAGTTTGCGAGACTCATAGGCAACCACACGTCCATCCTGCATAAGCACCACACATATACCTTCTAGAGAGGCATCTGTGCACACCATGAAAATTCTGGATGGATCAAGAACTGCCAAAATCAAAGCACTAACAAGGAGTTCCTTCAAGGTACAAAAAGATGACTCACACAACTCTAACCAAACGAACTTCTTCCCTTTCCTCTGAAGAGAAGTAATCGGGTGGACTATCTGAGAAAAGCTTTTCACAAAGTGATGGTAATATCCGACCAAACCCATGAAACTTCAAACCTCAGAAACATTGGTCGGCGCTAGCCAATGAACAATGGCTTGGATTTTAGAAGGATCCATGGATACACCTTCTCCCGAAACTATATGACCATGATAGCTCACCTCAGACTGGAAGAAATCACACTTCGCCAAATTTGCAAAAAGATGATTCTCCCTCAAGCACTGCAATACCTGACGCAAGTGACCCTCATGCTCTTCCATAGATCTAGAATAAATCAATATGTCATCCAAGAACACAAGGACAAAGTGGTCAAGGTAGGTGCAAAAAACCCCATTCATAAGACTCATGAATACTGAAGGCGCGTTCGTCAACCCAAATGGTACCACTGTGAACTCATAGTGACCATAACGAGTACAAAACGTCATCCTATGAATGTCTACATCATGAATGCGCAACTGATGATACCCAGATTTCAGATCTATCTTAGAGAACACCTTGGCTCCCTTGACCTGATAAAAAATATCATTTATCTAAGGCAATGGATATAGATTCCGGATGCTTACCTTATTCAATTGTTGATAATCAATGCATAACCAAAGAGAACCAACCTTCTTCTTAATGAAGATAATCGACGCACCCCAAGGAGAAACACTAGGACGAATGAACCCCTTGGCCAACAACTCCTCAGCCTGCAACTTCAACTCACTCAACTCCTGAGTAGTCATCTGATATGGTTCTCTTGAAATAGGTTCCGTACCAGGAACCAAGTCAATGCGAAAATCTATGTCTCACTTCGGAGGCATACCAGGAATATCCAAAGGAAACACATCAGCATAATCTCAAAGAATAGGGTGACCATTAAGAGCGATTTCTTGACTATCTTCCTCACCCAGATCCTCAAGAGCAATTGCAAAAATTTGACACCCTTGACGCATGCACCACCTAATTTGCATAGCAAAAATCATACATAAGGATATCGATCACTGAACTCCAACGATCCCCACTCTCCTACCATGGTCATCTAAACAATCTAATATCTTTAGATGATAGTCTACACGAGCATTGTGAGATGATAACCAGTCCATCCCCAACACAACTCCATAGGACCCCAAGGGAATGACCCAAAGGTCAACTAAAGTGACAAAGGGTCCTAGGTCTAACTCACAACTGGGAATGAAGGCATCTACAAACACATGCACGTCGGTAGCCAACTCTACTTGCCACTTATCCACCTGCTTAGCAGACACGATCCCACACCACTCCACAATGGATGAAGAAATAAAATAATCTGAAGCACTAGAATCAAAAAGTACAGAGATAGGAATACCACACAACACACTTGTGGTCTCAATCATGGTACTTTGATGCTCAGCCCGGTGGTCATCCACCGTTGCAAATACTCTATGGGATCTACCTGCATCCCCCACTATCGGCTTTGATGCGGCTGGCCTCTGGCTACTCATCTGGTGAGGACGCTGAGGGCACTGAGCGACTTTGTGGCTAAACTGGCCACAGGAGAAGCAAGCTCCTCTAACAGGTCCTCTACTACCAGATGGCCCACTGGAATACTGAAAGCTCTCCCCACTAGGGGCCTGAGATGCACCCTGAGAAGACTACCCTAGAAAAGTCTGCCTACTCTTCGGCCAATTCCTACTCTTTCAAAACTGAGAGTTGCCACCCTGCTGGCCCTGAGATGGCTTTGGTCTCAATGGTTGCAACTGTTGTTAACCACCCTTAGTGGGTGCCTGAGGACCCCTAAGAGGTGCAACAGTCTAGGACTGATTCCCTCTCCACCTAGACCCACTGAAAGGATCACTCCCAATCTAAACTCCAGAATGGCCACCATGAGCATGGCTAAGGTTCTTCCCCACTAGTTTGGCTTTCACCACGACTACCTCTACTGAAGAAGGCTCAAAAAATCTCACTTCTCCATTGATGTGGTCATTAAGACCTCTCAAAAAGTGTTGAACAAGCATAGCCTCATCATTGTTGATCCAGGCATACTGTTTGAGCTCATAGAACCTGTGCTCAAACTAATCTACTGACAACCCAAACTAGCACAGAGCATAGAACTCTTCTGCATGTGACTGCCTCCACTGGGGTGAGAGAAATTGTGCCTTGAACCTCTCCAGAAAGATCTCCCATGACACAGTGTTAATGCTCACACCGATCCTCTCCTCTTCTAACCGCCACCAGATAGATGCAAAACTATTGAGATGCATGATAGCATATCTCGCCTTTCTATTGCTACCATATGGATACATGGCAAAACACCAATCTAAACTGATAAACCAAGTCTCTACCTTGAGACAAGTACCTTTACCATCAAAGAAAGGAGGATTGGACCTCATCAAGTCCCTCATGTGCCCCATGTTAGTGGGATCCTGGTCCACTGGGACCTCTCTCCCTCTAGGAGATATTTCTCTTTCTCTCTCTCTGGAATCTGGTGATGGGACTCCACTACCTAGGCATGGATGGGCTGATCCACCTTAGGTCTGGGGCCTAGTCTAGCTAGCACCTCCTAAAACATCTATCACAACTCTTCCCTTTCGGGAACCTGCTCTCTTGAATGAGGTTCCTCCTGATGAACCGATTGATCTCAATCCACACTCGCATGAGTGGGTGGTGGAAAAGGACTATAGCAGTCAAAACCTCGAGCCTGTCCTCCTCCTCTACCTCTGGTGCGGCCACCAACATGGCCACCTCCTTTGGCTTTCCTAGCCATGACCTAACATTGCACAAGAGAAAAAGGTTCAGATCAAAGGAAAGGAAAGGAACAAGGAAGTCACACCACAAGACCTACACAAAAAGTCAAGGCGAATGGGCTCACTATAAACCCAAAGTACCTAGTGTTGAAACATGGACTCTGATACCAAATATAATGCCTTGCCATGAAACACGAAGGAAAAACCACAACAAGGGAGAAACATTTTATTTTTTTAAGTATAAACATAATAAGTGCATAACACCCAACATGCATGATAGCACAAGCAAAAGACTTACACCAGAATTCCTTAAGGGTTACCAACGAAGAATTAAAACCAATAGATGAATTCCAAAATTAAGGTTAATCCAATAATCCATCATTAACTCAATGATCATAAGAAGCCATATGCAATAACATATTACACCATTGAAATATTGAAAGGATACAATATATTTTCTCTTCAATAAGCATGTACACATAACATAAAGGAAACTAATAAATAACATCCAAATCTTAGGATTACATTGCTCTTCCAATACAAGGCTTCTCAATATACATATAAAGATACAACTTAACCAATTACAAGGTCACAAAAGATCATGATACAATGACCACATAGGCTTCCAAATAACAATAATCTCCAACATGAGATAAGCATGAGCCACAAACCACATAAACACTTGCGAAGTCACTCCTCGCATGAAGATATGAACAAGAACATCTGATGGGAAGTGGCACTACCACCCGACCATGTGATTCCGAAAATGAAATCACCCCACTGTTCTTGGAGATAGCTAAGGACCCTCAAGCAAGCAAAAGAATGACATGGTCGACAAAAAAATATGACTCCATGACAATACAAAGAGACTCCACAATAATCCATGTGACTCAACATCACAAATACACAAGTGACTCGATATCACAAAACACAAGTGAACCAACATCACACACACAAGTGAACCTAAAGAGAGAGTGTCATTACATAGCTTAAGATGGATACCATGCTACAACCTCCATAGGTCCTAGCTCACTGTCCTGGTAACCTCTCCTGAACCTCCGGTTCCAACTAAGTCTCATGCGGACCCTACCAGAATTTTGCAAAGACAAGGTGGTCGGTTTGCCATTCTAGGCCTTCTCACTACATTATGAGCCTCAATACAAGCACTCACCTATGCGCGAGGTACAATATCTTTATTAATGTTTGAGAACTACCCACCTAATCAATTAATTAGATTATCACTTATTATCTTACTTTCGAAGGGTCATCCTACCTACCACTTTGGGCGCAGCCCCCATTCAAAAGCCACTCTATCAAAGGATAATCAAACAAACATGGTCACTCCACAAGGACCCTATGGTGAAACAGACAGCCATCACACCACTATCCAAAAACAAGTGGTCAAAACAATGACATACTGACTCGTGGTTAACCATAAGGCAAAGACACTACATGGTTAAGACAACAAAGTCATCATATATCACTTGGTCAAAGGTACCAAGTATGCCACCATAGGATGAATGAACCACAGACCAGAAATAACACAATATAACTCATGCAAAGAAAGCTAATTTCACTAAGTCCACACTCAGACAATCTTTGAGAAAATCAGCATCATAAGCACTTGCCACATCATTGATTGAAAATTAAATAAAACACTCTTCTACCATTCACATCTATTCAATTTCCAAATCAATATTCCATGAAGGATAAAATTCACATCAAATACTCAACCTAATAAAAACATGGATTCCTAACAAGCATTTAATTCATTTCCAGACAGAATATATCCAAATTAACCAATTTGAATTCCTAATTCATACCTTGATTTCCATAGATAAATTTGTTAAACCACATAATAAAAATCACATGAAAAATCACCATTTTCATTTAACACTAAAACCACTTTAAAATATATTTCATTTTATAAAATTTAAGTTCATAGCATAAACTGGTTTGAACCAGTAAGGGTACAAGGTCATTCGGTGGCCAAGGCCAACCCGCAGTAGTGCTACTACCAAGGCAACAGACACTACCTACCAGTAGTACTGCTACTACTGGTAACGAGACTACCAACCAGTAGTGCCGCTACCAATCAGTAGTAGATGCTACCAACCAGTAGTATTGCTACCAACCAATAGTGGTACTGTCGATCGGTAGAACTGCTACCGTCAGTGGCAGTCGCTACCGACTGGTAGCACTGCTACCAACTGGTAGCGGTGTTGTCAACCAGTAGTGCTGCTACCTATGGGTAGCAGACACTACCGACCCACATGGTGGAACTAGCCTGCCATGGGGTAAGGTAAGGTCTACGAAACATTTAAAAACATGCTTCCAAAGCATTAAAATATATTTTAACATGAACATGATTCATTCTCGGATCATTTCACGGGTACACACATACACAGTGCCAAATCCAAATTTCAAATGGATATTTACCAATAAGGAAAGTGGTGAAATAAAATCCCACAAGAACCCCAAATCTTGGGCAACTAGATACTAGAAAGCACACATCAAACTAAATCTATATCATTCTATTCCAAGTAGAAGAGGTAATTCCAGAAGTTGGTTTCCATGAACAAATAGCAAACAACAAATAGAGAAATGAACCATTTCTTTCCTAAATGCAAACATATGATATAAATTTCACAAAACCAACAATAATAAACACTCTTTCTTCCATTCCAATCATTCCACAAGAATCTATAGGAAAATTTGCATTTTTTTCAACACACAGGAAGATTTGCATTTTT
The DNA here is from genome assembly GCF_030272615.1 of Cryptomeria japonica. Lineage (NCBI taxonomy): Eukaryota > Viridiplantae > Streptophyta > Pinopsida > Cupressales > Cupressaceae > Cryptomeria > Cryptomeria japonica. The sequence continues at coordinate 569,365,237 of NC_081411.1, read as the reverse complement.
TTCAACACACAGGAAGCAAACTGAAAAATTCAAATTTAAATTTAAAACAAGAAGAGATTATCCAACCTTGAAGCAGCTAGCAAGCAAAATGATGGAAGAACCCCAATCCTTGCAACTCAAATCGAATTCCAACTCCTCCTTCCAGAATGTTTTACCAAATTTCTCTCCAGAAATTCTTGCCTTCTATTCCCATGAATTTCCATGCATATATGGAAAAATATATTTTAACCTAAACTTTCTAGGTTGAAAGTTTTTCCATCCAATTAGATTTAAATATTTTTAAAGTAAAAACAATCAGATTTATCTTTATCCAAAAACAATTCTTTTCCAACAATTAAAATGAAAAAGTTAAATGGAAAGGTAAAAGAAAAGCTTTTTATTTTATTTCCTATATTCCAAAATACTTTCTTTCAACATAATCATTTAAATGGCTAGGCAATTATTTATTTCCTTCCACAATATATATTAATGCACTATACCAAATGAAATAAGCCATTTAACCATTTAATCTAGCAAATCATTAATTTAATTAAATCAATAATCTCAGAGCATAATAATTAACTAATTACGCCAACATAAGATATCATCATCCATTCAATTAAATAACCATACAGATGAATGAAAGCACGCAAAATGAAGAATGATAAAATGACGACTCACAAATGACCAAACCAATATGATTCGCATACCAACCAGATGGAAAGACAACCGACTGACAACACACACACGCATGTGATTGCGGGTCAAGTTAGGGTCCAACAACTATCTCCTCCACTCCCATCGGACATATAAGGCATGCTCAGACCTATGAAACCAGGTGGAGTCGATACCCCATACCTACCTAGTACTTGTATCTGCAATGTCCTGCACCAAAGAACCACACGTGCATATAGACATATATATATATATATATATATATAGACACGACATGCACACCGATGAAGGAGAGTCATGATGTTCCCTGTCTTACCGGAGTGAGTGAAGGAAAATCATCCCCTAGCATCCCATACACATGCAAACACACAACATATAAATAACGCATTGCACACATAAGGTAAAAGTGTCAGTCCATGATAATGATCCATAAAATAACATTAACCATAAGCATTGAGATACTGCATAAAATCATACACCACAAATCCATATAAAGCATGAAATGACATCGCATAATATCTGAATTATATACAATAATGTTCCACTAAAGTCAATCAAAAATATACAAAAAGAGTATGAACAAGGAGGGGTACTACAATAGGTTTAATGGGGGGAAGTTGTAAAACATTAGCATTCATCAATCTAAGCATTATACTATGTAAATATTAAGAAAGTGGAGTTAATTCTTTTCTAAAGATTGATGACAAAGGGGCCACACCTAGTATTGTGGCTTCTACTTATGTATTAATATGTTTGGAAGAGTTACCATTGATCTTGAGGAAGACTTTGTTTTGTTTTCAAAACTTTTGGAACAATTGTTGAGTACTCTCATTCTTATCAACCAAAGCCATTGAAGATGAGGATTCAAACTAGCTCACTTGAAGCTAATAGTTATGAAGCACTACACACAATTGTGTGAAAGATGAAAACTTATAAAATAGAAGCATATCTATAGTATCCTTTTGAAAATTAGTAACAAAAATTGTTTGAACATCACCATCAGGCACAAGATAAGAAATTTGTGAATGCAAATGTTTATATCTACCATGAATTTAGTCAGTTTTTCTTTAACTCCTTGCTTATAATGAATCAAATTAGTCAAGGTAATTTTAGGACCAATGTTATTTTGAAATTTTATAATAAAAGAATTAGCCAATTATTGAAAAGAAATGATAGAATAAGGAGGCAAAGAGAGGTAACATTGCCAAGCTTTATCTCTAAAAGTGCAAGAAAATATTTTTCCATGAGTCTATGATAGTGGGAGAAATCACTAAATAAGGTTTGAAACGTTTTCACATAAGTGAAAGGGTCACCTTTTGTATTATATAACTCCATTTGGGGAATTTCCACATTCTTAGGAGCAGCCGTATGAACCACACCATCAGATTGTGGGCTAGCTACATCATATGTGGGGACATTGAACAAATATTGGGTTAAAGAAGCCAATTATTGTTGTAAGGATGACACACTTTGAGTTAGGTTATTGATAGTGGCTTCAGTGGATGAGTTGGAATTTGACATGTTAGATGAGATGGAGGTGTAATATTATGATAGGTAGGTGGAAGTTGAGAATAAGGAGGTGGAACATTATGGTATGTTGGTAAAGGAGATGGTTGGGAAAAAACTAGAAGGCTAATAAAATGAGGTATGTGGGAGTATTGATTAATAAGATTTCCCCCATGACTAATATTTGTAGGATTAGTATTTTGTGTAGATATAGTCATGATAGAAGATGTATAAGTAGACAAATTAAGAAAGGATGTAGGCATGTGAATTGAATTCTCATCTTGTTTTGTAGGATTAGAGTAACCAAGAGTTTCGACATAACTTTTTATTGGCATAACATCGGTATCAACAATATGAGCAATGACACAAAATACTTTCACACCAATTTCATCATTTTGAACCATTCTCCTCAACCCTTCAATAAAGGAAATTGACTCACTATTTGAGTGTTCTTTACCCATCCATTGTTGAAGCTTATCCAACTTTCTTAAGCTTCCCCAATTCCAGTCAATAGTAACTCTAGTTAATCAGTTGTCCTCATCATAAGAAGTGCAAGAGGAATTGTTCTCCATGATGTTGGGTATGTCTTGTGTAGGGATTGAGGATTCACCCAAGTTCCCATGGAATAGGTTATTCAACATAGGATCACACCCCTTAGTATTTAAACTTTGGGAGGCCATAAGTCTATAACTTTTCACCGAGATGTTGGATGTAGGTGAAAGGGTAACATAACTCATACACAAAGAGGGAAAAGCTAAGTGAATGGATTTGTACTCACAATCCCTCTTATGTAATTTAAAATGCAAATAAAATGTGTGATTAAGAAATGAAATTTCTTAATATAATGGTTGATTAACCAATTAATTAAGTTGCTATATTCTTCTAAATCTATAAAATAACTGTTGGCAACAACAATGAAGGAAAACTAAGAGGGGGGTGAATCAGTTTTCACCGAATAAACAATTTAAGGACAATCTCAAATCTGATCAGTAGCAATAAGAATAGAAATGAACACAATAACAACAACACGCATAACACCAAGATTTTGACATGGAAAACCTGGTTAAGGGAAAAACCATGGTGGGAACCTACCCACAATAAGATGATACTCTGCAATAGTATGTGTAAATATTACAATGGGAAATGCACATGTATTTAGGCACAATGTATAGAGCTTATTGGTCAAAATAGAATGTCTCGAAAGGCTCCAACCCTTAGGGAAGGTTCACTACCTTAAAATAATATTCGGACTACAATCTGGTTGAGATGAACTAAAAGAATAACATCTCCTATTGCCCGATGACAGTTCCAGTTAAGCTCATTTGTCTACTTTGCAACACTCTCTACTCAATACACCACATCGAAAGATGAATTCTCTTATTCACACATACACCACTTTTTGATAATGCTGACACAACACCCATACCCAAATTAAATGAATATGACACCCATTTATACAAATCATCAACCTTGTCTACAAGGTCGGCTCAACCCTTAACACCTAATTACAAAATTACATCACATGATACATAAAGAAACCACCGAACCAATACAATGTCGCAGAAAAAATAGCATGGACCCAAATAAAATCCTCGAACATGCCACATTGCCAATCAACACACCACAATCATCTAAAATACGTTACACCACCGAAAATGCCAAATAACATGAAGAATATCACTGGACCCATAAGATCTTCAATATTGTGCACAAAGATCAATTCAGACCACCAAAACAAATAGGACATGATCAAGAAACACCAACAAGCACATTAGAACCATCCGCAATAGCTGCACCAACACCACTTATTCAAATCTTTATCGATCAACATGCTAACACTCAAGAACACTTAAAAACAACAATGCAGACAAAAAGGATAACTTGTAGAGAACCAAATCACAAATCATTTGAAACGAAGATACACATGAACATCCCAAATCTAGAACTCAAGATCAGATCACATCAAAGCACAATAGATCAAATACCAAACTCTCCTATCCAGTGAACAAAAAAACCAAACCTCAATCTGGATCAAATGATATGATTAAGTAAAATTTTGGATCACTGAAACCAATAAAGAATGAATTATCTCTAGTTGATTCAGCATCCCAAACAGATAAACCAACTAGATCAACTCTTTGTAATCACCAGAGCACCAAAGCACAGGAATATGTTGACATTAATGACAACAACATGTCCTAGCAGCAGCAACATCCAAAAATAACATGCAATGCAAATTAGATCTGATAAAACAAACCATAAATTATGCAACCCACAAGTCAATTTTTAACAAAATATCTGGGGTTTTTGTGAATTGAACTTCTAAATATGTATAATTGTAAATGTAAATTGATTAAATTCATACAGATTGGATCTAAAAAAGAATACCAAAAGTAAAGCAAGAACTATGTTGGGTTCACCAAAATGTAATGGTGGAAAATAGGGTCTCACAAATTTAGCTATGTAAACTAGGAAATCCACTTATTTTCACATAAAACATTACATTGAGGGGTGAAATGAATTTAATTGATCCAGCGTCCTCTTCAAATATGAATTCGATTGAATGTAGATCAGATTTCATCACCACTTTTTATGGGAATGTTGAGGTTGAATGTATATTATTGAATTTAAATGTTGAATCTAGGACAAATGATAGAGAATTGACATAGAATAACATGAACAACAAGCTATAGATGTGGTATGCAGACACAAAGCTAGATTAGATCAGAAGGAATAGAGAGGTGCCTGTGTCAAAAAAATTGGCCTAAAAGTACGGGACCAAGATCCTTGGAGAAACTTATTCCTACAACTGTTAGATGTGAATGAATAGGAAACCTTCAAAATTAGAATATCACTCAAAATCTATTCTCAAAAATTCAGAAAACAATTACAAGACCAAGATGCCTGAGGCAAACTGGTCCTCCCCTTTTCACTCCTGCAAAAGTCAAATTTAATCATCACTGTCTCCTCTACTAGATTGTTTGTTTGTAGCTTCTAGATCTATTGACTACAAATAAAAAGAAGGAAAATGGTGTTGTTGATAGGGGTTTGCCTAGGTCAAACTTTGGGTTTGGAATTAACCCTTGAATTGAAATTGAACTTGAACTTGTAATGAAATTGACTGAATTGGAAAGCTTACCTTTTGAGGGTAAGGTTGGATCTAAATTGAAATGATTTAATTGGAACTTGATAACTTGATGAATCTTGCTTTGAAGTCTTCATGAAAAGGATAGTGATGCCATGTAGAATTTCTTCATAATGTCTTGATCATGGATGCCATCATGAATGCTTGAAATATAAACTTTACCTCTCATTCACTGCCTTGATGATGCTTGATTGCTTGCTCACTTGAATTTTTAAATTGATCTTGTGAAATTTTAATTGAGATATTGATCAAATAAGAGGGTTAGGATTGCTTTTATACCTAGCCACACCAAATGTGTCTAAAATTTCAAGGCAGGCTGACACGAAGAAAGATTTCTCACCTCCAAAATGTGACCATTGTGGGGTCCAAATTTGGGCCCTTTTTGGGAGAACCATGGTGTCTTGGTCCTGCTAATTAGGACTAAAATTTAGACATGGTCCCACAAAGGTGATAAAAGTGTTGATTTTGGGTTTGTGTGAGTAGAATTAAAGCAGGGTCAGGGAACAGAAGGCTAGAACACAAAAGTTAGGCCTAGGTGAGGACAAAATTGTATAGGAATACAATTTATAATGCTACAATAGTTAATTTTTTTCCTAAATTAGTTATCTATTTCAATAATGTTAATGTATTAAAAAAATTACAATAAAGGTGTAGTTTTGGTTGAGTCCGATACCTTTTTTTTAATTAAAGGGGTAGTCATGAAAAAATTAAGTTTCATTAAGAATTTTGAAGGGTGAGACTTTCATACTTGGCAATTACATATACAGTTAGAATTGACCAGAAAATATCTTTGGGATGTTATTAAACCCAACTTAGTCTCTCCAACTGATGCAAATGAACTTACCAAATGGACTATAAAAAATTATAAAGCATTGTGTACTCTTGGCCTTGGCTTATCAAAAGAATACTTCTACCATGTGTATTTTGCAAAGTCGGCAAAGGGAATTTGGGAGTCATTAAAAAACTCTTTGGATCTAAAGTAGAATGTGTGAAGAAAATGAAGAAAATATTGTATATATTGAAGATGGATAAAGGTACAACAATCACATATCATATAAGCTTCACTCTCTCCTAAATCAACTAGCTAGGATTAATGAGAAAGTAAAAGATGATGATATGAAAGCAATGCTTTTGAATAGGTTTCCTAAGAATATGTCTAGAATTTTGTTTACATTAAGTAAGGTAAAGATTAGTCTTGAAGGAGTAATATCTGCTCTACTTGACCATAATGAAGACTCAGAATCTAAATAGATCTTATTTTTACATAACAAATCAAGAAAAGGTAAGTATGAATCCAAGTATAATCCTTCAAAAAGAAAAATCAAATGCTTCTATTGTAATGAAATGGAACATGTAATTTTGAATTGTAAGAAGAGGGCACAAGCTCTACTAGGTGATAAAATAGATTATTGTGCTTCCTTGGCTGAAGAAATAGATTGGAAAGAATATGGTAGTGATGAGGAGATATCTCGTCCTAGTGATGAGGAGTATGTGTTTTAAATAATTCAAAATTGGAGTAAGGAGAGAATGGAGGAAGGAGGACACTCAACCTCCTCTCATTAGTCACCAATGATGTGGTCTCTTATTATCTTTGGTGGCATGTTGAGATCTATTGTGATGTGTTCTTTTATTTATCTAATAATTGGAAATGTCACATCATGGGGGGGGGGGGGATATGCTAGCAGTATTCCATCTCTAGTGACATTGACAATTCCCTATATTGTTGGAGATTAAGTGACATGATAAAAAAAAATTGGGTATTTCTATTCTTGTGTGTATGATTTCCTTGTGTAACCTCCCAGGGTAAAAAAAAATGTAATGAACAAAAGCACTAGTGTAATGCAGTTCATGGATCTTGAAATGGTTAGCATTGATCCAAAAAAAATGAATTGAATAGATGAGTGTGGTCCTATCCGCGTTTAGGTTTGTGGTAAACCTATGTGAAAACCATGAAAGGTTTATGAGAGGTGTCTTTTGTTTGAATCAAGATCACAAGTCGGAAGATTTGGACTTAGTATAGTGGAAAGTGTGATTTTTTATCTTATTCTCTTTCATTTCTCTCCAATTATCTTTTGAAATTCCTCCATATATGCTTAAAATTCATCATTAAATGATTCCAATTATAGAACCCAATATTTTTACACCATTTCCAATTTATTTCTACTATATATTTATTCAAATAATGAATAAAAGTAAAAAATTCTATGCTCATTTGGAAATTGAAGAGTTTTTATTGTTTTTTCAAAAATTACCAACTTTCCCCTCCATTTTAGGCACCCAAATTGAAAGGATAAGGCAAAAATGGAGTTTCAAAGGGCACTTGAATTATGCACACTTATCAAAGAATCATAGTTGAGAAAAAATATCAGTTCTTCATTACAAGTTCCCACTAACATGCCAACGAACAACTTCAACCCTTTAATCCTTGAAATTATGCAAAATATAACTCTTTAAAATTATACTAAATAACCTAGTTGTATCTATTTTTTGAAATGGAAGCCAAGTAATGTTAAATGAATATTTTATCCTTGCAATACTCCATAAGATTCTCTTGAAGCTCCAACCTACATCAAAAATACAAAAATTGGACATTAAAAGAAAAATTGTTTTGGCGATGTAAGATTCCCTGTAAGCATAGATGCTCTTACATCAGTATGGAAATGTGCTAAGATTTTATAGGGGCAATATAATATAATATTATGTAAAGATTCATAATACCAAAACATAGAGTTGTCTAATATAGAATATAATGAAGATCCACTAGAGACTGAAGATGTAATGTCATCAAACAAGTACACTCTAGGGATATAAGTGTTAAAGTAGTCTATAAAATCACATGACAAATCATGAAATTATTTTTTATAAGAATAGTGTGAAAGAAACCATTTCAAATATTTATCAATGAAATAATATCTAGATAAATCTAATACAAAAGCATCACCATATAAATGCTCATAATTTAAATATAAAAATGAACTAGATTCATATAAATTTACATCATCATTTCTACTGAATGTAACTAAAAGTGGTTCATTAACAAAATTTATAGTAGAAACATGAACCATAAAAAAAATATAAGACAAAAACATCTAAACAAGTTATAGTGTCCTCATGAGTTCTTTTATTAATGTGAGCACCATCAAATGAATCAATATTATGTATAGGTAGGCATAAATAAGGCACATCACTAGTATAAGAATCTAAGTCTCCCTCATTATTACCTATAGTATGAAAAGAAGGGAGGGTTCTCAAGTGAAAGGAACTATCACTAGTAATTCAAGATAAATTTCCAACATTAGGCCCATCACTTTAATCATAGTAGCATCATCATCAAGTGTCTCATCATTGCTAAAAATAATAATGAGAGGTATGATCAAGATTAAAATATCATGTAAAAGTAAGGTGAACACATCCAAAATTGAAGTGAAGGAAATAATAAGCTTCATATATATGAAAATTCACATACACACATTTGAAATAGCGCTCCAATGGAACATGTACCACCATCCTTTTGGTAAATGGATGTGATGTCCTCTAAGACCAATGGATTAAATATAACAAACTATTAAAATACATTGAAATCCTTGATAAATATATGGATAGAGGCTAAGGAAAAAAGGTTGATTTGAATTCATAGTATTAAAATATCTAATTACCAATACAAACTACTAATAATGGATAAGCAGAGGAAAAAAATTAAAATTTGGATCTAAACTAATAACATGAAAAAAAAATACAAATGTAGATCTTAAAGTAGACCTTTTCAAAACCCCAAGTTTGTATGAATGAAGGATATGAAAAATATAGATTCAAACTTAAGGAAGGTAAATGAGATAAAGCAATGAGGATAAATGTTGATTTTATATCTAAGAGTTGAATAAGACTAATTAGATTAGAAATTAGTAGTATAAAAATAACACATTCTAGGGAAAACCCTAGGTGATATAAGATCAATCTAGTTAACTTAAAATGTAGGGAAATAAAGGAAACTCTAGTTTCTTGAGGTTTCTACGAGTGTAGATCTGTTTATCAAATAATATCTCAATTAGCACAAATAAAATGTAGTGTCCCTCTTAGATTTGCATTTTGATTTATGCATCGATAGACTTATTCAAACATGTGATTGATGTTTTGATGATTACTTATTACTCTATTTCTATCTCAGATGATACTGATGATGCTAGATACCATATGTGGACATATGATATCTGATGATTCATGAGGATGATTGATACATGTTATGCTATATTGATGATGGATCTATATTTGATGGTTTATATATGCTCATTATTTATGATGGATCATATTGCTTATGGGATTTTGATGATATCTTGGCTACGCTAACCCTATTCTATGATCGTGATAATTGATTTGATGTTATGGTGTATGTGATTGTCTTTTAATGTCATTGTGATTAGAGACAATGTCATATCACTCATTGCAAGCATGATATGGCATTGTGATTCTCTATCATCTTATCCCAATGACAAGTTGTCGGAGATGGCATGTGTTTCCCTCTCATACCCTAGGCTTAGTTGTTCACCCTGTCAGTGGAGTTGTGGCGCAAGTTGGTGGTTAGAGTCTTGTGTTGGTGTTTGACCCTTTTGTCGGGTTGCTTGAGGTGATGTGTTGTGAGGTTATTATTTGATTAATAATTGGATTAATATGAGTTATTAATGTTTATATTAATTTATTATATAGCATGGCTATTTATTTATTTGATTTATTTAGTGTTTAATTGATTATTTGATATTTAATTTATTAATTTATTTAATGTATTGCTTAATTGATTATCTAGTTATTTATTTATTGTTTGATGGCTATTTATTTATCATTTATGTATTGACTGACTCTCATTTTATATTTAATTATGAATTTCTATTTAGTTGGTTTTCTCTCATTTAATTAATTTATTTAATTATTATTTGGTTTGATTTATTATTTGCTTATTTGTGTTTATACTATTATTATCTTGTTAGTATTGATAACCAGATATATATTATATAGTTACCTACCCCTTATTTCTATTGATTGATTTTGAGTGGGGTAAGTAAATAATATTGTTAAAAAATACTTATCTCATTTTCACGCATGGTAGGTATAATATATAGTTTATTGGAATTTTTTGTTTGGTCAATGGATTTCTATAGTTTTGAGTTTAATTTTGTATTTAATATATTTTTCTGTGTGTTGTCGAGGTTGGCATCTCTGAAATTTTTTGAATTCAAAGCTTTTGGATTTTTGGATTGAAATTGGTTTTGGATTGTTGGAGTTGGTTGAAGATTTTGGATTGGAGTTGTTGGATTTTATTGCTCTTCGTTAATTGATCTTGCCTTGGATTGCGATTTCTAGGTTCGAGCTTTGCTTCTCTCTACAATTTATTTTGAAAAGATTCTTTACATTGCGATTGTTGAAAGTTTGTTGGGGAATGGTTTTGATGTTTGAGTTTTCAATTTGGTTTTGTTGAGAGATTTAAAGATGTTTGAAAATGTATTTTGAGTATTGTTAAATCTAGAAATGATGTTTTGTTAGGAATGCATATTCTACATTTTCCCTCACTGGATCTCTTTTTTCTTTATTTTCTTTGTAATCTTGTGGAGATTTAGAAAGCTTTTGAATTGATATTGCACTCTTTATATGTATTATGCATCTCTTGAATATTTTGTGTAAATTTGCAAGTTGGGAGTGATTGTGTCATTGTCAGAAGTTGTTTTAAGAAGCCCCATGAGTTGTATTTTTTCTACTTCCTATCCTGTAGGTGGTTTGATTTTTGTATTGGCATTAGACTGTCTTTGTAATGTTATTTTATACTATCGTTGCTTTATTGTATCTCCCTGAGTTACTGTGCAAGGTTTGGTGAAGTTTTGTTTACATCTGAGTGTGGTTGTGGCTAGAGATTGATGTCAATTTCTCTTTGTATGTTCATAAAGTGATAATTATATGTTTCCTCAATGTTATCTTGTCCTCCTGCACCTTTTGGGAGTGTCTCTTGTTCGTATGTGAGTCCTTATGTAAATTTGGACAAGTTTCATTTCATGATCTGTCTGTTTTCCTTGTTTTCTACATTCTGGACCCAAAACGCCATTCTGTGGCACCAGAATGTTGAAGTTCAGACCCAGAATGCTAGGGAATGAACCTAGAATTCTAATTTGTCTCCCTGGAATTCTAAACTAATTTTTGGTTGCGCTAAACTACTTCAGGTTGCAGGTTTTGTCAGTTTTGATCATTGTGATTGATTTGTCTAATTTGGGGAATTTACCAGAGGCATTTTTTGATTGCATTGAGTTCATCAGAGTTGTTTATGATGTTATCTTGATCATTATATGTTGGTTTTGTGATCTGGTAAGAGGATTTGTGCCTTACCATTGAGGATATTTTTCATATGTTGATTTTCTCTAGCTAGAGGAAGAATGCCTCGTTGTTGAGGGATAATTATGATAGCTCTAGTGGGATGAGTTAAGAGTTTGCCTCACTGTAGAGGATTAGAATGGATTTTGGATTATCTTTTTATTTCATATTTATGCCTTGGTTCATTGTTGCATTATGTTGGTGAAGTCTCTTATTTGTATTTGGGTATTTGTATCTTGATATGCTTTGTTTTGTTTTGTTTATGTTGTGGTTGTGCTTATGTCATTTGTGAGCCTTCATAATGTTGTTGTGATGTTGTTTTTACCCTATGGTTATGGTCCATGGTTGGGAAAGTGGGCTCTTGCATGTGTAGGACTGAGGTCATGAGCAATAGGCTTCTAAGAGGTTCCTAGAGAGGATGCTTAGGGCCTAGACCTATCATGGAACCACATGAAGAGTTTATGTTTAATTGCAAGTGATAACCATAATAATTGATTAGTGGGTTTGGGTAATTAGGAATTCACTTAAATAAGATAATGAATTTGAGTTGTATGCCCCAATGGCGGGTCCTAGGGAGATGGTTTTGGGATCTATGGTTGGGAAGACTATTGGAGTAGCAAACAGAACTCCCTTGTTTGGCTCCAAGGTGGAGGCGGATTCCACATGAGGATAGCATGTGATGACACTCTTCCCTATATGTGTCCATTATCCTTATGTCTTTATTGTTGATTATGCCTCTGGGAGTTTATTGATTTTGATTAGCCTTGTGATGTGATTGGATTCATTGTTCTTGGTTGTTATCTTGTGGTTGTCATGTTGAGTCCCTTGGTTGTTAGGTGTCAGCCTAGGTCTTGAGTGTGAGGTGGAAACCCATGTCATCTCCTAGCACGTGGGGTGGTTCCTATTTGGTTCCACATGGTCGGGTGGTTTGATGCCTTCTTCCATTGGGATTTTCTCCTTTGGATGCTAGCATGTGTGGCTATGGATTCTATGATTCTTCTTATGTGGACGATCTATGGACTTGTTTTCTATGTATTAGAGATAACATTTTATCATGATGACTTGTAAATGTGAAAGAGGGATATGTACTTATGTAACTTGTATCATTATGCAAGAGGATATGATGTAGTAGAAGAGACTACGTGCTTGTACCATGTACTCTTATGTAATAGAGCTTGATGATGCAGAGGCTATGATTTGTAATGGATTAAGAAGATGTAATACTATATGATTCATATTGTAGAAATGTCCATTATGCCGGGAATGAGATCCTATGTTGAATTAGGGGAAAGGGTATGAGTAGATTATGTTTAATTCTTGTAATATCATATGACTCTTGAATTGTTTAGTAGTGTGGAATCCTATTTGGAAATAGACTAGTACTTGTTGTTATTATCTTGCATATGTGTAAGGGTAGTATTCTTGATGAGATGTGCAATGGTCTTTCTTAAGGAGATAATCTAGTTCCATATGTAGGAAAAGATATATGCATATAGTTTCATGATGTGATAAGTGAATAACGGATAAAGATGGGAAATAGGAACATATGATTTGGTACTTTAAAATGAACTTAGATGGTTAATGGGGTTATAAGGGCATGCATTGGTAGTTCATAATCTCATGATAGGAAAAGTATTTGAGTAGAAATTAAATGGAATGATTGTTAATGATTTCATTTTATGGTTGTGTTATTGTGATGTGATAGTTAGTAGTGACATTAAGATACCCTAGGGAAAGAATGAATGGATAAATACATACGTTTATGGTTAAGATGTTAATTCCGCTTGCATTAAATGTTGTATTTTTCTATGGCTATGTTCATGATGTTTTATGCATTCTTATGGAGGTAATCTATGTTTGGATTTATGATAGTTTACTATGTTGCATTAGTAAGTGATTTTTAAAAAAAAAATCTATTTGTTAGTTAGTTTAGTTATTTTCTCTAGGGTATTTTGGCGGGCATTACATAAAATATAAATAAATAGATAGAATTGAGTAGGATAATGTAACAATAAAATCATGAATGAGAATTGTTTTTCTTAGGTATTTCACATGATTGTTTCTTGATGAATAATATAAATCAAAGATAGTGAAAAACATTAAATATATTGTTGCGATGAACTAAATTATAATATTACATGTGTATTTATAGATAAAGTGTGTCCATAATTTTGACTACTTTCCATTATTCCATCCTTTTGTCATGATCTAGCCATTTACATCTACAAATCTAAGAAAATAAATTACCTTCACGTAAAATATAAATACAAACAATATGTTGTTGAGAAAAACCCTTAGGAATCTATTAAAGAAGGGTTGAAGTTTGACACTTTCTTGTTCTTTAGTTACACCCCTTTTTGGTTTCACAGTGTTGAAAGCACCTATGACAATGATACAAAATACTTCCAATAGTGTGTTGTTCTAGTAACTTCTCATACAAATATATTAATTCCTTTCTCTTTCAAATGCCTCTTCATGTGTCTCCCTCATAACAATAATGGCGTAGTGCTTTTCTTTAAATATGCAACCCTAGATGCTCAATGATAAAGTTTTGATGTACAAGTTGATAAACAATATTTGGATTCTAACATTAGTGCCTTTGGATACTATTCATTTTGAATTTTAAAAAAGGGGATATGATTGCATGTGTGGTTAAGTCGAGGGTCCACAATGGTACTCACAATCATGTTTATGTTAAAAAGAAAATCTCTAAAAGATTATATTGCATCAATTATGAAAAACAAATTATTAACAATTTAAAGAGATAAGCATTGAATTCAAAACCACCATAGACACAAAATTGAAATAAAGTGGACAATAAAATGATATAATTCAAACAAAACCAAAAGAAAAACAAAGCATGGAAAATATAAAATATACACTCTTCTTTTAAAGTAATATATATTTTATAATTTATAAAGATAATGATGAACACAATAAAAATAAATCACACCCACTAAAAACAGCACTGAGATATAATGCATTTAGGCAACAAAATATAATATAGATTTCAATAATACAATCAAAGAGGCACTGGAATGCTTAAAACAGCTAGTATTCTACTTGGTGATTAATACAAGAATACCAGTGAAAAAGAAAAGTAAGTCATGACAGTCATCAAGTCATAAAAATTCTCATATATCATTATTAAGTACAGAAAGATGCAACATTATTAACCAGCTCTAGGCAACATTATGCCTGCCTGCTGTGCGTTTGTACAATGTCTGATTGGAAAATTAGAAGCAGGCAAAGCAAATGAAAAATCACCAGTAAGTAGTCTAACAAGCCTTCTGACAATCTAAATCATATATCAAAGCAAAGTAAAAATTTTGCCTCCTCAATGATAATATTACAGTGGGCATATATCAAATCCCACATAGTGTAGAGCATATTTTGTATACAGAGTAGGATTAGAGTGGGCACAGATCAAACCCCTGTGCAGTTTGTGCAAGTGCAGGCCTTGGGAGTGAAAGCACAGACACCGTAAGGTTTGTCAGGAAGGCCACAGGTTATGGAGTAACAGCAGGCAGATGTAGTACATACTCTGTTATTGCTTTCACCGGCACAGCATGTACACCCTGAACATAACTGAAAAGGTGCTAACTTTCTTCTCTTCTTATCACTTTCCAATGCCCAAGGCAAATACTTTATCTCTGGAACTGGGATCAGCTTTCCATAATTTCTCTTCTCAACAATATCACTCTGGTTAGTCCTTATCTTCCCCACATGCATAGCCTATAACAATTACAGAACAAAATTATTCATGGGAATCAATTCTAATACCTTACTGGGAACTGTTCTATGATGGATACAAATAAATCTAGACTTGTATTTTTGAGAGCCTATCAATCTAAAAACATATTTCTGTCAAAAGAACAATAAACATTATAGAAACCCATAAGAAGAAACTTAGAATTAAAGACACGGAATTTCGACAGTTGATGGTGTTAGATTCTATGAATGTTTTTTCATTATCGATGTTTGGCATCATATTCTATGATCCATCATCAGGATAAGCAAGCAAGATAAGAAAAATAAAGCGCAATCCAAAATATCAATGGAAAAAAATGCTTGCAATCTAACTTAGAAATATACAATCAACTTCAAAAGAATAAAAACATTATAAAAACCCACAAGAACAAAGTTAGAATCCTTAGAAATCAATAAGAAGAAACTAAGAATTGAAGACAGAATTTAAAGATGTTAATTGACAGAGAATTTCGATAGTTCATGGTGTTTGTCGATGTTTCAGACCATACTCCATGACCCATCATCAGAATAAGCATGCAAGAAAAGAGAAATAAAGCACAATCCAAAACATCAACACTTACATAAGCAATCCAAAACATCAACGCTTACATAAACTAATCCACTGATACACAATCAAACCTCAAATTCTTAGGGTTTTTTCTTTTTTTTTTGGGTCCTATTTCTCCAATTCAACATGCAACAGCCTTCAACAAAATCTCTGCAAGTGCAACAAATCAAAGGTTTCTTGAAGGTATGTACCAACTTACCTGCTGCTCTTGTGCTGCAGTGAACCATATACTGAAACCTGAGAAATTGCAAGACTCCCATGTCATTAAAACCAACAAACACCAACAATCAAATTCAATCCTACAAAAACAGATCTATAATCCATTGCTGTAACATTCTAACCCAGTACCTGAGAATGGCCAGAGGACCATGAGGAGGAACAGAAGGAGGAGGGCATGATGAAGAAGAGCTTGGGGCGCCATGAGTGAGCAAAAGAAATCCAAGGAGGAAGAGAGCAAGCGGGAATGAAAAGATGAAAGTCTGTCAGCAAACAAGGCATCCCAAGCAGAAGGGCAAGAGAAATGTCCTTTGGTGATATGAAAGCAAGGGGACCCATGAATAGATTCCTGGGTTTTAGTGGTGCTTCTCTCCTATTCCAACAGCTGTAGATGAGAGATCCAATGGAGGAGACCAAATTCCCTCCTTATCTTTCGTTTTCATCTCCTCGTGAAAGTTCCCACTTCGAGTGGCACTCATTGTCCCTCTTGTCCAAACTTATCATGGGAGTTGTTCACCTTAGGAAGATTTTTTAAAATTTCAAAGACCTGTAGCCACCACGTGTACTTCATAATCATGATTAAGTGGGTTTTCTTATGTTGACCCATCCATCCGTTACAGTCCGTGCCCTCGTGAATCATAATCCTCTTTGTCAATCGTATTGTGTTTGAAAGCATAAAAATAATAGTAAAACTCTGGCGAATAGAACATACGTCTTCTTCCAATATTGTCTGTTATCATGGCTGGATTTGTTAAAAGGATTGTCATTTTGTCTCCCTCTTAACTTTCTCAACCACCCCCACCTTTTTTTAGTGGGATGACCCTTTCAAAACTGGGACATACGTTGAGGCATGTGAGGGTTCAATGTATAATAAACAAATGAGATTGTTTGACATGAATAAGAGTTCTAAGTCAAGCTCTTTTTTTTTTTGGTTTTTTTTTGTTTTGGAAGTTTTGAGGGAAGGAGCATGCTTGATTTTGATGTAATGTTTGAATTTTGCAGGGTGAAATGTAATAGTATAAATGTAAGTCGATTTGATCTATTGGTGAAGTTGAATGGTTTTGAATGTTTTACACGTATGAGTTTGAAGTCAAGCTTATTAGTTTTTACTTGCAAGTTTCAAGTGAAGGAGCATGCTTGGTTTGCATGTTGTATATGAATTACGAGGTGGAATGCAACGGTACAAGTGTCCTAATAAAAAATATAAAGAAGTCTCTCTCTATATATATATATATATTAAAAAAATTAAAATGTCAATGGACCTTTGATCTATCTATGAAGTTGATTGGTTTATAATGAGCCTATCAAGAAATCAAGTGTTGTTGAGTGCAAGCCCCTGACATTATAAGGAATGAGGTTGAGATTGTGTCTTGGGCAAATCTAGTGGAATGGAAACCCCTCAATCTTTGGCAAATAATGTAACAAATGTCATATTGAACATATTGCAATGGTTGAATCATAGCATTATTGTTTTACTCCCATGAGGCTATCGTGATCACATGCAATGTGCCCTCACCAATGTATTATGTTTGTGGGTTTAAACCTTCACATTGAAGTTATTGATGATTCTAGGCTTCAAAAAATTTCTAAGTCGGTGTGCTCTTGAGTTTTGTGCGCTTGTTGGGAAACTAAACTTGCGAGTTTGGATTGTTCATGTTAACGTAGTGTAGATGAAGTCCCCCATTTATGGTGTCACCAAGTTCAAACCATGTTAAAAATTTCTATGCTACCAAGAATACAAATGTAATAAAATGAAATATATTTAAAATAGTTGTAAAGTAAATAAAAATTGCTCTTCAGATAAAAATAAAAGTAAACAATATAAAAAAATCTTGACTGGTTCTAAGTAAATAAAATAAAATATCTTCAGTAAGTGAAAATTGCATTTCTCTCTTTAAAAAAATCCATATAAAACATATAAGAGAAAACACTTCAAGGTGACTATTTCATTGGAATCATAGTCAATGACAGGTGTCTCGAGAAGGATATCTCTTGGCATCTTCTACATAGATGTTTTAAAGATAGATGTGCTAGTTGATAAAAAACATCTAAATTAAGTTGGTATCAATATACAATTTTTTAATATATATATTATTTTAATATTAGTGATTTTTATGTTCTTGGAAGTTAAAAAATTGAGTATATATGATTGTAGTATGTTTGTTATTTAAAAAGAAGAAGAATCATAAGACAATATAAAAGTTGTAAACACTCCTTTTAATGGTTAATCATTTGTGTACAGTGATTGAATCCTTCTCCATCCACCTTGGTTCTAGGACCAAACAACCACTTTATCAAAACCTCTACTACCAATTCGAATTACTCTTTGCTAAGGACCTTACAATTTAGTTCTTGGCTGTTGAGATATATCATTTGAATATCATCAATCATATCTTGAAATCACATAAACTTTATTGGTCCATTAATCATTAGTAACACCCTTGGGTTTCTCACATCCTTCCTTGCAATCAAAGTAGCTCATATTTATTAGGAGGGATATGTTGTGTGATAGTCAATCTAGGTGCATTGAGTGCGAGAACCCCCCCCATGATGCTAATGATCTTATATAAAAAAAAAACTTATTCTTCTCTTAGTTATTTTCTTTGCATCCTTGGAAGTTGATCTTTTAAGGTCTTTTGGGTGGGTTTGTCCTTTTATTTACAAGGAAGGTTCTCGTTGATTTGAGAAGCTTCTATCTTTTCCTTTGATTGTTGTATTGTAGTGATCCCATTTTAGAGCTATGTAAGTGATGCTTCTATGATGTCTAGGTGTCACAAAATTCTAAAGCTATAAGTATGATAGAAATAAGGTGGAGCCAATATCTTATAATGGCATGAATAATAATAACATAATATGAAAAATAATAACATAATATGAAACATTCTAAAAAGGGTAGATTCTTAGAATTTATGAAAATGGTTAATGGATATGACTTCATCCTACTAGTTGATTTTAACAAAAACTAGGACTCCAAGGTGTTAAAAATGAGAGGAATAAATATAAAAAACATGAAATATTTGATTTCCCAAGTTATGGGGATGTCTACAAAGGACAAGAAGATTCATAAGAATAGGATGAATAAGGTATAGTTATGAAATTTATTTTGAAGGGCAAGGAACAACACACAAATTATAATCTACTCATGTTTGAGAATCTCTTTCATATCCCTAGGCTAATGTTGCTATTAGACACACAATATACTAAGAGGGGGCTGAATTAGTATATGCATAAACTTAACTTCAAGTCCAAATCATTTTTGTAGTGCACATACTAATATTTCCTTAGCAATTAAATAACTTATCAAATAATTAACATAAACATGCATCCACACAAATGAATACTAGATATATGTGGAAACCTACAAAGAAGTAGCCAAATGGTGATCTAATAGCTTATTGGATATACTACCCAAATCCAACCTCATAGAAGAAATATGAAACTTACAAATGTTCATCGACACCAAGTACCGAAGACACCAACTCTCTTATAGTGAATTTGTAGGCACCAACCTACAAGAGACACCAATCCCCTAATATAAGAGCTAAGCACCAACTCAAATTACGAGCCACCAACCTCAAATACAACAAGATATTAATTATGAGGCACCAATCCCCTAGGTTTTTTAGTTATTTAAAAAGAATAATTATAAGACAATATAAATATTGTAAACACTCCTTTTAATGATTAATCATTTAGGTAAGTTGATTGAGGGATTCTTCACCAACATTTGTTCTAGGACCAAACAACCACTTTACTAGAGCATCTACTACCTATTGGGGTTACTATTTGCTAAGGACCTTACAATTTAGTTCTTTTTTGTTGAGGTATATTATTGAATATCACATGTTGGCCATTTGGTGGAATTGATTATGTGTTGCATTGATGTTTTGTCATTTATGTCAACACTAGCTATTTTGGGTGCTTTACCGACACCCTTTTGGTCCCACTAGGATGAGTGGTTTCTAGTTGGTTTGGATCTGGCATGATCCGGTATGCTCCAATATGATTTGGTTATGGATTTGGCTTATTCATGATACTCATGTTCATATTCAGTTAGTTGGTTTTGGTCTGGTGATCGGATGCTATCATGTTTGCTTGGAAGCTTGGCTTGTGGTACTAGCGAGGGTTTCACTGGTAGAGCTTTGATGAAGATCTTTGATGATATGCATAAGTGGTGTTGGTACAACTTCTGGTGGAGATTCAAGATGTTGTTGGTGATCATGTTCGAGACTTGGCAGATTTGGATTATTACTTTAGTGTGTGGACCTATATTGGGTCTCAGTTGATCTAGGTTATGGACCGACTTAATGTAACATGTGGATAGGACCTCTCAATGTGTTTTCAGGATGTCTTATGGGTTGAATATTGTTTTTTGGTCTAAGGCCGACATGTTTTTTAATTATGTAATTGGTTTATTATCTGGTAGTCAACCTGATTGTTTATGGTCGAGGATTTGTATATATATGATGTAAGATCTCATTGTAGATCATCATGGTTATGGTCAAGGGAATGGGAAATGGATATGTAATGTGCAAATAGTTTAATATCATTAAGGCAGAGGATTTGGTCGATCATTGGAGATCGAATTGGGTTTATGTAAGAGGATTTAGTCCTTCGGTGTTGAGCTTAACTAGAATTGTACTTAGGCATAGGAGATGATATCTTTGCAGTTCATTCATTCTTCTGAATTGTAGTCTGGATTTCTATGTAGTCAATGAGACTCCTTTTGTGATGAGCAGTGTGCTCTAGGTTGTTGGCCTTCCTACCAGTGCAGCCCCTCAATTGTAATTCACATACTTACTGCAGAAGTATTATCTGACTGTGGGTAGGCTTCCCACTGTGGTTTTTCCCTTTACTAGGTTTTCCACATATAAATCTTGGTGTCATGTGGATGGTATTTATTCTCTAATTATTGTTTATGCTTAATTACTTTAACTGCTATTTTGGTATTTGGTTTAAGAATTCTGGTATTAATGTTTTGGGTTCCGTTATTAAAGTTTTAATTGCTAAATGTTCTAGTAATCTGTGACAACTGATTCACCCCCCCCTCTCAGTTGTCTTCCAATTATTTGAACTGTCTAACATCATCAATTGTCTCTTAAAACCTCATAAACATTATAGGTTCATTAATCATTAGTGACACCCTTGGATTTTTCACATCCTTCCTTGCAATTATAGTAGCTCATATCTATTAGGAGGGATATATTGTGGCTAATTTAATTTTCAATTGGGGAGTTGTTGCATTATGGTCAATCTAGGTACATTGAGTGTCAAAACCTCCCCCATGATGCTAATTGCCTTATGTCAAATGAAAAACCTTATTCTTTTCTTAGTTATTATCTTTGCAACCTTGGAAGTTGATCTCTTAAGGTCTTTTGTGTGGGTGTGTCATTTTAATTATGAGGAAGGTTCTCATCAATTTGAGAAGATTTGATGTTTCCCTTTGATTTTTTAACTAGAGTGGCACCATTTTAGATCAATGTAAGTGATGCTTAGATATGGTTTCTAGGTGTCACAAAATTCCAAATCTATAAGTAGGATAGAAATAAGGTGAAGCCAACATCTTACAATGGGATGAAGAATAATAACATAATATCAAACATTCTAAAAAGCATAGATTAATAAAATATATGGAATTTTTTTATGGATATAACTAACTCAATCCTACTAGTTAGTTTTACCAAAAAATAGGACTCCAAGGTGGTTAAAATAAGAGGAATAGATATGGAAATCATAAAATAAGGTATAGTTAGCAAATTCCTTTTGATGGGCAAGGAAAAGCTCACAAATTATAATCTAAATTTATGTTTGGGAATCCCTTCCCTATCCCTAGGATGATGTTTCTACTAGACACACAAATTACTGAGAGGGGAGTAAATTAGTATATGCATAAACTTAACTTCAAACCTAATTCATTTTTAGTAGCATATACTAATATTTCTTTAACAATTAAAGAAATTATAAAATGATTAACATAAACACATGTTCACACAAATGAACACTAGATATATGTGGAAACCCAAAAGAAAAAATCCACATGGTGGGAATACCTTATTGAATCTACTGCCCAAATCCAATCTTAGAAAAGAAATATAAAAATTACAAATGTTTATGGGCGCCAACCACCAAAACCACAAATCCCCTAACAATGAATTTGTAGGCACCAACCTACGGGAGACACCAATTCCCAAATATAAGAAATAAGAACCAACTCGCATTATAAGGCACCAACATCAACTACATCAGAATATGAATTATGAAAACCTTCCAAAATTAAATTGCACCATCTACCAGATTTTATCTACTACAAAACACTATCTCGACATCTATAGGATCTGCAATTTGATTCACACACCTTAACTCATCTCTTCTAATTGATTAGGCAACTTGCACAGCTCGTATGCCACACTAACTTCACAAACTAACTTGGAATAAACTTTGAACAACAATATATGTATTTATTACAATGATAATTACATTCACAAGTCAGCCTAGAACATAATTACAATATCCACAAGTTGGCCACAAACAAATTCCTTAACCAAAAGTGTAGTTGACTCAATCCTAAAGCCAATATTTTATTCCATGAGTGCAGACACACTATGTGTTACCCAACACGCAATGTACCGGCCTCAATGAACATGCATATGCTTCCTCCAACTAGCACACATTATCCTTTTCTAGCGCATCAATCCAGAACAATATCACTATTATGCAATGAAACTTTACTTCTAAACTATAAGCCATAACTCTCGATTGTGACGAAATGCAAAGCAAAATTCCAAGATAGTGCAGCTAGGTGCACATAATATTTCTATGCAATAGAACTCCAAAAACTACCATAGGTCATTTTAGGAATTAGAACATGTGCTAGACAATTAGGAACTATAAATACCAAGCATGATAATAAAATAAAAAGAGATATCAAAACATACTTGACTCTGACTCTGTCTTTTGAATTCTTTGCATGTTATAACAAATTTCAAATACCTTGACATCAATGACGACACTAACAACACCTTTGACACCAATGACAATATTATGTCCAAAAACCTCCCCCTTTTTCATTGATGGAAAACTAACAAAATTATCCCCCTATGAATAACACTCCTCTTTGTCAAAGAAACTATGTTGGCAACAACAATGAAGGAAAATTGAGCGGGGGGGGGGGTGAATCAATTTTCACCAGATTAAACAATTTAAGCATAATCTCATATCAAATCAAGTGCAACAAGAATAAAGATAAACACAATAACAACAACACACATAACACCAAGATTTTGATGTGGAAAACATGGTTAAGGGAAAAATCATGGTGGGATCCTACCCACAATAAGATGATACTTTGCAGTAGTATGTGTAAATATTATAATGGGGAATGTACATGCATTTAGGAATACTTCCTAGAGCTCACTTCTCAAAATATAATAACCCAGAAGGCTACAACCCTCAGGGAAGGTTCACTACTTTACAATAACATTCGAACAATAATCCGGTTAACATGAACTGAAAGAATAGCATCTCCAAATGCCTAATGACGGTTCCGATTAAGCTCATTTGTCTACTCTGCAACACTCTTTGCTCAATAAAACACATCGAAAGATGAATTCACTTATTCGCACATAAACCACTCTTTGATAATGCATACACAACACCGATACTTGAATTACATGAATATGACACCCATTTATACAGATCATCAACCTTGACTACAAAGTCGGCTCAACCCTTAACACCAAATTACAAAATTGCATCACACGATACATAAATCAACCATCAGACCAATACAATGTCATAAACAACATAACGTGGACCCAAAATAAATCCTTGAACATGCAACGCCACTAGAAATCCTGCCAAGATCAACTGCGACACGCTATACCACTGAAAATGTTGCATAGCATGAAGAACATCACTGGACACAATGATCAATGTCGATGAGAAAAACAAATAGGACATGATTAGGCAACACCAACAAGAACGTTAGAACCATTTGCAATAGTTGCACCAACACCACTTAATCAAATCTTCATCGATCAATACACTAACACTCAAGAACATTAAACAGAAGAAACTGGGACCAGAAAGATAACTTGCAGAGCACCAAATCATGAACCATTCAAATTGAAGATACACATGAGCATCCCAAACACTCTCCCAAATCCGCAACCAAAGATATAATTATACTAGAGCACAATAGATCAGACACCAACTTAACTCTCTGCAATATCGGAACACCAAAACACAAGAATATGTTGACATCAATGACAACAACATATCCTAGCAGTAGCAATATCCAACAAACTATGCCTAACAAACATTTTGGCTTTCTCTCTCCCAATTTGACATTAATAGAAAAGGGTCACAAAGATTCTTCCTTTGTGACTCTCTCTCCCACTATCTAAGATAATCCATGCAATGATGTTTTTTTACTTCAGTGCAAGACCACCAAGCCTTCTTGTGGAAGGGAATCAATACTCCCTATCAACCTATAATCTCCTTTTAAAACATTAAAAAGGAGAGAGCTATGTATATCATCTTCTACATGAATGAATTAAAAGTATTAGCATACCCTCCTATTAAAAACTTGAGTTGTTGAGTTGTGTTGTCATTGATGTCACTATGTGTTGCAGATGGTCCAAAAGTAAGTGTTTTGATGTTGTTGTGTGGTCTGATAGTGATGTTGATGTGTTTATGAAAAGTTGGTATAGTGAAAGTTTCAATACATAGGAAATAGTATTTATGTCCCAGTGGAAGAATGCTTTGCATTCATCTAGATTGTGAAGATTGTGGATCGCAGCTCTAGTCATAATGTTTATAATCAATGTATATTGCATTGTCCTATTTTTAGGTCCTCTGTTTCTCACATGGTAGAGTTGGTTGTTGTTGTTTCTGACAGTGAGGTTGACTGCCATAACTACTCCAGAGAATGCTTGGCAGTTCTCTGATATGTGGATTCAAGTTTTGAGGATTGAAGGACAAGTTCATTTGGTTTGTGCAGTGTTCTAATTCAGTTTTTTAATTGGCAAGTGAAGTTATGTTGTTCTAAGTTTAGAGTTGTCAGCTAGTTTGGTTTTCAGCTATTTAAGGTGGTGTATTCTATTTGGATCATGCTCTTTTGGTCTAGATATGCATTGAAGGTTTTGTTTGGATGTTGATATGGGTATCACCATGGCATGTGTAGATCCCCATTGTGTTTTTTTTCATTGGAGGATATTTTTGGGCCGACTAGTTAACATGCTTTATTATTTATCTAAATGTTTTATTTGGTACCAACATTGGAGGATGTGTTAGCGTATGAATTTCATTGGAATCATTTGAGAAGGATGTGTTGTGATGTGTTTGGGTCCCCTTATCTCCTAGAGTGGACTGCATTTGGTATTATTGGTCCACGGGGGCTTCACTAGAGAGGCAATATTATATCACGTGCATTCATATTGGGGGGTTTAATATCCTAAAAATTGAGAACAATACATTGCCTATCTGGTAAAAATAAGGGGGTTTTTAATTCGAGCTATGAAAAATTACAACATTTGGTGAAAATACGGGGGTTTTAATTTGGGCTTTGTATTGGGAGGGGGTGACAAAAACAGAGTTTAGGGCAATATTTTTGAAAATAAGGGGATTCTTTAGTATGCCATGAATGCACATGCTATAACCCAGGTTCACTAAGTGAATCCCCCGTATATTGGTCCAAGTGGCCTAATTTATGTAATATTATATATTTTGTGTATGCCCAACCTAGTTCAAAGTTTAGATGAATAATATTTTATATATAGATATGTGGTTGTATGAGTTGAGGTACATCATAATTTGGTGTGAAGTGGATGGGAATGATATGCAATAAGATTTGGTGTGAAAGTCAGTTTTTGAATAACATTGATGATGATATTTATTATATGGTAGTATTTTCAGATAGCGATTGGTGTCAGATGTGTTTTCCATGATATTGGTCACTTGACATGGTGCTTCAAGGATAATTTCATGATTAGGAGATCTTGTTCATTTTAATTCATCCATTCCCTATACCTGTCAGAAGAAGGTGTGTTCCTTTTGGCATCTTGTACAATCCCTTGTATCTTTTCCTAAGGTTATGTACCTTAGTCTTGCAAGTCCCATTAGGTTTTTTTAGCTCCTTGGCCTTGAGCCTAAAACATTGTAATCAATTATTCATATTGTGAGTGTGATTCTCACCATGGTTTTTTGTTGTTTAGGGTTTTCCACATAAATTTGGTGATCATGTGTTCATTATGCTTTGTTCTTTCATGATTCGTGTTTGCAGTAATAAGCTAATGGTGGTTTAACTTTTGATAGATCAGGAGGAAAGTATTTTAAGGCCTAGACTAAATCACCCCCCCCCCCCACCCCCAGTCCTGTAGTGTGTTCAATAATTGGTATCAAAGCTTGGTTCCTCTCAAGAAGCTTAACCACTTGAGGTAGATATAGAATGGCCTATGAAGCTAATTATAAACCACTAAAGTTTGATGGTACAAATTACTCCTATTGGAAGGAAAGGATGGAATGTCATTTGGAATCTCTGCCAATTGGAATATTGGAAATTATCCAAACTGGATATACTACTCCTAGAAATGGTCCTCAAACTCTAGATGAGGTTAAGGCACATCAAAATAATGCAAAGACTAGAGTTTCTATTATCAGTTCTTTAAGTGGTTTGATATTCTCTAAAGCTATGGGGTTGAAGTTTTCTAAACAAATATGGGAGAAACTAAGTTATGAAGGTGATTTGAAGACAAAGTAAGCCAAGTTGACAAATCTAAAGCATAGATTTGAGAACTTGAGGATGTTTGATGATAAGAACATTGAAAGCTATCTACACCAATTAAATCAGATTGTGAGTGCAATTAGGGGTATTGGTGGAACATTAGTAGAAATTGAAGTGGTGAGAAAAGTGATGTTAAAACTGCCTAAATGCTAAAAAACTAAGAAGTATGCAATTGAAGAAAGTCATGATATGGACAAATATACCTTGGATTAGTTGTATAGCTCACTCTCTACCCTTGATATTGTTGAACTAGATGATTTGTGAAAGAAGAAGAAAGAAGCTACATTCAAAGATACCAAGAATATTGAAGATGAACCTAAAGAAAGGAATGAAATGGATGAGATAGAAGCAAACTTTGTGAGAAAATTGAAGAAAGGATTTGGAAAATACAAAGGTAAGTTACCCTTAAAATGTTTTAATTATGGAAGAATTGGTTATTATTCTTCTAAATGTACTTATAAGGAATACTATGGTAGAATATTTGATGATGATAATAAGGGAAAGTACAATTACATATGGAATAATAGAATTAAGAGAAAAGATGATAAAGATAGGCCTAATAAGAATTTTTGTTCAATGGAGACTTATTCATTTGAAGATGAAGATGGTGATGAATCGGATGAAGAATCATTGTTTTTAGTTATAGAGGAGAAGAATAATGAAATTTTTGGCAATCTAGAAGGTGTGGAGAATAATGAAAAACCAATGAGTGTGAAGACTGCACTACATGCAAAAGTAGATCCTAAATCATGGATAATTGATTCTAGATGTTGTAATCACATGGTCTGGGTGACAAAGAAAAGTTCATTAATTTTCAAAAGTATGATGGTGTTTCTGTAAAGTTTGCAATTGAGGAAGTTGCACCTATTTATGGTAAAGGTACTATTTTCATTGATGTTAAGCATAATATTGGTGATGTTTATTATATTGATGGTTTGAGACATAATTTTTTGAGTGTGATTTAGATGTGTAGTAAGGGATATAAGCTCATATTTCATGGGTTTCAAAGTGAAATCAGAAAAGGAGGTTCTAAGAGATTAGTTGTAGAAGGTATAAGGACCAATGGTAATGTCTATTATGTGAAGGATAATAGAGGAAGCAATTATATGCTAGCAGAGAGCAGTGAATATTGGTTATGGTACAAAAGATGGGAATTATTAAATATGACAACATGATGAAGATAAATTTTACTCATGTTATGAGACATTTGCCAAAGATTATCAAACCTACACATACTATGTGTAGGGAATGTCATCTAGGAAAGAAAACAAAGAGAAGATTCAATAAAAAGAGTAATCAACTTCAAAAACTTTGCAACTAATTCATCTAGATCTATGTGAGCCTACAAGGACAAGAGTAATAAATGGTGAGAGTTATTTTATGTTACTTATTGATGATTATTCTATAATGGCATGGGTTACTTTCTTGAGAGAAAAATTTGAAGCACTAGAAAATTTTAAAGTATTCAAGTCTATGGTTGAGAATTAAGTTGATACTAGGATCAAATTTTTAAGATCCAATAGAGAGGGAGAATTTACATCAAATTAATTTGATAGATTCTATGAATAACATGTTATTAAAAGACATCTTTCTATTCCTAGGACCCCTCAACAAAATAGAGTTGTAGAAAGAAAGAATAGGATTGTTGTTGAAATGGATAGAACTATGATGAATGATGCTAACTTATTTAATGTTATTGGAAAGAGGATGTGCATATCATTGTTTAAATTCTTAATAGGGTACAAATAAGAGTGAAACACACAAAGACACCTTATAAACTATGGAATGGAAGACCTCCTACGGTCAAGTATTTTAGAATCTTTGGAAGAAAGTGCTACATAAGGAGAGATGAGAAAGATATAGGGAAGTTTGATGCAAGGTCAGATGAAGGAATTTTTTGGGATACTATACAAGGAGTAAGGAATCTCGGTCTTACAACAAGAGGATAAATAAGATTATGGAGAGTTCAAATGTTAGGGTTAGTGAAGAATGGAATTAAACTAAGAATACACCTAAATCTAAGACTAAATAGAATTTGTACTGATGGCTATAGAAGAGAAGGGTCCTCCAAAAGATAAAGAAGAGACAAGTACTAAAGAAAAATAACCTAAACAAACACCTAAGACACCAACAAAGTATGTGCAGAAGAATCACTTAGATGAATGAATCTTTCAAGACAAGAATAAAGGAGTTCAGACAAGAATAAGACTTGAAGAAACCAATGAACAAGAAAATTATTGTTTCTTATCTCAAGTGGAACCAAATACCTATGCAGATGCAAGGTAGAATGAGAGTTGGATAAAAAAGATGGAAGAGAAGTTGAACCAAATATAGAATCAGGCATGGGAATCGGTACCTAAATCTATGGATAAGAATGTGATAGGAACTTATTGGGTGTTCCAAAACAAACTAAATGACTATGGAAAATTCACAAGGAACAAGGCAAGATTGGTATGTAAGGGTTATTCACAAGTTGAAGGTATAGAATTTGAGGAGACATTTTCTTTGGTGGCAAGAATGGAAACTATAATGATGTTTCTTACATTTGTTGTATATAAGAATTGTAGAGTATATCAGATAGTTGTCAAGTCAACATTCTTGAATGGAAAACTTGAAGTATACATTGAACAATCGGATGGGTTCAAGCTATCAAAAGATTTAGATATGGTTTGAAAAATCAAGAAGGCACTTTATGGACTCAAGCAAGGTCCTAGAGCTTGGTATGCAAGGTTGGATAGAAATTTGTTGCAACAAAATTTTAGAAAAGGTACTACAAATAGAAATCTTTACTTCAAAGTTGAAAGTGATAAATTGGTTATTGTTGTTGTATATGCTGATGATATCGTATTTGGAGGATATTATTATGTATGTAAGAAGTTTGTTGAAGAAATACATAAGGATTTTAAGATGTTTTTGATAGGTGAGTTGTCATTTTTCCTTGGTCTTCAAGTTACACAATCAAAAAAAGGCATTTTCATTTCTTAGACCACGTATATCAAGGAGATGTTAAAGAAATTTGGGATAGAGAATTCTAAATTAGTTGCAACCCCTATGGTTACTGGTTGTAAGCTAAGAAAGGATGATGGATCTATATATGTTGATAAGAAATAATATAGATCTATGATTTTAGGATTACTGTATTTAAAAACTTAAAGATCAGATATTATGAAAGTTGTATATTTGTTTATTAGATATCAAGCTAATCCTAAGAAATCTCATGATCAAGCAATAAAAAGGATATTCAAAAATTTGAAAGGGACTCTAGATTATGGATTATGGTATAAGAAGGATGATAATTTCATTTTGAGAGCATATATAGATGTTGATTGGGATAGATGTGTTGATGATAGGAGAAGTACAAGTGGTGGTGCATTTTTTTAGGAGACAAATTGCTCTCTTCGCTAAGTAAGAAATAAGATTCAATGTCATTATCTACTATAGATGCAAAATAAATTGTAGCAACATCTTCCTATACTAAGTCATGCAGATGAAGAAAAATCTTAAAGATATCAAGGTGAAGTATGATGAGGCAATTTTTGTTATGTGTGATAATACAAGTGCAATCAACATTTCAGAGAATTCTATGATGCATTCAACAAATAAGCATGTTTCAATCCTATGTCATTTCTTAAGAGAGAAGGTTGTAGAGAAGGAAGTTAGACTGAAGTATGTACCTACTAAGGAATAGATTGTAGATGTCTTTACTAAGGCGTATCTCCAACAAAAGTTAGGGGTTATTGCCCCTCCTTCAAACTAGATGCATTCAAGTGGTGTCTATCCAATGAGAGATTTAAACTTCATCATTTGTCTCCTAGATTGATGTTGTTGTTTTTATCAAGGGGAGTAGTGTAGTGTGTGTGGTTGTAAATAATGTGTTGCACTAATCAGAGTTATTCTTGGAAGAAGGAAATAGGTTCAAGATGAAAGAGGGAGAGAATTCAGGAAAGTAATTGTTATTTTTTGTAGTATGCCCTTTGTCCTTGATATCAAAGGAGGGGAGAGATTGGGAAAGAGAATGTGTTAGTTGTTGTTCATGGTACAAGTGTTGCCATCAATGACAAAGGGGGAGAATGTTAGAAAATTGAGTTGTTGACTTGTTAGAAACTTGAGTTGTTGAGTTGTGTTGTCTTTGATGTCAACCTATTTGGTGTTGTCATTGATGTCACTGTGTCTTGTAGATGGTCTAGAAGTAAGTGTTAAAAAGTTGTTGTGTGGTCTAATGGTGATGTTAAGGTGTTTCTACAAGGTTGGTGTAGTGGAAGTTTCAATATGCAAGAAACATTTTTTATGTCCCAGTGGAAGAATGATTTGCATTCCACTAGATTGTGATGATTGTGGATTGTAGTTTTGGTCATAACTATTGATCTTTTTTGTGTCAAACTTAGCCATGCAGATAGCTGATCTGAGAAAATCTATTGGCTAAAACCCTATTAAAAATCCTTAAAGGCTAAAACCCTAAACCCTAAGGATTTTGCCTTAAAACATTTTTCAACCTTTTTCTTTTCATTCATTGATCGAACAGGGTGGTCATTTTCACTTAAGTTGACCGGCTAGAGGGTTCCTCCTTCATGGCAGGATCGGCCCCTTTCACTTGCTATCAGTTGGCAGGGTTCTTTTTTATCACTTATCGCACAGTCGAGAACTTTCCACTTTTGTTCCATGCTTCCACTATTCTACTTTCGAGCGATGTCGCGATGAGAGATGCTGGTGGGGGTTCTTGTGGTTATCATTATGTCACATTGGTCGAGAACTTCCACTTTTGTTCCCTACTACGACACTTCCACTTTCGCATGATATAGCGATAAGTGATGTGGCCAAAGCAGGGTTAAGTAAAATGTTATCATTGTTTCACAACAATCAAGAACAATGGTTTTCCTGAGGCTACGAAGTAGTGATGAAGCTAATGGGGCCAGCTAGTTTTCACAATTAATCAGAGTCGTTTGATTTCACTAAAGAGCCAAATCAACAACCCTATTTTAAAAATTCTTTTGCGAGGCTTTTGGGGACCTCATGGCACAATCTCTATTGTCCACCCATGCACGAAGAGGAGGATCTAGTGGCTCAATTTCAAACTGGAGGTGATCATTGAAATTCAAACAGGTGTCCAAGGGTGGTTGTCAACTTAATGGGTCAAAAATCAGTTTCTAACCCCATCAGTGGCCCAAATCAAATTTTGATCCCTTCCAATCACTTTTAAGTGGCTAGGGGATAATCACCATTACTTCACCATGACTTTGTAGAGGTTTTTAATATACCAACCTTGCCCATTTATTGTAGAATGAAGACTTTTGGGCTGGTAGAGGACAATCAAATGCTTTTCTTGCAAGGATTTTTGCTCTTTCCCAATTCTGGGAGATATTTTCAGACATGAAACCATTAGATTGGTCTATTTGGATATGATCTTCCTCCTTTTGTAACCTAACCCTAGATGGTTAGGGTTTCTAAATCGAGGGTTCTATCTAAGTTATGCCTAAACTACAAAGGCAAATTTTGTAACTCTTTTGAAGTTTCCTCTCCCCGTTTCTCTTATAAAAACTCATACTTTCTGCAACTGTAAATTTTTCCTTGCCTTTATATCAGTAAAATTATTTGTCTCGCCTCTTTTTAGTTCAAATATTCTATATAATGCATTTTAGCTCTTTATCTAAATGCATTCTTTTTTTATTCTTAGTTTATGTGATTGTTTTCACACCTCTGTAGACGTCTATGAATTGATTTCAGTTCCTCTCTTCATATTATAGGGTTCTAACCTTTGCATGTTATTAGGGTGCTGATAAGGATAGGAAATTGTGTGTATCTATGGGTAGTTTTCATTTATGTCTTGTGCAATTATGGGCAGGGAGGATCAACTTTCAATCTAGGTGCATCACCTCACATTTCCCTTTCAGCATTCCTTCTTCCCTTTTCCTCTTAAATCATTAGAATAAGTTTTACAAGTGTTGGGTTGGTCCAATATTGCACCCTAATTAATAAGGAATTCGACCTTGTCCAGAGACTCAACCTCACATGCGCAAGGTCCCACACCTGGAGGTTGTTTCCATGTTTCACAAGGTTGTTGAACACTAGTTTTGAACAAGGGTGCATACTTTTGTGACAACAATAACATTTATGATCTATGTATATTACACTATTAGGTTTTCAGGTTCTTTGTTGCTCAGATGGTCGAGCTGATTTTTGTTGTTTCTTAGAGTGAGACTGTCTGTCAGAACTGGTCTACAAAATGCATGGAAGTTCTCTGATATGTTGATTCAAGTGTTGCAACTTAGAGGACATGTTCATTTGGTTTGTTTAGTATTCTAGTTGAGTTTTTTTTATTGGCAAGTTAATTTATGTTGTTCTAAGTTCAGTATTATCATCTAGTTTGGTTTCTAGCTAATTGAAGTGGTGTATCCTATTTTGATCATGCTCTTTTGATTTGCATATTTATTAGAGGTTGTGTTTGGATCCTGATATGGGTCTCGTCATGGCATGTGTATACTTGGATTATATTTCTTGCATTGGAGGACATTTTTGGGCCAACTGGTTAATGTGCTTTATTGCTTATCTACACATTTTATTTGGTTCTGACCTTGGAGGATGTGTTAGCATATGCAATTTGTTGGAATCATTTGAGAAGGATATGTTGTGATGTGTTTAGGTCCCCTGTATCTCCTAGAGTGGACCACATTTGGTATTATTGGTTTGGCTAGCCTAATTTATGTAATATTGTATATTTTGTCTGTGGCTAACCTAGTTGAAATTTTTAATGAATTATCTTGTATATATAGATATGCGGTTGTATGAGTTGAGATACAAAATGTGCATAAGTTGATGTGAATGGATGTGAATGATGGGATTTTATGATGATATCTTCTATATGATAGTTTTTTGAGACAGTGATTGGTGTCAGATGTGTTTGGTATGATATTGATTGCTTGACAATCATTCAATGAAAATTTCATGATCAAGAGATCTTGTTCATTTCAATTCATCTATTCCATGTACCTATCAAAAAAGGTGTGTTCCTTTTGGTAGCTTGTACAATCCTTTGTATCTTTCCCTAAGGTTATTGGCCTTAGCCTTGCAAGTATCAGGTGTTGTTAGCTCCTTGTCTTTGAGCCTAAAACATTGTAATTAGTTATTCATATTGTGAGTGTGGTTGTCACCTTGGTTTTTCCTTATTTAGGTTTTTCCACATAAATATGGTATTCATGTGTTCATTGTGTTTTGTGCTTTCATGTTTTATAATTGCATTAATAAACTAATTGTGATTTGAAGTTTGATAGATTGGAGGTAAAGTATTTTAAGGTTTGAACCAATTCACCCCCCTCCCTCTCAGTCTTGTAGTGTGTTCAACATCTTCTTATTGTACAATGGCCAATTTTAATCCTTTTCTCCCAATAGGCATTTAATTTCCTTGATCTCATTTAGATCCTCACCTTCTTTTCTACTATTGGGAAAATGGTGTTGTACACCTTGCATAATGATGTTTCATTGTTGTTTTATTTTATTATTGTGTGAGGTGGACATGGAATTATATTGTAATATCATATTATATTGTTGCACCTAGGAGCACCTAGATGGACGTGCAACATGTAGAGATTCCATTGGAATATTCTTGTAACCACTTGATGAGTTGTATTGACACATGGGTATTATTATATTATATTTATTTAATATTAGGGAATGTAATTGTGATGAAGTACCCAATATTAAATATGGGTCAAGGGTAGGTAGGAAAAATATTATATTTTATTGTCACATGGTTTTGGGCACATAGTTTTGATGTAATACCACTTGGTGGTTTTGTGGGAGCTTGTGTTTATAAAAGCAACCACAAGGGTAGTTGTTTGGGTTGGTCAATTATTCGTATTAGCATTTGTGAAGGAGGAAGCATGGAATGGGATGTGTGGATTCATGCTTGGTCACATGGAGTGCTTGGTTATGGTTGGGTTTTTGAAGGATTTCCATAGTTATATTATAATGCACACATTGTTGATAATACATGGTGGATGATGCTTTTGGAGGTTGGGTTTTTCCCTCATGAGGTTTTTCCCAGGATACATATTGTGTCACATTTTCATGCGTATGTTGCCTATTCTTTCAATATAGCTTCTATGTGTTGATTTGATTGAAATCTTAAATGGGTTATGTGGAAATTGTCATAAAGATGGTTGCAAGTTTCCTTACAAGTGGTATTAGAGCTATATGGTTTTATGGTGTTATAACCCTAGGTTGAATCCATGATTGCATGTTAGAATGAAATACAAGGAAATTTATGAGGGTTTTTCAGGTTGTTTATTGGAAATTTGAGGCTTTTGGGTTTGTTGTTATGATGGGTTGTTTGTAGATTTGGAGTTGGAAGAATTTTGGTCAATCTAAGGCATCATTGAAAATATTTTGAATGAGGGTTTTGGGGGTGATCTTTCATAAATGGCCACATGGGACAAAATGGACCTCATAGATGGATTCAAGTTGGCAGGGAGACAAAAAATGATATATAATTTGCCCTATTTCGATGTCGGAGGCCCAGGTTTCAAAAACAATTAGACGATACGACCGTACCGCCTGCAAATTGGTCTCATTATTTTATGTTTTTCCATTGACTTTATTTCCCTGTAAAATAAAAAAAAATAAAAAATTAAGTCTGTAGAGGGGCGCATTGTTTTGAAATTTTTGAAAAATTAAAAAAAAAATTAAAGTTTTACAGGGGCGAGACCACCACCCCCCGCTCCCCAGGCACTACGTACAGCCCGCAGGTTGCGAGTGTACTCCCATAGTACTGTGGAAGTACCACCACATTCTATGGTGTACTCTCGCAGCTCTATGGAGGTAGCCCACAGACCCCCCATGGGGTGTGGGCCTTGCCCCCCCCAAGGGATGGGTATTAAATAAAAAAAAAATTAACAAACAATTAAATTAAAAAAAAATCCGCCAGTTATTTAAAAAAAAAAATTAATGCCAATAAATTTATATGTCTTTTATCATTTTATATGCCATGTTTTTGGTGGGTGGGTCTCCCACCCGAGTATTAAAAATGAAAATATTATTTATTTGGCGTATTGGAGAATGGAGAAAATTGAAAAAAAATATTTTATTGGCATATTGGCATTTTTGGAGTCCATTATTTGCAAATTTAGCTTAATAGGCGATTTTTTTCCATGGAGCATAACTCGGGCATATGATGTTGGTTTTTTTACTTCTTACAGTCATTGGAAAGGTAGTTCAGTGCACTTCATTATGATATGATCAGTATTTCTAGATTTTGTTGTTTGGGTAGTGAAATGTTAGCTGGAAGTGGCAGGTACCTTTATGACTTTGAGAGGTCATAACTTGAGCATACGGAATCGAATTTTGGACTTTGAATAGTTGACTAAAAGCTCTTAAAGAACACTACACATTGGTTCAGATTTAGAGAAGGTTTGACATGATTTATTTATTGATATTTTGATCTGAACTGTTTATGGGTTCTCTTGACTATGGTGACATTATGAGTTTATGACATGTTACATATTGGAGATTTGGATTTGATGTTATTATACACTCAGTTTTGTATATTGATTCCTCTCCTGTTGACATGGTTATCATTTTTGGTTTGAGTATGTATATTGCACTGTTAGGTCTACAAGTTGTGCAGTGTTGTAGGCGGTCTATACTTACAAGATTGCATTTATGACTTGGATATGGGTTGTTTATGCCCATAGACCTTTCATTGTTGATGCATATTCAGATTGGTGGCTTGGTTTAGTCACATGGTTTTTTGATGTTGTTGTCATGTTGAGGAGGAGAGATGTTGTTACCAGGTACAGTCATGGTGGAGAACCTATGTTGTTGACTATGTGATGTTGACAGGTTGGACACATTGAGTTAGATGCTTGTTTTGTGGAGGTGATCATGATTGTCCTTGTGTTTAGGGACTTTGGCATGACATGGTTGGATTTACAGGTGCTTTTATTGATGATGATTTGATTTGGATTCCCAATTGGTTATGGTTGTATATGTTCTTGTTTTATGATAATGGGTACTTTGCCTTTTGGGAGCTCATGATGCATGCTTTGAGTTCTTTGATTGTTAGATGGCTTTGGTTTATTATCATGTTAGAGGATGGTTTTATCATGATGTCATGGATAGCTTGGATGCATTTTCAATGGGAGCTTTTAATAGTGATGATGTGGAAGTGTAGGATTGGTTCCTGATTGTTTGTTGGTGGTTTTGAATTTTCTTGGTTTGGAGTTCATGGTTTACTTGATGTTGTGTATACCTAGATGATCTTCATTTAGGATATGGTTATTGCAATGCTAAGAAGAGCTTGGTATCACAGTTTCGTGGGAGCTTTTAGCAGTGATGTATATTCACCATTGGATGGTGGATGATCTTCTTAGTGTACAGATGTTTGGAGGATGCCTTAGATCCCTTGTTGCAGAAGGAACTTTCACATTTGTGGGTACACTTGTAGGAGATGGTTACAGGTGATATTTGGTTTAGAGTATGATATTATGTCATAGTTTTCTCTTAATTACCGGTTTAGAGTTTGGCATGATAAATTTCTCTTGGGACCATGTTATGTTCACTTGGAGTATGCTATCTTCATGATATTTGAGGATGTTGACATCTTGAGGGCTCAAGGAGTCCTTGGTTGAGGTGTGAGTTTATGCTTTCATTCGACATGGTATCCTTGTTTGATAGGATGGTTGATATTATTTCATGGTACACTCTTGATATGCATTTAGTGTTATGACATGGTATAGTTATTTGATATGTTCATATGGAGCATGTTATCTCCTTGGAGGGGATGGTTAGATCATGTTGTTATGTTTATGTTCTTGATTCTATGGTTGGAGCTTTGACATTGATCTTGGTAGTTCTCTTTGTATTGGGTACATGATCATTTGCTTTATTACTTCATGGTGGTGCTATGTTGCATTTGGATTTTGGCATGAATTGATTGGTTATAGGTACTCATTGATACATGGAGACATAGGTGATGTTGGTATTCTCTTGTGAATAGAGACATGTGTTGAGATGGTTGTTTTAGCAAAAAGTCTGAGGAGCATTCACCTGTTATAGACTTGAGAGGAGATTGTCCTTAGTATGTGTCATAATGACTTGGATAGCTTGATGAGCATTCTCATTCCCCACTCTTGGTCCACTCGACAGTTTATTACTTGAGAGGTATTGCCCATTGTTTCCTTTTAGGTGCATTATGTTTATGCTCATCTTTCATAGATATGAATCTTGAGCTATGGAGATGTTAAGTTCTAGAGGGTTCATTTGAGAGACGTATAGCATTGGTTATCTCCTTGTGCATTTGAGTTATTATTATGATGGTGGCAGTCATTGATATTAGTTTGGGAGATGGTTTATTGGGTTTTTTCCCTAGGCTTGGGAATGGATATTTAGTTTGATCATCTTGGTTATGAGAGGCTTACATCCATATTGTTTATATGTTATATATGTTTGTTTGGTCCAAGGGACTGAACAAGTTTGGGTGTTGTGATGGCTTCTCATTTGGGGTTTTATGGACGAGATCATACTTGACATAGTTGGTATTTAGAGGTGTGTGTAGAAGGACATGCTACATGTTTTGATTTGCATTGTTCCTCTTTGTTTTGGTTATCTTCCTGGATATTCGTATTCACATTACATTAGCTAGAGGTTTTTTGGAGCTATGTGTTCATTGGTTTTGTGTTCATGTGTTTTCATGTGGGAGATGACATATAGGTTCCTTTATCTCTTTTTTTTGTTGGTGTGGAGAACATGGGAGAATGTTGGAGACATAGTGTGAGAGTGGTATTTGCAGGTTATCAGTTTACATGATGTTCATATTGATGTGGATGTTCTTGATACTACATGGTTACACTTCTATGATATGTTGTTAGTGGATTCATTTCTAATATTGACATTACCTATGAAGTGGGAGTTCCTTGGTCTACATGCATGGCAGGTATTGTACTTGGGGCTTATGGTTGCATGTTAGAGGTTGCATATGTTGATGAGATGTTATTCACTTGGTTTGTATGCCTTGGAGGCATGTACAGTTGATGTGTTAGCACTTGTTGTGGGTGTTATTTCAACCATGTAAACAACTACCTTTGCATGGGATACCTTTGGATTAGTGTTTGTGTTTGGATATCAGTTGGTGCAGGACTTATCATTTGTTGCGACGGGTTGTGTGGATTTCTCTTTGGATGGCCTTTTCGTGTCCAGTGGCAGTGGCATGATGGAGGGTGGGATCATTCATTTATGAGATGGTGGTCACTTTGTTTCTTGTTGCAGGTATCTTGATGGAGCACATGGAGCACTTGGATTGCATGATG
Organism: Cryptomeria japonica; assembly: GCF_030272615.1. Classification (NCBI taxonomy): domain Eukaryota; kingdom Viridiplantae; phylum Streptophyta; class Pinopsida; order Cupressales; family Cupressaceae; genus Cryptomeria; species Cryptomeria japonica. The sequence goes on along the minus strand of NC_081411.1, from coordinate 569,325,971 downwards.
GTATATGTGTGTGGAGAAATCAATCTCTTGTTTGTGTGACAGATTACTTCTTGGTTTTTATTGAATGTATACAACTAGTGGGGGAATGTTGAGAAAATGGTGGTGTACACCTTGCATAATAATGTTTCATTGTTGTACTATTTTATTATTGTGTGAGGTGGACATGGAATTATATTATAATATCATATTGTATTGTTGCACCTAGGAGTACCTAGATGGACGTGCAACATGTAGAGATTCCCTTGAAATATTCTTGTAACCACTTGATGAGTTGTATTGACACATTGGTATTATTATATTGTATTTATTTAATATTGGGGAATGTAATTATGATGAAGTACCCAATATTAAATGTGGGTCAAGGGTAGGTAGGAAAAATATTATATTTTATCGTCACATGGTTTTGGACACATAGTTTTTATGTAATATCACTTGGTGGTTTTGTGGGAGCTTGTGTTTATAAAAGCAACCATAAGGGTAGTTGTTTGGGTTGGTCAGTTAGTCAGGTTAGAATTTGTGAAGGAGGAAGCATGGAATGGGATGTGTGGATTCATGCTTGGTCACATGGAGTGTCTGGTTATGGTTGGGTTTTTGAAGGCTTTCCATAGTTGTATTGTAAGGGACGCATTGCTGATAATACATGGTGGATGATGCTTTTGGATGTTGGATTTTTCCCTCATGAGTGTTTTCCCAGGATATATCTTGTGTCACATTTTCATGGGTATCTTGTCTATTCTTTGGATATGACTTCTATGTGTTGATTTGATTGAATTCTTAAATGGGTTATGTGGTAAAGATGGCTGCAAGTTTCCTTACAGCTACAACCATCCATTATAAATTTTTCAAAAAAACTTCTATGGTTTGACATTCTTCCATATATAATGCATTATTGTATCCTTTATCTTTGGATTTGTCACACATGTTAGATTGAGCATGAGATGTAGTATGAGGGATAATTGACCTTGAGGATTTTTTTCCTCTTGGTTTCTTTTCCACACATTCTCAGACTTATTCCTTTAATTAGCAGAGGTTTTTTTTCCTTTCTATATAGTTTATAATTCTTCACAAAATTACGTCTGTAATGTCTTGCAATATGTCCAATATTATTTTACTTGTAACATATGACATTGAAATCAACCAAAGGAGCAAATTCTTTTTCTACTCAATTCTTTTTATTTTTATTTTAGGAAACCTTATATTATTCACTTCCTTATGTCCCTAATGATTGCAATCAAAATAGTAGAAAAAAAAAGAATAATTGAAACTAGTATGTATTCTTGTCTTTCTAGAATTTGTCTTTCAAATATTCTCTTATGCCTTTGAGCATGGATGAACTCTGTGTCTTCTTTCTTTATATCCTTAGTCACCTTGGACTAATCAAACTCCAAAGTTCTCAAAGCATGTCCATCTAAATCTTCCACATTTTTCTTCATGCGGACCTCAATATCCTTACTAATATGCTTTTAATTAAATCCAATACCTATCTTTATGTGGTGTCCTCTGACTACAAATGATCTCATCTAAGATCTTAGTACACTTTTCAAAATTTATGTTTTTTCTCAACTAATTTTTTTCTTTCTCCATGTCTTTTTTACAAGGATACCACTTTCACTTCAAGATCTTCACAATCCTTGTCTCTTGTCTTTAATTTTTTAGTCATAACATCTTGTATCATTTTTCTTTCTTCTATCTTAACTTTAAAATATTTGAAGTACACTTCTCAAAATTTATGTTTTTGCTCAACTAATTTCTTTGTTTCTCCATATCTTTTTTACAAGGATACCACTTCCACTTCAAGATCTTCACAATCCTTGTCTCTTGTCTTGATTTTTTTAGTCATAACATATTGTATCATTTTTCCTTCTTCTATCTTAACTTTAAAATATTTGATCATCTTATCTGATTTCTTAAGACTATGATAATTCATTGTAGTGTTAATGTCCTTTTTACTTCTTTTCTTAATATTCTTGATCACTCTACAAGCACATTGAAGTTCTTTTTTAAAATCCACTTCAACATCTTCTTCATTTTTGGAAAATGCATTCTCTACTTTACCGCCTAGAGTCTCCAATTCCATGAATATAACCTTTTTACTTTTGGAGGTGTAACGATCATACTCATTAGATGGGTATCTATTTATTTAGGATAAAATTCATTCCTCTTGTTATATTGTGACTTCTTATTACTACTAGTTTTGAAGGAACACATTGAAGAAATGTGCCCAATTTTACCATGGTTGAAACATTTGAATGGTAGTGTATCTTTATACTTGTTGGAACCTCTTTTTATTTCCCTCACAAAATTTTCTTCTTTTGGATTTGAATATTCATTGCAATCTAAATCTCCATTCTCCATATATGCCTTGAAGTTTACTTCCTTTCTTGAAGATTTTTTATTCATGATTCTCATCTCATATGTAGTCAATATCCCATGTAGCTCATCCATAGTCAAACTACTCAGATCTTTAGATTCTTCTATTGTATAAATTTTTGAATCAAACTTAGAGGCAAGGGATCTGAGTACCTTTTTAACAATCATTGATTCCTTCACTTATTCACTAAGTCCTTTGATGGTATTGATAACTTCATCAACCTAGAGTAGGCATGTAGTGATATCTTCTTCCTCCATATTCTTGACTTTATCATCACCTTTGTAGATATTGTAAAGATTGTCCCAAACCTCTTTTATGGTCTTATAGTGCATTATCTTCTCAAAATTAGAATTATATAAAACACATAAAATAGCATTCCTATCCTTTGAATTTGTCTCACATGCTATCTTTCCTACTTAATCTCTTGGATGATTTTTGAAAATCAATAACCATCTACAATAGAATTCCAAACATCAAACCATAAAGCCATCAAATAGGATTCCATCCTTACTCTCCAAAAAGCATAATTGGATCCATAAAATAGAGGTTCCTTATTTAAAGAGAGACCTTCTTGAATTATTGTGTGTCATTGTAGATCTACCTTGTAATTCCCCACCAAGAAACCCTAGAGGATATAGAAAAATATGCATAGGTACATAGAATTGTGGTTTTTAGGTAATTAAGTGTGAACAAACATAACATATACAAAAACAACACTCAATCCTCAAAATTAGGTCATCTAGTCATCAACCTACAAACATATGAAAGGCTAAACACACGAAACTCCATCTGAACATAGCGAAGGGTTTAAGAAACAATAGGTCAAGGTTTCTAAGGTGATTAGGATCACATGAGACCATCTCCAAGGTTTTAAGACTTGAATCAGTGAACAAGACCACTTACTAGATCCTATTTGTCATCATTGAGCTCCAATGAAACCACAGTCATAGATGGACACCCACAACACCCCCCTAACTCCATCAAAACCTTTTCTAGTCACCTTTGAGGGTTCCTTGATGTTGATACCTTTACAAAGCATCTAAAACTAGGCCAAGAACCCATGACCAACTAGGAGATGACTAAATCAACCTCTGACAATATACAAATCACATCTACATTCATTTTAGAGAGCCAATGGAAGTGTTCCTATGATATCAATATATTGCATTAAGAATTGAGAATCATACAAGCTCATACTTTGTGGCTAATTCTCACATTGATCCATGTAAATATACACTAACCCATATCAATATATAAATAATCAATGTTTACAAGGCTTATATCAATATATATTTGGTCTACATCATACAAGAATTAGTCTTAATGATGTACTAGTGATAGAAGAACATCTGTTGAGGATGATAGATGAGCTCATCAATGTCGGTCTCAAACAAGTCCACCAGTCCCTAATTGTGGTTTGCAATGCCACTCGACCATGTGGAACCCATAGGTCCACCCCACTATGCTCGTGAAGATATTGACAAGGCCCAAAAAATTATACAATGCAAGCAAGGGCTATAAAAGGCTTGCACACACATCATACATTGAGCATACATGGCATATCAAGGCATGGATGACTGCAATGCAATTTCAATGATAGAGATGATACCAAGTCATGATTCTCTTATGGTTCACTACTCAGGTCTACATAGGGGTTGTATATTAGAGACCCAAAAGGAGTATCATCACATAGCTCGAAGATATGGATCATGCAGAATCAAGTAGTCCTTTTGTGAAGACAATGAGACCCGATCATGCCAAATCAACACCCCATGAATAGCTAGGCCTTCCCATTACATCCTTAGCCCAGCCAAGCACTCAAGGCATGAAAGAGTCATAATAAATGATCTTATTAGCATGTTGTTAGCAAAGTATAACACGCAGGTGAACTAAGTCAAGCAGTTGCAGGTTACAAAAGAATCACATAACACGAAGGTTGTCCACTAGATTGCAAAATTGCATAACACAGAGGTTATCGATGTCAAGGAGGTGTGCATAACATGAAGGTTGTGTGTTATGTGGCCCCTGCAAGTCCGCAACATGAACAAGTGAGGATCAAATGATCATATGGGCGCACGGGATAAGTGGTCGCCCCCACCATCCCAAAACAGTAACTGATAAACAAAATATGATCTTGTGGGTGCACGAGATAAGTAGCAGACCCCACCATCCCGTAGTAGTAACCGGTAAACAAAATGTGATCCTGTGGGTGTGCAGAATAAGAAATTTGAGGGCCCCCACCATTTCGTGGCTAGAACAAGTGCACAAAGAGGAATCAAGTGGGCATGTGAGCAAAGACATCTGATTGTCGGCTATTCCATGATAGAATTTGCTGAAGGGTGGTAACCCAGTGAAGACGTGGGGAAAGGTTGATTGATCCCACTATTTTGCAACTTCCAAAGGTGAACAAAGAGGGAACTAGTGGGCATGCGAGGTAAAGATATTAATTGCCCGTTGTTCCACAAATTGCAAGGTTGGACAAAAGGTAATCTAGCATGTGTGCGGGATAAGTAAATAGAGGCACCCTGCCATTCCACAACTTGTAAGGATGGAGGAAAAGTGATCCAGCGGGCGTGCGAAAGTCAAGGTGAAGAATGATGTATCTTGCTAGCCCGCACATGTAAAAAGACTAGAAGGATAAACGATGTGGGATGCTATTTGGCAATGCATATAACACAAGGGTTAGTCTCAGTGTGGATTTCAACTATTCTGAGTAGCTCGATAGTCCACCTGGGCGTTGATTGATTTTGACAAAATGTCGTGGCATGTATGAGGCAAATTAGAAGCCACTTGTCAAAAAGATGAATAATTATTTTACCAACAGATTTGAAGTTTTTGACCTATTTTGCAGCCATGTTTGCAAGCCAATAGACTCGGTGGTCCTTGTGGTGGTTGACCAAACTTGACCGAGTGATTTGGATGATGATTATGATGACATGTGGATTCTAGGTGGTCAAATATGAATGTTGAAATGTTGAAGCCGGTGTTGGTGGTGTTCTTAGATTCAAATGAGGTAGTTGTCAATCCAATCAGTGTAGGAGGATGGAGAATGCATTAATGTCGACTGTGTTGTATATGGTTGAAGGGCTTGAGGTGATCGATAGAGGCAAAATCAAATTTGTTAGACAGATTGAGTTTGCAAAAGAAAATAGCAACTCAGTACAAAGAAAATCTAGGAAATTAGAGAAGAGTCATTTAATGCAAATGTTCGGTCCAAGAAAGAAAAAAGATAATCTGGAAGACTCTTCCAGGATAGAAAATCAAATCCTCTACTCTTGTGATCCCCCAAAAGAAAAAAGAATTATTTTTGTTTAAACTCTGTGTTGGAGGGAAAATTATTGTTATACAAAATTGATGGAATCAATAAGTTGTTGATGAGATTTGACAGATGTAGGCGTGGTAGTTGAGTTGGTCAAGAGATAGAGAAGTAGTCGGTGATAAAAATAGTAAGTGAATTAATCTAGATGTTGATGTTGCTGCAAAGTGAGATAGTGTGGGTGAAAAATTGTAGAGTAGTAAGTCGAGAATTGGAGCGGACATAAAAATATGTAGGCATAGATTAGAGAGTGGAGAAGATGAGTGTCACAACCCTCCTTTATCACTTTTTGATTTGATACAGTTCTATTATATTTTTGGTTGAGCTATTGAAATAATTGAATGAATATTATATAAGAATAAATAATGGACCCACATACACACTTGGAGAATATAATTCAAAAGGCATTATTTATTTTTATTTTTATTCCCAATTATGGCACATGTTGTAGGAGGAATTAGAAGCTTCTAGAGGAATCTTCAATACCTTGCATGTAACTCCCCCACTAGGATATTAATCAATTTTGCATGGGTCCAATATTGGAAAAGAATCTCATTCTTAATTAATTTCTCTAGATAGTGGAATTAAGGGATTTTTCCTATATATTGTATGCAAGTTTTCAAAAAAGGGAATTGGTGATTCTTTGAAGAAAGTTTTCTCAAATAGTTTGTTTTTAGTAGTCATATTTTCATTTTTGGAGAATAGTTAAGTTTTTTTTGAAGAATTTTTCCAAGCTTGCAAGGAAGGCTAGGCTTGAAGATTTGGGAGGATTCAACAATCAAAAGGCTTCTCCAGGTTCCCTCTCTTTTTCAATTTGATATTTCTTTATGTAAATTTTTATATTTCAAAGGAAATATCTCCTCCTAGATTATTTAGTTGAATATTGCTTTCTGAAAGAAATCATTTCTTAATTGTTAGATAGAAAGGAATTCTATTTTTCATTAAAGAAATGCATTGATAAAAAAAAATCTTTTCTTTTTAAAATACAAATGCAGATTTCTCTTTTTTTGTTAATCTATTATTTAATCTATTTAAAAGAAAGAAATCAGATTCTGCTTTTCTGTTTTTTTTAAAATCTAGAGAAGATCTTGAATCAAAAAAAGAGGAAAATAAATCATGTTTTTTTTTTAGCATCTCTATTCTTTTTTTTGAAAAACTTAAATTCTTTTACCTCTGTAAATAATCCTTTTCTTTCTATGCTTATAATCATGGTATTAAGAAATCTCGCTATGTGATATAATATTTCAAGTAGGAATTCTTCTCAGATTATTTGTATAAAATCCCTGTGGAAATATTATCTTGTTATCTATTTATTTTCAAGAAATCTCTCGCTGTGAATATCAATTTTCTGGAAATCTCATCAAATTTATTATCTCAACATAAGACAAATTTGTTGAATATGATCACTATGAAATCAAAATTTAAGCATTTACCTATCTCTGTGATAACTTAGTTATCTGTATATTGCTGAAATAAATTTCTCTATTTTATTTCATCTCTGTGATTAAATTCTTATTCTCATTTTTTTATAATAACATTCTTTGTACATATATCTTTTATATATTTCTCTCTTATATTATTAAATAAACTCGAATAAAAAAAAACCATATATATATAAATATATATATGTTTATATTTTGCAAATTTTAAACTTAATGCAAAAAAATATATTTAAGTTAATACATAGCATTATCAAAAAAATATTCTTCCGCATTATCTACCGGTCAACGCAGGGCGGGGGGGGGGGGGGGTTATTACACCACTGGGGAGTGGTACTCTCCACTACCCCCTGCGGTCACTGCTACGGCAGTGGCTGCAGAGGGAGTGGAGGGGACCATGACCGTCCCCTCATCACTGTGGGCCTATACCCGCAGGTCCGCAGTGGTGATGGGACCCGTGGGCCCCACTCCCACTTGGCTTTTAAACGCCACTACAAAAAAATTCAAACTCATGGCACCTTGGATTTTGTTAACTTTTTTTTTATCCAAATTTTAGTTTAATAAAAATTTAACTTAGGTAAATTTGAAATTTAATCATTCTTAGTAAAAGTATAATTAATTTATCTTTAGCAAATTTATAATTGTAAATTAAATTATATCAAAATTTATAATTAGAATTTTACAAACTATTTAAGATTCATTGGGTCGTGTAGTTGGCATTTTAGACTCATTAAAAACAATTAATTCATATTAATATGATTTGAGCCAAATGCCTAAGCTAATTGCTATTTTTGGGACTACTGACTTTATAAGTGATTATTCTCATGGTAGAAATCAACACATTGCTTAACCTTGCATGTAACTTACACTATCCTTGCTTCATGCGAATTACTCATACATTATTTGCATTTATTAATGAAAAAGTTACATTTTCTTCATCTTCATGCAAGTTACACGTTTAATTATTAATATGCGAGTTTCATAATTGTCATTATTATGCAAGTTATATTTTAAGTTTTGATAATTAAATAATTTAGTTATGGTTTTTATTCCACGTCATTCATCAAGTTGTTATTTCAATTAATTAAGCTTTGCAATGTCTAATTATGCACATTCAATTCATAATTGGTTTCAAGCATGATGTTTTTCATAGCTTCTTAGTTAAGAAAAATAAGTAAAGGAAGTCAGAAAACCAAAACCTAGTAGCGTTCGGTATTTACAGTGCCTCTGGGTCATGCTTACGGGTAATGTTGTCGTGTTGAACAACTGCACTTAATGCCTAATAAAGCTACATCAACAATGTTTGTGGCATCGTCCCTATAAATCATCGGGGAGTAATAAGGGACACTTGGAAGTTAAAATCCAAGGGGCGGGTAATCCCCCTTGGATCGATAATCTAATAAGATAATCCTTAAATGATTTTACATCCGCTGAGTTAAACCATAGTAAACCCCCCTTAAGGTTGATTGAGTGAAATGCTTTTATGAAATTGATTTAATTTTGAAGAGATGTTGATGACTGACAATTGGGTCAAGGGTGACGCTTATGATAGGTATTAAGATCTAGTTGTTTTAGGCCACAAGCAATAGGCCATCTTGAGCCTTTGCTTAAGTGCTACCACCGTGGGTAGCAACCGTAGAGAAACTATCTAGGACATTGACCCTAGAAAGGGTTGTGTACCCACTAATCAGTTTACATCAAACCATAGAGTAGAAAATAGAATTACATACTTTACGCCTTGATCCCATACCGAAGTGGGTATGTAGGCAGTCTAGGGATGGAGTTGTCTCTAGTACTTAGGCGTTCGTGGATGGGGTCTAGGTTTGGTAAGAAGAAGGATTGAGTAGAATCCTAATTTGAAAGATAAGTATAATAAAAAGGAAAAAGTAATTCAATGCATACTCGGAAGGAATCCCGTATGGATTCGCTTGACTTCCCGAGGCTTTAAGCCAAATTTCAAGGCGGAATTCAAGCTTGTATTATGTTATTTTGATTTCTCCTAAGGACGATGACCTCGGTGCACTCCTATTAGAAGAGTGTAGTACTTAGGGAGTGACTCAGGACCCGAATGGTCCTGATGAGTCTAAGTCTTTGGCCAGAGCACCTCCTATCCCAATTGGATAGATGCCTACCTCCTATGGATAGATGCCTATCCTGTATTGGATAGATGAAACCTCCTACTTCGTATGAACAAATGCCTAACCTGTATGGTTAGATGCTCATCCTGAATGAATGAATGCCTAATCCTAATGGATGGATGCCCAGAGTATGCGATTGAATCGAACACAAATGATTAAAGTAAACAAAAAAAAATGGTCAAACTTTGTTGGGTTGAGTAAAGTGGGTTATTACAATGAGAGTTGAAGAGAAGAAGTGGACCAGGGTGTAGAGAGTTCAGTGCATAAGAGGAGGACAAACAATGTGTTAGAAAAACTCATTTGTCACAGGGAAACAAAATTTGTAATATTTTCTTCTATTGTATTTCTCTGAGTGGGTGCTCAATGCAGGGGTAGGTCCTCCTTGAGTAGGTGCTCTAAATTAGGGGTTGGTTCTCCTTGAGTTTATTCTAAAAATTATTAGGGGTTGGTGCTCCTTGAGTTGATGCTCAAAATTGTTAGGGGTTGACGCTCATTGGGCTGGTATCCTAAACATATTGTACAAGTGATTATTCTTTGTGAGGTTGGTTTGGAGTAGTAGACTCCAACAACTATTCTCGCCGAGGTTTTTCCCACATTGGGTTTTCCTCGTAAATCTTTGTGTTATGTGGCTATCTGTTATGTGTGTGTTCTTTTAATCAATTTTCTTATTAGAATTTGCACATATGTTTTAAAGGTTTGAATTTATGACTATCATTGATTCACCCCCCTCTCAGTGATCACTTGTGTTCTTCAATTGGTATCAAAGTCCTAGGTTCCCTTATTGTAAAGCTTCCTCTATCTTGGGTAGATCCTATCTTGTGAACACTATGAATAGAAATTAATCCTCATCTAAAGTACCTATGTTTTATAGCACTAACTATGCCTTCTATAGTAGAAGAATGGAAGCTTACTTATCCTCTTTAGGCTTTGATGTTTGGATGTCAGTGAAAAATGGCTACACTGTTCCTCAAGTTCCTCCCACCGACCCTAATGCTAAAAGGGAATATGAAAACAATTCCAAAGATAAGAATGCAATCTTAAGTGGTCCGTCTGATACAAATTTTTTCAAACTCATGCTATGCACTTCAACAAAAACAGCATTGGATAAGCTACAAAGTATATATGAAGGAGATACCAAAGTGAAAGAATCCAAACTACAAAATCTAAGAGCTCAATTTGAAATCCTAAAAATGAAAGAAGAGGAGAAGATAGTTGATAGTTTACTATCTGCAAAGAGTGGATGAGATTGTTAGAGCTAAAAAAGGACTTAGAGAGGATATCTCATATGAAGTTATTGTCAAGAAGGTTCTGAGATCATTAACCACAAGGTATGACACAAAGGTCTCCATTATTGAAGAAACTAAAGACAAAGACATTCTCTATTGATGAATTGTTTGGATCCTTATCAACTTATGAGATGAGAACAATAAGTGGAGAACTATCAAAGAGAGAGGTTGCATTCAACATAACTAAGGAAGGAAAAGAAGAATCTTCTCATGAAGAAGAAGATGACTATGATGTTGTTGTAGATAACTTTGTGAGAAAAATAAAAAAAGGATCAAACAAGTACAAAGGTAAGCTTCCCTTCAAATGCTTCAACTATGGTAAAATAGGGCATTTTGCTTCTAAGTTTCCCTATGGTGAGAAATATGGAGATGAGAAGAAAAACAACGGATCTTTTGGTAAGGATAAAATGAAGAAAACCTACAAGCCAAGGAGAAGAATCTTTAGGAAGAAAAACAGTCTCTAAACCTTTGAAGATGATGCCACGGATGAAGAGAGTGTCTCTGATGAGGATTGCAGTGAAGAAGAAAGAGAAGTTAATATCTTTATGGCACAAGGAGAACTAGATGATGAGCATGCTGCTAGTGATGAAGATGAAGAAGTTTAAGTTGAGGTAGATCTTGAAGGTGAACTTGTGAGTGCTCTAGAAGAACTTAGAAAGGTGATAAAAAAAATACAAAAAATATAAGTATGTTGATGTTGAAGAACAAGAGCTGCTAAACAAATCTCTTGATAAGTCAAAGACAACAATTTCTAACTTGAGAATCCAGTTGGAAGAAGCAAAAAGGATGTATGAAGTAACAAAATAAGATTTAGAGAAGAATGTATCAAAAATTAGAAGAAGAAATTGTGAATTTTAGAAAGGAACTTGAAAAGTACCAAGATGAACTCAAGGTGAGAATCAAGTATGAGGGTGACATTGATGCATTGGATAAAATGTTGAAAAAACAAAAACACTCCAAAGACATAGAAGGTATTGGAATTTATGTTGGTCAATTATCTAAGGGTCAAGACTCATCCAATAAAGAAATACACTTCACCTATTCAAGTGAAAATAAAAACAAACAAACTTTTACAGTCAGCAAACCCACTGAGAAAAGGACATATGTTTCTACAACCAAGAGCAAACATGTTGATCCAAAAGGAAAAGCCAAGATGGATGATGGGGGCTTCACAAGAGTCAAGGATACAAGGAAGAGCTCAATAAGACCAAGTCACTCTTCTCCAAGGAGACCAATGAAAAATAACTTCAACAATGATTGGTATGTACCTTAGTTCCATGGTTACTGTTATAAAAGTAATACTTATGGTCATAGAATTGAAGAATGTAGACTTATGCTTAGGTCCCCTCCTAGTTATGAAAGTAGAAATCCTTTTCTTTCTCGTAGAGATGTAAATTTAATTTATTATCATTGCAATGGTGTTGGTTGTAGGAGTCATGAATGTAGGAGAAATGTATCTCAGTCCTACAATAGATTTTGAAATTCATCATTCAATGAAAATATAAAATGCTACCATTGTCAAAACTTAGGCCACATTACAAAACATTGTAAGCTTAGGAAAACTAAGCAAAAGAAGGCACTGTCAAATTTGGAATAAAAAAACAAAATTAGATCACAATGAGATAGCTAAAAACAAGGAAGAGACAAAACAATTTTGGATAGAAAGAGATAAGGACAAAATTCAGTCAAGTTTGATTGTCCAAACTTCCCTACATGCAGAAAGGGAGAACTTATGGGTAGTAGATAGTGGTTGCTCCAATCACATGACTGGAGATAAAAAGAAATTCATTAAGATGGAAGATTGGAATGGTGGTTCTGTGAGATTTGGAGACAACTCATAAATCAAAATAAAAGGCAAGGGTACTCTCAGCATAGATGTCAAATTGAAATCTCATGATGTATACTATGTTGAGGGTCTGAAACATAACCTACTAATTTTAAGTCAAATGTGTGACAAAGGATACAAGTTTACATTCATATGAAATCAGAAAGGAGAGAAATGGTCAATTGGTTGTAGAAAGAAAAAGGACTGATGGAAATGTCTACAATTTAAAGGAATGCTTTGAACCACAATGCATGATGGGACAAGTTGATGAAAGTTGGATGTGGCATAGAAGGCTAGGACATATCAATTTTGACAACTTAGTTAAGGTAAGAAAGAAAGGGTACGTTAGGCACATACCTCAGATTATCAAACCTGCTTGCACCTTCTATGATGAGTTCCAAAGAGGAAAGCAACTAAAGTGAGCTTCAATACTAAATAATACTCTACTACAAGGCCACTAGAACTTGTGCATACCAACTTGTGTGGGCCAACCAAGACAAGAGCACTAAATGGAGAAAAATATTTTATTTTATGGGTCACCTTTCTTCAAGACAAGTCACAAGCATTTGAAAGATTCAAATTTTTTAGAAGACTGGTTGAAAAAGAGAGTGGTTACAAGATGAAATATATTAGATCAGACCATGGAGGTGAGTTCAAATCAAATGAATTTGAAGATTACTGTGAGAGACATGGAATTAGAAGACAATATTATACCCCTAGGAAACCACAACAAAATGGTGTTGTGGAAAGGAAAAACAGAACAATCATGGAAATGGCAAGAACAATGTTAAATGAAGAAAATTTGCCTAATGTTTATTGGAAAGAGGCAGTCCACACAGCTATATACATCTTAAATAGAGTACAACTAAGAGTGAACAACAGAATGACACCTTATGAGTTATGGTATGATAGAAAACCATCAGTCAAGTACTTCAAGATGTTTGGTAGCAAATGCTTTATCAAAAGAGATGAGGATGGATCAGGTAGCTTTGAATCAAGATGTGATGAAGGTATATTCTTAGGATACTCTACTCACAACAAGGTATACAAATGTTTTAGCAAGAGGCTAAAGAAGGTGGTTTAAAGTGTACATGTGAGGATTGATGAAGATCTACATAAAGGTAAACAAACCACAATAAATCAGATTGAAGAATCATATGTTGAAAATGAAGAGCAATTTGAAAGTGAACAAGAAGAGGCGCCTAACAAAGCTCCAAATAGGTATGTTCAAAAGAATCATCTCGAGGATCAAATTATTGGCAACAAGAATAAAGGTGTGCAAACAATAAGAAGGCATGCAAGAAATAATGAGCAAGTAAACTTATACTTCATGACTGAGATGGAACCCAAGACATATGATGAGGCCGATAAAATTGAAAAGTGGTTGAAGGCCATGGAAGAAGAGTTGTAGTATATTGAGAAGAATAAGACATGGGAATTGGTTCCTAGACGTGTTGATAAGAATGTCATTAGGACTAAATGGGTCTATAGGAACAAGATGAATGAAGAAGGAAAAGTGATAAGGAATAAAGCAATTCTTGTATGCAAGGGATATGCCCAAGTTGAAGGGATAGATTTTGAAGAGACTTTTGCACCAGTTTCAAGAGTTGAAGAAATCAGGATGCTTTTGGCATTTTCAACATATAAGGGATACAAAGTATATCAAATAGATGTCAAATATTCCTTCCTGAATGGAAATCTAGAAGAAGAGGTATATAGAGAGCAACCTGAAGGATTCTAACTTCATGAAGATGAGGATTTTGTTTGCAGATTAAAGAAGGCACTATATGGATTAAAATAGGCCCCTACAACATGGTATTCAAGATTGGACAAGTATCTCCATTAGAAAGGTTTTATAAAGGGAAATGCAGACATCAATTTATATATTAAGGTAGAAGGTGAACACATGATCTTATTTATGGTGTATGCAGATGATATCATCTTTGGAGGGAAAAAGGATACCTTATGCAAATAATTTGCTAACCAAATTTAGTCTGAGTTTGAGATGTCCATGCTTGGAGAGCTATCATATTTTCTTTCTTTGCAAATATCACAATAGAATAGGGGTATATTCATCTCTCAAACCAAGTATGCTAAGGACATGCTAAAGAAATTTTAAATGGAAGATAGCAAACTAGTTAGTACCCCCATGGTGATAGGTTGCAAATTAAGTAAGGATGATGGGTCACCTAGTGTAGATCAAACTTTGTGTATAGATCCATGATTGGAAGCCTATTGTATCTCACGACCTAAAGGCCTGATATAGTTCAAGCAGTGTGCATGGCAGCAAGATTTCAAATAGCTCCTAAGAAATCACATGTCAATGCAGTTAGGAGGATATTCAAGTATTTGCAGGGGACTCTTACTTATGGCTTATGGTACCCAAAGAAATGAGATTTCACTTTGCAAGCCTATACTAATGTTGATTGGGTAGGATGTGTAGATGGTAGGAAGAGCACTAGTGGTGGAGCTCTCTTTCTTGGAGAAAGGTTGGTGTCGTGGAATAGGAAGAAAAAAGAGTCCATTTCATTATCAACTGCTGAAGCAAAGTATATTGCAGCTACCACATATTGTTCTCAAGTCTTGTGGATGAAGCAGACTCTCAAGGACATTCAAGCAGAGTTTTCAGATCCCATTCCCATCGTGTGTGACAACTCAAGTGCAATCAATATATCAAAGAATCCAGTCATGCATTCAAAGAAAAAACATATTGTCATCAAATATTATTTTCTCAGGGAAAAAGTTGCAAAGAAAGAGGTGAGAATTGAATATGTGTGCACTGGTGAACAAGTAGCTAACATCTTTACTAAGTCAACATTGCCAAAAGACAACTTTAAATATCTGAGACAAAAATTGGGAGTTGTCCCACCTTCCTACAACACTTAAGTGTTTTATGTGGTCTATGGTTCAAGAGGAGCATATTGTCTTACACTTTTTATCCTTGAACCTCATGTTTGTTCTTAGGGGGAGGTTTGAATTTTTTTTTAAGCAGTATTGTAACTGCTTTTTATATTGTAATAATGGTTCTCTTAGTAGATATATATATAGTGACTTATCATGGCATATATTGTAATAATGGTTCATATAGCATGAAGACAATAGAGAGTCCATAAAGTATATCATCTGAGGCACAATACATGATTCTAAGACTATCAAGTAAGTTGTTCTCAATGAGATGTAAGGTTTGAGGGGGAGACAGTGTTTACTACTATGTTATGAGAGGGTATGTCAAGTGAAATGGTTCTAGCACTGATATGCATATGCAAGATAAATGGTTTTAGCATAGATATACATCTAAGGGGGATATGGATCTCGATTGGCTATTTGGTATCATGTGCAAAATGGTCGTCTATTATGGATATCAGATGGAATGTTTTTTCTATAGGAGTGCACACCCCTTTGCCATTGTTGTCAAAGGGGGATAAATTTTCTGCGTGTAGACATCAATGCCAAAGGGGGAGATTGTTGGAAAAGGTTGTCATTTATGTCAACTAAGTCAAGCATTTTCAGGTTGTAGAAGAATCACATAACACGAAGGTTAACTAAGTCAAGTAGTTGCAGGTTGCAGAAGAATCCCATAACACAAAGGTTATCGACTGGATTGCAAAATTGCATAATATGGAGGTTATTGATGTCAAGGAGGTGTGCATAACACAAAGGTTATGCATTATGTGACCCCTGCAAGTCTATGACATGAACAGGTGAGGAAAAAATGATCTTGCAAGCACATGGGATAGATTGTGGCCCCCACCATACTGTAGTAGTAACTGGTAAACAAAATGTGATCCTGTGGGCACGCATGATAAGAGAATTGAGGGTCCCCACCATTCTGTGGCTGGAACGAGTGCACAAAGAGGAATCCAGTGAGCGTGCAAGCAAAGACATCTAACTACCTGCTATTTTGTGCTAGAATTTGCTAAAGGGGTGGTAACCTAGCGGGAACGTGAGGAAAGGTTGATGCATCCTGTTGTTTCATGAATTCCAAAGGTGAACAAAGAGAGACCTAGTGGGCATTTGGGGTAAAGATACTTACTGCTCGTTGTTCCACAACTTGCAAGATTAGACAAAAGGTAATCTAGCGGGCGCGCAAAAAAGTAAATAGAGCCACCCACCATTCTATAACTTGCAATGATGCAAGAAAAGTGATCCAACGGGTGCACTGAAGTCAAGGTGAAGAATGTTGCATCCCACCAGCCCGCACAGGTAAAAGGACTAGAAGGATAAATGATATGGGATGTTGTTTGGTGATGCATAAAACATGAAGGTTAGTTGCAATGGGGACTTTAATTGTTTTGAGCATCCCGATAGTCCACATGGGCATTGACTAAATTTGACCAAATGACATGGCATTTATGAGGCAAATCAGAAGCTACTTGTTGAAAAAGATTAATGGTTATTTTGTCGACAGATTTAAAGTTTTTGACTTATTTTGTAGCCATGTTTGCAAGTCGATAGACTCAGTGGTCCTCGTGGTGGTTGATCATACTTGACCGAGTGATTTTGACAATGATTATGATGACATGTGAATTCTAGGTGGTCGAATATGAATGTTAAAATATTGAAGTCAGTGTTGGTGATGTTCTTAAATTCAAATGAGGTAGTTGTCGGTCCAATTAGTGTAGGAGGATGGATAATGCATTAATGGTGATTGCATTGAAGATGGTTGAAGGGCTTGAGGTGATTGACAGAGGCAAAATCAAAACTATTTTGATTAAGTAAAAATAGGTATTTGAAAGGTACCCGAACCTTTTACAAGCCAGGAGAACAAAAAAGCATAAAAAAGTGCCTGATCACTTCAAAAAGTCAAAATGAACCCACCGGATGGGCACAGCTTAAAACATCATTACATAATTACATAAAACTTGGAACAGACAACAACAGGAAAGCAAAAGACAACAAAGAGACAGAACCTAGGACAGCAACTGGAACTAAATACTATTCAGGATCTCCTCAGCGTGAACAACCATTTGTTTCATGTTGTTTACTGAGGTCTTCCTATCCTCCAACTCACGACCTTCGATGTCAACCTTATTCTTTGTGTTGGCTCTGGTCCTCCTTTCATGACCCTTCTTGTTCACCTGCTCTTTATCACCTTCCTTCTATACATTGTTCTTGTACCTATTGATAAAGATGTTCATGTTGTCCACCGAAGATTTAAGAATTTGGAAATTTTGATCAGCAAGCTACTTGACATTGTGCTCCAGCTTGTCAATTTTGCTACCAAAATCTTTCAGTTTGTTGTCCATTTCTTTTCTATCTCCCATCTCATTGAACTTTTTCTTTGTGGCTAATATTTTTCCAACCATACATTCAATAGCTTGCACATTATGCAGAACGACCACTAACTCTTTGACATGCTCCGCCAAGGGCTTGTCACCAACTATAATTCTTGACATGGCCTGTGTATCTATTTTCAAACTATTAATATCCTTCACCAGAGTAGTGATGGTCTCATAGAAAGCCTTAATGGTATCTTTGTCACCACTATCACTTTGACCCCCTTTTTCCTTGTTATGCAGGCTAGTGGTTTTCACGGTCTCCACGGTTTCCAAATTATCCTTAACTGGGTTACCCTCCCCTTCTTTGTCCTGACTATCAATCCTCTTATTATCATCATCCTCCTCCTCAGACTCAACCAGAACATAATTGAGATCAGAATTGCTACCCTTTTTAGTGTTCTTTTTCTGAGCCTTCTTTCCAGAGGCTTTCCGTTTCCTCTTTTTAACAGGTTTTTACTCAAGGGAATCAGTTTCAGAGTTTGACATTTCAGATTCCACAATAATCCTCCTCTTCTTAGCCCTAATCCTCCCTTTTTTGCTAGTTTCTTCTGACTCTCCCTCGGTCTCAGAATCAAAGTTGAAACCACTATCCTTACTTTCCATAGTCTCATCTCTGGCATTTTTGCCTTTAATAGGCTTTTCAATGCACTTCCCCTTTAGCATTTTGTAAACCAGGACCATGAGCCCCTAGTGGAGGGAATGATTGCCTTTAGGGTCCTTCTAGATCTCCTTTATAGTATGATCCATTGAACAAGCCAGGTAATAGGGAAGGCTAACCCTTTCACCATGACGAAAATGGTTAAGAAGGATGAAGTGATGCCCATAAGCCCTGGCAAACCTACCGTCTAAGGTAATATATTCAATAGAAGCAAATAAGACAAACCTCCATGGCCTGCAAATTCTCTTCGGGGAGTGGTAGGAGTTGTCAATTTTTATCATCTTTCTTCTCTCACCATTTGTAACAAGAAACTTGTCTGCAACCTTATTTGATATCCCTCTATCCCTATAAAATTTCATACCCTCAGTAGTCATCCCCATGGCCTCAACAATAACCTCTTCATCTACATTCATCATATGTGATCCAATCAAAACTTTTCCATTTTTCCAATTCTTTATAAAGTAGCTAGTAATTGTGGGGTCCTTCCCATTCAGTTGTTCCATGAAAACATTGAGCCCCCCTGCTAAAGGATACTCCAGACTTCTTTGTTCTTTCTCCATTCAGAGCAGGATGCAGGTTCAAATCTCTTCTTGTTTCTTCCCATTTTTCCAGCACCTTCCTTGCAATGCCTTCTCTCATTTTGATAACTTTTCCTCTAGTTTCTATGGTTATTCTGTAAGAGCGCCCATAATCTGTTCCAAATAATGATGATATGACACCTATTTAGTAGCTCATTATCTTCAACCAAGCCCTGCATCGAAAAAGGTGGAAAGGTCATTAGAAATAATGATTAAAAGTACCATGTTGCCTTGTATAGCTTCGGTCCTGATTGAGCAAGGATTTCATTTCACTTGCAATCTCCTTTTCACCATAACTAGTGATGATGTTTTCCGATTGGCAAGCCAAGTTGGCTGCCCAATCAGCACAAGAGTTGGCCTCCCTATAAACATGTGTAAAAACACACATTTCAAACTCTTCACTGATTTTCTTTTTTGCTTTAATAGCATTACTAATCGACCATGATGGTGGGAATTTCATATTTAAACAATTGATAATGTTTAAGGAGTCTCCTTCACCCCAAACTTTAGTGCATTTGGCTTCTTTGGCAAGGATAATCCCATGATAAGTTACCATGGCTTCGGCAACATGGTTGGTCTGTTTTCCTATAGCAATACATTTTATGATTTTACATATTCCCCATTCATCCCTTGGGACCACTCCGCATCCTACAACCCCCGGGTTTCCCTTAGAGGCCCCATCAAAATTGATATCCATCCATCCCCTAGGTGGGCTGGTCCATATCACTCCCTCTCTAGGGTTACTCTGGATACTCTCTTGAGATTTTAATCTCCATTTTTTATAGACAAATTGATCCTCCTTAGTGTTAGGATTATCAATACCACCTATAATATTCATATTTTCGACTATGCTTCTTCTTATTTTTTCAAACACAATGTTAGCCTTAGTATACTTTTCTCTGAAAATCCTATCATTTCTCTCTTTCCATATACCCCAGCACATGTGTGGTAAAGCAATTCTCCATAGCAAGGTAGTAGTTCTATTTTTTGAAGGATGATGCCATGACTTGAAAATCTCCTGAATCGAGTTGGGGAAGCTCCAACTGATATTGAATTGATCCAGACAACTTCCCCAAACATCAGCTGAGAAGGGGCAATGAAAGATCATATGATTTATTGTCTCCTCATTCTGCTTACAAAGTGTATAGAAACTTGGTATGTTGATACCTCTTTTTCTTATATTCTATGTTGTTAGAATTTTGTCTTGGAGGGCTATCCAAAAGAAAACGTTGATCTTGGGGGTAAGGCCTTTCACCCATGCTTTAGCCCAGCAAGGACTTTCCATGTTATTGTACTGTTGATGATAAAGAGATGCCACAGTAAAAGTACCACTAGCAGTGAGTTTCCAAATTAACTGGTCTTCTTCTTCAATCCTCACCATTGAGTTCATGACTTTGTTCAAACTACCCAAAGACTGATCCACTTGAGATAAGTTTTTCCACTATCTGTCTTTCCACTGTCCATCTTTCCAATAATCCTCCACCTTGGTTCCAAATCTTTCCTTGCATTGGTTCTGATATATGTTCCACCCAAGGTTTTCATTTAAAGGGATCTCCATAAGCCAAGGATCCTCCCAGAACTGAATAAGATTCCCTTTCCCCAACTTCCATTTTGTACCTTTGATAATTAAGTCTCTAGTCCTAGAGATATTTTTCCAAATATTGGATCCAATTGGGATAATCTCCGCTTTGAGGAAACTTTGAAGATTCGGACATTGGCTTTTATATTTGTTGTCCCATATTTTTTTGGCAAAATCAAAACTGTTAGATAGATTGAGTTTGCAAAAAAAAATAGCAACTCAGTACAAAGAACATTTAGGAAATCAAAGAAGAGTCATTTAATGCAGATGTTCAGTCCAAGAAAGAAAAAATCCAATCTGAAAGACTCTTCCAAGATAAAAAAATCAAATCCTCTACTCTTGTGATCCCCCATAAGCAAAAAGAATTATTTTTTTAAGCTCTATGTTCGAGGGAAAATTATTGATGTACAAAGTTGATCTAATAAAGAAGTGGTTGATGATATTTGACAAATGCAGGTGTGGTAGGTGAGTTGGTTGAGAGATAGACAAGTAGCTGGTGATCAAAATAGTCAGTGAAGTAATCTAGATGTTGATGCTGCTACGAAGGGAGATAGTGTGTGTGCAAAATTGCAAAGTGGTAAGTCAAGAACTATGAGCAGACAAAAAAATATAGAGGTAGAGATTAGAGAGTGGAAAAGATAGAGAGTTGAAGAGAATGATAGTTCTAATACTTAATGTAAGTACAGATGTCAAGCTAATAAGATGAGAGGGGGGGGGGTGAATCATACAAACTTCATCTTCCATAAAAACATCAGATTCAACCTCGGTAACATATACTTTAGTAATATGACCAAAACTGCTAAATATGCAAACTCAAAAGCATATAAACATCATAAACCTCAAAACACCATATTTAACATGGAAACCCAAATAGGGAAAAACCACTATGGGATTTCGGACCCACTAAGAAATATACTCTTCTAGAGTATGCTCGGTTAAAAGCAAATCCTGTTAAAGATTACAAACACATTGCTAGATGTGACCTAGTTAAGGGATTTCCCTCAGATCTGTTAGGATCTTCACCTTGTTAGAAGTGACCTTGTTAAAGGATTTCAAACACTCAATTGGAATGTCACCTTGCTAGAGGGTTTTATAAATAAGACTGTTAAGTCCACTCGGTTAAGAGGTTTTCTGTCACTTTCACAAAATAACAGTAATAAAAATCTATCTGCAACTTCACATCTAAAATGCTAAAGCAAATTCTTATTTTCTCAATACAATCTAGACATAGAACTAATCTTGTCCATCTGTTGGGCTTCTATACTCTATTATTCAAACAGGTCTTCAAGCTTTTGTGCTCGGTAATCACTATGTAGCATCCCTGTGCATACATTTTCTCGCATACATTGTTTATCAATAGTTCCCTATTTATAAACAATTAGCCAACCGCTTAATCTCCTTGATCACATTTCCCATGATAAATCATAGCCATCAGATCTTCAATCTTGTCCAGGTTCAATGTATCCTTCGATCTGAAAAATGTTTTACCCTGCCTAGGAACTTGCATACATTTCTTGGAACTTGTGCTAGGGTAATGCGGTTCAATCTGTGTTGTAGATCTTCATGCCAATTTTCCTTTGCCATAGATTTATTAACAAACTTCATTCACGGCATACCAATCATTTAATCAGTTCCATCTCATCAGCTTCCTTCATTAAATAATGCATGTAACCATTTAATGTATTATGTTACAGCTCGGTTACAACTTGGTAACAACTCGGTAAATACTAAACCTCACTCGGTAGACATTTCGCCTTCATTAACCGATAGAGATAACCTTAGGGTTTACCAACTAGGTTCCTTAGGGTTTACCGACTAGGTTCTTTGCTCAGTAACATAGTATAGTATTAACCTTACAATTTACAACATATGTATGATGTTAAAACAATCTAAACATCATGATCTCATCATTGTCTGACTCGGTAATAGTTGCCCATTGAATACCTTATTCATCCCCTTATTCATCATATTATTTTTGTGTCTTTTACCGGCATCTTTATACTCATCAAATCATACTTCTCAAGATATGGCAACATCATACTGAATTAGAAAATCAATTTCTTAACATCAATGACAAAATAATAATATTAAGACAGTAAATCATCCTTAATTAGTTATATCCATAATCATCAACAACCTTCTCAATATCCTTATTGAAATTCCAACAATCCCCCATTGTCTGTTATAATGCCAAATGCCAACAATCTCCCCCTTTGGCATTGATGGCAAAACCAATTGATTTGACCTAATTGATTCAGATTGTTGTGAGTTGTTTGTGAGATTCTGAAATGCTCTCTTCCTGTCATCAGAATTTTCCCCCATACATTAGACTTCTCCTCTTTTCTCCAGTCTTCTCCCCTTTTTCTTCAATCTTCTTTAGTCTTCTCCCCCTTTGACAACAATGCCAAAAAAAAAGCAAAGAACTAAAACATAATTTCTTCCTGTATGAAGTGAATTCCTGTTGTAATGTGTCAACTTAGTCTCGGTTAGAGCATTTTGTCTTCAATTCTTGTTTCCTGTATTGTATCCTGCACTGTTTCCTGCACACCTTTAGAAAACATCCTAAAGTGTGTAAATTGGCATCAACTCCTAAAAGATATTCTATAGAGTCATCGAATTGATGCTTTCACTAAACTCGGTCAGTGAGTAGAAGATAGGGGTAGGACCCCTAACTTACTTCTGAGATACTCAAAAATGTCCCTTGGTAGTGGCTTGGTGAAGATATCTACTATTTGTTCCTTTGTGCTAATATACTCCAACACCACTTTCTTCTCTTGAGCTTCTTCTCTAAGATAATGATATTTGATAGAGATGTGCTTTGTCTTAGAGTGCATAACAGGATTCTTCGAAATGTCAATGGCACTAGTATTATCACAAAATATAGTTACTAGCTCGGTAACTTTCTCATTTATACCTTCCAATAGTTGTTTGATCCATGCTATGTTGGTACAATTCAATGTTGCAGCAACGTATTCAACTTCTTCTGTTGACTATGAAACACATCCTTGCTTCTTGCTAAGCCAACTCACTAGTCTTTCTCCTAAAAAGAAAGCTCCTCCACTTGTGCTTTTTCTATCATCAATGTTGCCTGCCCAATCAACATCAGTATACACTTTTAAATCAAAACCATTTCCTTTCTGATATACTAAGCCATAATCCTCGGTACCTTTCAAGTAACTAAAAATTCTTTTGATTGCTATCATGTGTGTTTCCTTAGGATCTGCAGAGAATCTTGCAACTATACCTACTGCATGTGTTATGTCTGGTCTGCTATGAACAACATATTGTAGCTTTCCAATCATGGATCGGTAAAGTGTCTCATCAACAGATGCAGATTCATCATTCTTTGATAGTTTACAGTTGGTAGTCATAGGAGTACTTATTGGTTTTGAATCCTCCATTCCAAATTTCTTCAAGATTTCCTTTATGTACTTGGATTGAGTAATGAAAATCTCATTTTTCATTTGCAGTATCTATAAACCTATAAAATACTTTATCTCACTGATTAATGACATCTCAAAGTCTTTGCTCATTTCATTTCCAAAGTTCTTGCATAAAGAGTCATTTCCACAAAATATAATATCATCAACAAATATGGCCGAGATTAGTATTCCATTTTCATCATTCTTCATGTACATATTGTTGTTCTCACTTGTCCTTATAAAACCAATCTTAATCAAATAAGAGTGCAATCTTTCATACCATGCTCTAGGTGCTTGTTTCAGACCATATAATGCTTTGTTCAATTTACATACCTAATCTTTACTCTTGTCTTCAACAAATCCTTCAGGTTGTTCAATAAAAACTTCTTCTTCTAATATTCCATTCAGAAATGCAGATTTGACATCCATTTGATATACCTTGAAGTTTTTGAAAGTAGCATATGTCAACAATGTTCTTACTCCTTCAAGTCTAGCCATAGGTGCAAAAGTTTCACCATAATCAATTCCTTCTTCTTGAGCATAACCTTTGCATACTAGTCTTGCTTTATTTCGAATGACCTCACCTTTTTCATTTAGCTTGTTTCTGAAAATCCACTTTGTACCTATTACATTTTTGTCCTTCAGTCTTGGGATTAGTGTCCATGTGTCATTCTTCTTGATTTGATCAATCTCTTCTGTCATAGCATTTATCCAATCTTCACTGTTAAATACCTCTTCCACTATTCTAGGTTCAAATTTAGACATCAGACATGTGTTATGTCTCAGTTTGTTCCTTGTCATCACTGGATCATCCTTATCTCCTATAATCTGACTTGGTGCATGATGTCTTCTGACATGCTTGGCTAATACAGGCTTGGTAGGCTCTGTATGATCTTCTTCATCACTCGGTAACTGGATATTCTTTTCATTTTCTTCAACAATTTTCTCGGTAAAACTTGTCAGTTGAACATAGACAAATTCATCATAATCTTTTGGTTCTTTGGAATGTCCTTCATCATTTCTTTCTGCAAATTCATCAATTTTCACATTTGCACTTTCTACTATTTTGTTAGATGATTTGATCAAACATTTAAATGCTTTACTTCTAGAAGAATAACCTAGAAATGTTCCTTCTTCACTTTTCTGATCAAACTTGCCATTTCTATCATCTTTGTGTACATAGCATCTACTTCCAAAGATTTTAAAATAACTTACATTAGGTTTCTTGTCATACCAGATTTCATATGGTATCTTCAAATTACCTTTCTTCAGTTGTACTTGGTTCAGGGTGTAAACTGTTGTGCTTATTGCTTCTCTCCAAAATGTTTGTGGTACTTTCTTTTTAATCATCAGGGTTCTGGCACAATCCACAATAGATATGTTTCTTCTCTCAGCTATTCCATTTTGTTGTGGAGTTCTTGGTGCAGAGACCTGTCTTTTTATACCATGATAATTGCAGAATAAGTTGAACTCATCAGATGTGAACTCTCCTCCTCTATCTGATCTAAGACATTTCATTTGTCTTCCTATTTCATTTTCAACTCTTGCCTTGTACCATTTAAACATTTGAAAAGGTTCTGATTTTTCTTTTAAAAACATTACCGACATAATCCTTGAATAGTCATCCACAAATAATATGAAATATTTATCACCATAATAACTTTGAACTTTCATAGGACCACAAAGATCAATGTGCACAAGATCTAAAATTCCCTTAGAAGTGTAAGACTTACTTGTAAAGCTTGATCTTATCATCTTACCCATCTGGCATCCTCGACACATAGCATTCTCAGGTTTTTCAAGACTCAGTAGACCTCTTACTCGGTGCTTCTTACTTATTTTGATCAGATTATCAAAATTTACATGACAAAACCTTTTATGCCATAACCAAGTATCATTTATCTTTGCATACAGACACTTGTTCCGAGTTGATTCAAGGTGAAATGTATTACCTTTTGTTTGTGTCCTGGTAGCAGCTAACTTTCCATGCTTGTCATGAACTTTGACAATTCCTTTCTGAAATTCTATTCGGTAACCTGTATTGTTTAGTTGTGCTACACTCAACAAATTGTATTTCAAACCTTAAACCCAATAAACATCATTGCATCTTGCATTGTCAAGAAGTGTTATAGATCCTTTACCTCTTACTGGACATGGTGCATCATTACCAAATCTTACATAGCCTCAATCATAGTCTTCTAACATAACAAACTTGTGTTTATCACCTATCATGTGATGTGAGCATCCACTATCTATGATCCAAGAATCATTAGTATTTATGTGAGATATAAGGGCTTTTTCTTCATACGTTTCTTCATGTGATTAGAATTTTTGTGTTATATGAGATCACCTAAGGGACTATATTCACTTGCATCAGAAAATTGATAGAAAATTTAAGTATGAGAATTAAGCTATTAAGAACCAAAAATCAAATGAAATTATATAAGAGCATAGTTATATTTAATAAATTTTAAATCCCTATTGCATTGTAGTATGAAAATGTGTAGGATAGGTGATTATACAATGTCATCCATTACAAACTCAATCACTTAGTTAAAGGATGAAATGCACATTCTTCTTACTATATACACCACTAAATTTCAACCTTACACCTATTTTTGTCTATTCAATTCCTACAATATCAAAACCCTTTTTGCATAAGGTAAAAAAGTCCACTCCCACATGAATGGAAATAGAATTACATCTACCACATACCCTTTTTCACCTAATACACTTCTGAACATGCATGACAAGTGTGAAAGGTTAGCAAATTCTCTCTATGTTCAAACCATAACTACTCTTGATATCTTTTCATGGAATGTGATAATTTTAGCTCAAAAAGGCATACTTTTATGAAATTTATCAGTTTCATTCCACACAATGTAAATATACTAAATAGGTCATGTTGTTCTATAAATGACACTATTTTGTGTTGGTTATTTTTAAACAACACTTGGTTCAATGGTCAAAAGCAAATTTTGATCAATAAAAGGACAACTATTTACCTCTTTTGATAGTGATGAGGTGTGAAATAACTATTAATGGTTTGATTATTAGAGTTTGGTATACAAATAGAATGCCTTAATGATAATTTAAACGAGTCTCCTTAAATATATATGTTATATAAAGAGCAATTCAAAATATTGATTTGAAATTTTTCATAAATTTGTATTAAAATACAAATTCAACTACATAAATTATTAAAGTATCATATGTATAGAGAGATAATTATTTTTAAATGTGAAATTTTTTAACTTGCCTAATCTAAGAAGTTCATTGCTAACTAATTGAAAAATTCAAAACTATTATATTTACCATCAAAAAATTTCCAAAATTAAACATTACCAAATAACTTATTCTTTATTTGTACATAACTTATGATGCAAATGATCAGATAAACATAGAGATATAATTATACTGGAATTAATAATCAGTATAATTAATAAATACAAATTAACATATTAAAAATAAAATAATTATTAAGTTTTTATTTTAATTAATAAAAAATAAATCAAATCAATATATCATTTTCTTGATGTTTTTAAGAGCATCTTCACTTTATAATCAACAATGGTATTAATGAATGCAAATTATTCATTGACTAGTATATGTATATGTCATCATTTCTTTCAAATTTATTTATTTATTTTCTATGTAATTTTTAATACATTACATATTATTTCAAATTTGAAGAGAATTAATCATGATCTATTTTAACTTTAGTGAGAAGAAAGGAAAATCTCTCATATTATTTATCCACTCTCAAAGCATGGGAACGTCACTTTGAAAAGATTGGCATTCATTATCGAAAGTAGAATCCTACTTGAATATGATATTTATAGAATCCTACTATAAATAAAAATACCCCCTTTGGTATATTGGAATCTTCATTTCACAATAATCATTTTCTTGAAATTTGTGTACCTCAAGAAAATTTTCACATTTTCTAATGTTTAGTTATTAGTATGATTTTTTTTCCCTTTTAAATGGTGGCCATCTATTCAATCAAAAACTTGCTCAATGAAAATATTTAAGTGGTAATAAAAATTGAAATGATTTAGCACCAATTTGTAAAAATGATATTTGTTTTATAAAGTTGTTTTATTTTCTAGGTTTTGGTTTTAGTTTTTAATTAGTTTATCAATAGGTGTCTCTTGTTTTCTAGGATAATTTATTTCTTTTATAAAAGTTAGTAGCAAGGTATGTGTTTTTTATTAATAAAGTATTGAGAACAATGACACTGATCCTTTACATAGCAAAACTATTAAAAATCATAATGCAAAAACAACACTATAACAACAATTAACAATAACTATCAGCAAAAAGGAACCAAGTCTTTAGACATCAAAAAAAATATACAAGAGTGCCTTGCGCACCATCCAGGGTAGCAAGGCATGTGTTGATGTGTTTGGTTGTTGCTTAAATTTTATGTAATGTATGTCTTTTTCTTCATGTAATATGTTTCTTGAGTGTTTGTTTAAAATTTTGTATCTAATCTTATCTTTTTTTTTAGCTTTTGTTAATCTACTACTCTTATTAGGCTATAGGCTAACTATGATTAAGTGTTTGTCTCACTGACTACCATGAAAATAATTTTTTGTGCATAGTCTAAAAGAATACTTTGCTTTCACGAAAAGGGAATGATGAATTTCATCCTCTTAGCTTCATTTTTCATTCGACTTTTATTTGGAATTTTTCTTAAGAGATAGTAGAAAAAGTAATTAAATAAAAAAATGGGGATAAGCCTTCATTAATGAATATTACTAATGTTGTGGCTTTATATAATCAAGTATCCTAACATAAACATTTTTTTATATTTTTACTCTATAACTAGTTTTAAAATGAGTTATACTTTTTACAACATTAAAAAAATCAATTTGGATCATATTAATTATTTTGATGGGGTTATATAGAAATAATCTTTTGAAAAATAAGCTATGTCTTCATTTTTTTTTTAGGAGTTGCGAGTGTTTGTCAAGAAGGAATTGTGAGTGTTTATTTTTGTTGTTTTTCCCAAAATTGTTGGATTGTACCAACATAAAGTCCTATGTTGTCTTTTAATTTTTTTTTTGTTTCAATCTTTGTGAGAGATGTTTTAATCAATATTGCAACTATTATTAAATTTTTATTTTAATTAATAAAAGATAAATCAAATCAATTTCACATGTATCATTTTGTTGATGTTTTAAAGAGAAGCTTCACTTTATAATCAATAATAGTATCGATTCCACATATAATATGTGTGTGTGTGGTTGACCCCCTTTAGAAGGTTGATCTTATTGCACAAGGAGACGTGATTGGGGTCTAAATAGAAATTGAAATGGAAGTTAGAAAACAAGAAGTTAAATGCAATATCATTTCAATTTAGAGTAAAGAATAATTATTGTAGCATATACTTGAAGAAGAAAATATATGTGAAGAAGTTGCAAGAATATTTTATGAAAATTCTCACCAAATTATCATCATTTATTGAATAATATATGTTCACCCCAACAATAAGAATAATAACTCTAATTGAAGTCTCAACCCGAAGTTTGGACATTCATTTGGTAAAGTCACTATTTCCATAGCTAGTGTTCATTTGATTGTCAACCCAGGAACGTAATACTTGAAATGGGTATGCACTATATATGCACTAAGTTCCCGCAACAACTATTCTGCATTAGTGTAGCAACTAACATTATGTGGAAAAGGTAAACAAGAATGGAAACTATGAAAAGACTACAAGAAGACTTCTGCATAAACTCATAAAAGCAATACTGGATAAATTCAATGCTGATAAACAAAAGTTACTCTGTTCTAGCCTGGCTGCAAGAACAGTCAGTGGATCCGTTTCCAATGGTTGCAGGAACAGTCAATGCAAGAACTTCTACTGCGGCTAAGGAAAGAAAACTACTTTTAACAAATGCACAGGAACACTCACCAAGTGGGCCCCCTTGGATGAGTGATACCAGGCTTCCCAGAAACAACTCTAATAGATCAAAATAACATAATTTTATTCATCCAGGACATAGACCCAGAAGCTGAAGGAACAGGGGAAGCTCAGGGTCCCAGAACCTGCACAAGAGGCAAGAGGAAGGAAAAGAAACCAAACAAGGATCTGGAAGACTTGAAAGTTGTTGGGGCCACCTACGACAAGCTGGTGATTAAGGCGGAGGATTTGCTGAAGAAAATTACTATATAGTGCCTTCTCTGTTTCTTTGTTGTTTTTTGTTGTTAAGCTGTTCTTTCTGGTTGCTGGTCTTTTGGCTAGTCTTTTTGTATGCAGACTTTAAAGCACTGTTCTCCTTGGTGCTTTTTCTCTATCTATGTTGTAAAGGTTTTGGGTCCTGAAAACCTATTTTTTAATTAATCAGAACATAATTTTATTCATTGTTCTAGAAAGTCTTTACATGATTCAATATGAAAATAAACTTAAAAATACTTATGAAAATCCTCCGCTCAATTCTTCTCTCTTTTCTGTCTAACCTCTGAGAAGAAGAAGAGCCTATTACTAAAAAGAAATCATCTACCATAGACAACAAAAATCATGCCAAAAAGAAGAGGCGGATGATTGATTGAGAGAGGAGATAGCTAGAGTTATGCTACAGGAAACATGGATCTAAACCGAACCACAGTTATAACATACTGTGGCGGTATTTACAACTTCAATGTCCACTTTAAGTTAGACTTTGGTAGTATCACTTGATTGCTTCTCTTATGTCGTTCCTTATGCTTGCTCAACTTTTCTACAGTTTGATCTTCAGCCATCACTTGAGTATCCTTCCCTTGAACAGACGCAATAGGCGAATATCCACCACAGAATCACTTATTACCTGCACTACAAAAGAAATAACATACAAGAACATACATACGCATTTTATTTAATCAACACATGTATAAATTTCACATATGATCTTGCCCTAAATAATCCGCATAGCAACTGGAGTAAATCACATGGCTGCAGGAATATACTGGCATGGCTACAGGAATAAACTAGCAAAGATAAAACATGATTTAATAGGTTCAGACTTAACATATGGAATACATATAGTCAACTTCAATTACATCACTACTACTATGCAAACCAAAAGATGACAAAAACTCAAGAGTTCTAAGGATAGAAATATGACAATGTATCAACTCATCATGCCCCCCAACTTTAAGAGCTTGTTGATCCTACAGCAAAAGAAAAAAATTTTATTCTTACACTAATTCTCAGATCACCAATGGTTCCTTGACCTGTTCCTCCTGAAGCTAAATTCCAGTAGAATCCTTTCATCTTTTCTAGCCTGGACCATCTAGCTAATTCTTTTGTAACTGCATTATAAGGTTGATCCATAGGCTAACATCCCAATAGTGGCCACATAAGAATAGGAGGCTGAAAGATCAGTGGTAGCCAGTTGTTGGTCTTCTCTCTGCCTAGTTGTATATATTTGGGGGCTCTGTGCATAGCTGTATGAAAATTCTACAGTGAATAAGGTTCTCCTTGCTTCTATTGTTCTAGTAAGTTATTCCAGTGCCTAGTTAACCCATCTACTGCAGCTGCACTGTCAGTCTGAACTAAATGCTCATATGCCTGGTATATATCTTCTCTCATTGGAAGCACTAGTTTCCTAACATCATCTCTTACCAATAATTTCTGTCATTCATAATAAAGAACTCTTGGTTCTTTTGCTTCTTTCTTCAATGGCAATGGACAGTCAAACTCTAAATCTTTATATGCCCTGGCTTGTGCCCCCATGCTGATCTCATTTTGGATCCATGATATTAAAGATTTTATATGGATATCCCCAATATATAATAAAGGGTTCCACTCACTGTCTGAGGGTATAGCATATTTATGTAAATAAAACTCACATAGCAAATTCTTCACATCTGTTGGAGAAGTTTGGTAAGCATAATAAAATTATTCAGGGGTTTCTAAAGAGGGGCTAAGGTCCCTAACAATGCGGTTTAATTTAAAATTTAAATACCTCTCCTTCAAATGCACAACATAAACCCTTGGAGGTGCCCTACATTGCATCAATTCGGGGATCATACTAGCGATTGTTTCAACCTTAGCTTCTAATTTCTCAGTTTTGTTATCCCTCTTTTCAATTTCTCTTTGTTGTTTGTCAATAATCCCTTGCAATCTAGCCCTCTCTATTTCTCATTGTCTATAAAATGTTAAAGCAATAGATAAACTGCTTAGGGATGATGTAGGTCTAATAGGTGTTACCTTAGGCTGTGGGATTTCCTCAGTAAATTCCTCCATCTGCTCTGCAATCTCTCCGACAATTTCTTCAAGATGTTGTGAAATATCTCCAATAGTTTCCTCAAGTTGTTGTGGAATTTCTCCAACAGTTTCCTCAAGTTGTTGTGCCACAAAAGAAAGATTTGATAGTCTATCTTCATCACCTTTTTCCCAGATTCCAACATCTACAAGGCTTCCTTCTTCTTGGATTTCAATGTCTACAGGGCTTCCTTCTTCTGATGTTTCCACCATAATTACCTCTGTTGGATTACCTGCTAGATGAGCCTTCTGGGTCCTACTTCGTGTTCTTCTCACATAAAATCTTGGAGTGGCTGCAGGAATGGTTTCAATTGTTGCAGGAGTTTTTCTTTTTAACCTTCCTTCCCTTTTCTCTTAGCAATTGGTGACTCTCTTTCAAGAGAAGTGGAGGGCTTCTCCACATTTTCTTCAACCATCTCCTCTTCCACAATAGCCGCAGCTCCTTCAGCAATGAGAAAATCATCCTCTGCAACAACTACGGTAGTAGAGGGTTCTACAACATTTTCTTCTTCAACTGGCAAATCCTTTGCAATAGGAGCATTTTCAACAGGAGCATCCTCCACCCTAAACTACAACATATCCTCAAATACCCCCCATTCCATCTATGAAACGTCTCTAAGAGAATGTTCTACAAGCAATTTCACCAAACCATGATGACTGACGGAATGATTTACATTCTTCCGCGTTTATTTAGCACTTGTAGAAATGAGGTGGTATAGAAAATTAGGGACGTTCACCCTCTGGCCATGTCATAAATGACCAAGTGATTTAAAATGTGGTGAATGTAGATTTGAATATCTCCCTTCACAAGTAATGTATTTCATGACATACAAAGCTACCTGAGGCGACTCTGCTGGCAGAGAAACTCTTCTAGTTCCTTGCTTGTCCACCGTTAGAGGTCCATCTATGGCAATTATAAATTTTTCTTTGGTGCTCCTTACATCTTTTGATTCTAGAAACAATTCTCCTTCCTACGGCAACCTTGTTACTTCAGCTATTTGTTTCTCTGTAGCAATAACCCTTAAACCTTTAACCATAGCTTCTCCTTTGTTAAAGGATTGCATAAACTCTACAACTATTTCTTCATTAAAGTCTCTGATTTTAAAAAAGCAATCAATCCAGCCATGCTATCTAAAATAATGCTCACAAAGGGCATCTTGCAACAACACTTCTTGGACTGTTGGCTCATGGCGGATTGCATCACCACCCATTTCTTACTCTATTAGTATAGAACACTCTGCCACTGAGAAACAAAGGACCAAAATATTCGACAAACTTGCTAAATTGAAAATTCCATACATATCTCAATTTCGGCAGCTAAATTTATTATTTCCTTGCGTGAAATAATAACTTGTTAAAACAATGATGGCAAGCAATCAATTCTAAGTACCGAAAAGGACAAATAATCACTAACTTTGGAAACCGCACCATAAAGCACCCCCCAACTTAACCTAGCACGTGTCCACACAAGCTGACGAGATTTCGGGGAGTATATGTGGATTTAGAAAGCCATAATCATAATGAAATAATAAATGTGTAATTAAAATAAAATACAATATGTACATACCTGCAGTAGTACAAAAATGATGGTGAAATGAAGTGAAATGACAACTAAGAAAGTGGGATGGAATGACGTGGATGGAATTTTATTTATGGAGAAGAATATTCCCATAAGACATGGAAATATTTATTGTGAAATGATGTGAGAAGAATAATGAAACAACAAGCATGTTCACTGCAGTGGCTGCATGAACGTTACCTTTATTACTTTGCTCAATTGCAGTAGGAAGCTAATCAGTTGCTGCAGGAACCTTGTCAGTTGCCGCAGGAACCTTGTCTGTTGTTGCAGGAACCTTTGTTTCATCCTTTTGGTCAAATTTCTACAGGAACTCCTCTTTAGAGATCGACTTATGATATAGACGCAATCGGTGACCATTCACCAAAATCTTACACCGAACAAGATCAGTTGTGGTCAAACGAACAACTCCATTATTGAAAAATTATTTTATCTCATATGGACCCAACCACCTAGTTTGCAGCTTCCCCATAGCATCTTTATATCTAGAGCCATACAGTAGTGCCCAGTCACCGGCTTTGAACTTCTTCTCTTTGATATATTTATCATGCCACTTTGATCTCTGATTTTCAATCAGTTCTGTCTGTTGGACAGCCATTTTCCTCCATTTGTCTAGAGCATTTAATTGGTGAATACGTTCTTTTTGTGCTTCAGATAATGTCATATTTAATTGCAAAGCTGTCCTCAAATTTTAATGCTCAAATTCAATAGGCATCATTGTTGCTTTTCCATAAACCATCTCAAAAGGTGTAAAATCAATTGGTGTTTTCCAGGTTGTTCTATATGCCCAAATTGCTTCTGAAAGCCTATGAGACCAATCTTTTTTATGAACAGATATTGTTTTGGTAAGAATAGCCTCAAGCTCCCTATTTGTAACTTCTACTTGCCCATTAGCTTGTGGATGATATGGAGTAGACTTCCTGTGTCTTATATTGTATTCATTTACCAAAGTTGTAATCAATGTTGAAGTAATTTCTCTTGGTACTCCATATCTTGTAAATATCTCCTCATAAAGAAACTCAACCACCTTATTATCTCTTGCATGTGTCATAGCATGCACATCCACCCATTTTGTTACATAATTGGTACATACTAAAATGTAGGATTTGTCATTAGAAGGTGGATCAATTGGGCCAACAAAATCTAAACCCCATTTATCAAATGGTGCTACTGATATTTGTGGATATAATGGCATCTCATCAGATTTTGTAG
Source organism: Cryptomeria japonica (assembly GCF_030272615.1). NCBI lineage: Eukaryota > Viridiplantae > Streptophyta > Pinopsida > Cupressales > Cupressaceae > Cryptomeria > Cryptomeria japonica. The sequence continues at coordinate 569,291,038 of NC_081411.1, read as the reverse complement.
GTCTTCCCATTCCCTGGCATCAATCACATTTTCTTGTATACTGTGTTGCATCCTTGTGTAATGTGGGCCAATAGTATCATGTATGTAGTATTTTGAGTGTTGTTCTTTTGGCAGCAAAATGTCCTCCACATGGCTCATCATGGCATGCATGCAAGATATCATATGTTTCATCTTCCCTTACACATCTTCACATGACTTGGTCAGGCCCAGTATAAAGCAAACAATCAACAATCTATGAGAAGTTAAAACTTTTTTCTACTAACAACCTTCTTTCCTTAGGAGAGAAATTAATTGACATTTTAGCAGCAGCTAAATAGTTGGCAATATCAGCATACCAGGGAGTGTGAGCTTGTATAAGGAATAAATGTTTATCTGGAAAAGCATCATCTCTCACTGTAGAATCTTCTTGTAACTGAAGTCTTGAAAGATAGTCTGCAACCACATTAGACTTCCATGGTTTATCAACAATTGTGATATCAAATTCCTGCATCAACAATAACCAACGAGCCATTCTGCCAGTAATTGAAGGCTTATTCATGAGATATCTGATTGCAGTATGATCTGTATGCACAAATATGGGATATCCTGTGATATAGTGCCTGAATTTGTTGAGTGCATATATAACAGCTAACATTTCCTTTTCAGTGACTATGTAATTCAACTCAGGTCCTTGTAAGTTCTTGCTAATATAATATATTGCACTTTCCAATTTGTCAATCTTTTGTCCCAATATTGCTCCAATTGCATAATCAGATGCATCTGTATGAATTTGAAATGGTAAAAACCAATTTGGACCTTTAAGAACTAGTTCTTGAGTCAAGGCATGCTTAAGCTTTAAGAAAGCTTCATTGCATGCAGAGGTCCATTTAAATTCCATATCCTTGGTAAGAAATGAATATAAAGGACTTGCAATTTTGCTGAAATATTTGATAAACCTTCTGTAGTATCCAGCATGACCAAGGAAACTTCTTACATCTTTTTGCTTCTCAGGGCCATTGATATGTTGTATGACTTCAATCTTTGTTGGATCCACCTGTATTCATTTTACAGAGATATGATGACCAAGGACTATTCCTTCCTCCATCATGATGAAGCATTTCTCACTATTTAATGACAAACTATAGTCCTCACATCACTGCGAAACTTTTTTCAAGTTCCCTAATGCTTGTTCAAATACAAAACCATAAGTTGTAAAGTCATCCATATAGATTTCCATGATGTCTTGAGAAATATTAGAAAAGATACAAATCACTACTCTTTGAAAAGTGGTTGGAGCACTACACAACCCAAAAGGAAGAGCAGAATATGCATATGTGCCCCAAGGACAAGTAAATGTTGTCTTTTCTTGATCCTCCAGGGCTATCTGAATTTGATTGTAACCACTGAATCCATCAAGAAATGAAAAATATATTTTACCTGCCAAAGAATCCAATACCTGATCCACAAATGGTAATGGAAAATGATCTTTTCTTGTTGCTAAGTTCAAGGCTCTATAATCAACACATACCCTCCATTTTCCTCCTTTCTTAAGGACTATTATGAAAGGTGATACCCATTGGCTTTCAGAGATAGGATAGATAAATCCGGCCTTTAACAACTTCTGCAATTTTTCTTTAACTATTTCTTTTAATGCAGGATTGATTCTTCTTTGCGATTGTCTGAGTGGGCAACATTCTTCTTTCATATAGATATGGTGGGTGCAAATTGTTGGATCTATCCCATGCATATCTTTGTAATCCCATGCAAAAGCATTTTTATGACATTTCAACAAGTCCACGAGGGTCCCCTTTTGATTATCTGAAAGATCTTTATTGATATTCAAACATTTATTCAAATCAACTTCTATCTTGATGGTAAGATAAATCTGGTTCATATTAGAAAAATGAGAAGAAGAGACTTCCTACAACAACAGAGTATGCAATATATCAGTGGTTGCAGGAAAGTTCAAACCTGCAATATTCAGAACCAACTCCTGCAATTGTTGTTCTTGTATCAACTCATTTATCAAAATTTTATAAAGAATTGAGTCTTCATCATGTAATTTCCTGAATGGCCCTCGATTGTTCATCATAAGGTGATTAATAGAGTCAAATTCCTCAGATTCTTCTCCCAAAATAGGCTAAACAGCTTGTTGTTGATCACACTGGGGTTGTGCAGGAGAATGCAAGGCTAATATTTTTGTAGAGTTCCCATCTGAAATAGTCATACCCTCTTATCTACACCCAATATATGCATCAAATGTGGCAAGCCAAGGTCTTCCCAAAATTACCGGATATCCTCCCAATGTTGCCTTTGGAGATAGAATCATAAAGTCTGCAGGGTATTCCCAAGAATCCAAAATAACCACTACATCTTCAATCATACCATCAGGTCTCACTATAGAGCTATCAACAAGCTATAGAACTGTTGGTGTAGGCCTTAGACTATTGATTTTAAGTTGTCTCATTGCTTCTCTTGTCATCACTTGATGGATGCCCCTAAATCAATTAAAACATTTCATATTTGGCTGCCATTAATGACTATACTTACAACAGGACTACCTGGATCATAATATTTTGGAATTGCAACCTTGCCTAACATAATATCTTCTTGTTAACCCCTAACATGCACTATTTGCAGATCCTTCTTCTTCCTACTAGGTTTTTTTTAGACATGCTTCTCTCAGTGCCTTACTATATATAGGAACATCTTTTATTGCTTGCAACAATGGAATTTTAACACAAACATATTTCAGTTGATCTATAATATCAAAGCCTTTCTCTTGTTCTGTGAGAACTCCTTTTCTTTCAATCTCTGGGGAAATGGTGGTAATATCTGCTTCTGAGGTATTTTATCTATTGGATTAGAGATTTCTTGTTCTTCTTGTACCTCATTAATAACTAGAGGAGATGGATTAGGCAGTTTTGTCCCAGATTAGAGGTGAATATCACCTAGAGATAGAGAATAGGCAGGGTATTGATTAAGATCAGCTGAATAAGCTTGTTGTTGTTGCTAAGATTTAATATTAGGATTTGGTAGTGGTTGAGTAGGCAACTGTGTTGGCTTAGGTGGGACTGCAGTGGTTGCAATAGGAGGCATTATTGCAGGAGGTTGTGGTTCCTGAATAGGCTATTGATAACCAGAAGATTGGGCATTTCATGGCTGACTCCCCCTCCATTGAGGAGTAGGTTGCCAATTCCCTTGAAACTGACTTCCTTGTCCCTGAGGTGGATACCAATTCCCTTGTGGCTACTGCCATTGTGGCATTTGATCAGCAAAATCTTGCCCTTGGCCTTGAGAACCATACCAGTTTTGACAATTACCAAGATTTTGAGCATACGGTGGTTGCCATTGGTTATTTGGTACATAAGAATTTCCACTATAACCAGAAAAAGAAAGTGAATCCGGAGGCATACCTTGTCTTTGAAAATTTGGCCTTCTTTGAGAAACATAGAAGACTTGCTCATCCTCACCTTGTATTGGCTTGAAGTCAAGAACCTCCACATTTGCAACCATTTTACATCTACAATCCTTCTTTCATTGTCTACAATGAGGGCAAAATTCTACAAGAAATACATCAGCTTCTTCATGCTTCTTCTTAGGTGAAAGTGTATCCAACTGAGTAGCCATATTATTTATGATGTCCTCCTTAAAGTCCTTCAATAAATGACTAAGTTCCATTCTATAAACTCTAGTACCAGATGCTGATGAAGGTGTTCCTGGCTTGAAACACCTATTCTTCTTAGAAGAAGATCTGGAATACTTCTTACAAATTTGTCCTATTTTAGCCCAAGTGGATTGAAGATTTGGAATACATCTTACAAATTTGTCCTATTTTAGCCCAAGTGGATTGTGTAATATCACCTCCTCCCATAAGATCCAAAGAATCAGTGCATTCATCACTAATTCCCCTCAAAAATATCAACTTGAGGGAATCTTCATTTAGAGTAGTTTAGACTTCTTGACACTAAATAGAAACCTCTCCAGATAATCTTCAAGACTCTCATCCTCTTTCTGTGTCATTCTAAAGATATCATCCCCATGATGATCAATGCCTCTACAATAATCTTTATATTTTGCAATAAACAATCGTTTCATCTCATCCCATGTATTGATTGTGCTACTACCCAAGCTCATGAACCATCTTAAAGATGATTCATTCAAGGTTGTAGGAAATATTTTGAGTCTATGGGCATCTATTGTAGTACCCCTGCCCTAATCAATTTTTAATCTCAGTTTAATCTGGTTGGTTTATCATAATATAATAATTATAGTCAGATGTGTTGATTTAGTGCATATCTGTTAATGTGTTTTCGCACTAGTTATATGCAAAATGTTTAGTGTTCCTATTTCGTGGTATTAATATCGGGCTAATGCTTTCATTAAGTTTATATATGTATGCATGTATGACTCTTGGTTGCAGGAGATTTTAGGTACAATGCTGCATGAGTGCGAGGTTCGTCTTCACCTGGATTTGCAGGTTTGAGTGTACCTCTTTAATCCTTAGAGTTGGATTAGGTGGTCGTAAGACCCTAGTTGACCATAGTCGTGCTCAAGTGAGCATCGTCAGTCGTCGTCGGTATTCCCTTTTTGTTTGGGTTTGCGAGTCATCTGTCTGGTTGACCTTCTTGGTTTGCGTGTTTGGTGTGTATGGTTAAATTGATTATTTAGTCCTTAGTATTTAATATGATTAAATATGTGTTTGCGCATTAAAGATTAAGGACTAGTTTAAACAAGGTTTCGTTATGCGATTATCATTAATATCGAATTGCTCGAGTCAGTTTAGGAGCAAGTTAAATTACATGGTTGATTTTAAATATTAAATGCATTTTGTATATGTTGTTAAAAAAGAAAGTTTTGAATTTAATTGCAATAGAATTAATTGTATTCTGTTGGCTTTTTTTAAATAGAAAGGTTAAATTGAATTAATTGAGAAAATCAATTTTGATTTGAAAAGCAATTTAATTTGTTGATATAGTTGGAAAATAGTAATTTTTGGGGTATTATTTTAAATAAAAATTTTAAATCCAAAAATTAGATTTTTGGTCAAACTTTTCCATATAACCTAGACTTTTGGAAAATATTGGGGAGGGAATGGTTTTGGAGAAAAAAAAAAGATATTTTTGGAAAATATTTTTGGATTGAATTTGGGGGTTTTGGGAGGAGAAGGATTTCTTGAGCTGCAGGTTGGGGCTCTCCATCAGATCCCTTCCAGGAATGCTTGTTGAGGTAGGATCTGTTTATCAAATTAGTTATTATTTAAAAAAAAAAATTGGATTTGAATGTTCTTGAAATTTTGGTTTCAGATTCTCCATTGACTACTTAAGATTCAGGATTGTAGTGAAATTAGTCAAGTTTGGCTAATTGCTTGTAATTTTGTATAAATATTGAGCTCCTTTTTGCCAAAATTGGTTATTTGGAGAGGTTTTTCAATAAATTCTCATTTTATGTTATATGAGGTTGTTTGTTTAAAAAAAAAAAAAATGGGGGTTTTGCTGTTTAGAAAGAAATTTATAAAAACCCATTTCTATAATTTAAGGAAAATCGAGTTTTTTGGGTAAATCAAAATTTTGGTTTTAAAAAAAAAAATAGTGTTATTTGTTTATTTCGATTTTTTTTTTAAATCAAAATTAAAAAAAAAAAAAAGTGTGGTTGGAGTTGGAGGACGGGGAGCGGAGCTCCACCCGCCTCCTCCCCCCGCACAGGTTGCAGCTCGCGGTGGCCGCAGGGGACGCGATGGCTGCAGGGCGCTGCGGAACCTGCGTACACTGCGGTGGCACCGCCTGCATTAGAGTTTCCGCGGCTGGGGTTTGGGTCGCCCAACCCCCGCGTTGGGAGGTGGGCCCGGCCTTCGCCGCCCCATATATATTGTTGTTTTTTTAAAAAGAAAATCATTTTTTTTAATTTTTTTTTAATAAATATATATATATATATATATATTATAATAAATTAATAATATTAAATGTAATTTTAAATTAAGTTTTTTTTTTTTAATTATGTTTAAAAATTTTAATTAAGTTTTTTCTTTATTAATAAATATTGGCATTAAATAATAATTCAAGTATGATTTGTTATTAATTTATTGTATAATGTTAAAAAAAAATACAATAATTAATATTCAAAACTCATCTTATTATTAATGCATATTTTGGTAATTAAATACTTAATTTGTTACTTTAGTATTAATTATTAATTTGTTATATTTAATTAATCGAGGATTAATAAATATATTCCTTAATTAATAGTTAATTTTAGTAATTTTCTTTATATGCTCAAGGAAACAATCTGTTAATCTGGGAATGGATTTTCTTTATAGGGCTTCCCTAAATATGTATATTTCCTTGATATGTATAGTGTAAATTGGTTCTGGAAAGACAAATTTGTAGGGTTTATTTTGAACCAGTACATCAATGAGGTTTTAAATTGAAGATTAAATATCTTAATTAATTGGTTAATGGTTGTTTGAATTATATTCTTGTGAAATTGGTTAAAGAACTCTTAGTGGTGTATTTATGTATGTTCGATGCAAATGAACATCAGTGAGTTAGAAAACCAAGGACAACCTATACCTAGATGCGGTAGATAACTGCAATCTAATATAGATCATGTAGAAAATGTGATCGACTTTTAACGTTTAGATCAGTTCAGAAAAGATTATAGCTACTGGATATTGCCTATGCAAGTTTAATTGTTGTATTCGTTTTTGCTTAAGTAATGGCAAGTCTTGCTTTGTTGATTGGACCCTGTCGTATGGATTGATTTGGGGTACCTGTTTCAGTCCTTGGTTTCGAGTTGACTGTTGTTTTGTGGTAGTGTCGTATTTGGTCATATCTTTTGGTGTAGGTGTCGAATGATGATTCATGGTTGACCATAGTTGGTCAGGTCTCTGGTTAGAGTACCGTCAGTATGTGTACCTCTTTTGAGTCGTGTTTGACCAGATGATTGTTCCCTCCTTTTGAACTCTGTTTGTTTGAACATGTGTGTTCATTGGTTTATGAGGTTGCTTGGGTATAGTCTAGTGTCGTAAGGGAAAGTGGCTTTCGATTGGGGGTCGCGTCCAAAGTGGTTGTTGGGTAACCTGTCAAAAGTGATTCTAATAAGTGATAACCTAGCAGTAGATTTGAATGTTAATCTCTAAGTAAGATAATTGTGCCTCACACATGGGACGAGTTCTAACACAGACTCGACATGTTGTGAGAAGGCCTGAAATGGCAAACCATCACCCTTGTCTTCACGAGAGGATGTGTGGGTCCACATAAGGCTTGGATGGGTCGGAGGTTCGGATTAGGTTGCCAGGGTAACCCAATGTATGGGGCCAGGACCTATGAAGACCTACCATTGTAACCATACCAGGTTGTGTGATGACACTTGTCCCTACGTTCACTAGTATGTTGTCATTTTGTCCTGTTAGGAGCATGTTTGTGGGTCATCCTATTGTCTTTACCCTTGTGAGTACTTGGTTTCATGTTAGACCTTGGGTGGTGATGACTCAGTTGTGTGGATGCTCTCCTGGACCTTTGTATTAGTTTTGATTATGTTCAGCTGGATCCTTTCCTTTTCAAGGATCGTTTATGTATTAATTGACCGATGTGGTCGTCTGTATATTGATTACGTTTCACCTTGATGGCCAGATTGTAAATGGTGTAACCTCATGTATTCTTAACTTTATTAATTTTCAGAGGGGTCTTGCAGTTGAGCAGACCCGGAGATGTAGCCCTTTGGAGGTGAACTCCAAGATCATCTTGGTGTTATGTGATGCTTTTATTTCTTATATTTCATGTTTAGTGTTAGCATGTATGAATGCCATTTTGATCGAATGCATAAGTGGTTTAGATGAGATTTATCGTAGATGCATGTATGCAATCATCTTTTAAAATGCAGTAAATTGGATCATGAAAGAATGTAACTTAGAGTAATGGAATATATTCAGTTGTTGTTAAGGAAATTAAGTATGCATGAAAAGATCTCATATGTTTATGATGAAATTCTAGTGTGTTAGAATATTAGATGCATGGCTTATATTTCAATGAAAAGTATAAATGATGTGTATGAATAAATCTTAATGGATGAACCTTACCTTGTGAATTATATTTCCATCTTTTGAAAGAAATTATCCTTGGTTAAGAATTATCTCGTTATTAAGATAATCAGCTTATTGGATTAATTGTGTGAGTTAAGTGAATTGTGATATTTAAGTATTCTCATTGGGAAACTCTTTAGGTGTTAGTTGATGTCTTCCGTTGTGTAATCTGAATTTTGATATCTCATTGTATCTTAATGTTGTGTTTATCAAAAAAAAAATAAAAATTTGCACTCTATTCTTGTATTATGGCTTAATCCCTTCGGGGTTTCCTGGCGGGGCATTACATCTATAGTATAGTCAAAAATCCTACAGAGAACATCAAACTCAAACAAAAATGTGTCTAGATCTTGTGTCACCAATCCATAGAATTTAGGGAGGAAAGATGCTGGAATGTTCTTGAGATTGGCATTATCATGTTGATCAGATATGGGGAACTCAAACGTTGGGTTTGGTGGTGGTGGTGGTGGATTATTTCCACCAGGAGGTGGGTTTCCCTACATTGGACTTGTGGGGGTTGTTAGTATATGAAATTCTTCTTCTTGAGGTCCAAAGAGGAACTGAAGACTACCTTCTGGGAATTCAGATTCAGGGTGGTTCAAACTCTTTGGGGTTTGATAAAGTTCAACAAAAGGATTTATATCTGAGGAATTATTTTATGCATGATTAGGATGACTAGGCAGAAATCTATCTAGAACATCTCTTTTTCGCCTATGCATGCAGATTCATGAAATTTTTTGAACAATTAGGTATGCCAAAAAAATCAATTAACTAAAAACTGAAAAGGAAATAACCATAACAGGTTCTCAGTTTGACACCATCCCCGACAACAGTGCCAAAAATGTTCACCCCAACAATAAGAATAAAAACTCTAATTAAAGTCTCAACCTGAAGTTTGGACATTCATTTTGTAAAGTCACTATTTCCATAGCTAGTGTTCATTTGATTGTCAACCCAGGGACGTAATACTTGAAATGGGTTTGCACTATATATGCACTAAGTTCCTGCAACAACTATTTTGCATTACTGCAGTAACTAACATTATGCACAAAAGGTAAACAAGAATGGAAACTATGAAAAGGATACAAGAAGACTTCTACATAAACTCATAAAAGCAATACTGGATAAATTCAATGCTGATAAACAAAAGTTACTTTGTTCTGGCTTGGCTGTAGGAACAATCATTGGATCTGTTTCCAATGGCTGCAGGAACAGTCAATGCAAGAACTTCTACTGCGGCTAAGGAAAGAAAACTAATTTTAACGAATGCACAGGAATACTCACCAAGTGGGCCCCCTTGGATGAGTGATACCAAGCTTCCCAGAAACAACTCTAATGGATCAGAATAACATGATTTTATTCATTGTTCTAGAAAGTCTTTACATGATTTAATATGAAAATAAACTCAAAAATACTTATGAAAATCCTCCGCTCAATTCTTCTCTCTTTTCTATCTAACCTCGGAGAAGAAGAAGAGCCTATTACTAAAAAGAAATCATCTACCATAGACAACACAAATCACACCGAAAAGAAGAGGTGGATGATTGACCGAGAGAGGATATAGCTAGAGTTATGCTACATGAAACGTGGATTTAAACCGAATCACAATTATAACATTCTGTGGCAGTATTTACAACTTCAATGTCCACTTTAAGTTAGACATTGGTAGTATCACTTGATTTCTTCTCTTATGTCATTCCTTATGCTTTCTCGGCTTTTCTACAGTTTGATCTTCAATCATCACTTGAGTATCCTTCCCTTCAACATGCATGACAGGCGAATATCCACCGCATAATCACTTATTACCTGCACTACAAAAGAAATAACGTACAAGAACATACATATGCATTTTGTATAATCAACACATATATTAATTTCACATATGATCTTGCCCTAAATAATCTGCATAGCAACTGGAGTAAATCACATGGTTGCAAGAATAAACTGGCAAAGATAAAACATGATTTAATAGGTTCAGACTTAACATATGGAATACATATAGTCAACTTCAATTACATCACTACTACTATGCAAACCAAAAGATGACAAAAACTCAAGAGTTCTGAGGATAGAAATATGACAATGTATCAACTCATCAATATATACTTAAGAAGGTGAAATTTTGTTCATTTGGAGGTTTGTGTCTCTCAATAAAATAGCTTGGTTTCTCTTCCTAATTGGTGCTTAGTAGTGGGGATTGATGTCTTCAGTGGGTCGGTGCATACAAAGACTTGTAAGAGATTTATATTTTTTTTCGATAGATTTGGATAGTAAATCTAAGAAATCCTTCTTTATGGTTTTTTCCCAAAAGGGTTTCCATGTAAAAATATGTTTCCTAGGTATTATATCTTGTGTGGATGCATTATTTTGGTCATTGAATTTTAATAAGTAAAATATTGTATTATACCGATTCACCCCCTCACAACATAATTGTGTGCTCATCAAGAGAGGGGTGGATAAAGAGGTAGAGAGATAGATTTATAGAGGGAGAGGGAGAAAGAGAGGGAGGGAGTGGAAGGGAGAGGTGGAGAAATAGTTCATTATTTAGAGAGGGAGAAAGAGAAAAATAAATATAAAGAGACATCTACAAGGATAGAAAGAGAGAGTAGTGAGATATATAAAAGTAGAGATAGAGAAATAATTGTGGAGAGAGAGAGATGGAAATATCGGATGAGATATATAATAAAACATATTCATATAAAGATATCACAATATATAGAGAGAGATTAAGGAAGAGATATTGAAGGATAAAGAGGGATATAAAGAGAGAAAGAGAGAAAAATAGAGCATGAAAGAGGGAGATATAGGGTGAGAGAAAGAAGGAGAGATAGGGAAATATGGGAAGAAAAAGAGAGAGAGGGTGAGTGATGGAGAGATATAGAGAGATATCTAGAGGGATAGGGAAAAAGTGACGTAGAGAGGGGAAGATATATGTCATAATATAGAGAGGGGTAGGCTAGAGAGAGTTGGAGAGAGATATAGATAGAGATGGATATAGAGAGATAGAGAGGGATAGGGAGATAGATAAATAGATAGGGATATAGAGGTAGAGAGAAAAATGGAGAGAGAGAGAGAGGGGGGGGGGGGGTAGGGAAAAATATTGATAAAAAGAGATAGAGAGATAGTTGGAGTGAATAAGAGATGTAAAGAATAAAATATAAATAGAGAGGGTGAGGAAGATATATGTGATAAGAGTGAGAGAGAAAGGAGGTAATAGAGAGAGATGAGAGATTGGGAGAAAGATATAGAGATAAAAATAGGAAATTATACATAGGAAACTTGTGTATGTGAGACATTATAAATAGATAAGGAGATAAGGAGGAGGGAACCTAAAATATAGATATAAGAGAGGAGCAGAGGAATATAAAAAGAGGGAGCAATAAGGAGAGAGGGAGAGATAGAGATATACTAATATAACTTGGGAGAGAGATAGATGGAGAGCTAAGGTGATGGAGAGAGAGAGAGGTCTACAAAGAGGGAGAGGGGAGGGAGAGGAATAATTATCTATAAATAGATAAGGAGAGAGTAAGATAGAGGGAGAGATGAAGATATAAGAGAGCGAGAGCGAGAGAAATAGGATAGAGGTAGAGAGAGGTAGATGGAGATATAAAGATAGATAGAGACATGTAGGAATAGAGAGAGGTAATTATAGACATGAAGAGATAAATATGTATAGAAAGGGAGAGGGAGAGATAGATATAGAGTTATAAATAGAAAGTGACATAAGGGGGGGGGAGACAAAGAGACATCTTAGTAGATAAAGAGGGAGAGATATAGATAAAGGGAGATATAAAGAGATATAGAAATATAGGTATATAGATATATAGAGATATATAAATAATTATATGTAGACAAAGAGGAAGAGGGAGAGATGTGGAGATAGAGATAGAGAGAGAGATCCTTCTATCTATATTTCTATCTCTTTATATCTTTGTATCTAACTCTTCTTATCTAAATATACTTATCTCTCACTCTTTTTTGGTTTCATTTTTTCTTCACACAAACACAACCATGTTATAATATGCTCATTTTTATATATACTTTGGGTATTACCAACTCTTAGGGTTGGATTTACCTTGGGCATCCAACCCATAGGGTTGGACTTACATAAATTGTTAAAAAATTTGACTAATCTCAAAAATTACTCTTTGTTTGGTTTGCACATATTTCAATATTGATTTGAAAAATACCATAATAATGTCAATCTCTCCCTTACCTTTCTAACCATGTATTTTTTTCCTAAATTTCAAATAATTTAATGTGTTGATATTTAATTTATGCTTCTAGTGTGTTTTTTTTGTTGAAAACCTATGTTTAGTATTTTTGGTTTCATTTTTAATCTATTCAATAATATTTAAAATTCATTATATTTTTAAATTCTAGTCTCTAGATTCTATACACATTCAAAAAAATATTTTTAATTAGTTTTAAAAAAATAGGGGGGGCATGCTCAATTTTTTTAGTTTTTTTAATTATCCACTTTGAAAATTAGCTAAAAAATCATGTACTCATTAAAAAATAGAAAACAATTAGGAATAAATTACATGGTGTTAACTAATTTTTTAATGAAGCTATTTTGAAATACTAAGATGAATTTAACCTTTTAGGGGGAACATAATTAAAATTTATCTATTTTATTTATCACTTGAAGGGGCCTCTTTAGCCCTCAAAAATATATCTTTGAGTCCATCATATTTGAGGATACAAGATGGTAATCACATTGAATATTATTTTATGTGCCCTATGACATGTTAAAACATGCATCAATATATGTCCCTCCCCTTTACAGCTCATTTATGTGTCTGATATATTTTATATTTCCTATTTCAGGAGTACAAACTTCTGGAGGTCATAACTTGAGAACCGTGTGTCGTATTGACGAACTCTTTGAAGCGCCAAAAAGCTCACAAAGTGCTCTATTGCCTCATAAGCTATGCCTCTTATGCCCACTTTTTGAGGAATTTCAAGGCCTCTAAAGTCCTAAAAATTAAATTTAAACCTTTCATTGCACCCCTCCAGCACAAAAACTTTAATATCTTCAAAAGTAGCTTTGATCTTGCGACATAACTTTACCAAAATGCTCATCTAGCCAATGAGAAGCTTCGGGGAGAATTTTGTGCCCAAATGAAAAATTACTATAAATAGTAACCTCATGTAAATGCAAGGTTGAGATACCATTTTCCCAACATTCTCCCACTTGTCGAACACCTTGCAAGAGCAAAGGGAGTATCAACATAATGAATCAATTGCTAGGGGCCATGAGGCCCATAGACTCCAAACACCATATGAACTTCTTTGTGCTCATAGCCTTAGTCAAAGCATCTTCAACATTCATCAAAGTTTCTACCTTAACCAACTTCACCTGTCCATCTTCGACCATATCTCTAAAAAATTATATTGAACATCAATATGTTTGGTCCAAGCATGAAATGTCAAGTTCTTAGCTAGACAAATCACACTTTGATTGTCACAATAAACTGTCACTATTCCTTTTTTTATTCCAATATCTTAACAAATTCTATTAAGCCAAATGGCTTCTTTAAAAGCATGAGTAGCTACCATATTGATGCATCCATAACCTGTAAAACCCTTAAAGAGAATCAATCGGCTTATGCAGCAAGAGTAACACAACAAAAGAAGCAAGAAAACATAACAAGGTTACATAAATAAATCATATTATTGCTTTAGAAATTTCAGCAACCATCTGGTTATCATCATATAATCATCAAAGAACATCTGGTACTTAACCGGTTACATGCAGGCTTTCAGCCAGATACGATCCAATCGAGACTCTAAGAATCAACCAAATCACAAAATGTGAATCTCAATTCTACTTCCTCTACCCCTACAAATGATTACATAATATCATATTTATACCCATTGGAACATATCTGGGTTGGCCTTATAAGATTACATTTACCAATGCAGGAAAATGAAATGTGTAACTAGGTCGACCCTAAAAATTAAAGAAATCTTTCCGAAAAATAACAACCAAGAGATGTGGTTTAGCAGGAAGGTCAGACACATGCCAAAGAACATTGGACAAGACCCAAAATATATCCACACACCAAGAATCACACCAATAATGAAGGAAAACCAACTGGTACACACAAGAACTATCCCGGAACCCAGAAATAGTCAATCGGAAGTGATAAATGACCGGAAAAGAACCCAAATGAACTAAAAATATGGAATTAAGTGCATGAACCAGCCTGAAAACTGAAAATAAGATCTTCCATGAAAAACAAGCAACTACCGGTACCAACCAGTAAGAACACAAAAAACTGCACAATGAACTAAACAAGAACAAAACTGAAAGGAAATATTTTTGGTTGATGCAAGATTGCTCATCGACCGGGGATGCTCTTGCATCAAACAACCTAGGTAGAAAAAGATGTTCCATGAGAGGCAACTCATGAACATCTAAAAGGATTCAGAATAAAGACCCCATGCTCATTTCTGATCCAAACATCTTCAATACAACCAACCTCTGCTTTAGCTCCTTTGGTGCCTCAACCGATTTCTCTAACCCCTAACCCTCTTTGTTTCTCTTTCTTTGCTTTAGATATGTGCATTGTTTCTGTTTACCACCTTCTTTCTTCTGCAACTCTGATTTTTTTCTTCCACAAGACTTCATCTAGTTTCTCACCATAAGCTCTTTGTCATCCAGTTCCATCTGTCCATCATGCTCATCTGTCAAATCCTTCTGCAAACTCATGTCACCCTCTGGTATAATCTCTGCAACCGGTTCTATTGGATCTTTCTTCAAACCTTCTAGTATAACCTTTTCCATTGGTTTCTTAGTACTGCAACTTTTCTCAGGACTCAGATTCTTCACCTCCTTCTCTTTCTCCTTCAAAGAAATCAATGTGAACTTTTGCCCATCCTTCTCAATAGTGAATAGGTTTTTTCTCTAGTCATAAAGAACTCCTCTATCAAACTGCAAAGGTTTTCCCAAAAAGACATGACAGACACTCATAGATACAACATCACACATAACCTCATTCCTGAAAGGCCCAATATTAAAATTCACCAAACACTACTCCTTTATCTCTTCTTTTGATCATCTTGTAACCAACTTACCTCATAAGGACAAGGATGCTCAAGCCTCTTTAATCCAAGCTTCACAACCATCTCCTTAGATACCAAATTGTCAGTACTTCCACTATCTGCAATAACCTTGCAACACTTACCACCTGATTTACACACAGCCCAGAATAGACTCTTCCTCTGAGTGGATACGGTATCCTTTCTTCTGAACATAAGGGGTTCTCCTTTCTTCGGTGCACAGTCAGATCTAGTACCTTCACCTTTCAGTTCCTAATTTACCACACAACTTCTTTCCATTCCCTACTTACATTCATAAAATCTATGTCTGGTCTCTCCACACTTGAAATATTTGCCAGGAAACTCTCTACCAATACTGCCAGTACCTTTCCTTTGTATCTTTTGTTCCAGTTCTTTACTCCACTTAGGTTTTGATTCATCTTCCTCAACCAATTTCTTCATACGGTCACTCATCTGACCTTTGAATTTCTCCTTCCCTCTATTTGGTTGTCTTCTTCTCATCTTCTCCTCAACCTTCAAAGCATACTGGTAAAATTATTCAATTGTGGAAACCCTCAACATACTCATTTCATCCCAAATGTTAAAAGAAAGTCCATTTATGTACCTCACCACCTTTTCTCTATCCATCTGTCTATGTCAAGATTTAATCACCATCTTGTATAATTCCTTAGTATATTCCTTCATAGTCATGTTTCTTTGTTTCTGGTTCTGCAACTTCTTGAACAACTCAAATTCATAATCTCCTAGTATGAACTTAGCCTTCAATCTTGCAACCATTTCTCTCCACTGGGCGATCTTCAATTCACCATTCTCTACTCTGTCTTTTTACAATTCTTTCCATCATAAGGCAACATGCCCTTTCAACTTAGTCTGTGCCAACCGGACTCTCTGTGGGTCCTTGACATCCTCAAACACAAAGTATTCCTCCAACTCTTTGATCCAATCGATCAGATCCTCCGAGTTCAGTGTTCCAAAAAAATTGGAAAATTCTGATTTATGAACTTTACTCACTTGTGCCACTGCTCTCAGGACCCTTTCCTCTCCTTCATCTCCTGGTCCTTCAACTTCTTCAAGATCTTCACTGGCTTCTTCATATTCATCCTCAGAATCAAGGTTTCTCCGCAAACCAACCAAAGCATTTTGGATTTCATTCCTCACTTCATTCTTGAAGTCTTCCATCATCTTCTCTACCCTCTGGGGGTTTGTCCTTTGAGGCGGCATCTCCTCTTCCACTCTGGTGAACTGCCTAACTAGACGATCTGACTACTGGTTTCAATTGCCTTTCCTCGATGATCTATTGAACACAGGTGCAGCCTACCTCCAATCGACGATCTGTCCACCCAAAGGAATGCCTCAATGTTTTCAAATAATTCTTCCACTAGACAATCCATAACCAGCTCTGATACCACTTGATGCAGCCATAACTAGTAAAACCCTTAAAGAGAATCAACCAGCTTATGCAGCAAGAGTACACACAATGAAAGCATCAAGAAAACATAACAAGATTACATAAACAAATCATATTATTTCTTTAGAAGTTTCAGAAACCATCCAATTATCATCATATAATCATCAAAGAACATCTGGTAGTTAACTGGTTACATGCAAGATTTCAGCCAGATACAAGCCAACTGGGACTCTAAGAATCAATCGGATCACAAAATGTGAATCTCAATCCTCAATCTCAATTGTAGTTCCTCTACCTCTATAAATGATTACATAATATCATATTTATACCCACTAGAACATATCTGGGTCAGCCTTATAAGATTGCATTTACCAATGCAGGAAAATGAAACATGTAACTAGGTCGACCCTACGAATTAAAGAAATCTTTCTGGAAAATAATAACCAAGAGATGCAGTTCAGTAGGAAGGTCGGCCACATGCCAAAGAACATCGAACAAGACCCAAAATAGATCCACATGCCAAGAATCGCATCGATAATGAAGGAAAACCAACCGGTAGGTACAAGAACTATCCCGGAACCCAAAAATAGTTAACCAAAAAAAACCCAAATGAACTGAAAATCTATAATTAAGCACATGAACCAGCCTGGAAACCGAAAATAAGATCTTCCACGAAAAAAAAACAACTACTGGAACCAACCGGTAAGAATACAGAAAACTACACAATGAACTAAACAAGAACAACAACTGAAAGGAAATATTTTTTGTCGATGCAAGATTGCTCATCCACTAGGGATGATCTTGCATCACATATACTGTGCTTCAATAATGGACAAAGAAACCACAACCTGCCACTTACTCATCCAAATAATTGCACCACCAAATAAAGTAAGTACATAAGCACTAATGGATCTTTTGCTACCAATATCACCTGCCCAGTCTAAACCACATAACCATGAATATCAAGGGAAGTCATGTCTCCAACCAAATTACCATGATAACAAAAATAATACTTTGAGGTACCCTTCAAATATCCAAAGACTCTTTTGACTGCATCCCAATGAACTGTACCAGGATTAGACATGTATCTGGAAAGAACTCCCACTGCTTGGGTAATGTTTGGTCTAGTATAGACCATAACATACATCAAAATTCCAACTACACTCTGGTAAGGCACTCTGCTCATGATGTCTTCCATCTCTGATGGGGATGCAGGACAATCTGAAGCACATAATTTTGTTCCAATTCCAAAAAGAACACATAATGGTCTACGATTTTGCATGTTGAACCTCCACAAAACTAAATTCATATACTTACTCTGGCATAGCCATAGCTTTTTCTTCACTCTATCTCTTCTAATTTCCATCCCATGATTGTGCTTTGTAGCACCAAGATCTTTCATTCCAAATTTAGCAGTGAGCTGAGACTTTAATTTTGAAATTATACATTTCCCTTTACCAATGAATAACATATCATCAACATATAATGCAATATACAGGAAATGATCACCATCAAATTTATAATAAACACACTGATCTGATTTAGAACACTCAAATCCCAAACTCAACACATATGTATCAAATTTCTAGTACCACATCCTAGGACTATATTTGAAGCCATACAAATATTTCTTTAATTTACAGACCAAATTACTTTTACCTTTCACCACATAGTGCTTCGGTTGTATCATATAAATATCCTCCTCCAAATCACCATGAAGGAAAGCAGTTTTCACATCCATTTTCTCAACCTCTAAATCATAAGAAGCAACAATAGAAAACAAAAATCTAATGGATGTCATTTTTGCAACAGGAGAAAATATCTCACCATAATCAACACCCTCAACCTGAGAGTAGCCTTTTGCAACCAAAATTGCTTTATACTTCCCAATGCTTCCATCTGAACCAATATTTTTCTTCAACACCCATTTACAACCAATAGGCTTTCGTCCTTCAGGAAATGGTACAAGATCCCAAGTATTATTCTTTTTAAAGCTATCATTTCTTCTTCCATAACAATCTTTCAGGATTCTGCATCATTCATACCTAATGCCTCTTCTACAGATCTAGGTTCATCCATATTAGTATTCAATGCAAAAATACATCTCCAATCATTAGGTGAATACCTTTCAGATGGTTGTCTATCTCTTGTAGACCTTCAAACAAGTTGAGTTGGAGGTTCTTCTTCCTCTTCTGAAGATTTAGAGCTAGATAAGATCTCCTCAACTTCTTGCCTATCAAGTGGTCTTGATTCAACTCTTTTAGGAGTAGAAGGGAATTGAATCACATATTTATGTTTAGTCTATTATGGCTGCAATGTAACATAAGGAGACTTAATTTCTCTAAAAATAACACTTCTACTATGAATTATATTTTGTGCAAAAAGGTTCTAAAGCTTGTATCCTTCCACCCATAACTATAACCAATGAAGATACATTTCACAGCCTTGTTCTCCAACTTTGTTCACTTCTCCTTTGGTACATATCCATATGCCTCAAAACCAAAAACTCTAAGATGTCTCAATGAAGGCTTGTGACCTAACCATGCTTCCATAGGATTTTTATCAACAAGAGCTAATGTAGAAGACCTGTTAATCAAGTAGCAAGCTGTGGCAACAACTTCAACCCAAAACTTTTGTTCTAGATCAGCACCACTCAGCATACTTCTAGCCTTCTCCGTCAGTGTCATGTTCATTATTTCTGCAATTCCATTCTATTGTGGTTAATATTGAGTTGTCTTATGTCTGTTAATACTGCAGTCTTTACAAAATCTATCAAAATCATTATAGCAAAATTCACCGCCATTATCAATCCTCAGACATTTAATTTTCTTTCCAGTCTACAGCTCAACCATTGCTTTAAATTCTTTAAAATGACTGAAAACTTCATACTTACTCTTTAGAAAGTATACCCATGTCCTTCTACTAAAATCATCAATAAATGAAACATAATGTGTGGATTTTCCAATCGAAGGAACATCTACAGGACCAAACACGTCAGAATGAATAAGATCCAAAACACCACAAGATTTATGAGAACTCAAGTAAAACTGAACGCGGTTTTGTTTTCCATAAATGCAATGCTCACAGAAATCAAAGTCAATATTACAATCATTCAAACCTTCAACAAGGTTTTTATTTTTCAAGCTCCTAAGACCCTTTTCTCCAATGTGGCCAAGTCTCTGGTGCCACAACATACTATTCTCTGCAGGTAACTTTTGTTCAGAAGAAAGAGCACCCTTAGGTACCCAAAATCCATGTCCATCCATTGAAGGTGAAACCCTCAAATCTTCTGACGAAGTATCTACAGATTTACTTTTTACAGAAGTGCTATTTACACTCAATAGTGTATGCCTCTAGCTTATACAAAGTGTTGAATATGAAACCTATAGAAATAACCATAGCACCCTTAATAATCTTACATCTTGCATCGGAAAAGACTACCTGCACATCTCACCAAGCTTAGTCCATAAATTATTTGCAATGTTCTATGTGTGGACATTGATTAGAACAGAGTCTGCCAAGCACAATCTGATTAGATCCTTAGATTTTCGGTCCATAACATCATACCGAGAAACTGCAGTAGGATCTATGAGTCTTGAGACATTCACATCAATGACATCCCACAGACCTCAATCTATTAGCATATCTTCCATCTTTAGCTTCCACATCTCAAAATTGATACCATTAAATTTCTCCACCTTTATTCTCCCTAACGAACTTGCCATCTAAAAATTCCCGCAACAAGATCAAAAGTGTTTTCTGCACAAGCTCCCACTCAAATATAGATTAATTCAAAAAACCCAGCAACCCACAACTGAAACCAAAGGTGATCAGGATTTGATACCACTTGTAATTAAGTAGCGGAACAACTTCCTACACTAACCTTGAGAGGAGGATAATGCAAAAAACTTTTACAGATCATTAGAGAAGTTACAGAAACTTAACATAAATAATCAAAATATCATGCATACCACAACACAACAACACAGTGATTTACGTGGGAAAGCTCTTTCGGGAGAAAAACCCCACACTCCAAAAGAAGCTCAATATATTATTCAACAATCAATACCTGATTACAATACATTTGCAAAGTGAGCTCTTCGCAGGAGTACCACTAATCAGAGACTCAGAGGTAACTCATTTTCCATAAGACTCTTACACACAAACTCTATCTCAAGCACCTCATATATAGGAGATACAATACAAGAAACCATCAAACGGTATTACAAAACCATGGGCTAAAACCATCCAATAAAGTAGAACTGACCTTATCTCCCTTCTATATGCCCTATGACATGTTAAAACACACATCAACACACGTCCCTCCATTTTACAACTCATTTATGTGTCTGATACATTTTATATTTCCTATTTCGGGAGTACAAACTTCCAGAGGCCATAACTTGAGAACCATGTGTCCTATTGACAAACTATTTGAAGCACCAGAAAGCTCACAAAGTTCTCTATTGCCTCATAAGCTATGCCACATACACCCACTTTTCAAGGTTTTTGGGGGCCTCTAAAGTTCTGAAAATTAAATTTAAACCTTTCAATGCATCCCTCCAAAACGAAAACTTTAATATATTCAAAACTAGTTGTGATCTTGCGACATAACTTTACCGGAATGCTCATCTAGCTAACCAAAAGCTTCGGGGAGAATTTTGCACCATTTCATGCCCAAATGAAAACTTACTATAAATAGTAACCTCATGTAAATGCAAGGTTGAGACACCATTTTCCCAACAAGTTTTTTATGAAAGAGACTCCCCTTACACATCCAAACACATGCTCTGTTACACTAGGTGAAGGGATACTCTACCTAATATTCATGCATAGCATAATAAAGAGAATAGCTCAAAAATTTGTAATAAATAACTTGTCTTCTATTTCCCAACAAAATGAAATACAAATTCATCAGTTACAAAACATTAGCAACTTAGTCTAAGTTACAACTTTTCAAGTTGGAGATACAAGCTATATAAAGAAGCACTCAACTCCCAATGATCCACTCAACTCTAGATTATTCACTCAAATATAGATGAATAAACAACTAGCCCAAGCCCCAATTTACAGTTCTCTTTATGAACAAAATATGTCTATTACAAATAGCCAATAAATGACTCTTCAACTTCCCCAAGTGGGTGCCTAAGATGTTGTCTCTTAAATTTTACAAAGTGAGAACTTAAGGAGGTTTCTTTTCCCATTCTCTTTGGAACCACCCAATACATGTGTAATCTTGATTCTTCACATTCCCCGGGTGGATGCAAAGATGGAAAATTTATCCATTTTTCCTTATAATTAATGATAGAATGTGTCCCCTCATGAAAATTATAATTGTCATTATACATAGGCCACAAATATTAAATTTTTTAACCCCCCTATGTCCCCTTGAGACATACAATATCCTATATTTAGCCATTATTGAAAATAGAATTATTCACCAAACTGAACCAAATTTAATTATAAATATTTTTGTGTGATGCAAAATTTCTTGTGTAAGGAAGTTAAGGTCACTGAACAACTTTGTACACTAATATTGAGAGGAGGGTAATGCAAAAAAATCTAGATCTTTACAACAATGACAAAAACTTAACATAAATAATCATAAATAGCATGCATACCACAACACAATGTTTTACATGGAGAAAATCCTTTCGGCAGAAAAACCCCACACTCCAAAAGTTTCCCAATATATTACTCAAAAATCATCAACAAAATACAATGTACTTGTAGAGAAATATTCTCACAAGAGTATCACCAACAAATATCTGGAGGTAACTCAATAGCTATAAGACTCTCACACACAACCTCCATCTCATGTGTCTAATATATAGGAGATACAATACATGAAACTGTCAAATGATATTATCAAACCATGAGCTAACATTAACCAAAAAAGTAGCACTCAACTTATCTCCAATCCAAGATGCACTATGATTTCTCAAAAAACACACCAACAAATGTAAATCCCTTTTACAACTCATTTATGTGTCTTAACACATATTTTATATTTCCTATTTGAGCCAACTTCAGGAAGCCATAACTTTTGATTTAGGTGTTTGATTGACAAACCATTTAAAGTGTAGGAAAGCTCATGATGTCTTCAATCATGAAATAAACTATTACAATTATTAAAGACACTTTTAAGATCATTTAAGAGATTCTAAAGCCTTCAAATTTGACTTAAACAATTTCATTCACAACTTTTAAAAATGAAAACTTTAATATATCCAAATATAGACATGGTCTTGCAACAAAAAATTATTGACATGCTTATTTAGCCAATTTGTAGCATTGGGGAAAATTTTGGACCAATTTGTGCTCAAATGTAAACTTAATAGAAATAGTAACCTTATCTAAATGAAAGGTCGAGACATCATTTTCCTAACATTATCCCACTTGTCAAACACCTTGCAAGAAAAAAAGGGAGTATCTAAACCATAATTTAATTTTAGTGTCATGATCACACACTCTAGATCCTAGTGCAAGCCTGCCTTATGTTTGATGCTCTAACTATATGCTCTAGAACATTACTTTATAACAACTCAAACACTTAACCCATAGATCTTAGTGCAACACTGCCTCATGTTTGGTGCTTTGTCTGCATGATCAATAACATTAGATATGATACTTTAATTAAAGGGAATCCCATCACACACCAAACATAGGATTTGTTACAGTAGATGAAGGGTTACTCCACCCAATATTCACACATAGCATAAAGAGGAGAATAACTTAGAAAATTGCAAGAAATAACTTGTCTTCTATTTCTCAATAAAATAAAATACAAATTCATCAATTACAAAATATTAGCCACTTAGAATTTATAATCTTGGGCTATAAGCTTTAATTCTCAAATTCTATAAAGGATACAACTCTGAATGATCTACTCAAATATTGATATATAAAAAACTAGCCCAAGCCCCAATTTATATATTTCTTGTGCCTCTTGGAAATCTATTTCACCCTCTTGATGAACAACACATGGCTATTAAGAAAAGCAACACATAGCCAATAGATGACTCTTTAACCTCCCTAAGAGGCGCCTAAGATGGTGTCTCTTCAATTTTCTAAAGTGGGGTTCCTAAGGTGTCTTTTCCCATTCTCTTTATAACCACCCAATGCCTATGTAAGATTGACTCTTCCCCTTCCCCAAGTGGATGCTAAGATGGAAAATTTCTCCACCTTTCCTTATAATTAATTCTAAAATGTGTCCCCTCATAAAAATTACAATTGCAATTTGACATAGGCCACAAATATTAAATTTGGTATATACGATAGCTTGCATTTAGACCTTATTTAAAATATAATTATTTGGAAAACCTAATTAGATAAAATAATCATTATTGGGTAATACAAGATTTATCTTACACCCTTGGATGCACAACAAGACACCTAAGGTAGGAAAATTCAATGGGTATGGTCTCACAAATGGAGTTAGATGGTAGAGTCATCCTTTTAGGTTGTAAACAATCTTCACTAAACCCAATCAATGTAGTAGATACCTCCAATTGGTTCCTCTTTCTCCTCTTCCAACACCTAGTTGAAGCAAGAATCCTCCTCCTTTGATAATTTAGCTCTTTACTCCTAATTCTTGACATGAAAACATCTCCACCATAATATGACCTCCTCCAAATGTTTCTCCACTCAATATTCCTCCTTATCTCATTGCTCAATATTTTTCTTCTCTTCTTTGTTGCTTTTAACCCACCCAAAGTTTGAACACCTCCTCCAAATACACTTTGCAACCTCCTTTACACTCCACACCTCAACATATACCTCTCTAGCATCCTCTATGACAATATCTATAATATTGTCTTAATTTACCATCTCTTTCTTTACAACCAACCTCTTTATAATCAGTTTCTTCATGCTCTCCATCATCCTCATGCCCTCCAAAATATATTTCACATATTCATCGTCTGCAACACCACCCATTCCTGCAATCTCTTTCTTTTCTCCTTTCATGCTCTAATACTACTATGAAGGGGACTCCCCTTACACACCCAAAAACATGCTCTGTTATACTAGATAAATGGTTCCTCTACTTAATATTTATACATATTATAACAAAGAAAATAGCTTAGAAAATTGCAAGAAATAACTTGTCTTCTATTTTTCGATAAAATGAAATACAAATTCATCAATTAAAAAATATTACACACTTGGGCTTTAAAAATATGCAAGTTGGATCTACAAGTTATACTTCTCAATATTTATAAAGAAGAACTCAACTCTAGATGATGCACTCAACTCCGGATGATCCACTCAACTCTAGATGAATAAACAACTAGAACCAAGCCCTTATTTATAGTTCTTGCATGCCTCTTGGAAATCATGAACAATAGATAGCTATTAAGAAAAGAAACACATAGCCAATAGATGAAGATTCAACTTCCCTAGGAGGGTGCCTAAGGTGGTGTCTCTTCAATTTTCCAAAGTTGGCACCTAAAGAGGTGGCTTTTCTCATTCACTTTGTAACCACCTAATACATGTGTAAGCTTGATTCTTCACCTTCCCCAAGTGGATGCCAATATGGATAATTTCTTCATCTTTCCCTTATAATTAATTCTAAAATGTGTCCCTTCATGAAAATTAAGATTACCATATGACATAGGCCATAAATATTAAATTGTTTTATCCCCCTATTTCCCCTTAAGACATACAATGGCCTACATTTAGCCATTATTGAAAATAGATTTATTCACCAAACTTAATCAATTCAAATAATTTTTTGGGGGTGATGTAAAGTTTTTGTAGTACCTCTCCCCTGATCTAACTCTTTTAAACCCAGTTTGACCTTGGTTGACTTTTTAGTGGCTTACTTGCTTGGTTGGTATACCATGTTGTGATGTTATATTCAGGTTTTATGCTTGATGTGTGTATCAGTGAATGTTGATTACACATTATTTCTCATGTATGATTGGATGTTAATTTGATTTATGTGTTACTGACCCTGAACTAACACATTTATTGTATACGTGAGTTGTGTTGTATGCATGTTTTTTGTTTGTGAGTGT
This sequence comes from Cryptomeria japonica, assembly GCF_030272615.1. Lineage (NCBI taxonomy): Eukaryota > Viridiplantae > Streptophyta > Pinopsida > Cupressales > Cupressaceae > Cryptomeria > Cryptomeria japonica. Next base: position 569,265,483 of record NC_081411.1, on the reverse strand, counting down.
ATGGGGTGAGAGAAGATGATTTTCCTTCACTCATTTCGGTGAGACGGGGAACATCATGATTCTCCTTCACCGGTATGTCTATTGTGGTTGTATTTATATGCACATGGGGTTTGTTGTTGCAGGAGATTGTAGGTACTAGTACCGTGAAGGTACATGGTATCGTCTCCACCTGGCTTCACAGGTCTGAGAATGCCTTATTGGTCCGATGGAAGTGGATGAGATGGTCATAAGACCCTACATTTTACCCCTTGCCAAGCTCAATAGTGAGCATTGTTAGTCATCCATCAATTACCTATGTCTGGTATGTGGGTCATGAGTTTATCTGGTGTTCTTGAGTTGCGTGTTAGTGTCTGTGAAATTAACTATTGAATCTTAAAGTGTTTAATTAGTTAAATGTGTTTATTATGCATTCGTAAATAAAAGGGATTAAATTAAATAGGACCCCTATGTGTGATTAATCAATAAATCAAATTGCTTAATTCATATTACTAGCAAGTCTGATTAAATGTTATTTTCAGAATGGTGAATTAAATAAGTGTATGTTTTTTTTAAATAGAAATTGTGAAAATTAGCTATGTATATGCATTTTTGTAAAAAAAGGTTAAACAAACTTGGAAAAGTAAAATAATAAAATCATTTACCCTCATTGACTTTTGAAATGGAATTTTTAAGTCTTAAATTATTTGAAGAAAATAAAATGAGGAAGAGAAAAGCATTTTTTGAATATTAACTTTATCAGGAAATGATTTGATTGGTTAAAAAAAATTTCAACTTAAAATAGATTTTTAGGTCAAAAATTTCCTTTTAACCTATGTTTTTCATGAAATTTTGGGGGTTGTGTTTTTGGATGGAAATTTTTTTGGAGGCATCTTTGTATGAAGAAATCTTCCAAGATTGCAGGTTGGGACTCTTCTCAGATTTCTTCTTGGATTGCTATTAAGATTGGATTCTAGTTTTAAATATCTATGTTTTGTTTTAAAAAAAATTATTTGATTGAAGAAACCTTTGTGTGAAAAGAATTGATGTCAAAATTTGTTGAATCATTCATTTAGTTTTGAAATGTGAGATTAGTATGATTTAGATCATATTTAGCTAATTTCCCCAAATCTATTTTCTTGTTTGTGAATAAATTGGTTTCAAATTAGATTTATGAATTTTTCCTGTGTTTTAAAAACCAATAAATTTCATATTCAAATCTTTCTATTTAGAGCTTAATGGTGAAAATTAGCTGCTCTTGTATGTTTCTGGGGTATGAAATTCGTCCAAATTTACCCTGTGAAGGGTTATGCTGGCAAAATTTTGCCAATTTTGGTATTTTTGGCATGTTGGTAAAAGATTATTTAGTTTTGATTTTATTTTCCAGAACTTTAAGTCTAGTTTGTTTTATTTTTAAAAAAATCTTTATGATAAGTTTTTTTTTAAAAAATTATATAAAAGGCTCTAGAAATAAAATTTCCCAGAAATTTCGAAGTCTGAGAATTTGCAGGTTTGGGGGAAATATTTTTAAGTTTAAAGAAAAAAAAATTGGTGGGGGGGTTTTGGGTCGAACCAGGCTCCTCAACCCATGGCTGGGGAGCCATAGCTTCGCCAGGCCATGGGGAGAGGCCATGGTTGTGGAGGCCATGTCGTAGTCTACACACAATCGTGGTTGTGGAGACCATGACATGGTCCCCACAATAGGCCCCCTTCCCATTGGTAAGGGAGACCCATGTGGGAGGCCATGCGGTGGGCAGTTGCTTTTTATTAAAACAAAAAAAAAATAATATAAAGTTTTTAATTTTTTTTTTATGTTTTAAAAAAAAAGTTTTTAAATATTAATTTTTAATTAATATTAATATTTAGTTTTTTATTTATTTTTCCCATAGATGCATGGAGGAAATATAGTTGATTTGGAAAAAGATTAGATTGTTTGAACTTCGTACACTATTTCTTGTGTATACCTTGGTTTTGGGAGTTCGTTTGAATTGTGGTTAAGTGTCATATGGGAGAGTGGCTTTCGAGTGGGGGTCACGCCCAAAGTGGTAGCAGGGTAACCCATCAAATGTGTGTCTAAATAAGTGATAATTTAATAAATTATTAGGGGGTTTGGTAGATAAAAACAACTAAGTAAGATAATTGTGCCTCACACATAGGTTGAGTGCTAGTATATACTCAGGATGCAGTGAGAAGGCCTCGAATGACAAACCAACAACCTTGTCTTCACAAAAGGATGTGTTGGGTCTACAAGAGATTTGGATGGGGCTGGAGGTTCGGGAGAGGTTTCCAAGGTAACCTAGTGGATGGGGTTCGGGACCTATGGAGGCTTTCCATGGTAGCCATACCAAGCTATGTGATGACACTCTTCCCTTATGTTCACTAGTGTGCAATTTGTGTTGATTTTGCTTGAGAGCACTAGTGTGGGAGTCATATCTGTTTGTTTGTGCTTTTTGTGAGTACTTGATATTCATGTTAGATCATGAGATGATTATGATGGATTGCGAGGATTTAGTTTCATTGGTGCTCCAGTTGCTCATTTGTATTTACTCCATTCCATATTTTAGATGGATCCTCTTTCTTCTTCTTGGATCATTCATGTTTCTCTTGGACCCCATGTGGTCATATGTATTATTTGTTTCTGTATGCCTTGATGGCGAGATGCATTGATGTGGTCATATGTATTATTTGTTTCTATACGCCTTGATGGTAGGATGTAATTGATGTAGCCCATTAGGGGTGAACTTCAATATCAATTTGTTGTTGTATGGTGCATGTGTTCATCTGGTTCTTTTTATTTGGATGTATGAATGGCATTATGGTTAAGATGTATAATGTAGATTAGATGATATTAAACTTAAATGCATGTATGAAGTTATCAATTAGATGCAATAATATGGATTATGATGAATGGAGCTAATGACAGTAGTATAGATTCCATCTAGCTAGGTTAATCTCTTATTGAATTTAATTCCTATGTTCTTTTGGTAATCATTCTGTCATCAGTAGGTTTAAATAATCTCATTGTTAATTAGGTTAACAAGCCTTAATGTTCATTGGATTATCGAGTAATCATCATTGGAAACCCTTTAGTAGTTTAAGTTATGTCTTCCGCTTGTGCAATCGTTATTCCAATATTTAACTTAATGCATCTTTAAGTTCATTAATGTTTTAAAAAAAATATTTGTTGTCTTTTCGATAGTATTTAGTTGATTCTTTTAGGGTTTCTTGGTGGGGCATTACATTTGGTATTAGAGCCAAAGGTTGCAAACATTGGGATCTCTGGTTTAGCATGTGCCCTTAGTTGGTGTGAGGTGTATGGTCTTTACATTGTATGCTTGTCCTCATGTTGTATGCGTGTGATTGAGGCATGGGATCTTGAAGATCTTTAGGACTCATGCTTGGTTGCTTTTTCTTACTCTTTCTAAAAACCCTAATTGTGTGTAACATGTGTGTTCACACCTTGCTTTCACCTTCTTGATGTTGGTGTTTTTTGAGTGATTATATGTGCTCTGATTTCTTATTAGATATCTTAGTTTATGATTACTCTTATAATGAGAGAATCCTATGTACCTCCCTAATTGGTTGTTGTATTCCCTAGCCTAGCCCATTGGGTTGGATAGTGCTTGTCTTGAATCTAGTAGTATGAAATGTGATTGTATTATGATCATGATATGGCTTAGTGTTTGATATTTAAGAACTTGTATGGTAGACGTTGAGTGCATATGATGTAGTAAATTGAATGTTTATCATCCTTCCTCCTCTTCTCTATAGAAATTAAAATATTTGCTATATGTGTATTTATCGCTTATGTATGTTTACTGATTGCGAGTGAATGTTTGCGACTTCAAGAACCTTTGTGTGAGCCTAATGATTCTATTGTGCATTTTGATAATAAGAGGGCTATGGGTTATAAATATCATGATTGATATTGGGAGGAAATTGTATGTTTTTCATAAAGGAATTCACCATGTTCATTGTAGGAGTAACATAATGAATTTCTATCTTAGACACTATGCGATAGTGTACTTACAATTGATATATGAAACATACTTATTTGTAATAAGATATGTAAAAGGGAACATGTTATAGTGGCTAGGAGGGAACTGATATGTTATCATTAAAGATTTCATTATGTGTTTCATAATACCGACTCTAATGATGACCTATTTGAACAATGCAATAATGAACTTGCTTTTGAATATATATAATTGACTTAGTATGAATAGAAGGTGCAAATGAAACCCATGTTTGATGTGCATGCATAATTATGTATTATTTAGTTGATATCTCCTCTTCCACCTTCTTCTCGTACTTTGATTTTCAATAAAAGGTTACAGATAATGATGTATTTCATATTAAGTAGGAGTAGTGAGTGTTTCGCAAGAGGTCTTGCATGAAAGAAAAGATTGTCTGTCTTGATTTCATTTTTTAGAAAATCAGGACATTCAGTAGCATCCATAATATTTGGAAATGTCATGATAGGACAATTGGTATTCTTCTAAAACAATAGTGAAATGAAAATAGTACAGTAAAGATGATAGGCATATAGAGAGAAATTTAAGCATGCTTGTCTGATCTTGTTGATGTATGTGCATATGTATGAAATGGATTGACTATCAAACTCTCTCCCTCTTCTCTCTATCTAGTTATAAAGATACAAAGAAATGCTACTAAATAATGCATTGATTTAAATAGAAGTGTTTAATTGCTTGTTAGTGAATATTATAGGGCAATAATAAGGAATGTTTGATCAATTATGCATTAAGAATCCAAAGTATTACATTGCATATTAGGATATTATGAAAAGTACATTTACAAGTAGGTGGAATAAGTTTTTTTTTTTTTTTTGCATATATATTGTGATTAGTCGTATGATTTTATCGCTTAACATATCATGTTAGAGAATAAGTATTGATTGAGATAGAATCATGCATGGCGTGTAGAATGTGTATAAAGCATATGAAATTGTATTTTTGTGCTTTGGCTTCATGTTGAAAGATGGAAGTCTTAAGCTTCATAAAGAAAATTTGCATGGTTAGTAATGTGAATATGAATTTTTATTGGAATTAGTGAAAGATATAGAAATATAGTTAGTATAACAGCCTTAAATGGCTAATTCTCACTCTTTAATGCACTTAGGGCATGTAATCTTGGGTATTGTGTGGTGGTTACTCCCTATAGTGTGGCTAAAAATGGTCACCTTTCTTTGTGTTTTGATTGCGACAGTATTTTAACTGTCTTTTGATTAGTGTTATGTGATTGTGGGGGCTAGCATTTTATTTTGAAATTTCTTATTATGGAATGACCACTAAATTTTCATTTCTTTTTATTTTCATTATGACACTTGTCATGTTTTTTATTTTGTTGAATTTTAAAATTGTCGGCTTCTTTCTTTATTTCATCTCGGACTTGGTGATTTATTTTAAATTGCTATTGCTTGAGGTGTCAGGTGGTCATTCTAAATGTTTGAATTAGCCAGCCCTAGTTATGTGATCAATGTTTAATCTATCATGTTCATTAGAACCTCTGATAGTGTGTTAAGGGAGAACACCGCGAAGAGTGGATTTAGGCATTACGAGGTAATCAATAGTGTTATATTAAATTAAGAAAATTAAAATTCTTTCTATGATGAAACTCATTGTAATCATTTGTATCAAATATTTACTAGATATAAGTGTAAGCTAGATTTAGTGAATTGTGCAAGATGCCTTGGATAATTGCGAATGATTTGCAAACTCATTGCTTGACGAATGTAAATTATATTCACTCTCTTAGAATGAGATTGCATTATGCCTTAATATTTGATGTGGTAGTGTTACCATTGCTTTAGTTTTCTACCATAAACCTTTATGCTCTCAATGTCTATACATTTTGGACCCTTACAGTAGTATGCTACCCTTTTAATGACGAAATTTGTGTACTTATCCTTGAGTCTGTTATGATGCCCTAGTAATGTAGGAAGGAAAATATGTGTAAGATGATATATCAGATGTGAAATTATCACTATTATGATGAGTGTTGATGTGAAATGAGTGTTTTTCATGTTTGGGTAGAGTAAGTTATGATGTTTGTACTATGTGATATACGCTTTGGATAAGAATTTCAATAGATATTGTATGACTTATGCGAATACTTAATGAAATTATCATTCATAGTAATTGAATAAATAATTGTTATGTGTAACCCAGATAGTGAAAGATGAAGCGATCGTTGTCATGCTTGTGTAGTGCATTACTTTCTAGTAATTAAGAATTGTGCAAGAGAAATTTGTTGAAAACATATTTGAGTTAGAAAAGGATTGAAATGATTTTGTTAAGATAAGTTGATTTGAATGTTGAATTCAATGCGTTAGTAAACTGTTTTTGTAGATAGCATCTTCCTATAAGATAATCAATATTTTGGCTTATATAATGTGAGTTCTATGACTTATTATGTCCCTGTGTTTCTAACCTAGCCTTGCGACTTCCAAGAGTAAGTCGAACCCTAGGGGGGGAGGATGTAGTACCCCTCCCCTGATCTGACTCTTTTAAACCCAATTTGACCTTGGTTGACTTTTTAGTGGCTTACTTGGTTGGTTGGTATACCATGTTGTGATGTTATATTCAGGTTTTATGCTTGATGTGTGTATCGGTGAATTTTGATTACGCATTAATTCTTATGTATGATTAGATGTTAATTTTATTTATGTGTTAATGAACCTATACTAACACATTTATTGTATACATGAGTTGCGTTGTATGCATGTTTTATGTTTGTGAGTGTATGGGGTGAGAGGAGATGATTTTCCTTCACTCATTTCGATGAGACAGGGAACATCATGATTATCCTTCATCGGTGTATCTATTGTGGTTGTATTTATATGCACATGTGGTTCATAGTTGGAGGAGATTGCAAGTATTAGTACTGTGAAGGTACAAGGTATTATGTTCACCTGGCTTCACAGGTCTAAGCGTGCCTTATTGGTCCGATGGAAGTGGATGAGATGGTCGTAAGACCCTACATTTTACCCCTTGCCAAGCTCAATAGTGAGCATTATCGGTCGTCCATTAGTTACCTATGTCTGGTATGCAGGTCATGAGTTTATTTGGTGTTCTTGAGTTGCGTGTTAGCATCTATGAAATTAAGTATTAAATCTTAAAATGTTTAATTAGTTAAATGTGTTTATTATGCATTCATAAATAAAATGGATTAAATTAAATACGACCCCTATGTGTGATTAATCAATAAATCAAATTGCTTAATTCAAATTACTAGTAAGTTTGATTAAATGTTATTTACAGAATGGTGAATTAAATAAGTGTATGTTTTTTTTAAATAGAAATTGTGAAAATTAGCTATGCATTTTTGTAAAAAAGGTTAAATAGAATTGGAAAAGTAAAATAATAAAATCCTTTGCCCTCATTGACTTTTGAAATATAATTTCTTAAGTTTTAAATTATTTGAAGAAAATTAAATGAGGAAGAGAAAAGCATTTTTTGAATATTAATTTTATTAGGAAATGATTTGATTGGTTAAAATAAATTTCAACCTAAAATAGATTTTTAGGTCAAAAATTTCCTTTTAACCTATGTTTTTCATGAAATTTGGGGGGCTGTGTTTTTTGATGGAAATTTTTTTGGAGGCATCTTTGTATGAAGAAATCTTCCAAATTGCAGGTTGGGACTCTTCTCAGATTTCTTCCTAGATTGCCTATTAAAGTTGGATTCTAGTTTTAAATATCTATGTTTTGTTTTTAAAAAATTATTTGATTGAAGAAACCTCTGTGTGAAAAGAACTGATGTCAAAATTTGTTGAATCATTCATTTAGTTTTGAAATGTGAGATTAGTATAATTTAGATCAGATTTAGTTAATTTCCCCAAATCTATTTTCTTGTGAATAAATTGGTTTCAAATTAGATTTATGAATTTTTCCTGTGTTTTGAAAACCAGTAAATTTCATATTCAAATCTTTCTATTTAGAGCTTAATGGTGAAAATTAGTTGCTCTTGTATGTTTCTGGGGTATGAAATTTGTCCAAATTTACCCTGTGAAGGGTTATGCTGGCAAAATTTTGTCAATTTTGATATTTTTAGCATGCTAGTAAAATCTTATTTAGTTCTGATTTTATTTTCTAGAACTTTAAGTCTAGTTTGTTTTGTTTTAAAAAAAATCTTTATGATAAGTTTTTTTTTTTAAAATTATATAAAAGTCTCTAGAAATAAAATTTCCAAAAAATTTCGAAGTCTGAGACCTTGTAGGTTTGGGGGAAATTTTTTTAAGTTTATAAATAAATAAATAATATTTTGATTTGGGGGGGTTGGGTCAAGTCGGGCTCCTCGACCCATGGTTGGGAAGTCGTAGCTTCCCCCATGCCATGGGGAGAGGCCATGGTTGTGGAGGCCATGTCATGGTCTCCACACAGTCGTGGTTGTGGAGACCACGACATGGTCCCCACAACACCCCCCCTTCCCATTGGTAAGGGAGACCCATGTGGGAGACCACGTGGTGGGCAGTTGCTTTTTATTAAAACAAATATATATATAAAGTTTTTAAAAAGAAAAAGGAATGATGATTTATTTTATGGTGTAAATTGAAAAATTTAGATGGATTGGGAAACTTTGGCCAAATTGTATTTTAAACGAAATGAAAAAATCAACGTCATATTAGACTAGCAAAGATGTGTATTTCATTTACCTGTATTCGCATTTGCTTTCAAAAATTGCAAGTCCTTGGATATGTGTTTTAGCTGTTTCATGAGGTTGTTATTGTATATGGTCATGTCTCTAGTCACAGAATCATCAGTTAGTTAACTGTGGGCAAGGACTTGTTTGGCCAAGTGGTTTTCCATTTCTTTGAACTCCATATACTATTTCTTGTGTATACCTTGGTTTTGGGAGTTCGTCTAATTTGTGGTTAAGTGCCATATGGGAGAGTGGCTTTCAAGTGGGGGTCATGCCCAAAGTGGTAGTAGGGTAACCCATCGAAAGTGTGTCTAAATAAGTGATAACTTAATAAATTATTAGGGGGTTTGGTAGATGAAAACACTAAGTAAGATAATTGTGCCTCACACATGGTTTGAGTGTTAGTACAGACTCAGGATGTAGTGAGAAGGCTTGGAATGGCAAACCAACAACCTTGTCTTCACGGAAGGATGTGTTGGGTCCACATGAGACTTGGATGGGGCTAAAGGTTTGGGACAGGTTTCCAAGGTAACCCAGTGGATGAGGGTTGGGACCTATGGAGGCTTTCTAGGGTAACCATACCAAGCTATGTGATGACACTCTTCCCTTATGTTTCGTTAGTGTGCAGTTTGTGTTGATTTTGCTTGAGAGAACTATTGTGGGAGTCATATATGTTTGTTTATGCTTTTTGTGAGTGCTTGATATTCATGTTAGATCATGAGATGCTTCTGATGGATTCCAAGGATTTAGTTTCGCTGGTGCTCCAATTGCTCTTTTGTATTTACTCCATTCCATGTTTCAGATGGATCCTCTTTCTTCTTCTTGGATCATTCATGTGTTTCTTGGACCCCATGTGGTCATATGTATTATTTGTTTATGTACGCCTTGATGGCAGGATGTATTGATGTGGTCATATGTATTATTTGTTTATGTACACCTTGATGGCAGGATGTAATTGATGTGAACCTTATGTATTTTTCACCTATTATTTATTAGAAGGGTTTTGCAATTGAAGCAGACCCAAAGATGTAGCCCATTAGGGGTGAACTTTGATATCAATTTGGTGTTGTATGGTGCATGTGTTCATCTAGTTCTTTTTATTTGGATGTATGAATGGCATTATGGTTAAGATGTATAATGTAGATTAGATGATATTAAACTTAAATGCATGTATGAAGTTATCAATTAGATGTAGTAATATGGATTATGATGAATGGAGCTAATGACAGTTGTATATGTTCCATCACAGTAGGTTAATCTCTTATGGAATTTAATTCATATGTTCTTGTGGTAATCATTATGTCATGAGTAGGTTTAAATAATCTCATTCTTAATAGGGTTAACAAGCCTTAATGTTCATTGGATTATTGAGTAATCTTCATTGGAGACCCTTTAGGAGTTTAAGTTAAGTCTTTTGCTTGTACAATTGTTATTGTAATGTTTAACTTAATGCATCTTTAAATTCATTAATGTTTAAAAAAAAATTATTTGCTCTCTTTTTGACAGTATTTAGTCGATTCTTTTAGGGTTTCTTGGCAGGGCACTACAGTTTCTTTTACACCCCTCAATGATATTGCATCAATTCTTTTACCTGAAAAATGTTTCATTGATAATATATTATGTAATATGTTTAACCTTTGTATATTATGCTTCTATTTTTTATTTATCTTACATTTAGTTTTGGTGATTAGTAAGCTAATATCCTAATACAGAGCACATGAGGAGATTCTAATCAATTTTTTATAAGAAATACTTGAGAGAATTTTCATGGTAACCTTTTTTAAGTATGCACACATAAACTCCCTCCCATAGGTTCTTTCTCTTGTTAAAGATTACATTAAAGATTTTTTTGTATTTAATTACTAATTATCCATTTTGACATTTAAGATACCATAACCCGCCATAAGAAAATGTAACAACTAAGTTCATTTAGTGTATGTTTATGTTGCAATGCTCATTTTGTTCTCAATCATATTAAGGCATGTGGCCAATTCCTCAATTGTTTATCTTCCTTATTATGATTGTAATTATGAGATCAATTGTTAACATTTTTCTCAATTTATGATAAATAAAATAAAGTCATGTCCTCTAACCAATTTCTTAAATATTTGATACATATATAGATATATTGAAACCTAATATCGCTTTTAAACATATTTACTTAAGTTTTTATATATTATATTTATTTATTATTCTAGGGACTTAGATTTTATATTCTCTAACTATTTCTTATTCCTCATTCTACATTTCACCATTATATGTTCTTTTGATAGGCCATGTGTTCCTCTATTCAAAAGGATACAAGATATCATCCTGTCCTTTATCAAAATTCTTCAAATTTGACAAAAAATCTCTAAGTGGTGTGTTCTTTGTGATTTTTTTAATCCTAATTCTTTGGCATTCGTAAAAATTTGGTTCAAATTTGATGGTCTTTGTTAAATCTCGTAAAATTCTAGTCCTTTACTTCTTTTGTGGATAGTCATGGATGCTTTATTCTACTACAACCATATTTTTGACCTATGAAAAAAATGAAGGGAATACAAAAAAAGTGTCACTTTTGTAAACCTTATCAATTTGTGCAAAACATGACATGTGATTTGTAATATATAAATACATACTCTATGCATCTTCCTGGATTAGTTGGCATCATTAACCCTACCATGTCACACTCTTTCAAGGACGAAGAATACATCAATCATACAAAAATCTCAAAGTTCCTTCACAATGATCATGCTATATAATTTATTCTTCTGTGCATATATAAATGAATGGTTGAAAATTATTCAAAAACGAATGAACTTTGAAATTGACCTTTAAAGACTTGTTGCACCAAGTGGTGCATCTCATAATTCCGATTTTTTTTTTAAAGTCTTGGCTCTCGGATAACATTATATTGTGATTATGTGCTTCTATATGAAGTAGTATGTTTGAAAGGAATATTACACCAAATTCTTTCATGTTTACATGATTATGTGATTAGCATATAGTGATAGGTATATTGTGCAACATGTATTTTCTATGATATCCATAATTTATGCAAAACTTATGAATTGTGCAAATAATGTGCAATCATGTGACCATACCTTAGTGAAATGAATTTTATTTAATCAGTTATATATTTGAAACCAAGAACTATGTAAAAGTGACATTCTACGAATGAAGTCAAGATAGTACATGATCGCACAATAATCAATGAGATTTGAGCTATGAGAACAACTGAAGAATAGGTGCATCATTGCACACACAAATCCAATTCATTCATCAATAACGCATTGAGCATAACACCTTTACAAAACCTTACATGAGTGTTGTACACAATTATAATGGTTAATAATATTTCTTACTAATACAATACAGTTATACGAGATATAAGAAATATAACTAACTATCAATATTAACATAGAGCTAGTCTTCCTCCACTTTAAGTCAATAATATTATATTGATTTATTGAATGAACATATTATATTAATTTTCATCAATCATTCATATATTTCTTTGAGGCCACTAGGATGTTTGTCCAATCTTTCAACTACCATGATGGGGAAAAGTAGGTAATGGATTTGATTAAAAAAATATATATTAATATAGAGCTAGTCTTCCTCCACTTTTAGTCAATAATATTATATACTCATGCAATAATATTATATTTCCCTTTGGTAATGTTCAAGTTCATGCATGTTTCTCTTAACCATGTAAGCACCTACTTCCATTGACTTGACCATAATTCACAAAATTAAGCAAACTCTAATGTTTGAACAAGATCCTCATTTGCATATTTTATTTGATGATTTTTTTAGTTTGGTGTGAAAAAGGTTTGATGCACTAGTTTATCCTTCCTCTATTGTCATTTAATCACACAAAAATAAAAATTGTATTTGATCTCACTTATCATCACAAAACTAGTTGGAACACTAATAATAATTTAGTATTTTAGCATTTCTTAGTTTCATCGTTCATTGAACAAGGAGTATGCATTTTCAAATACTAAATGTATTTTTGAATTCAACAAAATATAGAGATCCCAAAAGTCAAATATTTTTCTTCATACAAGGGTGGAAAAATCTTGATCCAATATCTAAATATGTGGAGAACCCCACCGGAATATCGTGATCTCTCACCTCGGAATTTTTCCCGGCCTGTCACACGTCTGAGGTTTTTGCCGTTGTCGGTAACGTACAGGTGGAAGTTTAGTGGGGTTGTTTAAAATTAAGCAAATGATGATTGTGGAGTGGCGATTTTCAGGCTTAGGATTTTGACCATTGATCATAGGCTGTAATTTTGATCTTTATTTGCTCTCTCAATGTTGCATTCATTAAAAAAAATCTAATTAGTTCGATCAATAAATGTACAGAATTAAAAAAATTTATCAAAAAAATTATAATTCAATTTAATTTTTATTTTGTATGATTATAAAAATATCATTTTCATGCATTCTTATTGGTTTGTATTGGTAAAAAAATCATTTTTTTCAAAAAAAAAAAGATTATTTATATGAAGTACATTATTTATTGATTTGATTTTTTTTTTACTTTTCACAACATAAAATTAAATGCCATTTTAAAATAAAAATAGGATTGAAACAAAAAGGCAAACTATGTACACATGCAACCTTAGGGCAACGTCTACCCAAAAGTTACCATTGACCATGTTTAATAATTAGTTGAAAAAGAAAAACATATTATATTTTAATTTTTAATGATTTAAAAAACATAGTCAAATGGTAAGTCTGGTGCTGCATAGACAATTATATTCAATTCTGTCTACAATTATTATATAGAATTACTTTTCTCAAATTATTTTTGCTTTCAATTTGCCTATCAACATAACTATTGCACTTCCATATGATACAAATATATTATATTATATACTTACACTGTTATTTTACAACTTCAATCTATTTTAATAATTAGTAAAAAATAATAAAATATTGAATTGAGAGTAAATCAAATTACCTAACAGTTCAAGTTCAAATCTGGATTTGTTATAATTTGTTTTGATCAACTTAAAAAATTCAAATCCAAAAATATACCATCGAAGTAAAGTAGAATAAATAATTTAGAACAATAGTCATTAAAATCGCCCCAAAAATGCAATTAAAAAAGGTCGAGATGAATAATACAAAATACGTTTCCAACAATATTACACCATTCTTCTTGAAGTTCTTCACAGTTTGCATGTACAACCAATAAGGAGAACAAACAAACCAAACAGTTGTAGTTATGTTGCTTTTATTTTGTGAACTTTGAACCATTGATCTAAAACAATAACTTGTCCTTCTCAAATAATAAAAATCTTCAACATAATTAATTTACAAAGGAGAAAATCTATACAAACATATATTAATTGAATAACATAGAATTTCACAACTTAATAAACTATCAAACCTCCACAATTAGCTATAGTGTTAATTAATTTAAACAAAGATACATTTTGTTGGCCATTTGATGAATGTGGTTCGATTTGGTGGTAATGATATAATTATGATTATAAGAATTGGGTGATTGATAGAACTGTATTTAATAAATTTTGTTAGATTTTATCATTAATTTAGTAGTTAAACATAGAGGTAGAGACTGCAGGTATGTTGTGATGTTGTCATTGATGGCAACTGATATCAGTTTTGGCATTTGCACTTCATGTTTTCATCATTCCGGAAGATTGAGTGAAGATTGCTTGAGTCCAGTAAGGTCCGATAAGATAAATAGGATATTTGGTAGAGTGTACAGATTTGTTTGATGGATTATTTTGGTTATGTATTTTGCTATGCGGATTTTAGAGAAGGTTTGTGGACATGTAATATGCCTTATTCCAGGATTGTGGTCTCCAGTAATGAGTTTCATGTTAGTTGGGAGATCCGGTAAACATGTTTTTAGTATGGACTGTGTATATCAGCTATAACGTGTGGTAATTCAGTTCATAGATCTTGCAGATTGATTTTGATGATTGTTTATGTGTTCGAGGTTGATGAGCTATCATGTGGGAAGCGTGTGGACATCTTGTTTTGGTCTACATGGGTGTTATGACAGGATTGAGCCGAATTCTACACGTTTCATCCTTTGTGACGTGTTCCTGAAGTCGACATGAGGTAGTGACTTTATTTGTGATGCGGATATATAAGAAGGGTTTATTTGATCATTTTGGCATGTGTGGATGATGTGAGTAATGGTGATGAGTGATTGTGTGCAGTTTCACATGCACAAATGTTAGATTTGTGCTCTAGATTATAGCAGAATATCAGATCAGAGCAGAGTTGCATAGCAGTGCAAGGATATGATATCTATGATTAACTAGAACTATATTCGGTAATTTAATGATGTTATTTCATAGTTCAAACTTCATAGTAATCTCTTACAAATATTTGTAAGGCAGTGAGCCTTCTAGGGTTGTAGCCCTTATTTGTAATTTGAGTAGTGAGGTCTAGGCAGTGTGCTTGAATGCATGCGCATTCCCCTTTGTAATATTTCTATACTTTTAGCAGAGTATATTAATATTGTGGGTTAGAATCCCACCGTGGTTTTTTCCCTTAACTGGGTTTCCATGTAAAAATCCTGGTGTTATGGTGTTGGTGATTGTTTTCTTTATTTTTTGCATCTATCTTTCATTCAATTGCTTCAAGTGGATAAAAAATCAGTTAATAAATGCTTAGTATTGGAGAAAACTGATTCACCCCCCCCCCCCCCCCTCTCAGTGTTCATTGATTCCAACAGAGATATATGAAGGTAGAGAGATATTGATCTCATTTTCTTTATTTGAAACTCATCTACCTGAAATTAACAGCCTGCAATAAAAGATAAGGGGTACAAGATGATAGAGCATATCTCATCCATTCATCCTGCAAACTAGCTACGTGTAGAGAAAAGATACAAAGAACCACTGGTTTTTCTTGCAAACCACCCATTTGCACCAAAACATGACAAAGAGGTTAAGGCGATTTCATCTTTTTAGTAAAAAGTGCTAGGTTTAAACCATCCCTCATAAATGTTGTACAAAGCATTATGCTAAATTTTTGCATCTCCCTCTATGCTATTGATTCATAGTAAGCCCACATTACATAGTATGTACAACCAAGTTAATGCAAAAATAATCTTATTCCTAGAAGCTTTGTACTCTTCTACAAGAGCTTACATTGAGGGACTCCTTATCCTAAGCAATAACTGGTAAAAATATTTTGATTTTAGGAAGCTAAAAACAAATGTATTTAATATGGCTACCAACTCTACATTTTCCTTCTCATATTCTTTGTGTGCAGCGAGTGCATTATGTAGAGTTTACCTAACATGTACACATTTTGTCAAAAGAAAATATCTATTGTGCCTTGTCATTTTTAATAGCAGCGCCATGTTTCACCATTTTGACTATGCCAATTTACCTCCCCTGTGTCTTATTTATAGTTTTGGGAAGCAACTCCTTCGATTCACTTCCAACAAGCAATAGAAAAGTGCTCTAATAGCTAGCCGCAGGAGAGAGCTAACAACATCTTCATCACCCTTCCTTGAAACATTGATGACACTATTAAACAGGTTTTTACCTTCCGTCATTTATTGCTTTAGTGTTGTGGTGAATTTCCGCCACTGTGAAACATTAGATTGTTAGACAAATTCTCGTAATGTTTTAGAGTTCAAGAAAAATGCTATCATTTTGGAATTTAACTACAGTTTTAGGGAAAAAAAAGCTATTGCTTTGAAAAAAAATGCTTACTATGTTTTTTATTTGCATAGGGTAAAGGAATTTCAAATGATTATGCATAAGAAGTGTTGAATGCAATGTCAAACATAAAGGCTTCTTAGGGTTTGAACATATTTATTTTATTATGAACATATATGATTTTTTTTTAATGAGTGTTCTTATTGTACAACTATAACTATAAAAACAATTGAACTATTTCTTCTTTGATTTATATGAATTTGCATTAGTACAGATATTTTAACTTTACAGATAGTTGAGCTACCCCAAACATGATGACAAATTTAGTTACTATTAATTAGGGTTTAAAAGCTGCTAGCTTTTTGTTTGATTTAACTTTACAAATAGTTGAGCTGCCCCAAACATGATGACGATTTTAGTTACTATTCATTAGGGTTTAAAAATTGCTAGTTTTTTGTTTGAGATGTAATTATGATATATATTTTTAATTCTTGAGACTCTTTTATAGCTAGCTCACAAGAATGCGGACAAACCAACACTAGTGAATGTATGTTCAAGCATTAAATATTCAATAATTTAATGCAAGTCAAACTTCTTGTTTCCTTAACCTTGTATATTGATGTGGTGTCAAGTAACATTACTTGAGGCAATGTCTTTTGACTTCATATTGATACTTAAAAGAATACGAAGTTGAACACAGGAATCCAATGAATTCCAACCTGCAACAATTCCAAAAACAAGATTACAAGACTAATTAAACACCATAACTATTAAATTTGTAAACATTAGTCATGAGTGGTTTTTAGCGTTCTAGTCCATGATAGTAGAAATTATTAATTTATAAAAATTATTTATCTACATTACAATTAGTTTAAAAATATTGGTGTTATAAAAGGAAATTTTTAGGAATGATAGATTTTTTTAGTTTTTTTTTTTGGATTTCTTTTTATTTGAAAAAGAAATGTCTATTTAAAATATTTTTTTAATTTTTTATTACTAAAAAAATGTAAATAAAGTGATTTTTCTATATAGATATATAAATTTTGATAAATTTTTTCTCTCAAAATATAGATAATAAAATCAGTTATAGGGACTAATTCACACTGTGTAAATTAAATTAAATAAAAATTCAAGTATGACTATTTCTATAAAAAGGAACTCTATTCTTTATCTATATATTTTTTGAAATCATTATATTTTTTAATAATTTTTGAAGATCATAAATTTTTTAATTATTTTAATTTATATAAAATAATTTTATAACTTTTAAACATAAATTTAAATATTTTTTATTTAATCATTCAAAAAAATATCTATTAATAATTATTTTATTAAAATTAGTTATAATTATATTATATATATTTAATTAAAATAATATAATCCTAAACTAATAATTAAAAATGAAGTTTAAGATTAATTTAATTATCATAAATATAATTATATAATTTTTTAAATTAAATTAAGAATATATTTTTGAGAAAAATATATATTTTCACTATAATACATATATTATAATTATTTATATTATTTTATTAAATTAAGAGTTATGATTAATATTATATAAAATAATTAAAATAATATAATTTAAAAATAATAATATTTTCAAGATATAATAATTAAGAATTAGAACAAATATTTTTATTATAAGGCAAGTACAAAAAAAGACACTTGTTAATGTATGTTTTAATGCCCTCTACTAAATATTTAATTAATAATTAATAATATATTAAATAATCAAAATTTATTTTTAAATCATACGATAACTATATTTAGCTTATATACTATCTTCTATATAGTTTGATTATATATTTATATATAATATATACTACAATTATATTTATTATTCTATATTATATACTATATTATTTAATTTGAGTATATTTATACATATATTATATAAATTAAATTATGATATTATTTTTAATTAATCTATATAAATTTAGAATAATTAATAACAAGGCTAGTCAATTGATAATGTCTACACATAATATTTTGGACTTTAAATAAATATGAAGTAAATAATAAGTCATAATGAAAATAGATTATCAAATATCATATATAACTATATTTTTAATGCTATTTGAAAAATGAATCACACTATATAAAATATATTATGTAATAATAATATAATTAAAGATTGAGTTGGTATAGTCATTCTACATATAGAATGGATGATACAGGGTTAAAAAAAAGCATGTAACATTGAATTCACACAAAATTTAAGGAAATGGTAATTGTTCATTTTTAGTTTATTTGTTGTTTACACGATTGAATAAACATGGTAACTATTGTCAAATATCACTAAAGATGGCATGGGCCTTAACAATTCACAAATCAAAAGGGCTTACACTTCAAAGAGAAACAATTGACATTGACCATATTGACTGACAAGATTTGACATCCATGGCTATTTCAAGAGTTCGTGAACTTACCCTACCTTCACATTCCAAAGATATGCATGTATTCAATAAATCCTACATGTTGCTTGGCAAAAAGAAGAGGAAGCACACTTGAAATCTTTATCAAATACATACTCTTTATACAATCAAGCATAGCTATAAAAATTGCAGGTTTGTTCCCTCATTTATTTCTTTAATACTTGTACTATGCCTTTATGTTCATTTTTATATTGTCAAATATTAACAAATTTATTTTCTTCTCATGCTTTTATACATACAAACATAACACATATGATTTTTTTATTGTATCAAATAAATTGGCGTTGCCTATTGTTTTAAAACTTCATTTCTCTTCAATGTCTTTCATCTACATTTTGTGTAGTTAGATCATTTATGCAATTAAAAAAAATAAAGCAACATATGTTCAATTCCTTAGTGTTTTTTATTATATGGAAGTTTTTCTATAGACCTCTATTTGACAAATTTATGATATTTTGTAGCAATTTATGATGTGTTCAAAAGAAAGAGTTTTTATGGAATTGACTTGATCCACCAAGTTACTTGATAGGTAGTTGGAATCATCTAGAAGTACTTTGATCATATTGCAAATACTTGTTCCAAACTCTATTGGATATCGATCATATTTTTGTGCACATATATACTACAAAATCTAACATATAAATCTTCCTATCATTGATTTCAATTACTGAAAATTGACAATAAATACATGATCTCTATATGATAAATATTAGGTCAACTTATTAAAAATTTACAATTTCTAAGATGTCACATTATAGAGATTAATTGCTTTGATGGTGTTTGGCGGAGTGCTCGGCCGATGGGCGGGGAAAAAATTTGAAACCTCATTTGCAGACAAGGTACGGTTCGGGAAAAAGCTAGAGATGGATCAACAATGGCAGAGCAGAGGTGGTCAGAACAATGTTGGCAGAGCAGAGGCACCTTCAGATGGTCGACATTGGTAGAGAAAAGGTGGTCAAAACAGTGTCATTCGACCCCGAGGTCTCCAGACAAGGGATTTTCAATGGCAGAATAACCAATTTGGAGACCCATTGCGGAAACCTTTCCGGCCTCAGGAATTTGAATATCGACCCTATTGGAAGCCCCCCAACAAACATCATAGACTCAACAGAGATAGACGAGAGGCTTTCGACATATGAAAGGATGACCATACTTCTGAGAAATATGGGACTTCGAGGTACTTTCAAACAAAAGAAGCATCAGAGAGGAGACAAACAGATAAGGGATTCATATCCTTTCCCAACAACATTTTGTTAAAATCTGTAGAGGAACAAAGAGGTCTCTTCACTCCCTCGTTTCCTAACATACCACTAGGAACTCTCTTTAAACCAAAAGATGTGTCGATCTACACAAATGCTCATTGGAACAAGGGATTCAACAAACTATGGAAGCCGAAAAGGCCTCATCAAACCCTACAACAGGGCACCACTCCAAATGTAGGAAGAGGAGATTCTTTTGGAGCTTATAAGATATCTTTGCCAAATGAATCTTTGGAACCAAAAATCATGAACTTGCGAGCTAGGGCTCTTATCGGTAAGATCTGGAACCACCATATTGCAGATTGCACTATACAATCTTGGGCTAAGGAAAATTGGTATGGTGTTCAAGAAGTTTATTTCATTGATAATGGCAATGATCATTTTATAGCAATATAAATCTCACAAAAACAAGGCTTGGTTTTGTGAAGGTTTTGGTATGTTCACTATGCCTTAATTGTCAAACTTTGACCCCTTCAAATCAGAGATGAAATTTGCTCCCTTTTGGATTCAACTTCTCGCCCTCCCCTTAGAATACAGAGACATTGAACTTATCCAGATGTTTGCTAACTAGCTAGGTATTTTCTTAAAGCATGATTTGGTTCCAATTGAGATTACTTCTCTCCCTCTCAGGGTTTGCATTCTACTAGACTTGTCCAAACCCTTCCCGACTCAATTGAGTGTTTCTTCCAAATTTAGAATGTTGGTGCAGGAGGACCTACCTATGAAAAAATGAACCAAGAAAAAGATGATCTTCTATTAGCCTAGAAGGAATGTAATAAGACCCTATGGGTTCTTTTTGTAATTCAACATCCTAGGAGTGTGACAAGTTTGCCCATGTTTGGGTCAGATTGTCATCTAGGGTCTCGTAGAGCAAATTGAGTCAATAAGGGTCACAATGGTCTAAATTGAGGGATCAAGTGGCTAAAGGCTTATTTGAGTCATTTTTGATCTTTTAAAATCAAATGTAATCATTTTGGGGGAGTATGATAGTCAGGAGTCTAAGTTGGTTGAATAATGCAAAAGTTGTCATATTGTCAAATTGTTGTCATGACAATTTCACACTTTTTGTAAGTTGTGATTCTCGAACGGTCAGTCAGTTTGAAAAATGGTTGGAGGAGGTTGTGTTCATTTGGGGTGACACCTTTAAGGAACCAAAGCACCAAAAGATGTAAGTTGGGTTGATTTTGGTTGATTTGGAAAAGAAATTGAAGCATCAAGAACTATTGGAAACTCGGAAAACCGTCTGATTTCTGTTGATTGCATACTAAACGTGGATTGGCAAGAATTCTCATGTCATAGATCCTAAAACTAAATCATTTTACCTTTGGTTTGCATTCAGTGTGAATTTTTGAAGTTATCGTTGCCCCATTCTACAAGTAAATCTCTACCGGGTACTCTAAAACCCTCAAACCCCTAGGGTTTGACTGCAATAATTGGTTTTGGCCTATCAATCCTAAGTTGAACACTCTTCCATTATAGGATATTATAGGCCACTGTATCATATGTCATTTTCAAAATCCATTAAGAGGATACAACAGGGCAAAGAGGATGGATAACTAACCCTAGGTCTGGTATCTCTACGTTTGACATACCAGTTTGATGAGTGCAGTGCGTTAGAATTGAGTGGTAGAGCACTGAAAAGGGGTTTGAATGTGGTAGAAGAGTACTTTGGAGGTTGACATAACATTTCATGGTTAGTGATGGTCACCCATTAGGAGAACCAAACTAGTTTGTGGAAGGTGTTCAGTCAAATAAGTCTATTAACCCTATTAGGTTTGTTAGTGTAGTATTGGTTGGGATATCTTCAAGTTGGTTCGATACTGGAAACTAAGATATTGTTGAGAACTCCCAAAAGGGTATCTAAATTTTTTTATTTTGCATAGGTCCTTAGGGTGTCAAAAGTTATCACCTGATTCCTTCAAATGGAGGCCTAATCACAATTGATTCTATTTGTGGGCAAGTGAGTCAAAATTGGTGTTCTGGTGGGTCTGAACCATGAAATCCTATTTCATTTCTGTTAAGGTGTTGTGGGAACACCCCTCCAAGGGTCCTTGTATTGAATTGGACAAGTGGACCATTCAAACCCTAAAGCCTAGTAGTAGCCCACATATGAATGCAAGGGTGTGTGTAGTCACACAAGACTTGAGAGTGTTAGTTGTTTGTAAGTGGACATATTGGAGCCTTTGAGGCTTCCAAGGCATTATTTAGTGTCATTGAACCATTTATTGAGCCTTAGAGGTTGGTTGGTTCAAGGTTATCCTTTCATTCTGTTGCCTCCTCATCATATGTGGAACCAATAGACTAAGCTTCTAGAATCGAAAGATGTAGATGGTATTTCCATGAAACTTGGTCACTTCACTTTAGCATGCCAAGGGGACTTGGGTTCCTAGATCAAAGTCTATGATGACCATGTCACAAACCCTCTTGAGTGTAGCTTCAATCATTCAAACCCTTTGGGTCAATCGGAGGAATAATCGGGCTTGTTCGACCAAGAATACTCCAACTCTCTCCCCCCTGCAAAATCAGGGGAAGGTGGATTTAAATGTAGACAGGATAGTTCAAGGTAATAGCCAACTGCTTCAGAACTCTCTATACTCTCCATTTCAAGAAACCAAATATCTAGAGATTCTGAAAACCAAAACGAAATGTGCTTCTATGCCACTCAAGATTTCCTTCGAAGGGGTTAAGTCTTCCCTTCGCAGATGACCAAAATAGGTACACAAAGAATCAGTGAACCCAAAACAACAAAACACATCTCCCTAACCAACTAAAGGCAAAGGAATGCAATACATTCTTGCACATTGTCACTCTATCTTTGAACTAACTAGAACTCAAACTTGAATATCTTCAGCTATAAAACACATGAGCAACACCATACTACAACCACATGATCATCTAACACATATCCGCCACAATCCATACCAAAGACTGCTGAAATCGTTTGTCGTTACACTAAAAGCTCAAACTATCAATATTTGATACAAATGCCAAATTTAACTCGACCCATGAGAGGTGGTTAAGCCATGTCACAAGAACCTATTAAAGGGAGACTCAAACCCGTGACCCAAGGCTCTAATACTAATTGTTGGAATCGTTTGTCATTACACCAAAAGCTAAAACTATCAATGTATGATACAAATGCCAGATTTAACCCAACCCACGGGAGGCAGTTAAGCCATGTCACTAATTTCCAAGGAGGTGTTGACCACCAAGTCAATAGACTTGACTACAGACTATTCACTGTTCACCAAAATAGTCATACTTCACTAAATCAAAACTGTAGACCACAAAGACTATCACTAAATCACAACTGCAAACCAAAGATTAATAATATTATTATAATTATAATTATATAGATTTTATAAATAAATTAGGATCATATTATTATGAAAAAATTATATTTTCACTATAATATATATATTATATTATAATTATTAATATTATTTTTTATCAGTGAATACTTATATATTTTTATTAATAGTAATAGCAAAAAAGTTACAAAATTTTGGTGCAAAATGAAGCCTTGGGCACCATCCCCGGGGAAGCTATCTAAGCCAAGTTTCTTCTACCAGTGAAAATCCAAAGATCATCCAATGTACAAATACGAAATAGATAGAGAAGTTCACTAGCCTATACAGATGTTATGCTAAAAACAAACCTCAAAAACTGTAAGCACCCCCTACTAGATTGTAGTAACAACCACCTTTCCTTTATCCTGAGAGGGCTCCCCATGAGAAGAATCATTCGATAGTTGGTCCTCATTCCTGCACGGCTCCAAGTTGAAGCCAATCTAGAGGGTATGGTCGGTCTTCTTCATAGCACCCTTTGGCCTTCCACACTTGTGTATAGATGAGGAGGCACCTGGGTTCGCAAGGGTAATGTCGTTGTGAGGCCCCCATTTCTCGAGCTCCCTATGAAGATTCTTTGCTTCAAATTCTTTTACATAGTTCTTTAAACCTGCCATACCAAATTGGGCTGACACACGTCTCCGTTCTTTGTTCTCTATCGAGCTCCATATCAGAAAAGGGTGCATAGGAAATGTGTATTCACCCATGTGGAGCTATAATCCCCCTAAGCTAAAGAAACCTTGTCCTTCCCTTGCAATCTCCATCAGTCCCTCAAAACCGCCACACTATTCTTCGCGCACACAACTTTCTACCAGCCAATGGACAACCTCCTGCTTCTCCAGCTCGAAACACCATGGTGTAAACATTGATGCAATATCTGCATTGCATCAATATTTGAATGTGGCCTTCAGGTACTCCTCCCCCAGAATGATCTTCACCCATGTCAAAAAGTCCTTGTCTTCAAATTTGAAGACGTTCATTAAGCGCTCGTCTGAGATTGTGCCCCAGAATGGCACCATCGGTTTAGCAGCAATGAGAGAAAAGTTTGCTTCCATTATTCATGCAGGTGTGTTGTGCTTCACAATGTGTATCAAGCGATCACAAGAGTGACCAACTTTATCTCCTTATTACCCCAAAAACCTGCCTTCATCAACTCGTACTTCCCGCCAACTCAAGGCATTTAATTCTTGCATGTGAAGGAAGAATACCAACTCAGCGGGGCTGAAATTCCAATGCTATAGTGTTCATTTATGAACTCAAAATTTCGTAATCCCTCTTGGCTGCCAAAATAACCTATCACTTGCTATGAACATGCCATCATCTTTGTACGCTTTCCTAGGGCAACAAAGATCAACCACTTTGGAACGTGTGGCCATTAATTCTCATGCTTTAGCAAAAAATCAAGAGAGGTTCGAATAAGATGTGCTAGCCAAGTAATCTCAAAATAATAACTTTGTCATCCTCCCTCAACATTCCCTATCCTTAATGGTTTCTAACATTGTATCTCTTCCTATACAAGGCAAGAGTCGTTACTATAAGAAATTTGAAATCACAACTCCTCTACCACTTGACTATTATCTTCCAATCTCATAATTTGAATTCTACCTTCTTGGATGTTGAATGCATGGTTGGCACATGCACCAACCTCCTGATTACCCTCTCCTTATATGCGAAATCTGGAAGTTTTGAAAAGAATTCAAGTTTTGTCTTATATGTTGAATGTCTCTGTCAATTTTCCAATGTTCGGCTCGACCCTTGAGAATATCATGAATTATAATTTGTGAGTCTCCTTTGAGGTGAAAATTGGAGACTCCTAATGATCTCGCCAATTGGATGGCTAGCAAGGCTGCTTTAGCTTCAGCTACATTGTTTGAACCTTTTCCCAAGTTTTGAATCCCTTTTGTTAGTATCTTACTAGTGTCATCACGAGCATCACAAGAAATGCAACCAACACTTGATGGTCCCGGATTGCCCCAAGCCACACCATCAAAGTTGACCTTTATCCAACCTTGCTCTGGAGGGCTCCATGAAACAACTCTATATGTGGATTTAACAAGATTAACACTAGTAGGCCCATTAACGGGCCAATTATTAATATTATTTTATTGAAGTAAGAGTTATACTTAATATTAAAAAAATATTAATAAAATAATATGATTTTAAAATAGCAATAATTTAAAATTATAATAATTAAGAATTATAATAAATATTTTTATTAGAATACTATAAAGGCAAGTACTCACCACTACATGGCATTTGTTAAATAATTATTTTTTGCCCATTTTTTCTTTATATATTAAAAGATAAATGCTTTTATTCTTAAGCTCTTCCATAAATAAGATCCAATAAATCCTTACTAAGTTAACTAGATTGTTTATTAGGTTCAGTTAATCTATAGAATTAACTCGATCATATTTGTAAATGAGGATATATTATTAGGAAAACTCTTTTTTATAGTTGAAAATTTTAAAATAATAATAAAAATATTTATGCCGAAGGCATACCCTAGATGAAGTTTTCAACTTACTTATTGAAAGCAATGGTTCAAAATTGACTAGAAGGATGCAAGACGATTGAATTGATCTCAATATGTTTACATTAATTTTTTTTTTTAAATGATAAAAACTAAAAAAAAAAATTAATATGAATAATTAGAAAAAGAATGCGTACAAAAGAAAAATCTACTATTTTATGCTTTTAATAATGATATGTTTTTAATGGTATCTTCTTTTATTTAAATGTTTCATATTTTTTTGAAGTTTCAAAAGTGGAAAAGATAAAATTATTAAAAAAGAAAGAATTAGCTATTTTTCTACTTTTTAAATGATTAATTTTTCATTGAATGAAAATCTTATTTTAATTATTTATGTTTTTTAATGAAATTACAAATAATAATTCAAATTTCATTTATTTTATCGTTATTTGTCTTATTAAAATTTTAATTATTGTAGAATAATTTTTTATTTATTAGAAATCTATCTTTATTTATTTCTTTTTTAATAAGAATATATTTTAATTTAATCTTCTTTTATTAGGATATTGTACCTTATTTTTTATTAAATTATTCTAATCATCATCTTTTTCTTTTGAGGCTTAATTTACATTAAGTTAAAATTTAATTTTAATTATTTTTGTCTTATGAAGTTACAAATAATAATTTTAAAAGACAATAGAATTAATTTAATTTATACATTTGTCTTATTAAATTTTAATTTATTGTAGAATAATTGTCTTTAAATTTTTATTTTTATATCTCTCTCTACTTATTTTCTCTCTAATTCATAAACACACACTCCTTGTTTTTCCCTCTCTCTCTCTCTCTCTCTCTCTCTCTCTCTCTCTCTCTCTCTCTCTCTCTCTCTCTCTCTCTCTTGTATATATCTATCTCTCGCTCCTCTTCCAATATATGTCTATCTCTTCCTCTATCTCCCCATATTTCTCTCCCTCTCCATCATGTATCTATTTGTTTATCTATAGTTCTCTTTATATATACATATCAATCTGTGTATGCCTCTCCATCTATATATCTCTTTATCTCTCAATATTCCTCTATAGACCTCTTTTATCTCTATATCTTTATATATTTATTTCTCACTCTATATCTCTTTATCTCTCTATATATTTTAGCATCTCTCTCTCTCTCTCTCTCTCTCTCTCTCTCTCTCTCTCTCTCTCTCTCTCTCTCTCTCTCTCTCTCTCTCTCCTCTTCCAATATATGTCTATCTCTTCCTCTATCTCCCCATATTTCTCTCCCTCTCCCTTCATGTATCTATTTGTTTATCTATAGTTCTCTTTATATATCTATATATCAATCTTTGTATGCCTCTCCATCTCTCCCTCTCTCTATGTCTCCTTATATATCTATATCTCTATCACTCTATCTCACCATCTATATATCTCTTTATCTCTCCATATTCCTCTATCGACCTCTTTTATCTCTATATCTTTATATATTTATCTCACTCTATATCTCTGTATCTCTCTATCTATTTTATCATCTTCCTCTCTCACTTTATCTTCATTTCTAGCTCTATCTTCCTCTCCCCCCCCTCTCTCTCTCTATACTACAATCTCTCTCTATATATACTTATTTTTTGAGCTTCAACATCTATCTAATCCTATCTCTTCTCTCTCTTTTTCCCTCAATATCTCTCTCCTTTTCTCCATCTTCCTCTCCTCTTTCTCCATATTCATATTCATCTCATCTCCATCTCTATCTATATCTCTATATTTATCTATTTACCTCTCTCTCTTTCTCTCTTGCTTTTCACCCCTATAGTACCCCTACACTAATCAGATTTTTAAACCCAGTTTGACCTGGGTTGACTTTTTAAGTGGCTTTCTTGGATGGTTGATTTACTATGTAGCAATGTTATAGTCAAGTATTATGCTTAATGCGTGTACTAGTAAATATTGATGTCGCATCAATTCTTATGTATGATTAGTCATTATTTTGATTCATGTTATTAACCCCAGGCTAACATTTTCATTGAATATATATGTATGCATGTGTGGTTCATTGTTGCAGGAGATTGCAAGTACAGTACTGCGTAGGTATGGGGTTTCATCTCCACCTAGCTTCGCAGGTCTGAGAGAACCTTATTGGTCCAAAGGAATTGGATTAGGTAGTCGTAAGACCCTATGTTTTACCCTAGTCATGCTCTAGTGAGCATTGTCAATTATCCGTCAGTTTTCCCTTTGGTTGGGTATGCGGGTCATGTATTGGTTTGGTTTCTTGAGTTGCGTGTTGCGTGTTTGGTAAAAATTGATTATTAAATCCTAAGTATTTAATTAGATTAAATGTGTTTTTACACATTCATAAATTAAAGGGAGTAAATTAAATAGGACCCCTTTTGTGTGATTAATCAATAATTAGATTTGCTAAATTCATATTTGTAGCAAGTTTGGTTAAATGATTATTTTTAAATGATGAATTAATTAAGTATATACATTTTGAAAGAAAAGGTTAAATAGAATTGGAAATTATTATCCATGTCCCTCTTTGGCATTTTGGAAAGAGAAATGTTAGTTTTAATTTGTTTGAGAAAATCAATTTTGGGAAGAAAAGCAATCTTTGCATAGTGAATTGTTGGGAAATGATTTTCATTTGGTGGAAAATAATTTCAACCTAAAGAATGGACTTTTGGTCAAAATTTCCTTTTAACGTAGGTTTTCTAAGAGGATTGGGAGAGTTGTTTTTTATGATGGAAAATTTTTGGGGCATTTTCTGTTGGAAGAGAGTTTTGAGCTTGCAGGTTGGACTCTTCATCAAATCACTCTTGGGATTGCATATGGAGGTAGGATTCTTGTTAATCTCCTTTGTTGTAAAGAAATTACTAATTTGTTTTGGAAGAAATCTGTATATGGTTTTTTTTGAAAACCTTTTAGATTTGTGGAATGGCACGAGTTTAGTTAAATTTTATATTTAAACCCTCCTTGATTCCTTTTCCCACTTCCAAATCAAAATTTTGGGGTGGCTGTTCACAATAAAATTTTGTTAAAAATCCAAATGAATGCATTCAAATTCAAGTTTTAAATTGTAAAATTAGTTTGTGTTTGGTAAATTGGTGGGATGAACGTGAGTAATTTGTCCAATTTGCCCAAATATGGGATTATGCAGGTGAAATTTTCCCGGTTTTAAGTCTTTTGGGACTGGTTATTTTCAAATCCCCCAAAAATAAAAATGGCATTATCTTTCATATTCTGTGCCATTTCTAAGTTTATCTTGTTGGCTGGAGGTTTGTTTTCTTATATATATAAAAAAATAGGGGATTTTTTTTTTTTAACATTTGTATTCTAGAAATTTATTCCCCAGAATTGTCTTAGTCTGAGACTACCCTGGAAATGGGTGTTTTCTTTTAAATAAAAAAAATAAGTAAAATAAAATATTTTAATGTTGCGAGGGGTTGTTTGGGGACCATGACCCTCAACCCATGGTTGGGGAGAGGCCATGGCGATGAGGCCATGTCGTGGCCTCCACTTAGTCATGTTTGGGTGGAGACCACGACGGCCCCTTTCCTTGGGAAAGGGAGGCCCACGTGGGTCTACCTTTAATGTTGCAATTTTGTTTTATAACAATATATATATATATATATACTAAAAGTTTTTTTTTAAATATTATTTTTTAATTAAAAAGTTTTTTTTATGGTAATTTTTAATTATTAATTATTAATCAATGTATATATATACATACATATATATATATATATATATATATGATAAAAGTGGACATGCCACTAAACTATATTTTATGAATATTGAAAATTCTTTTTGTTTACAATGGGTTCAAAGGGCATACCAGGAAAAAAGAACCTGCAAGAAAACCTCCAGTTGCGGCCCAAAAATGCAAAAATTTAAATAACCCAAATGTCCCAACTGCATAATCAGTTTATAAACACCCACTGATTACATAGCTTTATAGATATACATATCAAATGTACAGACGTCAACCAAAAATGAGAGAGAACAACATAGCCTCAATAGGGCATGCAACCATAAAATTTAATTTGCAGAAGCAGACTCATAGCAAGTAACCAAGCTGCATCAAAGCCTCTCAAGCTCACAAAAATTCAAACAATTCATTAGTTAAAAACCTACATCAAAAAGATATTAACCAAAAGATACCTGCATAGAGTAATTAAGTTAGAAACCAAGAGCTTGAGCTCTCATCAGGTGGCTCCCTGTCCTCTCTCAAAGGAGGGACAATTTGCAAGGGGAATTCCAGTCGTGGAGGTGCTAAAGCCAAAAAGCCAAAAGAGAGCAGCGAATGTAAACCTATAAACACAACCAATGCCTTATCCACAAACTAAGAAGGAACCCAATCTAGTAATATTTCAAATGATTTCAAAGTATCCCCCAATCTATCACATATTAAACCCATTCTCAATTCAAACAATAATTCCCCACACCTCCCATTGTCCAAAAGATCATAATGAGGAAGAAAGTCCCCATAATAAAAAGAGCCCAACTCAAAATGAAAGCTATCTAGTGCAGACCTAACAAGCTCCCAATTGCATATCGAGGGAGAATGAACGTAGAAACCAAGATTTGGAGTAAACCCTCATCAAGCAAAACGTCATGACAAACCGTAAGAAATCAAGACAAAATCTCAGAGCCAAAAAAATTAGAACCAGACTGCAACCAGAGACTTCCCACCAACCTACATACCTCAAAATCCACTTGAGGAGAAAACAAACGAAACACTTTTCCAAGCATCTCAGAACTATCTCCTGAATCCTCATTGGATGCCTCAGAATGGCATTCGACAATAACCTTGTATCATGAAAGAGCAGAGGCACTCGACAAATGTATATCCCAGGAAGAACGAGACAAAGCCTACTGCAGGATTTAGAAATGATATCGACTTTTAAAGACAACAACCACCAAAAACGTGAGCAAGAAGAACCACACCACTTCATAATTACAAGTGAAGGCAATGACCAAGATTAAAACTTGTGAGAGATAACAACATAAATGAAATAATAATATCCAAAAACTTCTCATGGTGGTGGCGGCAGAAAAGAAGTAAATAAAATCCCATCCGATGCAACTTAAAGAAATGCTTACCCAAACATGATCACAACACAAGTACTGTGACAAATTGCTACAAATAATCAATCCCTACGTACAACACAAAGCAATCAAAGCACATAAAGCACTCATGCGAAATCAAACTGAAAAGACCATGCCCAAACATGAACGTTGACAAACCGTCACCCTAAAACCATGAAAGGTAACCACCCTTGTTGTTTATACCAGATCATAACCATACTTTATAGCTAAAAATAATTTCTCACCTACAAAGCATACTTGCCACCTAAACATATCTAATAAACATGATTGCCTCCAAAGGAAGAAGGGCAGGAAAATTTCAAAATGACCATATAAAAGAAGGAACCCCAAGTCTTAGTGCAGGTATTTCAAAATCGAAGCAGGAATCTCTTCCATGCTCACATTACGCAAATTGGCATTACTGTCTATAGCTAAATTTGCCAAGAAATTCGCAATTCTATTTATTTCTCTATAACAATGAGAAATCAAGAAGGAATTAAAAAACTCTAACTATTGTAAAATATGATCCAAAACATATTGTAATTTCCAAAAATTTGATTTCTTCTTCCTAACACTTTGTATGATCACCATCGAATCCCCTTCTGTTACAAGATCCTTAATTCCCAAGGATATAGCCATATCCAAGCCTAGAGACAAGGCATTAAACTCTACAAAATTATTAGTCTTATGCCCAATGGCATGGCACCTAACCTGAACAAAGTTTGCATGACGATCAAAAATCACCATACCTACCCTTGCCAAGCCACAAGAAGCACCATCAAAATTCAATTTAAAATGGCCATGCGGAGGGGGCTTCCAGATAGCCGAATTTCTCTTGATTAAAGCATCATTCTTTTTCAAAATTGACCCATGAGAAGGCAGGATAGATAACAACTTCCAAACCCTAGACACCCTACTATCTCAATGCGAGAAATAGGTAAGATTCTCTAGGTTCTTGTAGATATGAGACAAGGCAACTTCTGAAATGGAAGATTCAATTTTCAATAAAATCTCTTCAAGAGAAGAACTTGTTTTTTTAAAGATCCTGTTATTTCGTTCTAACCAAATATTCCAAATTAAAATAGATGGAGAGACAATCCAAAGGCAAGCATAGAAAGATGAGGCAAACATAAATGGCCAGGATCTAAAGTGAGATATAAGATATTTCCCTATAACAAAAGTTAAATTCAATTTATCAAACAACCATTGCCAACATTGATATGCAAAATCACAGTGAAGGAAAATATGGGAGGAGGATTCCAAATTTTTATTGCATAACACACAAGGAAAAACAACAGTGATACCAAGTCTATCCAAACACATGCCTGTAAGGACCCTGTTCTGAATTGCTAACCAGACAAAAGCACCAACTTTTGGCAGACTAGTTGAATGCCAAAGAAGTTTATGTAGCCAAGAAGATAAACCTTTCACAAACATTGAGAATTATATCTATCTTTGACTGTATATTTACCAGAGATATTCTTTGTCCAAATGAGTTCATCTTCAGAATCAGAAAGGATAATCATTCTTTCTCCCAAAACCTTCACAAAATGCATTTTAAGATCTTGATCAACATCCAAAAACTCAATGGATTTCCACTTAGCCAACTTAATATTTCCACTATATACTATCTCAAAGTAGTCTACCACAAAGACCCCCCAAAGGGAAGAAAGGATAGATATCCGAGGGGACCAATCTCTTATATTTAGTAATGGAGTGTGACCATTCCACACCTCATCCCAAAATCTAAGCTTCTTCCCATTATGAATAATCCAAGAAAGATGTGGCAAGATAACATTCCTACATTTGCATATGAAGTTCCACATTACCGAACCTGAAGGTAAATTTGAAATTTGAAAAATATACTCTCTAGGGCCATTATTTAAGTATTTTACAAACATAATTTGTGCCCAAAAAGAATCAAAATGCTCATACAACTTCCAAACAAACTTAGCTCCAAGGGCCAGATTCTGATTTTCCAAGTTCCTAATTCCTGTACCCCAAGATCCTTAGGCATACAGACTTTATCCCAGGCTACTAGGAGGAGTTTTTTTGTACCATCTTTATTGCTACTCGAAAGAAAGGACCTAAGAGTGTCCTGCAAGCTCACAATAATAGATTTTGGAGATTTTAACACTGACATAAGGTAAATGGGAACTGCATTCAACACAGATTTAATAAGAACAATTTTCCTAGCAAGGCTTAACCATTTGTGATTCCAAGAGAAGATTCTCTTTGAAATAATAGAAATAAGCTTATCTCAAAAGGTTAGTTTGTCTTGTTTAATAAAGAAAGGTCTACTGAGATACGTACATGGGAGGTTACCAGGTTCAAAACCCCAAAAGGATTGCAATCTATGATGAACTAATTGTGATGTATCAAGGAAGAATGTTTTTGACTTCTTAATATTAACTTTTTGACCTAAAAATGCAGCATACTTTTGAATAATTCCATTTACAGTAGTTGCCTCCCTCAAATAAGCCTGACCAAATAACAAAGTATCATATGCAAATAAACAATGTGAGATAGAAACTGGAACCCCCGGGATCCCAACCCCCTTCCAAAGCCCTTTCAATTTCGCAGCCTTAATAGCCCAACTAAAGGACTCAACTAAAAGTATAAACAGAATCAGGACAAAGGATCCCTCTACCTCAATCCTCTAGAAGAAGAGAAAAAACCACAGGGGGAACCATTAATTAAAACCGAGAATGTTGCAAAAGAGATGCAAGCATTGATCCATTTGACCCAAGCCTTAGAAAACCCTAGCTTCACAAGAACAAGACCTAAAGCCCCTCATTCAATCCTATTATAAGCCTTCATCATGTCCAATTTAAATATCATGGTCGGGAACTTCTGAATGGAAATAGAATGCAACACCTCATCAGCCACAATAGCTCCCTCTATTGTTTCCCTATAGGGCACAAAGCCACCTTGCTCCAAAGAGATAATTTTGGGAAGGATTTTTGCCAAACAAAGGGAAATTGCCTTAGTAAAAATTTTATACAAAGTGTTGCATAAAGCAATAGGACGAAAATCAACAAAAGTCTTAGTAACCTCTTTTTTAGGAATAATAGCAATCAACGAAGTATTAAGTTCTTTTAAAATTGACCTATTTCTTCCAGCCTCTTCAAGAGCCAATAGAACATCTTTGCCCACAAAGTCCCAACACTTCTGAAAAAATAAAGGGGCAAACCCATCCAATCTCAGGGCCTTGTTAGGATTCATGTTGAAAACCACACATTTGACTTCTTCTAATGAAAAAAGAGACATCAACATCCTATTATCCTCAAGGGACACTAAGGAGGCAATGTCAGCAATAAAATCATTCGAAAAATAACCACCCTTCGAGGACAATAATAATTTGAAAAAGTTAACTGCCTCTAAAGCAATGTCCTTTGATTCAGTCAACAATTTCCCATTGAGATCCTCTATACAAGATATCCTATTTCTTCTTTTTTTTTAACTTAGTGGAAGAGTGAAAGAACTTTGTATTTCTATCCCCATCTGAGAGCCAAACTTCTCTAGATTTTTGCCTCCAATATTTTTCTTTCCTAGCCAATACTTCCTCAAGTTTTGATTTTAAAAATTTTAATTCATCAAATACATGTGGAACCATACCATGGTCAAGCACATGCCTATTTAGACATTCAATCATATCTTGAATTCTTTGTTTCTCATGAAAAATGTTTTTGAAATGCAAAGAATTCCACTCTCTAATATTCAACTTCAAGAAGTTGAGCTTCTTGACAATCTGAAACATTCGAGACCCTAGATAGAAAGGAGCAGAGTCTCACCATTTCCTAAGGAGGGGTAAGAAGGAAGAATCCCTGAACCACATGGGTTCAAATTTAAAAGAATACTTAAAAGAAGCTTTAACCTCCAAAATAGTTAAGGAAATCAGAAAATGGTCAGAACCTAATAGAGGTAGAATAGAGGAGAAAAACTCAAAATCTGACTCTAACCAATTTTCTGAATGCAAGAATCGATCTAGTCTTTCTGCTATTTGAGAAAAGTCCCTTCTCATATTAGTCCAAGTAAAAACCCCATTTTGAGATTTATAGTAAAAAAGACCCATGTCAAAGATAAAATTCCCAAAGTCTTCCGTAGTTCTCTTATTCGGTAAAATTCCTCCACTTTTCTCACTTGAGTCTATGATTGCATTAAAATCTCCCCCAAAAATGACTAAAGACCCCTACTTCAAAGGGGAAGCAATCCTTTTCAAATCACACCATAACTTACTTTTCTCCCGAATCCCAGAGGGAGCATAAACATTGAATAACCAAACCTTAACCTTAGAAATCTTACTAATAACCTAAAACAACATCCAATTTGCAAGCGATGTTACTAATTGCACATCAATATTATAATTATTCCATAATAATGCTAAACCTCCTGAAGCTCCACAGGTTGAGCAAGAAACAAAATTCCACCTTTTCCAAGATGAAAAGAGCACATCAGCGGAAGCCTTTGACAATTTAGTCTCCTGCAACATAAAGATATCACACTTAATTAAATCCATCTGGGATTTAATCAAACGTCTCTTGTTAGGGGCATTTAAGCCTCTAACATTTCAAGAGATAATCTTCATTGTCCTCAAGGGGAGGTCGAAGCTCCCCTCTTCACAATGTCCAAATCTTTTTTGCTATCTCCAAAGCAACTTTGTAGATTTCTCTTTACAACCCCTAACCTAGTCACAGGAGGACTAGTCATTGGGTGCTTACCCTTTTTCTTTTTCCCCTTCAGCAATGCCAGGAGAAAGGGACAAAGTCTTCTATATCCCTACATCAATTTCCAGTTGAGTCTGAGCTTTTTTAGGGGGTCTACCTCACCTAGGAGAACCAACAGATGGAGTTAAGACCAAAGTAGTTTGGACAATTGACAAGTTCTTAACAGGAGAAGCTAAAACAACTAGATTGACAGATCCCAAATCCTTAGAGGCTAGAATCTCAAAAGGGTTAGTTGTTATATTAATAGGAAGAGATGAGTTAATCCCTCCTAAGTCATTATCAATTGCACAGATAACCTATCCGCAACCTCCCCTTCCAACTAAGGGGCATGTTTAATAAAAAGATCATTTACTTGTTGAACCAATTCTATTTCAGGCACAATTACTTCAGGCATCTTATTGAAATCCAAATTGACCTCCTTATCTAAGTTTACTTGACCATGATGAGAAGGAAAAGAAGCAAGGTTTTGAATTTCAGTAATTAAAGCCAAATCATCTAGTGCTTCTACAATAAGAACCTCAAAGATAGATTCGTTAACTTTATCCTCTTAGGAGGATCCAAAGTCTTTGAGTTAGAAGCCAGAGCATTATCTTGCTTATGGATTGAATGTAACCCACAATCAGAAGATTTCAAAGCAGAATGTAAGCCTAGATCATAACTAGAAACAACTTTTTGAGGATGTAACAAAGACTCAGAACCCTCCATGTTAGAATTCGGTGTAACAATATTATTTGGATGAATAGGGAGCTAATGGGAAACCCTTTAATTAGGGTTATTCTGGGTATGACTCATTATTCTCACCTGACTGACCCATAGACAACAATGCAGGAGAAGACTTAGGAACAGACTCATCTATCGGACAATGCTTCTTAAAATCCATAAATAATGGAGCATCTAAGAGAAGAGGGGATTGAATAAGTTCAAAGTCCAACCTCTCAATATTTTGATGCCATAGCCCATCCCGAGACTTGATATTTCATGTACGGGGATGCACATTTTCAAGTTTAACAAAAACACAAATTTTTACCAGAACCTCCCCCTCCGAAAAATCCATTCTAGATGTGAGAAAGGTACCAAAAGAATTACCAATTTGTTGCAAAACATCAGGGTCCATACATTCAAAAGGAATCTTTGGTAAACCATACCAATAAGGGATTAATCTTTTTTGACCAAGCAGGCACAAAAAATGGTTTCCAAGACGAAATAGACAATAAATGCTTCCCAAACCAGTGATGTGTAGAACCCAAAACCCTAGCGCAAACCATAGGTAAATAAAAAACAATAACGAAGGTATTTGCCAATATTAACTGAAAATAATGCATATCTTCCCATCATTTTTGTAATTTATTATGAATCTTAGACAAACCCAATTGATCCCCCCAGATTTCCCCCAAGATAGCATTTGAATGCAGGCAATGTGCTTTCTTATCAACATAAGATCCTAACAAATCAATACAAGGAATCAACACCCAAGCTAGAGATGAAGAGATGGGTTCCAAAGGAGTACCTACCTTTTCCTTCTCTGGAGAGGCTACCTTAGGGTTTGAGAGTACCTTATTCTCTACTTGTTTCGCAAAATATAAAGCACCTAGCAGATTAACCACATTTCCTGAATCCACAACCTGTGCAAATGTTCGTTTATCAACCCGAACATGTCCCCGTTTTGGTTTTGAAATTGACTGTTGGTGGAACCGCTTGCCATGAGAATGCAGCCCTCGAGTAGGATTAGGCTTAGAAAACTGTCGTCAAGAAGAGTTACCCTGGTTTCCAAAAAAACCCTGAAAATATCTAGAAACAGGTCGAAACCACCCCTTCTGCCTAGCCTTGCTAATGTGCCAACCCTTGTCTTCCCAACAGCCTTTGGTAAAAACCCACTGTGAGCTATGTGGCGGATCCTCCCA
This sequence comes from Cryptomeria japonica, assembly GCF_030272615.1. Taxonomy (NCBI): domain Eukaryota; kingdom Viridiplantae; phylum Streptophyta; class Pinopsida; order Cupressales; family Cupressaceae; genus Cryptomeria; species Cryptomeria japonica. The sequence continues at coordinate 569,227,979 of NC_081411.1, read as the reverse complement.
GGCTACATCTGCCCATGAACCCAAACGACGGCTGTCCTCCATAACCTGCGAAAAAAATGAACAAAATAATACTCTAATAATAACTTAATCTTCATAATAATATTTTTGGAGTTCTATTATTAATCAATGTATATATTATTAATGAGTAATTAATATATATATTAATTAATATTTAATTTGTATTTTTTTTATATATCTATGCAAGGGCATAACTTGATTTTGCAAAAGGTTAAATTAGATATTCCAGTTTGAGGAAAATAGAATGATTTCTTTTGTTATGTTATGTTGAAAAGAGATGAAAATTGATTATTTATTTTTAAAAATGAATATCAATTTTAGTTATTTAATATATAAATTTAATTATGTTTTTTATATGTATCGTATACACATATAATTCTATTAATGAGATTTTGGGTTGAATTTCATTGTGAAGTAGTTATATTTATTTTATGATGTAAATGGGATTATAGTTGAATCAAAAAGTCATGGGTGACATGTATCTTAACAGGGTGGACAAATGGTAATCAATTTAGATTAGTTAGAAAACTTGATTGATTTGTATTTTTAGCGTTATGGAAAAATGATTGTCATTATAGGTTAATGTTAATGCGTGTTTAATTTTTTGTATTCGCATTTGATTTGAAAAATGGAAAGACCTTGACTGTGAGTGTTGGATATTGTCATGTGGTTATTTTGTATCTGGTCATATCCTTAATTGTGAATGTTGGATGTTGTCATGTGGTTGACTATAGCTGGTCATGTCTCTAGTCAGAGAATCGTCAGTCACTACACCTCGTGAAAGGACTTGTTTGGCCAAGTGGATATTCCTACCGTATTGAACTCTGTATACTATTCCTTGTGTATAACTTGGTTATAGGAGTTCATTTGATTGTGGTTTTGTGTCATACGGGAGAGTGGCTTTCAAGTGGGGAGCGCCCCCAAAGTGGTAGTAAGGTAACATATTGAAAGTGTGTCTAAATAAGTGATAACTTAATAGTATATTAGGGAGTTTAGTAGATGAAAACACTAAGTAAGATAATTGTGCCTTACACATGGGATGAGTGCTAGTACAGACTTGAAATGTAGTGAGAAGGCCTGAAATGGAAAACCAACAACCTTGTCTTCATGAAAGGATGTGTTAGGTCCACATGAGACTTGGATGGGTCGGAGGTTCAGGAAAGGTTGCCAGGGTAACCCAATAGATGGGGTCGGGACCTATGGAGACCTGCTAGGGTAACCATACCAAGCTATGTGATGATACTCATCCCTTATGTTCACTAGTGTGCAGTTTGTGTTATTTTTGCTAGGAGCACTATTGTAGAGTCATATCTAATTATTTATGCCTTTGAGAGTACCTTATATTCATGATAGACCATGGGTGGCTTATTATGGCTTGCGAGGACTTAGTCTCATGGGTTCTCCAGTTGTTCTTTTGTATTTTCTCCATATCATGTTTCAGATGGATCCTTTTTCTTCTTCTTGGATCATTCATGTATCTTTCGACCGATGTAGTCATATGTATTATTTGTTTATGTACGCCTTATTGGTAGGATCTAATGGATGTAAATCTTATGCATTCTTCACCCTATTATTTTATTAGAGTGGTCTTGCAGTTGAGTAGACCCAGAGTTGTAGCCCACTAGGGGTGAACTCCGATATCAATTTGGTGTTGTGTGGTGTATGTGTTCATCTGGTTCCTTTTTATTTTGCATTTATGAATGACGTTATGGTTAAAATGTATAATGTAGATTAGATGATATTAATCTTAAATGCATTATTATGGATCATGAAGATTTTAGGTTTAGTGAAATGCAAAGTATTAATTAGCTTTTAATGCAAATAAAGTATGCATGGAAATTAAAAGTATGACATATGTTTTAATTTAAGAATGGATGTAATGTATGGTTAAATTCCATGAATGAACTTAATCACGTTATCTATATTTTAACCTATCGAATCAATTTAATTATCATTTAAGTATAATTATGTCAGTAAGTTAATCAACTTAATTGGATTAATTAGCATGAGTTGAGTTAGTGATGAACCAACTAATCACGTTGGGAAACCCCTTTAGGTGTTAGTTAAGTCTTTTGTTGTGTAATCGAAACTTAATGTTAACTCAATGTATCATTATATTGTTTTAACTTTTTTTTAAAAAAAATTGCACTCTATTCTTGTGTTTTAGTTTTATCCCTTTGGGGTTTCCTGGCGAGGCAATACATTTTCTATCAGAGCCAATGTTGCAAACATTGGGATCTTTGGTTTAGCTTGTGCCCTTAGTTGATGTGAGGTGTATAGACCTTATGTTGTATTCTTGTCATTCTATTGTATGCATGTGATTAAGGCATAGGATCTTGAAGATCTTGAGGACTCGTGCTCTGTTCTTTTTGCATATTTTTTTCTAAAAACCTTAATTGTGTGTAACATGTGTGATCATGCCTTGCTTTCACCTTCTTGATGTTGGTGCTTTTGAGTGATTATTTGTGCTTTGTTTTCTTATTAGATATCTTGGTCTATGATTATGTTAGACACATTGTACCACTGAGAGGGGGAGGGGGTGAATCAGTGGTTCTCAAATCTTTTCTTCTATACTTTCTTCTGTGGATGATACCGATAGGAAAATAAAGCATAGGGAAGACTTATCGGTTAGTACAGAAAATCAACTTAAGCATGCACACACAAGGAAACATCACATAACACTAGTATATACAAGGAAAACTCGCTGTGGGAAAAACCTCAGTGAGCAATGTTGCTGGAGTCTACTGCTCCAATCCAACCTCACAGTGAAACATGGTTACATAGTTTAGGGTACCAACCCAAGGAGTTACAACCCCTGACTTTAGGGCACCAACCCAAAGAGCTACAACCCCTGACAAATTTATGGGATACAACCCAAAGGAGCACCAACCCCTGCACCGAGCTACAACTCAGCGTTCATAGTTCAGACTTCAAGTACATAAGTTATTATCATGTTACAAGTGAATCTTGCAACCTTAACATATATCTTACTCCGTCGGTGAAATACTCCTCTTCTATTGACTCACTCTTCTCCCTACTTTGCACCTGCTGCCTCTCTGTTGGACTTGCACCTTACTCTCTGCACATCACTAGTTTCACACTCTGCTGGTGTGGTCACTACCTGTTCTTCTCTCCATCTGGTTGAAAGCTTCAACCAGGTTCACTACCCCTCTCTTTCTTGCTGAGAACTTGGTTGATCTTGTCTCTACTTGTAGAAGTTTACAATTTTGCAATAGCACAATATTCACTCTGTTCAGCAGCCCTAAACAAACTCTTAGGCCATTTACTTATAGCCCAGATTTCCCGCCAAATGCACATTCAAAACTTAGATGGCTAGGGTTTCTTCACCTTCTTCGAGACAAACTAAATCCAATCAGATATGCAAGATTTGATCCTTCTGACACCTATATGCATATCTCCACCATAGTCATTTTTCCTTGATCATGCCCTTTAATCTTGGTGATTTGCATTTTTACTTCCTCTGCAAATCCTTCGGTTAGTCACAAAAAGATTTGTTGGGATGTATCCTTCATCACCTCGATCTTCTCAATCTCTTAGTTGGCTCGTAGTTGTCATCCAGACCTCAAGCCTCAACCCTTTATTGTCCTTCTGCAACATGTCTCATGATTTGAGTGACTTTTCATTAAAGCTGACCAACCCCTGCAACAACCCCTTTGTTTTACATTCTATCCTTATCAAACCGTGGGTTTTCCATGTTGACTCCAAGTCAATGGACTACCAGCTTGTCAATACCAGTCAGTCAAGGGATAATCACCGACCAACCCACTTTACCGATTCCTTACTTCAGTTGGTTCGCCAACCCTTCCAGTCTCAACCATTCTACCAGTTGGTTTGTCATGTATGTTTCCATCTGATCTATCGATGGAACTCTCAAACTGGACTCCCGACTGATAGGTCCTTAGTGTGCTTATTTCCACAACAGAGAGGCCTTCTACAATTGCACCTTGGTTATATAACCGATTCTAGACTTACATACGGGTTACCACTTATAGATGTCCTCTGCTTACATCTATGCATCCTTTCTTCCTAATCAAGGATTTTCCTTCTTCTACCAGTTTATCAGAGTGACAACCATTTTAGACTTCCTCTGACTATTCCTCCAAGATGATTGCAACTTCTTTCGGTGGAGTCTTGTTGTTTTGCAACCTCACAACATATCGATTTCTTTGTTCTCTTCCAGTGTTGAAGTGATTCAGATAACACTCTGCCTCTTCATCACAAGCAACCGCTCACAACACTTCTCCATCTCATCACACAAGTCAGGCACTAGCTTGTATACAGATGACCTCTGATGTCACCTTCCTTTCCTTTATCGGTGTTCAGTAACACAAGGTGATATCCAAGATATCACATTTTGTATTCCTTCGTCACAATGTTGTATATACATCTCTTCTACCAATAATCATCTCATACCAATTGATATCAATGACAACACAATGCCAACAGATTACTCTTATTGTAGAGAGAGTCATATGTACCTCCCTTATCTATTGTTGTAATCTTTAGAATAACCCATTGGGTTGGTTAGTGCTTGTCTTGAATTTGGAAGTATGAAATGTGTTTGTATTATGATTTTGATCTACCTTAGTGTTGTGAACTTGAAGGACTTGTATTGTGATTTTGATCTAGCTTAGTGTTGTGAACTTGAAGGAATGTATATAAAGCATATGAAATTGTATTTTTGCATTTTGACTTCCTATTGAACGATAGACGTCTTAAGCTTCAGAAAGAAAATTTGCATGGTTAGTAATGTGAATATGAATGCTGAGTAGAATTAGGGGAAAGATATAGGAATGGCGTTACTTCCTTATTTAAGTTGAATTGTAAAGAATTTCAGTACTTGTATCTAGAATAAATTCTATTCAGTTATTTAATGTGAGAAAATATAATTAAGACCTTCCTTGAGTAGATGATAGTGTTATTGAAAAGTACTCCCCATAAATGTGAATAAACTAGTACTGGTGCTTTTGTTGTGTATTGTAAGAAACCAGTGCTTGCTATATGTGCCCATAGGATGGTGAAGTAATCAACCATGGAGGGTATGTTTACTTATGAGTCTGGGGAAACCATACAGTTTATGTGGTGTTGCATATTTGTTATCCTACTGAGTGCCAAACCGCGGGTTGTTGGTAATTCAATACATGAAGGGGTAGTATTAGAAGTCATCATTCCTCAAATAGTATTTTTTGGCATACGAGTAATGGTGGCGTGAAGCAACTTTAGCTTCTCTATTTCGAGGAAAAATATAGTTATATAATGAAACTATATTAAAGGTGTACTCAATAATTTCCCTTTTGATGAACCAACTTATATGGTTTATGTGTGCTAGCCTATTCCCCTCTTTTATTTGAGCATATTGATGGCAGTTCTTGAGCATAGTGATGATGTATCTTGGAGGATCTTTTGCCTTGTCTTCATGAAAGGTATGTTATTTCCACATGAGCTGTCAATTGGCAGGCATTGGTAGACATGTGGGGGGACCCTAACCATGTATACTGCTAGCTTACGGTGAGTATCTTGAGAGGTACATCACTATGTGGGGTGTGACCTATGCGTGCCTTTTTTCGTGAGGTACACTACCATGCGGGATATGTCCATTGCATATCTTTTCTGCTTGGAGTATTTCCATGTCATGCTGAGACACGATGCAGGATGTAGTAGGCCTTACCATGTGGCCTTTCGGCTTGTTTAGGGTAGAACCATGCCGCGTGATGATGTGATGCAGAGTGATGTCAATGTGCACACTACCATGCCATGTGGATGTGATGCAGAGTGATGTCAATGTGCACACTACCATGCCATGTGGATGTGTGACTAGGCCGCACCACATGATGAGATATTGCGATAGCTAGATGATTCTTCTCTCCTTCCTCGTTGGTGGCTAGATTCTAGTTACATAGTGATGTTATGTGCAATTATGATATTCTTATTTATTTCTTATGTGGACCAACAATTTATTCTATTTTGAATTTGAAGGTTTAGCCACGATCTTGTTATCTTTTTCTTGATTTAGTGTTGTAATTCCGGATATTTCTTGCCTTACTGTTGGAATTGGTGATTTATTATCTTTATTATTTCGTATCTTGGTGGCTAAACTAGTCTATCCTTATTGTTTTCGTATGTTGGTCTTGTGTTGAAATGTGAATTCCTCTCCAAGGATGTAAGTGGTGGTCTTAGTTGAGTGTATACGAGGACGTAGGCGTAGGGAACCTTGAGGATGGGGGTATGTGAGGTTGTGATGCAACTAGGATCCACTACCTACCTATGTGTGGTGACTATCTCTTGGAGGCTAACCACCTTACTCAACAAGGGATGGTCATGAGGGTCTTATATGGAAGGTATCACTGCTATGTGTGTGCCCAAGCACCATCAAGCCCTTGAGTGAGATGTTGGATATTTATGATCATGTTATGTTTTGTTTTGAGATTAGGCATAGAGATGTTGATTGTGTGTGTTATCTATGACCAAGAATTAGACATTCTCACATGTGGCCTTATGAGTTGTACATTCCAGTTATGTGGATGAATATTTATGTGTAAACATGGAGTAAAATGTGTTCTTTTGTCACTATGTTATGGGACATAGTCATTAGAAAGGTTTTTATATACCTGACAAGTGTAAGCAATTGTGTTATTTATGTTGCTCTTGTTTCATGAAAGTTAACTTGGTTGTAGAATTTGAAATTTGAAGCTATTTATATGCGATAAAATTTTAGTAAGAGGATGGAATGGTAAAAGAAATTGATCATGATGGCATGTTTTCTTGTCGTATTTGGTAGATGGGTGTTGTAATTTTTGTTTGCCTCTATTAATGCATTAATTTGGTGTGATGAAAGGAAGAAAATTCTTGTTTCACTACTATGATTATAGATAGATCCTAGAATGTTATAAAATGTATGAATTTGGATGTATTTTACCAATGGATAGTTGTATTCGTAAAGGATTTAGCAATAATGTTTCAATTATTTGGGAAAAGATGCATTTGTGCAATTTCATATTGGTTAAATAAGTTTTAGGGCTAATGTGTGCTGCATGTTTCCTTCTAGCCTTACGACTTCTAGGAGTAAGTCGGAACCTAGGGGGGAGGATGTAGTACCCCTGCCCTAATCATATTTTTAAACCCGGTTTGACCTAGGTTGACATTTTAAGTGGCTTTCTTGGATGGTTGATTTACTATGTTCTAATGGTATAGTTAGGTATTATGATTAACGTGTGTAACAGTAAATGTTGATTTCACATCGATTCTTATGTATGATTAGTCATTCTTTTGATTTGTGTTATTAACCCTAGGCTAACACTTTCATTGAATATATATGTATGCATGTGTAGTTCATTATTGCAAGAGATTGCAGGTACAGTACCACGTAGGTACGGGGTTTTGTCTCCACCTGGCTTCGCAGGTCTGAGTGTACCTTATTGTTCCAAAGGAATTGGATTAGGTAGTCGTAAGACCCTATGTTTTACCCTAGTCATGCTCTAGTAAGCGTCGCCAGTCGTTTGTCAGTTTCCCCTTTGGTTGGGTATGTAGGTCGTGTATTGGTTTGGTTTCTTGAGCTGCGTGTTGTGTGTTTGGTAAAAAATGATTATTAAATCCTAAGTATTTAATTGGATTAAATATGTTTTTATGCATTCATAAATTAAAGGGACTAAATTAAATAGGACCCCTTTATGTGATTAATCAATAATTAGATTTGCTAAATTCATAGTTGTAGCAAGTTTGGTTAAATGGTTATTTTTAAATGATGAATTAATTAAGTATATGCATTTTGAACGAAAAGGTTAAATAGAATTGGAGATTATTATCCATGTCCCTCTTTGGCATTTTGGAAAGAGAAATGTTAGTTTTAATTTGTTTGAGAAAATCAATTTTGGGAAGAAAAGCAATCTTTACATATTAAATTGTTGGGAAATGATTTTCATTTGGTGGAAAATAATTTCAACCTAAAGAATGGATTTTTGGTCAAAATCTCCTTTTAACCTAGGTTTTCTAAGAGGATTGGGAGAGTTATTTTTTATGATGGAAATTTTTTGGGGCATTTTTTGTTGGAAGAGATTTTTGAGCTTGCAGGTTTGGCTCTTCATCAAATCACTTCCAAGATTGCATATGGAGGTAGGATTCTTGTTAATCTTCTTTGTTGTAAAGAAATTACTGATTTGTTTTGGAAGAAATCTGTATGTGGTTTTGTTTGAAAACCTTTTAGATTTGTGGAATGGCAAGAGTTTAGTTAAATTTCAGATTTAAACCCTCCTTGATTCTTTTTCACACTTCCAAATCAAACTCTTATTTGCTCAAATTGTTTTCAAAATCAAAATTTGGGGGTTGTTGTTCACAATAAAATTTTGTTAAAAATCCAACTTAATGCATTCAAATTCAAGTTTTAAATTGTAAAATTAGTTTGTGTTTGGTAAATTGGTGGGATGAATGTGAGTAATTTGTCCAATTTACCCAAATATGGGATTATGCTAGTGAAATTTTCCCAGTTTTAAGTCTTCTGGGACTGGTTATTTTCAAATCCCCCAAAAATAAAAAATTGCATTATCTTTCATATTCTCTGCCATTTCTGAGTTTATCTTATTGGTTGTAGGTTTGTTTTCTTATATTTAAAAAAATAGGGGAAAATAAATATTTATTTTATCATTTGTATTCTGGAAATTTATTCCCCAAAATTGTCTCAATCTGAGACTACCCTAGAAACGACGGTTTTATTTTAAATAAAAAAAATAAAAAAATAAAAAAGTAAAATAAAATACTTTAATGTTGCGAGGGGCTGTTTGGGGACCATGGCCCTCAACCCATGGTTGGGGAGAGTCGTGGCTTCCCCAAACCATGGGGAGAGGCCATGGTTGTGAGGTCATGTTGTGGCTAGGTGGAGACCACGACATGGTCTCCACAGCGCCTTCCCTTGGGAAAGGAAGGCCCACGTGGGTGTCCAAATGGGTCTACCTTTAATTGTTGCAATTTTGTTTTATAACAAAAAAAAAAAGTTGTTTTTAATTAAAAGTTTTTTTTTTAAATATTATTTTTAATTATTAATTATTAATCAATGTATATATTATTAATGAGTAATATATATATATATATACATGTGTATATATATATACATGTATATATATATATACATGTATATATATACATGTGTGTATATATATATATATACATGTATATATATATACATGTACATATACATCTATATATATACATACATGTATATATATATATACATGTACATATACATCTATATATATACATACATATATATATATACATATATATATATATATATATATATACATGTACATATATATATATACATGTATATATATATATATATATATACATGTACATCTATATATATACATACATATATATATGTATATGTATATATATATATATGTACATATGTATATGTATGTATGTATATGTATATGTATATATGTATATGTATATATGTATATGTATATATGTATATGTATATGTATATATGTATATACATATATATGTACATATATATGTATATACATATATACATATACATATACATATATACATATACATATATACATATACATATATACATATACATATACATACATACATATACATATGTACATATATATATATGTATATACATACATACATACATACATACATACATACATACATACACACACACATACATACACATACACACACACACACACACACACACACATATATATATAAATTAATATTTAATCTATATTTTTTTTATATATCTATGCAAGGACATAACCTGATTTTGAAAAAGGTTAAATTAGATATTTCAGTTTGAGGAAAATAAAATGTTTTCTTTTGTTATGTTATGCTGAAAAGAGATGGAAATTGATTATTTATTTTTTAAAATGAATATCAATTTTAGTTATTTAATATATAAATTAAATTATATTTTTAATATGTATCGTATATACATATAATTGTATTAATGAGATTTTGGGTCGAATTTCATTGTGAAGTAATTATATTTATTTTATGATGTAAATGGGATTATAGTTGAATTAGAAAACCATGGGCGACATGTATCTTAACAAGGTGGACAAATGGTAATCAATTTAGACCAGTTAGAAAACTTGATCGATTTGTATTTTTAGCGTCATGGAAAAATGATTGTCATTATAGGTTAATGTTAATGCGTGTTTAATTTTTTGTATTCGCATTTGATTTCAAAAATGGCAAGACCTTGACTGTGAGTGTTGGGTATTGTCATGTGCTTATTTTGTATCTGGTTATGTCCTTAATTGCGAATGCTGGATGTTGTCATGTGGTTGATTATAGTTGGTCATCTCTCTAGTCACAAAATAGTCAGTTAGTACACCTTGTGTGAGGACTTGTTTGGCCAAGTGGGTATCCCTACCATATTGAACTTCGTATACTAGTCCTTGTGTATACCTTGGTTTTAGGAGTCCATTTGATTGTGGTTCCGTGTCATACGAGAGAGTGGCTTTCGAGTGGGGGTCGCGCCCAAAGTGGTAGCAAGGTAACCCATTGAAAGTGTGTCTAAATAAGTGATAACTTAATAGTATATTAGGGAGTTTAGTAGATGAAAACACTAAGTAAGATAATTGTGCCTCACACATGGGATGAGTGCTAGTACAGACTTGAAATGCAGTGAGAAGGCCTGAAATGGAAAACCAACAACCTTGTCTTCACAAAAGGATGTGTTGGGTCCACATGAGACTTGGATGGGTCAGAGGTTCAGGAAAGGTTGTCAGGGTAACCCAGTAAATGGGGTTGGGACCTATGGAGACCTGCCATGGTAACCATACCAAGCTATGTGATGATACTTGTCCCTTATGTTCACTAGTGTGTAGTTTGTGTTGTTTTTGCTAAGAGCGCTATTGTAGAGTCATATCTTATTGTTTATGCCTTTGAGAGTACCCAATATTCATGATAGACCATGGGTGGCTTATGATGGGTTGCGAGGACTTAGTCTCGTTGGTTCTCTAGTTGTTCTTTTGTATTTGCTCCATATCATGTTTTAGATATCTACCTTATGACCAAATAAATGGACCTTATGAAAATTTGGTCCATATTTATTTTATATTTTACATATCTATGAAAATACCATTTTTCTTTATTTCTATGGATTCATATTGAATATAGTGGGTAGAAAAATCAATTTTTCTATACAGTAAAATAATATATTTATCCACTCATTAATAATAATTTTGAATATTTTTTAAAGATTGCAAAAATTTTATTCTTTCTTCCCTTAAAATGTTGGCTCAAATGGTGAAATTGAATAATTTTAAATTTTAATTAAGAAATTTGATTTTTCAAAATTAAAAATTAATGAACTTCTTCCACTTATTTTTAATATTTAAATACTTATATATTTTTTAATATTTCATAGTAAATTAATTTTTAATGGCTTTTTGTATTTTTTCATTCTTTATAATTGTTTGGTGTATATATAGTTAGTAGATTCATGTTTTCTTGTTGGCTTTTGAATTTACATCTATCAATATTCATAAAATCAAGTATATATTCAATTTTAATTTTAACTAATTAATATTTTTGATCAAATAAATTAAATTTTGAATTTTAATTAATTCATATTTATGGTCAAATGTATTGGATTTTATTTTTTAATTACTAAATATTATTAGGTAACATGTTTTAAAGTTATACAAAATTAGATTGAATTTATTTATTTTAATTGATAGTTCAAATGATTTATTTATATTTATTTTTCATATATAGAATTTATATTTATTATTATTATATATAATTTTTATATACAATATTGATTAAAATATTAAATATATTATATGTTTACTATTTATTTATATTTGTTATTTAAATATATATACAATCTATTAAAAATCTATAATTAAGTTATATTTATTATTATACATTATATGGAATAGGCTTAGATGTCTGATTACTTTATCATTTCACTTGCCCTTCAGAGGAGAGTGAGTGTTATTTATTATTGCAAATGATTAAGCTAATACCTGCTTGACAAGGCAATTATTTAATGCTCGTCATAATAAACAAACAAATTTATTTGCAAATAGCAACCAACAATAAATAATTATCGTATGAAAATTTTCCACAAAGTACAATGAGTGTAGTATGCTATATTTAGTGAGAGGATAGTAACAGTAACAAAAATAATCTTCTCATATCTCTCTATCCCTCCTCTCTCTCTATCTCCCCCTATTTATTGTATAGCTTTGCTCTTAGTCTATCTCACCATCTATCTCCCTCTCCCTCTCCCCCCCTCTCTCTCTATGTCTTTCTATCTCTTCCTCTTTATTTATCCATCTCCCTCTATCTTCCTCTCTCCCCTCTATCTCTAAAAAGGTCTTCCCCTTCTCTCTCTCTTGCTCTCCCTTCCTAGACCTCTATATCTACATCTATTTGCCTCTCTATCTCTATATCTCCATATTTCTTCTTCCTCCTTTTTTACTTTCTACTCTAAACTAACCACACTATTGGTAGGAACTTGACACATTGTGTCTCTTATTAATTGTATTATAAGAATATTTTAGTTTGTTTATTTTTAGATAATTGTTTTGTGTTCTAAATATCATATACACTTTGGTTATGATTGTCTTGCTTAATATTTTTTATTATTATTATCTAAAGAATACCATTCTTAAGTACAAAATATTATGATGCTTCCACAAATTTCTATGTTGTAAGTCATTAAACCTACTAGGAAAATATGAAGATAAATACATTACCTTTATCTCTAAAATTCTACCATCTCTATTAATAAAAAAATTAAGTTATTTTCAGTTCTTTAATATATTTATAACAATACCTTTTTTAGATTTTAAAGTATGCTTTTAGTTATATAAAATATAATTTAATTTTAAAACTGTTTTAAGAATTGAATTTATCAAATGTTTTGGTTCAACATTATAAATAGAGAAAATCAAAGATATTTAATGTTTTTTAAATATATTATTAGTTGAATAAATATTAATTTAATAAGAGTAATTTTGTTTTGTTCATAATAAATTTATTATAAATAAAATTTTGTTAAATATAATAGTTAAATAGAAATTTGAAATTAAATCTAATAAATTTGATGAAATAAATGCTACCCAACTTACGAAATACTAATTATCTAAAATCTCAATTACTAAATATGATAAATTACAATAGAGAGAGACATATAATAAACTATTTTCGAACTTCAAAGCCAAATAAACAAATAAAAATGTCAGCAACTCATCCTTGATCAACTAGACTAAATGTGAACAACAAATCATTTTACCCCTCTCTCTTTCTCCATCTCCATTTACATATCTATACTTTCTATTGATCCCCAGAAGGACAAACATCTTTTTGGAGCAATCAGGAAACTTCACAGGAGTGGGACAGGCGTCTTGTGAAACAACCTCTGGGATTTTAGAAGCTGACTCTTCAAATATGGGAGAAAGAAAAGGGACAAAAGAATCTTCACCAGGAGACTAAGGTAAGAAAGGGGATGCGTCGTAGCAAAGATTAGATTAAGGGAATGACTTAAGTGGTTCTACTGAAAATGTGTATGATAATATTCATATAATTTTGACCATCACTGATCAAAGATTTATGCCTCTATCAAGGAGACATGATGAACCATAGACCCTTCATTGTTAGCCAAGAGAACAAAATTTACTAAGCTCACAAGGCATAGGGCATAATATTCAAATCCTAACTGAGGGAAGCACCTACAAGGGTCTAAACGAAGGCATAAATTCCTAAGGGAAGCTAGCTCCTTTGTGCCCTAAACACGGTATAGGAAAAAAAAAACTCCAACTGAAAAGCCCCAAGAATGGGTCCTTGCTTCTCAATTAGAATGAACCCTATAAGGGTTCAACAAGAAGGTTTTAGCCTCCGAAATGTATTTTCCTAAGGAGCAGACTGCAAAGAATACAATTCATATTCTGGTTTAGATATCCTATGAAGAGAAGAAAGCCTTCATGATCATAAGTACATGTAATTAAACTAAAAACAAAAATACCCACATATATAAACTAGACTAGATTCAAAAGAAATTAACACATGACACTTTGATTAACAAAAAGAAAAAGGTTGCATGGGCACAACTTCCATAATTGATTAAGAGCAAAAATGCCAAGGCTGGAGAATAAGTTCCATAAAACCGATGACATACATTCACCTCTGGTGATAAAACCATGGAGTCCCTTCGAAATTAACTATGAATTTATAATTATTTTACAACAAAACTTGAGAGTTCTTGACCAGACATCCCCCCTTATTTACAATAAGAGCCTGTGGCCTTATATAGGAAAACACAAGCTTCCCTTTTACAATAAGTCATACCTTAGGATTAGGCATTGATCCCTCGATTTTACATATTACCGACAAGTGTGCCTTTCTTTTTTGGATATTTACAAAATGCGCTAGCTATCGGTAGAAAAATCGATTGCGTCGATCTTGTGAGGCTTTCTATGAATGCATGGGCTAGCTGAAAAAATGCTTTCCGACAACTGTTGATCCTACATTTTGACTCTGAGAAAGCATTCGAACAAGCATATTTTGGGAATGTGCATCAGTGGCTTTCATAACGTGAGCTTCTTGTAGGACATATGTCATGTGGGTGGGCCTTCTTGAGGGAGATTTGTGCGTTAAGAGCTAAAATATTCAGTAAGATGACACATGGCATTCCGTCGAGCTGCGTTGTTTGACTCAGGCATTTTGTTTTGCGAGAAGTCCACAAATGTTGAGGTGGCCGATCTGCCAAGAAATGAGGTAGCAAGGTCACTTCGTGTAGATGGAGTCTACACTTTCCTCTCTAACTATTTGCAGGAACTTGACACATTGTTTCCCTTGTTAGAATATGATGATATATGATTTTTTTATTATAATAATATCAAATTTTAATATAATAATAAAAATATAAAATACTATAAGATAACATTAATTATAATAATCGAATAGTATAAATTTAGCAATAATATAATAGCTACAAAGAAAATAGTTATAATAATAGTCATAACATATAATAGCATATGATGAATTGACGTATAATAAGTTATGATTATTGTTGGAAGTGTCAATTTTATTTTTGGTTTTTAAATTTTAACCCATGGTTCAAAGATAGTTTCAAAGCATTTGGGAACCACTTTTGATGTGAATATTAAAAATTACACAAGATTGAGTAAGATTTTATTATTGTATTGTCAATGGGTTGTATTTTCATGCAATAGTGAAAGTAATTGTGATACATTTTCACTTGAAAAGATTCTCATAGGTAAAGTTTTAATATTGATTTTAAAAAATGAAAAAAGTAGGCTAATAATAAGTGTTCTAGGTACTTGTGAATCATGACAAATAAGAGCTAATATTAAGGAGCATAATATTTAAATGTGACGTGATTTCTTAATAATGTATTACAATGGCATTGGTAAAATGTTCTCAATATTTTAGATAATTATATTACATATAAATATAATAAAAAATAGTCTTTTAAGTTAATAACTCTTAAAGTAATTATATCTAAATTATGTCTCCTTATAAATATTTTATTTATTAAAAAACTGATTGATTGAAAATATTAATAAGATTAGGCTATATATATATATATATATATATATATATATATATATATATATATATATATATATATATATATATATATATATATATATATATATATATATATATATATATATATATATATATATATATATAGTAAAAGGCATAGGCTGCATTATATATATTAATATTTAAAAAGTTTACAAAATGCCAGAATTATAGTACTAGCCATTACATACAAAATTGCATTAATATGCAATTAACATAAGATTTTCATCTTGCCCCTGATATACCACCTAATAGTATTATGAGAAAACTAAAAAGAGTCATATTGCCTATTTACATAACAAAAAATGCTAACAACATCCATCCAAGCCTATTTAGATAGGATTATTACAAAGCATTAGAAAAGCAAAATACTAAAAAGCCCAAGTTGATAGATTTATCCACAGGCTTGTCTTTTAGAGGATGAAGCCTCTCCGAGTTGACCTCCCCTCTTCCATTTATTTGCAGAGACTTCCACATCTACACCCTCAGTAGCTACTCGAATGCCATGTGAAATTAGGTGAGAAAGGAGAAAGGAGAGTGCAAAGTATGTATCCCTTAAAGCCTTAATTTTGATTGCATTGAGCTTTCGTCAATGACTTCACAATGCATTGTAAAGTTGCCAAGGATCATCATTGTGTAGGCTACAATAAAAGCATCAAAAGTTTCTCTGGACTTTGTGTTCTTAAGATCCCATCTGGGGAAAAGACCCAAAATATACCCATTGCCAGATCCCAAAATTATATTTATGCACACATTTGAGTAACTCGCCATGTCAAAGAAAATCTGGCTGAACAACACCATCCACGATGATTTTTAGAAGGTCATAAGACTATAAACCATGCAAGCAATTTGACATAAAGATTGATAGCAACTATGAGGGAAACAAAAGTCTTGGAGCATGAGGAGATAGAATCCCTTCCCTAATTATAGTTTTGATTGCATCAAGTTGATCAGTGGATGAAACTCTAAAAACTCTCCTAATTTCCCCATCATCAAAGGGTTATGCAAATGGAAACTCCCCCCTTATAGGTTTCATAGTAGCCCTATAATTCTTGAGATAGTGATCCATAATCACAGAACTTGGAAAAGAAGAAGGCAACACAATTGAGAACCCTATGAACAACCCAAAAAATATGTTTAGACAAATATAGCAGAAAGAGTTTTACCTGAAAAGTTGGCCAAATTCATGCAACAATGGAAGAAAGAGCTACTCATCAGTCATACAACACTTAGAAGAACCCAATAACAGAAGCAAAACGAACCCACATATCAATGAGGGCTCCGACCAGAAACTTTCAAAAAAGGCATTGGTGCTAAATTCTTTAAAGAATATATAAAAGAAAATAGTGTACAAAGCCAGAAAAGGCAATCATAAATAGATATGGTAAATCTAGCTCGCAACAAGCAATATTGGAAGTTGTCATTCAAAAAATTATATCTAAAAGTGGTATTTGCAAGAAGTGGAATGTGAAGAGTACTTCAAATGTCAAATCCATTTAAAAATAACACCAAGAAATGAATGCTTTTGTGTCCTCGGGTTTTACCAAATATAGACATGTGTAGTGATATGAAAAATTGACAGCATGCGGCCAGTGAAGGAGTATGAAACAATGAGTTGGCGCTCGTGTGGGATTTGAAAATATCCCATGACACGTATTTGAAATAAATACTAACAAGCATTAATTTCTTATAACATGCACTTTAATGATTTCACGGAGTTTCATCGGGGATGGAAAACCGCATCAACATACAATTTGAAGATGAAGCCAATCAATGAAAAGAAACCTCATCTTACAATATTTCAAATGACATTGTCAATCCTTCATGCAATTTGAAGGGAGTCAACATTTTATGAAGTTCAATTTTAAATTTGAAGTTTGCATAAAATTATCAACAGAAATTCGACAATAATCCCTACAAAATAGAGCACATTAGTAGCATAGGTGTGATGATCTCAATGTAATTATTGCTACATTTCATCCACTAAGACTTGTAAAAACATTTGAGGCATAGTGATGTCAACTTTAATAAATGTAGCTTGAGGATCCACTTGACCAATTGTTATGTTTGCCAATTCATCTGCAACTCGGTTTTCTGCCCTATAGATGTGATTGATCTATTATGTGTCAAAATATAATAGCATTCCCCACACCTATTTAATGATGTAACTAATCTTCCAATTAAAATTTTATTGTTCCCTGCAAGTATTAATTATAAGCAGAGATTCACCTTCAATTAGTAGGTTTTTTATGTTGAGTTTCCTAGCCATTTTCAATCCATATAGAAGTGCTTGCACTTATACTTGGTTGTTCATTTCATTGGGTAGTTTATTGATTTATCTTGGATTAGGATTCCCCTATGGTCTCTTAATATAATACCTTCTCTAGAAGGACCTAGATTTCCTTTGGAAAATCCATCAAAATTCAACTCAATATATTTGCAATGGGGAGGTGTCCATTTGACCTTAGCTCTGTCGAGTTTTGAATTATGACCAATGTGTTGACTGCCTTTGAATGGAAAGGCAAGATAAGACCACACATTTAACTGACTTGCATCCCAAT
The DNA here is from genome assembly GCF_030272615.1 of Cryptomeria japonica. Classification (NCBI taxonomy): domain Eukaryota; kingdom Viridiplantae; phylum Streptophyta; class Pinopsida; order Cupressales; family Cupressaceae; genus Cryptomeria; species Cryptomeria japonica. Next base: position 569,209,797 of record NC_081411.1, on the reverse strand, counting down.
CTATGAAAGTAGATGATACATTTTTTGACTTGGAGACATAAGCATTAGTGACTTCACATAAGGATTTTTCAAATCTTACAAGAACAGGTGAGATTGATGAAGTTTGTTTTCTGAAAATTTGTTTGTTTCTCTCCCACCAAATACTCCAAAGTAGTGTTGATGGAATAATTGTCCAAATACTTGCAAATAAAGAATATTTGTATACGATTGGCCATGCTAAAAATATATCCCACAATTTTGAGGGTAATGGAGCTTGCCAATGAAGTTTACTTTTGACATAATCCCAACATTGAGTAGCAAAAGGATAATGTACGGAAAGGAGATCTATATTCACATTCGCTTCATTGCAAAGGACAAATGTAAAAGGATTTTGTGAGATCCCTAGCTTAACCAGTCGACCACTTGTGAGAATTATATGCTTCAGTGCTAACCAACTAAAACAACTAGCTTTAAGAAGAATACCTAGAGGCCAACAAAAGGTTAAAGCTCTATGAGAAGTTGGTTGACCTTGTCGGGCAATGGAAACTTTGTAGCCAAGATTAATTGTATATTGACCTGATTTTTATGGAGCCCAAATAAGATTATCATTCTGATTTGTAAAAAATACTTGACGTTTCTCAATTGCTATATTAAGATCTTTCTGCAAATTGGAAGAAAGAAATGGATCTTCTATTTTTTTCCAGAAGACTTTGCCTGTATTTGTATCAATTGTTTTGAAGTAATCTTTGACCTTGGTGTCAATGGATTGTGAAAAAAATTGTTGAACCTCCTAGAATTGTTCAATAGATTATAGGGGGGTAAGCATTCCAAGAATCAAACCAAAATGAAGTTGATTCCCCATTATGAAGCTTCCAAGTGAGGTAAGGTAGAATCAAATTTCTACAGGTGAGAAGGAAGTTCCAAATAACTAAACCAAGGGATGGCTTTTCTGCAGTGAATATTCTTAAAGGAGAGTCAGAATAGAGATATTTATCCTACAGAATTCTAGCCCAATTTATTGAGGATTTGGCAAACATATTCCATACTAATTTTGCTCCCAATGAAAGATTTTTTGTTGTTAATTTATGAACTGCAACGCCTCTTGATTCTTTATTTGAGCAAATATTATTTAATGAGATCAAAGGGATCTTCTTTTTGCCATCAATGCTACCTTTCTAGATAAAAAACTTGATTAACTTTTCTATTACTGCTATAACTGCTCTGGGTGCTTTGAGGACAACCATATAGTAGTTGGGAATTTCTGATAGAACCATTTTGACCATAAGTATTATGCCTAATAAAGATAACCATCTACCTTTCCAAGAAGCGATTATTTTCTGAATAACCTTATCCCAATATGAGACTCGAGATACTCTGGAAAAGAAAGGAATGCCTAAGTAATGATAGGGTAACTCAGACTGTTGGAATCCCAAAATATCTTGAACCGACTATTTTATATTGGTATCTGAATTGAAGATTAAAAAAATTGACTTTTGAAGGTTTATCTTTTGGTTGGATGCCAACATGTAAGTTTCTAGAACTTTCTTAATAGTTTTGGCTTCAGGATCAATTGCCAAACCAAAAAGAATTGTATCATCTGCAAATAAAGAATGAGTCACATCAATTAGAGTATGAGGAATATTTATCCCTTGCCATATCCCATCTGAATGTGCTTTATTGATGGACCTACTTAACGCCTTTGCCAAAATGATAAATAACAAGGGTGATAAAGGGTCACCTTGTCTGATCCGTTGAGAAGAAGAAAAGAGACCTGTTGCTGATCCATTAATTAAGACTAAAAATCTTGCCCCTGAGATACAAGCATAAATCCATCTTTCGAACTTCCTATCAAATCCTAACTTATTAAAGATATCCATAAGAAAGTCCCAATTGACTCTGTCATCTTCCTTCATCATATCCAACTTTATGATTAAGGCTTAAATCTTATGGGTAGATATAGAATGCAAGACCTCATGTGCAACAATAGCACCTTCAGCTGTCTCCCTGCCTGAAACAAAAATTCCTTGTTCTGGTGATATTATAGAAGGAATTAGATGTTGCAACCTCATATAGAGAGCCTTTGTAAAGATTTTATAAATTGTGTTGCACAATGAAATGGGCCTAAAGTCCAAGAATGAGAGCAGAGAAACCACCTTTGGAATGAGAGTAATATTTGTTGTATTGAATTGGGCAAGCATTTTTTCAGACTGACGAGACTCTTCTAGGGATTTGAGCAAGTCAAAACAAATGAACTCCCAACATTTTTGGGAAAAGAGAGAAGTGAAACCATTAGGACCTGGGGCTTTGTCTGGAGCCATAGAGAAGACAATCTTATGTAACTCATCCATTGAAAAAGGTTTAGTTAAAGAACAATTATCTTGTGGCAAAATAATAGAGGGGATTGACTCAAGCAAATGAAGTCGAGCACTAGCAATTTCATCAGTTTGAGATGCAGGGGCTAAAAGAATCCTTGAGAAAAAAATGACTGCTTCTTGTTTAATATATTCTTCTCCCACAAGCCTTTGACCAGTGATACTATCTGTTATCAAAAAAGTAGTTCTTTTTGCTTTCTCAATTTGTGCAGAGCGATGAAAGAATTTTGTATTATGATCTCCTTCCTTCAACCAAAGCTCCCTAGACTTTTGTCTCCAATAGATCTCTTTTCTAGCTGATAGTTCTTCCCCCTCATCTTGAAGAGACTTCTATTGAGTATATGAAGATGAATCCATACCATTTTGTATAATATACTCATTGATATCATGCAATTGTTTGGATACAAATTCCTTTTGAGAGAAAATATTTTTGAACACATTAATATTCCATTCTTTAATCTGTGTTTTAATATATTTCATCTTGTGAAATAATCTAAATTGAAAGGTCCCTTCTACTCTAGGTGCTCGCTACCACCATGATTGCAAAAGAGGTAAGAAATCTTGATGTCTGAACCACATAGCTTGAAATTCGAAAGAACCCTTTAAGGATGAAGTAAAGCTGGAAGAATCCAAAGATAAACTGATTGGAAAATGGTTTGATTCTGACCATGGCAAAATATCAGACTGAAGATAATATTAATCTACAACCTAACTAGTAGATGTCAAGAAGCGATCCAACCTAACAGCAATGTGAAATTAATCTTGCCATTTTTTAGTCTAAGTAAATATACCCTTAGAAGGAATGATATCAATAAATGTATTGTTTTGTATAAAATTTTGGAAATCATTCATAACTTTAGTAGGAGGTATAATACCACTTTTTTTTTCAGATAATGACAATATAACATTAAATTCCCCAGCTATAACCATTTTAAGAGCCTTAGAAGTCTCAAAAAAAGCCTCAATTTCTTCCCAAAGTTTGCTTTTCCCTTGTGTGGAATTAGGAGCATAAACATTAATTATGAAAAATTGTAAGTCGAACTGGAAAACTTTGAAATCTTGCCAGTTTGGACAGTCCACTAAATGTTGTAAAGTGGTTGAAGAAGGCTTCCATAACACCAATAATCCCCCCGGGGCACCATTTTTAGTTGTATGGAAGGCTTCCCATCTCATCCATTTAGACAATACTGAAACATATGACTCTGCTGAGAGTTTTGTTTCTTGTAAAAAAATAATATTCACCCCACAAGCATCTAACTGATGCTTGATATGAGCTCTTTTGTCAAGGGCATTGAGACCCTCGACATTCCAGGATATTATTTTCATAAGCACATCAGAGAGCTAATGGCTCCCCTTAACCTATTTTTGATGCTATCATTCAAACTCAACTGCCTACTGGAGGCAATTTATTGTTAGGTGATGAACTCAAGTTTTTTCCTGCCTCGTTTATTAGGAGATTTGTGTTGAATAATTGAAGGGGATTGTTGAATTGCAAGAGCAGTAGAGAAAGTAAACTCCTTTTCATCTTCAATAGAGATTTGGGAGCTTACAACCATTGAAGATTGCAAGGGAGACCCAATTTGCATAAGAGCTAGTTCCATATTGAAGGGATCTACAACAACAATAGGGGATTGATCATCTTCTTCTGATTCCATTAAAGGTTTTCTTTCAAAAAACTCTAAAACAAGATTAACCTGCCCCTCCTCTAAGCTTGGTAAAGAAGAATATGTGATAATATTTTAATCAGACTCAGACATCTCTGTCCCTTCCAAAGAAAAAAAAGGATGCTTATGTTGGTATTTTGGTATGGTTTTGTCATTGATGTCAACACCTACTAACACTTATCAACTCTGGCACTTTGGAGAATTTGTAACATTCACCCGCAAGCAAGTGACTTATGCACACTCACCGGTATCTGGTACACCGGCAGGATATAATGTTCACCGACACTTGGAATGGCACGGAAAACACCTGGTTATGTTGAAGACATCGTTTGGACACTTTTTCTTGGAGATTTGTTCATTGGCATATTCGTATTTGCATATTTGCTATTACTAGCAAATAGGTCCAGGTTATACACTGACAGGTTTATCTTTTCCAGATGAGCACGACATGCTATGGAGATGTCTTGTTAATGTTGTAAATGCATCAAGCTGACATGTTGAATCCGTTATTGCATCAGACATTATTTTATTTGTAAATTGATTTTATTGTAATCTTTTAGAGCTAACCTACTAAAATTGGTCTTAGGTTATGATATAAATGTAAGATCTTATTTGTAAGATCAGGTGTGGAATGCGAAAAAGAATTGTGTGAAGGTATATGCGAGAATAAGAAGAGATATACATGCAGACATCATTTGAAGGTGGAAGGAGGGTTTTTTGTGAAGACAATCAAACCTACACTAGTACTGAATCTAGCATAGAAAGATGCTAATTTGAGCAGTACAGCCTTATTGGATTTAACCATCCAATTGTAGTCAGTGTGACTCCTATTTGTGTTTGAGCAGTGAGCTCTAGGCGCTTGGCCTTTCTGCATGTGTAGACCCCATTTGTATACACATACTATCTGCAGTAGTATCATCTGATTGTGGGTAAGGTTTCCCACTGTGGTTTTTTCCCTTATAGGGTTTCCATGTACAAATATTGGTGTTATGTATTGTGGATGTTATTGTCTTTCTCTTTCATGCATTAATATTAACCGATACTATAATTAACTAATAAAACTATCTACCGGCATAAAAAAATGGTTTACCGGTATTAAGCATTAAAGTTGGTTAAGTCCTTTTGGTTTGAATTTATTTGACAACTGATTCACCCCCCCCCCCCCCCTCTCAGTTGTCTCTGGGACCTAACAATTGGTATCAGAGCCTAGTCCTCTTTTTGCAGAAGTTTAACAACTTGAGGAGATCCAATGTCTACTAACTATTTCAGGAAGGATAATCCTAAACTTGACGGAACCACCTATGGCACATGGAAGATCAGAATGGAGATACATCTGAATTGCATTGGAAAGGACATCTGGGATGTTACAAAGAATGGCTATATTGCTCCTACTCAGAATTAGCCTAATCCACCTAACTTGGCTAAAGATGAAGAAAATGATTGCAAAGCAAGAGAAGCACTTTTGAGTGCATTATCATATCAGCGAATCATGGGATTATCAAATAGATCAACTGCTAAAGCTATTTGGGATCATTTGGAAACACTGAATGAAGGAGATTCCATAGTCAAAATTGCAAAACTTGAAAGCTTCTGGGTCAGGTATGAAAATCTGAAAATGGAAGAAGATGAAAGGATTTCTGCTTTTATGGAAAGAGTTAATGAAATTGTTTTGGGTATTAAATGTTGTGGAGGAACCTTAAGTGAAGATGAAATTGTTTCAAAAGTCTTAAGAGGATTTCCATCAGCATATAAAATGAAGGTTACTGCTATAAATGAGCTAAGAACAATGCCTAATACATCAGTAACTAGGGATACATTGATTGGAAAACTTTCAGCTTTTAAAATTGAGGAATTTGGTCATGTTGCTACTATAAAGACAGTTTTAGCTTTTAAAGCATCAACATCATCTGTACCATCATTTCACAAGTCTGATTGGAATTCCTTTTATGCAAGATAACTTGAGGAAACCAGGAGAGAAAATGAAGAACTTGAAGAACTTGAAGCACTATTTGCAAGAAAAATGCCTAAAGGTCCAGTTGGAAGTAAGTATGAAGGTAAAGCACCCTTTAAATGTTTCAACTGTAATAAGATTGGTCATATGGATTCTAGATGCCCTGATAGACATGCTAGACTAAGAGAAGAAGCTAGTAGAACATACAAGCCTAATCCTGAATATCAGAGATACAAATTTAAGAAGAATAAAGATAAATCTTGTTATCTTGCTGATGAAGGAGTCACTGATGATTCTAATGAAGATCTGGCAGATAATGGATGGGTTTTTGTTGCTACAACAAAAGATCAACCGACACCTACTATTCAACTAGTAGAATAGGCCTTAATAGCTAAAATTGAAGTTAAGGATGAATGGATCATTGACTCATGATGCTCACATCATATGATTGGTGTTAAAAGAAAATTCTTGAACTTTTAGGAATATAATGGAGGCTTAGTGAGATTTGGAGATGATAAAGCTTGTTTGATCAAAAGCAAAGGTACAATATCTCTTGATGGTAAGCATAATACTGACAATGTTTACTATGTAGAAGGTTTAAAGCATAATCTTTTGAGAGTTGGTCAATTAGTTGAGAAAGGATTTCAATTACAATTCAAGAATGGAAAATGCAAAATCATGAATGGAACTGGTTTAGAAATTGCAACCGGTAATCAAACTAGAGGTAATATCTTTCATTTGAATAACAATGAAAAGACATGCTTGATTGCACATATTAATGAAAGTTGGCTATGGCATAAGAGACTTTGTCATGTAAATTTTGATTGCATGGTAAAAATCAATACTACTAAGGCATTTAGAGATTTACCTAAGATTGTCAAACCTCACAATCCAATATGTAAGGAATGTCAATTTGGAAAACAAGTTAGAGCTACTTTTAAAAGTATTCCAAAAAATAAAATAATGCTCTTGACTTAATTCATACTGATTTATGTGGTCCAGCTAGAACTAAAAGTTTACAAGGTGATAGATATTTCATGCTAATCATTGATGACTACTCTAGAATGTGTTGGGTTACTTTTCTCAGAGAAAAATCAGAAGCACTTGGGAAATTCAAACTATTCAAAGCAATGGTAGAGAATGAAACCAGCAAGAAAATCAAATGTCTGAGATCAGATCAAGGAGGAGAATTTACATCTAAGGAATTTAATACATTCTGCAAAGTGAATGGAATTAGAAGACAACTATCAGCACCCCAGACACCACAGCAGAATGGAGTTGTAGAAAAGAAAAACAGAACTATCTTGGATGCAGCTAGAAGTATGTTATCAGAAGAAAATCTACCACGTGTATTGGAGAGAGGCAGTAAGCACAACGATCTATACATTCAACAAAGTTCACATCAAAGGAGAAACCGGTAAGACCCCTCATGAACTATGGTTTGGTATTACTCCTACTCTTAAATATTTCAGAATATTTGGAAGCAAATGCTATATTAGAATAGACAAGTATATTGGCAAATTTGATACTAGAAGTGATGAAGGAATATTTCTTGGTTATTCATCTAAGAGTAAGGCATATAGATGTTTTAACAAAAGATTGCAGAAAATTATTGAGAGTACAAATGTAAGGATTGATGAACAATTCAGAGGAACTTCAAGGTATATAGACTCTAAACCGGCAACAGAAATTATGACAAATGAATCTACATTGAATCCACCGGTACAGAATGAAGATCTAGTTACACCAGTATCATCTGAAAATTCCATTGTAACTGAGGAAATGCAGAAAACAAAGACACCTGGGTATGTAAGACTGAATCACTCTGAAGATTAGATAATTGGAAACAAGTATAAAGGAGTTATGACAAGAGGAAGACTGACAAATGAAGAGGTATGTCTTATTTCTCAAATTGAATCATCATCAATTAATGAGGCATGTGAAGATAAACATTGGATTAAAGCTATGGAAGAAGAACTAGAACGAATTAAGAAAAACAACACTTGGATATTAGTTCCCCGGCCTAAAGACAAAAATGTGATTGGAACAAAATGGGTATTCAGAAACAAACTTAATGAAGATGGTAAGGTAATCACAAATAAAGCAAGACTAGTGTGTAAGGGATATTCTCAGAAAGAAGGAATTGATTATAATGAGACCTTTGCACCAGTAGCTAGAATTGAGGTAGTCAGATTATTCTTGGCTTTTGCAGTACACAAGAATTGTTGGCATTTGGCATTATAATAGACAATGGGAGATTGTTGGCATTTGGCATTATAACAAACAATGGGAGATTGTTGGCATTTCAATAAGGATATTGAGAAGGTTGTTGATGATTATGGATATAACTGATTAAGGATGTTTACTGTCTTGATATTATTATTTTGTCATTGATGTCAAGAAATTGATTTTCTAATTCAATATGATGTTGCCATATCTTGAGAAGTATGATTTGAAGAGTATAAAGATGTCGGTAAAAGACACAGAAATAACATGATGAATAAGGGGATGAATAAGGTATTCAATGGGCAACTATTACCGAGTCAAACAATGATTGAGATCATGATGTTTAGATTGCTTTAACATCATACATATGTTGTAAATTGTAAGGTTAATATTATACTATGTTACCGAGCAAAGAACCTAGTCGGTAAACCCTAAGGAACCTAGTCAATAAACCCTAAGGTTATCGCTATCGGTTAATGAAGGCAGAATGTCTACCGAGTGAAGTTTAGTATTTACCGAGTTGTTACCGAGTTATTATCGAGCTGTAACAAAATACATTAAATGGTTACATGCGTTATTTAATGAAGGAAGCTGATGAGCTGGAACTGATTAAATGATTGGTATGTCATGCATGAAGTTTGTTAATGAATCTATGGCAAAGGAAAATCGGCATGAAGATATACAGCTCGGATTGAACTGCAATACCCTAGCACAAGTTCCGAGAAATGTATGCAAGTTCCAAGGTAGGGTAAAACATTTTCAGATCAAAGGATAGATTGAACCTGGTCAAAGTTTGAAGATCTGATGGCCATGATTGATCATGGGAAATGTGATCAAGGAGATTAAGTGGTTGGCGAATTGTTTATAAATAGGGAACTATTGATAAACAATGTATGCGGGCAAATGTATGCATAGGGATGCTACATAGTGATTACCAAGCACAGAAGCTTGAAGACCTGTTTGAATAACAAAGTATAGAAGCCCAACAGATGGACAAGATTAGTTCTATGTCTAGATTGTATTGAGCAAATAAGAATCTACTTTAGCATTTTAGATGTGAAGTTGCAGATAGATTTTTACTACTGTTATTTTGTGAAAGTGACAAAAAATCTCTTAACCGAGTGGACTTAACAGTCTTATTTGTAAAACCCTCTAGCAAGCTAACATTCTGATTGAGTGTTTGAAATCCTTTAACAAGGACACTTCTAACAAGGTGAAGATCCTAATAGATCTGAGGGAAATTCCTTAACCGGGTCACATCTAGCAATGTGTTTGTAATCTTTAACATGATTTTCTTTTAACCGAGCATACTCTAGAAGAGTATATTTCTTAGTGGGTCCGAAATCCCACAATGGTTTTTCCCTATTTGGGTTTCCACATTAAATCTGGTGTTATGAGGTTTATGATGTTTATATGATTTTGAGCTTGCATGTTTAGCAGTTTTGGTTATATTACAGAAGTATATGTTACTGAGGTTGAATTTGATGTTTTTATGGAAGATTGAGTTTGTATGATTCACCCCCCCCCCTCTCATCTTGTTGGCTATTGGATATGTACTTACATTAAGTATTAGAACTATCAATTGGTATCAAAGCTTTGGACTCTGGAAGAAAAGTTTAAAGGTACTTGAGGCAAAGATCCAAAGATGTATAAGAGGGATGCACTGAAGCTGAACAAGTCAAGTTTCTCTACATGGTAGAAAAGGATGAAGCTGCACCTATCAGGAGTTGGAGAATATGTTGTATATTATCTAGAGAATGATTTCATCACACCGAGCACCTATCCATTGACAATGGAAGACATAAAGGCAAAGCAAGAACATATCCAAGCAATGATTGAAATAACATCTGCATTGACCGACTCAGAGTTTAATGATCTAGAAGGCTGCAATGATGCAAAGGCTATGTGGGATAAGCTTATATCAATATATGGAGGAGATGAACATGTTCAAAGAGAAAAAGAAGATAGTCTAAGAGGACAACTTGAATCTATGAGGATGAATGAAGGTGAGAACATAACTCAGTACAATACAAGACTAAAGGAGATTGTCAATCAAATCAAAGGAGCAAGTGGAACTATTGAAGAAAATGATCTATAACAAGTAAGTTGTTAAGAACCCTTCTACCAGCTTATGCAATCCAATTGTCTGCAATCAATGAATTGAGGTCTATACCTAATATGCCAGTTTCTTTAGATGCTACTATTGGTAAGCTACATGCATTTGAGTTAAGTAACTTTGATCAGAGTGGATCTTCAGTAAATAAAGTTGAATCTGCATTTAGTTCTTTTCATCTTCATGAATCTAATGATTACAATGAAAGAAAGTATAAGTACTCTGAAGGAGATCATAGTGGAGCAAGTGAAAGATTTCGTAAGAACATGGAAGAAGTACACAAACTGTATGAGGAAATCAGAAAGCAGGAATAGTTTGAAGCACTATTAGCCAGAAGGTTACCGAGAGGCAAAGGTAAGTATAAAGGAAAACTACCTTTGAAATGTTTCAATTGTGATAAAATAGGGCATATGGCTTCTAACTATCTTGACAAAGAATCTACTAAAAAGAGAGATTACTGAGATGACAAATAGAAAGATAATCATTACAGAGTACACTGAGACTTCAGAAGAAGAGATAGAAATACATGCTTAATGGCTAATGAGGAATCCAATGATGATAAATCAGATGAAACTGATACAGAGGAAGTAGTTTATGTGGCTATCAAAGATGGATCAGATGAAGAAAGGTATGAAGAAAAATCCCTAATATCTCATGTAAATACTAATGATTCTTGGAACATAGATAGTGGATGCTCACATCATATGATAGGTGATAAACACAAGTTTGTTATGTTAGAAGATTATGATGGAGGCCATGTAAGATTTGGTAATGATGCACCATGTCTGGTGAAAGGTAAAGGATCTATAACACTTCTTGACAATGCAAGATGCAATGATGTTTATTGGGTTAAAGGTTTGAAATACAATTTGTTGAGTGTAGCACAGCTAAACAATATAGGTTACCGAATAGAATTTCATAAAGGAATTGTCAAAGTTCATGACAAGAGTGGAAAGTTAGTTGCTACTGAGACACAAACAAAAGGTAATACATTTCACCTTGACTCAACTCGGAATAAATGTCTATATGCAAAGATAGATGATACCTGGTTATGGCATAAAAGGTTTTGTCATGTAAAATTTGATAATCTGATCAAAATAAGTAAGAAGCACCGATTAAGGGGTCTACCAAGTCTTGAAAAAACTGAAAATGCTATGTGCCGAGGATGCCAGATGGGTAAGATGAAAAGATCAAGCTTTACAAGTAAGTCTTACACTTCTAAGGGAATTTTAGATCTTGTGCACACTGATCTTTGTGGTCCTATGGAAGTTCAAAGTTATTATGGTGATAAATATTTGATACTATTTGTGGATGATTACTCAAGGATGATGTCAGTAATGTTTTTAAAAGAAAAATCAGAAGCTTTTCAAATGTTTAAATGGTACAAGGCAAGAGTTGAAAATGAAATAGGAAGACAACTGAAATGTCATAGATCAGATAGATGACAACAACTTATATTACAAAGTAATGATGACAACAACTTATATTACAAACTAATGATGACAACAACTTATTTTACAAAGTAATGAAAATTGGAATTTCTAAAGGTAATGCTGACAACAACTTATATTACAAAGTGACTAATGATGACATCTTGGTTATAGAAGTTTTTGTTGATGATATAATCTTTGGAGGAGAAGATGGATTATGTAAAGACTTCCTTATTGAAATGCAGCAAGAGTTTGAAATGTCTATGATTGGAGAAATAAAATTCTTTTTAGGATTGCAGATTTCATAGATTGATAAAGATATATTCTTGAGTCAAGCCAAGTACTTGAAGGAGTTATTAAAGAAATTTGGGATGGAGAACTCTAAACCGGTAAGCACACCTATGACTACAAATGACAAATTATCACTAAGGGATGAATCTACACCTGTTAATCCAACTAGGTACAAATCTATGATAGGAGGTTTACTGTATTTGACACAAACAAGACCTGATATCATGAATGCAATATGTATTGTTTCAAGATTTCAGAGTAATCCTAGAGAAAATCATGAATCAACAGTAAAAAGGATTTTTCAGTACTTACAAGGCACTACAAATCTTGGATTATGGTATCCTAGAGATGAAAACTTTCAATTATGTGCATACACAGATGCAAATTGGGCAGGAGGTGTGGATGATAGAAAAAGAACAACCACCGGAGCATTTTTTCTTGGAAGCAGATTAATTTCTTGGTTGAGTAAGAAACAAAGTTGTACATCTTTATCAACAACAGAATCAGAATATGTTGCAGCAGCAACTAACTGTACACAGGTACTATGGCTTAAGAAAATGTTGAAGGATATAAAGGTAGAATGCAAGGAACCTATTACTATCTATTGTGATAACACTGTAGCAATTGATATATCTAATAATTTGGTATTACATTCTTAAACCAAACATGTTTCTATCAAACTGAATTTTATAAGGGAAAATATTGAAGCAAAAGAAATAAAACTGGTTTACGTGAATACTAAATAGCAGATTGCAGATATTTTCAATAAACCTCTGCCTAAGGAGTCTTTTGAATATCTCAGAGACCAAATTGGGGTCATATCCCCACCGATAGAGACTTAGACAGTTGATGATAGTCATCAACTAGCAGAATTAACAAAAAAATCTTTTACTTCAGCTTTGATGAGAAAGCTACTTCTCAGGGGGAGTAGTTGGTATAGTGAATTGGTTGGTATTTTATATCTGAAAAATATATTGCTTTGGCATTTGATGTCAAAGGGGGAGAGATTGGTATGGAAAAACATAATAAAAACACATGTCACTCCTAGGAGGAGAGATTGTTGCTTTTGGGAGATTGTTGGTTTTTGGTATTTGGCACTTCTGTTTTGGCACTTTGACAATTTTTCCATTTTTTGTGGCCATCAATGCCAAAGGGGGAGATTGTTGGTATTTTGGTATGGTTTAGTCATTGATGTCAACACCTACTAACACTTATCAACTCTGGCACTTTGGAGAATTAGCAACATTCACCGACAAGCAAGTGACTTATGCACAGTCATCGGTATTTGGTACACCGGTAGGATATAATGTTCACCGGCACTTGGAATGGCATGGAAAATGCCTAGTTATGTCGAAGACATCATTTGGACACTTTGTCTTGGAGATTTATTCATTGGCATATTCATATTTGCATATTTTCTATTACTGGCAAATAGGTCTAGGTTATACACCGGTAGGTTTATCTTATCCAAATGAGCACGACACACTATGGAGATGTCTTTTTAATGTTGTAAATACATCAAGCCGACATGTTGAATCGGTTATTGCATCAGACATTGTTTTATTTGTAAATTGATTTTATTATAATATCTTTTAGAGTCGACCTACTAAAATTGGTCTTAGGTTATGATATAAATGTAAGATCTAATTTGTAAGATCGGGTGTGGAATATGAAAAAGAATTGTGTGAAGGTATATGTGAGAATAAGAAGAGATATACACACAGACATCATTTGAAGGTTGAAGGAAGGTTTTTTGTGAAGGCAATTAGAACTACACCGGTACTGAATCCAGCATAGAAAGATGCTAATTTGAGCAGTACATCCTTATTGGATTTAACCATCCAATTGTAGTCAGTGTGACTCCTATTTGTGTTTGAGCAGTGAGCTCTAGGTGCTTGGCCTTTTTGCATGTGTAGACCCCATTTGTATACACATACTATCTGCAGTAGTATCATCTGATTGTGGGTAAGGTTTCCCACCATGGTTTTTCCCCTTACAGGGCTTCCACATACAAATATTGGTGTTATGTGTTGTGGATGTTATTGTCGTTCTCTTTCATGCATTAATCTTTACCGGTATTGTAATTAACTGATAAAACTGTCTACCGGCACTAAAAATTGGTTTACCAGTATTAAGCATTAAAGTTGGTTAAGTCCTTTTGGTTTGAATTTATTTGACAACTGATTCACCCCCCCCCCTCTCAGTTGTCCCCAAGACCTAACAGCTTATTGTCCCATTCAAATGTATGCCAAGGAATATGGGATGGTGGTGGTCCTTCCAAACTTAATGAAATAGGTAAGTTAAAAGAACCCCATGTTTGAATGGAGGCAATTGATTTAACCTGAACCTTTGAAGGCTTAAACTTAGGAGCATACAAATGGAGTACAAATCTGTTTAGCAAAGTAGCAAGATATGGAAAAAAAATTGACAACTTGATAGAGATTTGGCATTTTTGAATAAAACTTTGCTTAGAAAAAGAAAGTGTTTCTAGCAGGAGGGAGTCCCCATCTACATTTGATGTAGAGCCCATTTCCCAAATTGACACTACTCAAGGATTAGAACAAACAACAAATTCTTTTCCTTTGTTGAGATAAATATTAGGGTTATAAATGTCAACATCCTGGTGAGCAATGCTTTTCTCTGACTATTTACAATTATTTAAGGAATGCCCAAAAAGATGACAATTCTAACAAACATTACAAGGACCCTCTGAAAACAATTTCTGAAACCAAAGAACCAAAGAATATTTGATCAATATTTATCCATGTTTATCATGACACAAACCCTAACCGATAGGAGAGGGTTGCAGAAAAAATCCATATCGTGTTCCAAAAATTACCCAATTTGTTTAGCCAAAATTTGTACAATGAAAGGTTCTCTATAATCCAAAGGAAGAGACTAGAGTTGTATCTGTTGGCAATATGGATGAATTGATTATGTGTTGCATTGATGTTTTGTCATTGATGTCAACACTAGCTGATATGGTTGGTTACCGAAAGATAAGTTTTGGTTACCAGTAGAAGATCTTGTGTTACTAGTATGGGTTTAAGGTTAACTGACAGAGCTTTCACTGATAATATTTGACAGAATGCATAAGTGGTGTTGGTGCGACTTCTAGATGGAATTCAGGATGTTGAAGGTGATCCCTAATCATGCCTCAACTAATTGAAGATATTGCTTTGGCGTGGTGGACCCAAATTAGGTCTGGTGCTTATCTAGGTTATGGACCAGTTTTCATGTTAATGTGTTCTCTACATGTTACCAGGATGTTTTATGGATTAGTTATTGTTGTTTTGGTCTTAAGCCAACATGGCATATCATTCAAATATGGATGTACATAATGATCTTATTGTAATATCTTTTAGGTGGTCGACCTAATTGGTTTAGGCCTTAGGGTTTGTATAAATTGAAGTAAGATCTCATTGTAGATCATGGAATGGTATGGTATGGGAATGAAATAAGTGTATCATGGTCGTGGAATGCAATATCATATATGAAGGAGATTTTGTCGAACATAGGTGATTGAAATGGGTTTAAGGAAGAGGTCAAAGGCCTCTGGTATTGAGCTTAACTGGGATTGTAATCAAGCATGGTAGATGCTATCTCTGGCAATTCATTCTTTTGGATTGTTGTCCAATTATCTTGAGGTGGTTATAACCTCTCTGTAGTCAGTGAGACTCTTTTGTAATGAGAAATACGCTCTAGGTAGTGTGCCTTCCTGCATGTGCATGCCCCTTATTGTATCACATTCTTTCTATAGAAGTATCATCTGATTGTGGGTAGACTTCCCACCGTGGTTTTTCCCTTTACCAAGTTTTCCACGTACAAATCATTGTTGTGGTATGGTTTCATTGTGTTAATTATTTATTTCATTCTTAAGTTTTATTTCTTACCGGTATTTGTTTCTACTATTCCAGTTTTCAATGTTTATGTGCTCCAGTAAAAGGTTATTAAGTGGTTTGATTGACATAATCTATTAACAACTGATTCACACCCCCCCCCCCCCCCCCCCCTCAGTTGTTCACCAGTTATCCTAATAATTGGTATCAAAGCCTTGGTCCTCTTTTGCAAAATATTAACTGCTTGAGGTAGATCCTATGGCAGCTAATACTTCAAATCCACCGACAACTATTTTCAGAAGAGAAATCCCTAAGCTTGATGGAACAAATTATGGGATATGGAAAATCCAAATGGAGACTCAGCTTATATGTCTTGGCAATAACATTTGGGAGATCACTGAGAAAGGATAAACACCTTATGATCTGACATCTAGCAATCCTGCTCCTACAGACCTGGACAAGAATATTGAAAATGATTACACAACTAGAGAAGCCCTCTTGTGTGCACTTACTGATCAGCAAATCATGGGATTGACTAATAAATCATCGACAAAGGTTATGTGGGATAAATTGTAAACTCTGAATGAAGGTGATCCTATTATCAAAATTGCTAAAATTGATGGTTACTAGGTAAGGTATGAGAACTTGAAGATGGAAGATAATGAAAGAATTGCTATATTTATGGAAAGATTAAATGAGATTGTTATGAGAATTCAATGTTGTGGAGGATCTCTAAGTGAAGATGAAATAGTTTCCAAAGTCTTGAGATCCCTTCCACTGGATTACAAGATGATAGAAACTACAATTAATGAACTGAGAACAATGGCAAACACTTCAGTTAACAGAGACATTTTGATTAGGAAATTATCTACTTTTGAGCTTGAAGAATTTGGATCTTCTAGAGCTGCAAAGTCTGAATCTTCTTTTCATGCATCATCATCTACCAGCAAAAGTGATTGGAAATCCCTATATGCAAAGGAATTAGAAGATATGAGGAAAGAGGATGAAGAATTTGAGAAACTTGAAGCCTTATTTGCTAGAAGAGTACCTAAAGGACAGGCAGGAAGTAAGTATGAAGGAAAAGCACCTTTTAAATGTTTTGTATGTAATAAGATTGGTCATTTTGCATCTAGATGTCCTAAAAGGAATGCAATATTTGAAGAGAGAGTTAAGAAATCATTTAAGCCTAATCAAAATAGATATAGATTCAAGACGAAAAAAAATAATGCTACATAGCAAATGAGGAAGGAGTAAGTGATGACTCTAAGGATGAACCGGTAGCAGACTCTGCTAGTGGATTCGACAATGGAAAGGAATGGGTGTTCTATGTTTTAAAGGAAGATGAACCGGAACCAACTATCAAGAATGAAGAAAAGGCCCTTGCAGCAAAAGTTGAATACAAGGATGAATGGGTAATTGATAGTGGATGCTCACATCATTTGACTGGAGATAAAAGAAAAATTTTGTCTTTGCAAGAATACAATGGCGGTCAAGTCAGATTTGGGGATGACAAAGCATGTATGATCAAAGGTAGAGGTATTATTTCTCTGGATGGCAAGCATAATACTGATAATTTCTATTATGTAGAATTTTTAAAGCATAATCTTTTAAGTGTTGGTCAATTGGTGGACAAGGGTTTCCAACTTCAGATTAAAGATAGAAAATGCAAAATCATTAACAAAATTGATTTGGAGATTGCAACCAGTACTTAGACTGGAGGTAATATCTTTCACTTGAACACTGGTAATAAGACATGTTTGATTGCTCATATTGATGAGAGTTAGCTATGGCATAAGAGGTCGTGTCATGTTAATTTTGATTGTATTGTCAAAATCAGTTCAACAAAGGCAGTTAGAGATATACCTAAGATTATGAAGCCTCATAATCTGGTACGTAAGGAATGTCAATTGGGAAAGAAAGTTAGAACTTCTTTTAAGAGCATACATGATAAATCTAATGATGTACTTGATTTGATCACACTGACTTATGTGGTCCGACAAGGACTAGAAGCTTTTAAGGTGATAGGTATTTCATGCTAATAATTGATGACTATTCTATAATGATGTGGGTGACTTTTCTTAGGGAGAACTCTAAAGCCTTTGAGAAATTCAAGATCTTTAAAGAAAAGGTAGAAATAGAAACTGGATTGAAAATAAAATGTTTGAGATCAAATCAAGGAGGTGAGTTCACTTTTCATGAATTTAACAATTATTGTGAGACAAATGGAATTAGGAGACAATTATTTGCACCTTAGACTCCTCAGTAGAATGGAGTAGTAGAAGGAAAGAATAGAACCATTTTGGATGCAGCAAGATCTATGATGATGGAAGCCAAATTGCCTCACATCTACTGGAGAGAAGTAGTGAGTACAACAGTCTACACATTCAACAAAGTGCACATCAAAGGTGAAACCGGTAAGACCCCTTATGAATTATGGTTTGGACATACACCTACTGTTAAATATTTCAGAATATTTCGAAGTAAATGTTATATCAAATGAGATGATTCAATTGGGAAGTTTGATCCTAGATGTGATGAAGGAATATTTGTTGGATATTCAATTCAAAGAAAAGCATATAGATGTTATAACAAAAGATTGCAGAAAATTTGTGGAGAGCACAAATGTGAAAGTGGATGAGAATTACAAAAATCAATCTATATCATATGACAAGGAACCAATAGTGGAAATGATCATAACTAAACTGGAAATGCCTCAATCGGTACAAGAAACTGAGATAGTTTCATCGGCACAATCAAAAAATTCAACTGTGACTGATGATCAGAGTAGTGAACCTGAAGTTCAGAAGACACCAAGGTATGTAAGGTTAAATAATTCTGAAGATCAAATCATTGGAGATAGGAACAAGGGAGTTATGACAAGAAGAAGACTGGCAAATGAAGAGATATGTCTTATTTCTCAAATTCAACTAACATCTATTATTGAAGCTTGTAAAGATAAACATTGGTTAAAGTCTATGGAAGATGAATTAGATCAGATAGAGAAGAATGAGACTTGGACTTTAGTTCCCCGACCTAAAAATAAGAATGTTATTGGAACTAAATGGGATTTTAGGAACAAACTAAATGAGGATGCTCAAGTTGTAAGAAACAAGGCTAGATTGGTTTGTAAAGGACATTCTCAAATGGAAGGAATTGATTATGGTGAGACATTTGCACCTGTAGCTAGAATTGAAGCTGTTAGACTATTTCTTGCCTATGCAGCTTATAAGAACTATAAGGTCTATCAAATAGATGTTAAATGTGCATTATTGAATGGTGAACTTGAGGAAGAGGTATACATTGAGAAACCTGATGGTTTTTCACTGATAGATGATAAAGATATGGTTTACAAATTAAGGAAAGCTTTATATAGACTGAAACAAGATCCTAGAGCTTGGTATGCAAGGTTGGATAAATATCTTTTGAAGCTTGGGTTTACTAAAGGTAGTGCTGATAGTAATTTATATTATAAGATCACTAATGATGATATTTGATGATCAATCTGAATATTATCAGGGAAAGTTTGCTGAAGTGGGATAGTATTTCGAGATGTGAGAAAACCATTAGGAGTCAATTCACAAATATCAAATACATGATGAGGAGTTTTAACTAGCCTTTGTGGACCCCAAGGTCGATGCGTCATCTTGTTCTTTACGTGATTCGCAATGTTTGGAAGCTTCACAGTCAACCTTGACAGTCGAGCCCGCTTCTACCTGCCCTCATGGAATTCAAAATTAGTATAGTTGAGAGTCTTCGGTAGGAAATGTGGTGCTCCACCCATTTTCTTCCCTTCAATATATTTTTATATATTAAAACCAATTCATTTACATCACAAATAATGATCACTAATAAATGCAATTTTTTATATTCTAGTTTTGTATCCTCCAATATGTTATTCAAAGTATATTTTACTATAAACATCACCATTGCACCTTATTTTGGTGAAAATGCTAGTTTATGTTTCTCTGTAGGAAGGTTCATGTGCAATTGCAATGAATGAGTAATTTTTTATAACAAAATTTATCATAAATTTGCGGGCATAAAACATCTATTTATGATAATTGAAGAAACTATTAAGGGATTAAACCTAGAAAGAATAATTCATCTCTTATATATGTATGTTTGTAGTTGTATACACATAAATCTGGCTTGAATAATTATTTGGATGCAAAGCTTATTTAAATGTTCCTCTATTATATGGATGAATTCCCTAATTTAATTATATAATTTGTTTTCTCAAAATTCTTCTAAAAATCCTATTTATTCCATCCCACTTGCATATTCCTACAAATCCACATCTTCATCCCCTTTTCCACCTTATCAAACACATCATCACATGACAAGTGAAAATAGCTTTTTTACAAATTAAATTGGTCAAATATACTCACATCACATGGGTACTTGCACCATACCTCTTGGTACTTGGACCTTGCTTACTCCATGCTTATTTACTCAAGATTGCTTCTTGAGCCCATACTTAGCAATAAATATGATCAATCCATCTCAATCTCCATCTACTTGGCCTTACCTCATAAATTATCTTTGCATCCTCACCATCCAATTCACCAGATTGAATCTCAACCCTTTATTCCTTTCCACTTCACTCTTGTCCTTGAAAAGTCTATAAATAGAGCCATTTCTAGCATGTAAATCATCTCTTATTTTTGCATCATACTAATGCTAAAATTGTTGGCAATTGATACTCATGAAGTTGGTTTCAATATGTTTTCATTGATGGAAACATGGAAACATGTTCCAGCTTCATATTTTGGATTAGTTGTGTATCGACAAACACTTCATCGACACCGACACTGACACTGGTAGGTTAGAAGGATTTCTTTGGTTACCGGCAATGCAGGCCGACGTGGTTTATATTCAAGTTATCGGTATTTGAGGCTAGCATCATTTGGGAGATCCGGCATCGGCAAATATTTTTGATATTCATATGTTTATGTTATTGAGCTGACATGTGTATTCATATTGTAATTATCTTTGTAAGACAACATAAGGCACGATGGATTGTAAAAGGGTATATAGGTTAGTTGACTAGATCATTTTGTAATATGGAATATGTAGGATGTAAGGTTATGGAATGTAATGCGAAATATATGAGAGAGATCATGTATGTAAGGATGTTTATGTAAAGGGGTATTTTGGTAAGGGTTTAGGGTTTCAGACCGGAACATACATAGCTTAACCAGAACTGTATTCAAGCATAGAAGATGTTATCGTTGCAGTTCAATCATTTCTCTAGATTGTAGTCTGGATTTGTATGTAGTCAGTGAGGTTCCTTTTGTGATTGAGTAGTGTGCTCTAGGCTATAAGTCTTCCTGCAAGCGTAGGCTCCTATATTTTGTAATATCTTTTCTTATGGCCAGTGGATTGATATTGTGGGTCACAAATCCTACCATGGTTTTTCCTCTTTGAGGTTTTCCACGTATAATTTTGATTGTTATGGTATTCATTTGTGTGATTGGCTTATTAGTTTCTTTACTTCTTTCAATTCTATATGCATCGGTATACTGATTGGTGAATGCATGTTTTAATAAGGTTAAAATTGATCATTCTAGTAGAACATTGATTCACCCCCCCCTCTCAGTGTTCTTGGATTCCAACAAAAATATATGTAGCTTGTTCATCCATTTAGCTTATTTTAGTTCATTTTAGCTTAAGATCTTCATCTGCATCTTGTTTATATCACAATTTATCTCAATATTAGCTTGTATATCTTGCATTTATCTCTCATTTTAGTTTAATTTCACATCATTTTAGAAATCCCATTCTCTAAGTTGTCATTTAGTTCAATCTTGTGCATAATCTTAGAGCACTAACATTGCAGATTCACTAAGGCATTGGAGATAAAGGACAATGGGATGTTCTTGAGGGATTTTTGTATATTTATGTTTATATGCTTTTATTTGAATCTCTTGAACTAATTTCTCATTGGTACACTTAGGTGCTAACCCCTTTTTCTTGTGTACAATAGTAAGATGATGATTTTTTGATTGAATAATTATAACAAATTATATATTTTTGTATTCATAAAAGTCTTATATATCTTCTTAATAAATTTCATCAAATCATCATAATTTTTTAAATCATGTTATATAGAGTTCACTTATATATTATTAAAGTAAATATTGGAGATAAAAAAGCTACATGTTTTTCATATAAAGTGAGTATATTTAAGGATCAATCACAACTATTTCAAGATAGAATATATGTAATATTATAAGAAATGTAATATGATCATATTAGAGATTAGTGTTCACATGTTTAAATTAGCATTGCAAGTATGTGTAACAAATATTATTGGCCTATTGTCATTGATATCATTGATGTAGTATGGTCTAGCATATATGTCAGCGATGTGGTCTGGTCCGACATACACTATGGTCCAATTGTTTGCTTCAATATATTATATGTGCAAAGTTTATATACTTATTTTGGTTTTTACCTCATTTACTTTTGTGATCCAGTAAGGCATCTTAGGTCCGATCCCATCCAAAAATATTAAAGGCATGTTCTATAAGGTAGGTTTGGGATCCAGCCCTATCCAAATATAAAGGAAGCATATTCTATAAGGTATTTTGGATTCAAGATTGAATACAACATCTTATGAAGCTATTTTTCAATTGTGTGTGGGTATATCAGTCTCATCCCTTCTCTGGTTGAGCTGACTTATCAAAGTTTTTTGTGTGGATATATAAACAATAGTTTTTGCAAGATATAGATATAGTTGTTGAAAAATAATTAATGTACATATTGTATATACAAAAAAAAAATTGAATGTGAATGTTGTTAGGCGATGTATGTAGAGTGGGTGAAAAAGCATTTTGTGTACTTCAATGGAACTGTGTCTCATGCATATGTCAAATGCGATTCTAGTAGTTCAATTTTATATTCTAGCTATAAGCCTATTATCCGGCAGTGAGCCCCCACTGGACATGAGCCACCCTTGTACTGTGTAACTAATTACATATTACATTATACTTGAGAGTTCATCCTCTTCATGGTTTTTCCCATGTGTTGGGTTTTCCACATATAAATCCAGTGTTATGTGTTTTGTGTTAATTTCCTTTACTGCATATAAATTATGTTATGTGATTGGTTAGTTAGAATTTTTAATAAGTTCAAGGGAATACTGATTCACCCTTCCCTTCTTAGTATTTTGAATGCTCAACAATTAGTATCAGAGCCAAGTCCTTTGGAAGAGTTTAACCACTCGAAGGAGATCCGAAAAGTTAAACTTATGGATTTAAGCAAAGATCTTAGGAATGCTTGAGGATCTTGA
The DNA here is from genome assembly GCF_030272615.1 of Cryptomeria japonica. Taxonomy (NCBI): domain Eukaryota; kingdom Viridiplantae; phylum Streptophyta; class Pinopsida; order Cupressales; family Cupressaceae; genus Cryptomeria; species Cryptomeria japonica. The sequence goes on along the minus strand of NC_081411.1, from coordinate 569,186,638 downwards.
GGCAGTATAAAGTGAAAACAAAGATCTAAAAGAAAATATCCAACTAGCAAATGAATGCATTGAGAAGCTAAGAGAACAAATTTGAAAGTTTAAATTAAGGCATAAAGAAGTTAATGAAGAGCTCAAGCAAGAAAATAGCACTATCACAAATCTAAAATCCAAGAGTGGAGATAATGAGAAGACCAAGGAGTACTTAAACAAAATGGTGAAAAGAAAATCAGAGGAGTGTGAAAATCTAAAACAAGAAGTAACAACTCTAAAGGCAGATTTAGATAAAGCAAAGAAGCAAGAAAACAAACCTGGTTTCAGTAAGTCTAATAAAATAATAGCTGCGAAGATGCCTTTGAAAAACAAAAAGGATGCAAGATTAGAATCTGACGAATGTTCACAATCCAACATGAATCACAAAGAGGATCCATTTGCAGCAAAAGCAGTAGAGTCCAATGAATCCACTAAGGATAAAGGTAAGTCATTAGTCGAGCGACAGGTAAGTAAAAGGAATACCTTCTTTAATGGCTCTTGTTATAAATGCAATAAAATAGGTCACAAGGTAGTATAATTTAAGAATAGTATGAATCAAAATTCTAACTTCTTCTCCAATACATGTTATGTGTATAGTAAATATGGTCATAAAGATAATCAATGTAGGAATTCTAATATAGATGAAAATAAACATAATCACTTTGAGGGTAGATGTTACACATGCAAGATTTTTGGACTTAAAGATAACCAATGCAGGTCAAGACAAGCTCCAGTAAACATTAGATGCTACAACAACAACAAATATAGACACATGACAAGGGAATATAGAAGGAGTGAGGTCAAGGCTCCAAATAAACCGACAAAGAAGATCAATATAGAAGATGTGAATGTTGAGATGAAAAAGATCTGGAAGAAGAAATAAATTGTGGATGCAGTTAGCCCTGGTGCAGGTAATTCATCTAAAAATTGAAGAACATGTGGTTTTGGACTAGGGGGAGTAATCAAAGAAATATCTTTTTTATCTTGCCAAAGAGAGTGAGGCCATGATAACAACATAGTAGAGTGTGTGAAGGTCCGACTAAGTGTATTAAAATCATAACTCTTCATGGAAGTTCGATGAATCTTTGGGCAAATTGAGATAGTGGAAGACAACGCATAATATGAGATGATGGATGAAAGGTTAAAAGAGGATTTTTTGACAAATCATATCTCACCATGAATCAAAGAGGTGTTGTAAGTGTCGAAGGCAATCAAGGAAATTAGAGGATCTAATTTGAAATCTATTGAATTTGAAACCATGACCACTCTTGTTGTTGTTGATATTGCAAATGAGCCTTGCGTAGTATTTGTGAAAACTTTGTATAAGGTGATGTAGGTCAATCCGGCTGGTGCATTTTCGATTATACCCATTGGAGTTGTGTTGACTGAAGATATCCAGTCATATATTCATGTGAAGCTTGATGAATTTAGTCACCATGGGAAATTTTTGGATATGTGGACAGACAAGATGGTTGGTAAGAACAGTCAGGTAAAGCTTGAATTCAAAACCCTAGTTTAAAAGAAATTTAATACCTAGCATGATTTTCCCAATTTTTTCTATGAAGAAAAATGGGTTAGATTGCCAATGAGTAAATTCCACGATGAGCTCTTGTGGTTAAATTAGACCCATCTTATCACTAAGTAAATAATGAGGGCTATTATTGGTTTGAGTGATTTTAGGGACATTCTTGCTCTGAAATTGGCAAGGAACAAGGATGTTATGGATCTGTTAAGAGCAACCCATGATGGGTGTTCTCTGTCTATCTCTTTTATTAATAACACGATCGTAAAGTATCTATCAATGATGATAGGAAATAAACTCTACTTCGCCAATTAATAAAATTCCATTTGTGCCACAGCCATGAACATGGCTTATGAGATAGATGAGTTTAACAAGGATTTTGATCTCTATGAAATCCTAATGTAGCAATTCCTAGAAAACCCTGTGTAGTGTAGAAAGAAGAAACACCCTTTTAGAGATGGAACCCTAGAACTATGTATCTTGTTCTATTTTCTACAAAATGTTTGTGGTCAAGGAAAAATGCTTTGGTCACCAGCCATACCAGTAGGTCACCAGATTGCAGATAGGTTGTGGAGATTTCCTAATGATATGGTAAGGGAAGACCCATTCACCACCTATTTCTCACTTTTCCAACTCAATAATATGTAGAGGAGAAAAAGGATTCCCAAGGAAATGGTTGAGAAGTACAAAGATGATATCACTTTTGTGTTCACAACTGACAAATTCTATATGGAGGCCGTTGTGCCAAGGAAAATCTGGATTCCACCATTTGGCTGAGATTACTGAGGAAATGATAGAGGGTACAACTCAAGTATTGTTGAAGAGACTTGTGGATGAAACACAAGAATGGTTTGAAACAACAGCCCAAAACTATTTAAATATTCACATGGAATATTCAAAGAAGACCCAAGAAAAGAATGTAAGGAAAGTCATTTAGGAGTCAATGGAAAAGGCAAACATAACTGAAGAGGAGATTATTGAGTATAGGCATTCTGGAAAACTTGTTGGCTCATCTAGAGCCTCTACCAAAGAAAACAATCTAAAGGTACTTCCTTCATCTAGTTCCCTAAAAGGAAAGAAGTTGAAAGAAGCAAAGAGGAAAACCATAGAAATTGAGTCCAAGGAAGAAGAAGAACCAGAGAAATACTGGATACACATCAGAAATCCAAAAGTCTAGAAATTCAAAAGACCCCTTGATGTGGATAGCCTGTTTGAATCAATTGCACAAGGAGAAAGCCTAAAAGAGGTAGGTGATCTCTATAATGAGGCCAGTAAAGAAGATAAAAATAGTATAATAAATCCTTTTTACTATATTGTGTTAAGTTAGATGTAGTTGCAGAACAATTTAGAAAGGATATATCGATTGAATTGTGGGAAGAATTAATTAGAATTAGACAAATTGCAAGAGAAGGAGAACAAGTCATTAAGGATCATGCTTTTGGTTTTGTTGGTTCCGCCATTTCGAAAGAAAATAAAGCCAGTATTATAGAAGCCTGTAAGATAGAGTTAAGGACAAAGAAAGGTTAGGTAACCTTATGTTAGGAGAACCTGGTACTAAGGAAAAACTTAAGGAAGAAATAATTGAAAATGATAATGACTATATTTAAGAACCATGGTATGTTACCCACTGTTGATTTCAGTGCCCTTATCGATAAATCTGAGGATGTGAATATTGATCCTATATATAATATGCTCATTATGGATGATGTAATGAATGCACTTGGAACTTCTGTTGATCCTCTGGTAAAAAATGATTCTAAAAAGGATAAAGAAATTGAAAGCTCAAGTGAAAAATGCCAAGAAGGATAGGTGACAGTAGAACAAGAGAGTCGTGAATCTAAGCCCAAGGCTACATCAGAGGAAAAGTCAAAGAATTTGAACACTGTATCAAATGAAAAAGTGTTTGAGGTTGTGATTGTGATTGGTACTAGTTCCGGTATAATTGATGACTCCTGGAAGAGTCTGTTTGCCTCTCCTTTGAACATCCAACCCATAACTTCTTTCAAACTAATAGTTGACTTTTCTAAGGTTGATCTAGTACAAAATATCAAATTGGAGAAGATTTTATATCTTTTGCCAGACAAGACTTTAAAGGTGAATCAAAAAAGAAAGATAAAATTGTTCAAAAATTACTTATTGCACTTCATGCTACTATGCTTGAATGTGAATTAGATCTGGCTACCCCGAGTGCTAATAAATGCAAAATGTTAATTAGTTCCCTAAAAAATCACTCTAAAAAATTGAAAGAAAAATATGAGATAGATAGAGAAGAAGACAAAGAGAAACTATTACAAGAAAAAGGTAAATATGAGTGTTCATGTATATCTCTCCAAACTCATCTCTCAAAGTCGATCATATTTGTCAAATGTGAATATACTTTTCTCATACAATATTTAGTGTCCAGATGCCACAAAAAGTATTAAAGATGAAATGAACATTATTGAAGTTAAAATCCGGTAGGCCTATGCCAACTACTAGTTAAGTTGGGATTTATCCAACTCTGACAGATCAACAATTGAAGAGATCCACAAGAAATATTATGAGTTGCAGCAGCAAAGAGACGATATCATTCTTCCTCTAGGTCAATTGCGGGGCATAAGCAGTGAAAGAATATCTATTATGAAACGTGTTATTTCCAAAGCTTTACAAATCCAGTATTCTGACCCTTGATCAATACAAGAAGCAGAGAAGATGCATGCATCCTTGCAGGTGCAGATTGAGTTCCTGATAGAAGCTATCTCACATTGGGACAAGCATAAAGACTCTTGGACTGCACATGTTTAGAATATTAAGTAGTTCTCTGGTTAACTTTGGTTGTCTCTCTTATGGAGGAGTTAAATTTATCAACATTTCTTTGCTTTTTTTTTTGCCCTTTATCATTGTTGTCAAAGCAGGAGCAGTGCAATGTTATATTAGTTATGTGAAACTTTCAAACAATTTCAGTTGCTAGGTTTTTTAACTTCATTTTTTTCATTTGAGAAAACCTATGCATTATTATTTTATGTTGTCATCAATGACAAAGGGGGAGATTGTTGGCCTATTGTCATTGATGTAGTATGGTCTGACATATATGTCATTGATGTGGTTTGTTCTGGCATACACTATGGTTCATTTGTTTTCTCTCATATATTATATGTGCAAAGTATATACTTGGTTTGGCATGCAATTTTATGATCCAGTAAGTCATCTTAGGTCTAGTCCCATCTAGAAATATTGAAGGCATGTTCTACAAGACAGGTTTTGGATCCTATTCTATCTGGATACAAAGGAAGCATATTCTATAAGTTATTTTGGAGTCAAAATTGAAGTGGACATCTTATGAAGCTATTTTGCAGTTGCGTGTGGATATATCAGTCTCATCGCATTTCTAGTTGAGAAGACGGTGCAGATATATAAACAACATTTTTTGCAAGATATAGATATAATTCTTGAAAAAAAAAATGTGTACATATTGTATATGTGAAAAGTTTTGTGAATGTGAATGTTGTTAGGTGATGTATGTACAATGGATGAAAAAACATTTTGTGTACTGCAACAGAACTATGTCTCATGCATATGTCAGATGCAATTCTAGCAGTTCAATTTTATATTCCAGCTATAAGCCTATTATTCAGCAGTGAGCCTTTTTGTATTTGGGCAGTGATCCCTCCAGGTAGTGAGCGTGTTGGCATTCTACACTCATATGAGAATAGTTGATGTTGTCATTGATGGCAACCAAATGTCAATAGGTTTCTACATGCACCGGCAGACATCGACACTGACAGGCGCTTACACTAGCATTTAGATTACACCGGCAACAAATCATACTAGCACTCAGGCTGATATGGGATGAACTTTTTTTTATTGTAATATAATTATCTTTTGTAAGCCGATTTGGTATATTGTAAAAGACTCATATACGTATGAGATCTTATAGATCATTTTGTAATAATATATGGTAGAAGATAGTTGTTTAGTGGCAGCGAATGTTTTTGGTTAAGGTATCTATTTGAGCTTAAACTGGTACTAAACCTGGCATTAGAGATGTTGTTTTGAGCAGTACATTGTATTTAATTTGATTATCCATTTTGTAGTCAGTGAGACTCTTCATTGAGTAGTGAGCTCTAGGTTGTTGGCCTCCCTGCATGTGCATGCCCCTATTGTAAGTAGTATTTATTCATTGGCTAGTGAGTAAATATTGTGGGTCACAAATCCCACCAAGGTTTTTCCCACACTGGGTTTCCTCATTAAAATATCTTGTGTTATGGTGTGTTTATATGTTGTCTTTGTTGTTTGTGTTTCCTGCATTAATTCTTGTTTACCGGTACACTGTTTTGGGTTGCAAAGTTGTAAATAAGTTTAAATATTCATTCAACCAGTTAGACACCGATTCACCCCCCCTCTCTCAGTGTCTTTGGGACTGTCATTGAATCTAACAATTGGTATCAAAGCCTTGTCCTCTATTTGCAAAAGCCTAACAGCTTGAGGAAGATTCTAAAACCGGTACAGATGGAGAACTTAAGAAAACAGTTGGAAGGGGCTCTTGAATATTTTGATGCCGAAAAATTGAAGAATATCAAACTTGAAGATGATCTAAGGACTGCTAAGGAATTTATTAAAGGACTTCAAGAGAACCTAGTTATAGCACAAAATAAGAGAAAGGAACTTCACGAGAAAATGCAGAATGATGATGATGAAAAGGAAACTCTTAGAGACATTGCAAATAAGTTAAGTCAAGAGAACAGTAATATGAAGAATCAAAATGTAAGATATGACTATGAGGTTATGTATGGATATTGAAGATAGAAAGAAGAATGAAGAAGACTTGACTAGGAGACTTAATGATGCAGGAAATGAAAATCTGAGACTCAATCATGAAATTGATATGCTAAAGACAAATCTGATTCACATGCAACATGATAAAGATGAGCTTGTGAGACAAGTTGGAATTCTGGAAAATGAGTTGATCACTGCAAATGAACACAAAGACAAATTCAAGAAAAGTTCAGAAAGGCTTAATGACACAATGAAAAGACAGAAACCTGATGGAGATACAATTGGACTTGGATTTGAAATTGGAGAAAGTTCCAATACTGCAAATAATCAAATCAGAACAAATCGGTAAGACAACCTAATGCTTATAAATTTAATGGGAAATGTTTCAATTGCAACAAATATGGTCATAGAACAAATCAGTGTAGATTTAGAAATAATCAGAATACAAACTCACCCACTAGTCAATGTTCCAAATGCAACAAAATTGGTCATAATTCAGAAAATTGCAGAATGAATGTGAAATGCTATGTTTGTGGTAGATTTGGGCATTTATGTAATCAATACAGATCACAAACTAGTCAAGGATATGGAAAAGCTATTCTGAGGAATAATGTAACTTGTTATGCATGTAACAAGATTAGACATATTGCAAAATTTTGTAGAAGCAAGACTATATTGGCGAACAATGAAGGATCTAGTGTGAAGGGAAAAGAAAAGGTAAATGAAATAAAGCAATATTTTTCAAAACAATGGATTCAAAAGGCAGATCAAAAAGTTGATGAATCTATCTCTGCACTAATAAAATAGAGTAATCCTCCACCGGTAGGAGATTCTTCATCTAACTAAGGAATAATCCTTAGGGGGTATTGCAGCAAATTGAAAATCAAGCATTTTACCCTCGATTGATGGTGAGAAGATACATTTCTTCTTTACCGGCAGATGTGTTAAGTTTTCACTTAACTGACGAGCATTTAATGCGGTTTTAAAGAACCTTTTTGGCTATAAAGCATCAGAAAACCCTCATTTCGACTCACCAAACATTCAAACAATTAGAGAGCGCAAAACTGAGCAAGGGCATCTTAAGGCGAAGCTGCGAAGTGATTTTTCAGGCATTCAGAGAACTTCAGTTAAGAGGTATTTATCAAAATGGTAACCTTATCTTTTGTTCCTGAGTTTATTGCAAAACCTATCATTGTTGAAAACATCAAATGCCCTAGACCTATGTTTAAAATTATGCCCAAGATTGCAAAGTAGGATAATTATGTCGGAGCTTTTTCAAAAATTCTGAAGGGTGTAGCATTTGCAGAAGACCCTAGAATCTACATACATTGCAACATAGAAAACCTAGGGACTGAGGATTTGAAGAAAATGTTTAATGAGGTTATTACCAATGAAAAAGGTGTGGTTAAACCTGAACATAAGATTGTGGAAGACTTAGGTTTTGTAGAAATACTGAACATTCCCAAATTTCCAAAGGAAGTTGTAAGACTTGTATTGAGCAGAGTCCATGGAGAGTTCATATGGCTAGAATCAGTTTGCAAGATAACCAAGGAAGCAATTAAGGCAATTACTAGTTTACCTTCAACCAGTAGTGGAACTGATAAAACCAAGAAAATACCTAACAAGAGTGTGACAAGCTTAACTGGTGCCACATCTGATAGAAGACCACTTAGAGTCAATGATGTCAAGGATATAAATGTGAGATATGTTAGTATGATACTTGGATATAAAGCAACACATGCCAATAGACTGAATTTGGTTTCTAGCCTTTGTATTCACAGTGCATATGAGATGGTGAACAATAATGCTAAGATAGATGTTTGTGAATGGCTTAAAGATGAACTAATTGACAATTTGAAGAAGATTAAGGGAGATAACAAAGGTAATTTCCATTTTGGGAACCTACTAGTATGCTTAATGCTATACTTTACCAAAGAGATACCCGACATAGGTCACAAGGATTTTGGTTATGACATCCTGGTAGGAAAATAGATACAGGAAGCTTTCACCGGCATGGGAACTGACTGTGATAAGAACATTGCAGATTACTTCAAAACATTTCAAACTAAGATGAGAGAAAGAGAGAGATTACCGCAGAGCATAGTTGATAAATATGACAAGCAAATCTATTTTTTCATTAAGTGAGATGAGACTTGGATAGAAGCAGTAAGCCCTAGAACTATTTGGGTTACTGAGATGGCTTATGAGGTAGACCTACCTATTCTGGAAACATATGCAAAAGCCCTACTTGATGCACCTAGGGAGCCATTTGAAGGAATATTTGGTAATGCAGAAACTATTGCAAGTAATGTATCTATGTAGAAAGAAAGGAAGAAAAGAGACAAGTTTATCAGAGATGCTTCTAAGAAGGCCAGTGAAATTATCAGTGGTATATCAGCTAGTGAGCTTAAAGGACTACAACCGGAAGCACATGTTCCACCGGTTGTAACATCTTTCGATACCGATAGTGGCAAGGTTGTTGAGTTTAAGAGAGTGGAAAGGAAAAGGAAAACCCCACCGATACCTTCTCATCCTCATAAGAAAACCAGAACAATAAGGAAAAAGCAACAAGCAGTTAGGGAACCACAGAAGAAGCGTACACCAAAGAAGAAATAGACACCGATTACCCCTACACTGGATGATCTACTGAATGAGATTACATAGGAAGGTAATCTGGTAAATGTAAATAAATGGTATAATTATTTTAAGGATTCTAAAAAACAAACTATTGAAGAAAATGTTATTTTACATTTGGGTATCTACAAGAAAGTTTTGATAGAAGTAATTGATGATTTACCCAACGATTTATACATGAGATTACAAGCTAAAAGGCTATATGTGATGGAATTGGATATGAAGTTGAAAGTTGAAGCACTCTTGGTTGTACATTTGGTAAAATCTAAGGAAGAGATAGATGAGCTTATATATGAAGCAAATCGGTCAGTATTTGTTAGTGGACACCGACAAGTAAGCCTGATGGCTGGAAGGGTTAAGGAAATTGCAAATGAGACTGCAAATAAATGGGACATAATTTTTTTTGTTGATAAGGAAAAGCAAGAGGAAAGAAATAGACTGAAAGTGGAAAAGACATTCAAGGTATATCAGAAAGATAAGGGAAAAGGTAAAGTAGGTGGTGTACCTGCTATAAAAGTAATAGACAACATCCCTCCACTAGCTCAGGACACCCCTCCATTAACTTCAGCATCACCCATACATACAGCTAATCCATCAGATATGGCTACTGAAGGTATATCTCATGATGATACTAACCCAGAGTCTGAGATACTTTTTACCATGAATGTGGATACACAGGATATAAACATTGTTGTGGACAAAGAAACTGCAGAGGTTAAGGCAGATGATGTCAAAGACAGCAAGGTCTTTGAGAAACCGGCACACACTGTAGACTCTTAGGAGACTATGATACTGGCACAAACTATTGATTCTCAGAACACAGAGATACCGACCCAAGGAAAGAAACCGGTAACTGAGAAACCTATAGAGGACAAGACAACTAACATAGGGCAACCAGAATCAGAGATATTGGCAATTGTATAGATTGAGAAACAATCTGAGGCAAAGGTTCATGTTGAGTCTAGGAAATCAGCAGTTGCAGAGGTGCTTAATCAAACTAAGAAGCCATCAAAGGTAGAGGCACATACAAAGTAAGATCCATCGAAAGAAAATGTAAGTAAAGTGGATGCATCTGATGGAAATAAAGAGGATATAGTGAAGCTAATTGGACAAACATTTGTTGAGAAGAAACCCATAGCAAAACCGAGCACATCTACAGGTGAATTTAGACCTACTAACATAATAGAGGTTCTATTGGATTCCATCAAGAGGATAACAGATTGCAATGCCTTAGCATTTAAGGAAATTGATAACACATTACCTATCCTGAAGATGATTGCACCTAATTGTCAGATAGAGCACATTAATGATTCTTTAGGTAAATTGGACACATTGTCCAAATTCATTGTTGATAATGTCATAACTCTAGAAAAGGTGAATGAGGATATCATTAAGGAGAGAGTTGACAAAGAGAAAAATGCATTCTTTAAGAACACTATAAAGAAATGTACCGATCACTTGGACACACTTTTACCGGTACTTAATTCTACAATTTTGGAGTATAAGGAGTTATATAGAGAAGCATGTAAACCTCACTGCTTGACAGAGGACATTGATGAGGAGATTAAGAAGACACAAAAAGAAATTGATGACATTGCAGATAATATGATAGGTTCATCTGAACTTATCTTTGTTTTTAGCAAGAAATGGCAGTTTTTATGGAGAAGTTGGAGAAACTTGAGAAAGAAAAGGTAAGAATAAGGTCCAAAGCCCAGGAACTAAAGAATAAACTTGGTCCAAGGTTAGATAGTCTGATTACTCAAAGAGCTGAAATGACTAAGGTAACAATTACTGGAGAACAATCACCAAAGCAACAAATGCACTATCTCACCTGTATGATCCAGCAGACTGAGGCAACTCTAACTGATAGCAACAAGTTTATGCAGAGTTTGAATCTAGTTTTGGCAGACATTTTTCAAATAGTAACCAACCGGTTACAGACCTTGAGGTAGCATTTTTTGTACTCTTTTGATTATTTATGACATCCTTTGTCATTAATGTTAAAGGGGGAGTAGTAGAGAGAAAAATGCATGTACAAAGGAGATCACTAGCTCAAGGGGAGCACATCTTTTTGGATTTCAATTTTGGGATAACAATTTTGATTTTTCTCATGAGTGTTTCCATGAATGCCAAAGAGGGAGATTGTTGGCATTCTACACTCATACGAGAATAGTTGATGTTGTCATTGATGGCAACCAACTGGCAACCAACTGTCAATAGGTTTCTACATGCACCAGCAGACACCAGCACCGACAGGGGCTTACACCGGCATTTAGATTACATCAGCAACAAATCATACCGGCACTCAGGCCAATATGGGATGAACTTTTATTTATTGTAATATAATTATCTTTTGTAAGCCGATTTGGTATATTGTAAAAGACTCATATACGTATGAGATCTTATAGATCATTTTGTAATAATATATGGTAGAAGATAGTTGTTTACTAGCAACAAAGGTTTTTGGTTAAGGTATCTATTTGAGCTTAAATCAGTACTGAACCTGGCATTAGAGATGTTTTTTTGAGCAGTACATTGTATTGGATTTGATTATCCATTTTGTAGTCAGTGAGACTCTTCATTGAGCAGTGAGCTCTAGGTTGTTGGCCTCCCTGCATGTGCATGCCCCTATTGTAAGTAGTATTTATTCATTGGCTAGTGAGTACATATTGTGGGTCACAAATCCCACCAAGGTTTTCCCACACCGGGTTTCCTCATTAAAATATCTTGTGTTATGGTGTGTTTCTATGTTGTCTATGTTGTTTGTGTTTACTGCATTAATTCTTGTTTACCGATATACTGTTTTGGGTTGCAAAGTTGTAAATAAGTTTAAGTATTCATTCAACTCGTTGGACACTGATTCCCTCACCCCCTCTGAGTGTCTTTGGGACTGTCATTGAATCTAATAGAGCCACCATTGTACTATGTAACCGGTTACATATTACATTATACTTTAGAGTTCTTCCTCTTCATAGTTTTTCCCATGTTGAGTTTTCCACGTATAAATCCAATGTTACGTGTTTTGTGTTAATTTCCTTTACTGCATATAAATTATGTTATGTGATTGGATAGTTAGAATTTTTAATAAGTTCAAGGGAATATTGATTCACCTCTCCCCTCTCAATATTCTTCTGGATATTCAACAAATATTCAATTGTCGAGAAACAACTTAATCTTATTATTAGTGTGGTTTATTAGAATAATAATGTTTTTGGTTGTACGGGATTGTATTACAAGTTGTTAGAACAACTTGTCTAAGTAAAGTAGTGGCTATAGGAGGTTATATTAGTTTTCTTATAATCTAGGAGATAATACTCCTATAAATATGTATTGAATGAGAATGTGTGGGTGTGGAATATAGAAACAATATTATTTTGCGTAAAGAATTTTCATGTTTGGCTTCTATGATTCCCCATTTCTGTGATATGGTATCAAAGCAACGTTATTCTCTAGGCCTATAATTTAGTAACTAGATATCTATGAAAGAGTATTTGCATTCTAAAAACCTTGAATCTCATAGCAGAATGAGTAAGCGACAAAGTGTTGCTAGAGGAAATTTGCATTCATGAATAGCGTGAGATTTATTTCTTCTTTTGTAGTTGAGATTGCTATTATCTAGGCACATATCAATACTCAACAGTGCACTTTGACTGGAGTTAATGTAAAATCAGCAGCAGAGGTCTTTCTCTTCTCAATGTTCAGAGGAGGGTTTTTTTTCAGCAGTATTGTTTGCTTCTCTTTTTATCGACTTTTCCCTGCATAGTGATCACACTTTGAATCTGGTTGGGAGCTATGTTATTATCTATCATTGGTGTAGTTTGTAAAGAACACTTTCAATGGCATGCAGCTAACCATCGCCCATCAGGCAATATCATTGACAGCATGGTGGGAGGTTTTGCAGACCAGCAGATCCTTTATTTGTAGAGGCTCAATTTACCTGTGCTTGGCGAAAAAATGGGAAAAAAACGAATGTGGATTTGTAATCGACCAGTGCCTTTGACTCTATCCATCTATCCTCTCTCTTCTCTCGGAAAACATCATCACATTTTGCAGTTTCTTTACCATAATACTCTTTTGAAGTGGTGATTTTGTTATTAAAATTGGGCTTCTTCATTTGTTGGCTCGTGCTACAGATTCTTTACTACAGGCAGATCCATCTTTTTTTGTCGAACGACAAAATGCATTGGTTCGACATACCCTTTATTTGGCTTCCTTTGTATAGTTGGATATTTTGTTTCATAAAGGTCAAGTTGTATCAGTTTTAGAATAGAGTCCATGTTAATGAGTCTTAAATTTTAATATCATAAACATAGTCTATTGAAGTATAAAAGTGTCAAAAATAAAATAAAAATTATTTTAAATGTAACTAGGTGCATTATTTCTTGTACATAATGTCGATTTTGTGGGGGTATTTTCTTTTCTCACAATTAACAAACTTGAGAAGTTGAATTTGCTAAGTAGCAAGTCCATTGGAGGATGGAGGCACATGAGGTTGGAGGACATTCAGCGTCCTCTCATCAGTCACCAATGATGGGGTCGCTCATCAACTTTGGTGGCATTTTATTTTCTAGTGTGTTGCAAGTTTTCTATGTTGTGAGAGATTGAGTGGCACAATCAACAACAATGGGTATTTTATTCTTGTGTGTGTGATTTTCTTATGTACTTTCTCCTAGTGAAAAATATTGTTGTCAACAAACACTCTAGTGTAGTACAGTTCATGGATCTTGAAAAGGTTAGTGGTGATCTAAAAAACCATATGAGGTGAATAGATGAGGGTGTTCTTGTTTATGTTTAGGTTTGCGGTAAAACCGTGTGAAAACCTTGAAAGGTTTATGAGAGGTATCTTTCTTTAGAATCAAGATCATGAGCCAAAAGAATTGGGCATTCTGCAGTTGAAAGTGTTCAAGTTGAAAGGAGGAGAACATGGACACAATTAATATTGTAAACAATTGTAGAGGAGAGTAGCTGACTACAGAAATCCTCTAACTATCATACTTCTTGGAAGTATGGTCAGCTAGTGATGGGTTCACTAGAAGTGAAAGTGATCATGTGCAGCAAGATTCAAATAGTAGTATACAGACCTAAAAGTATGCATAGACATATGATTATGTTTCCAACTTGTGTGATGTGCTTTCTCGCCATGTTCACACTAAAGGGGGTTATTAGAGATTAGTGTTCACTTGTTTAAATTAGCATTGTAAGTATGTGTAACAAATATTAAGTTGTTGAGAAACAACTTAATCTTATTGGTATGGTTTATTATAATATTAATGTATTTGGTTTTGTGGGATTGTATTACAAGTTGTTGGAACAACTTGTCTAAGTAAAGGAGTGGTTATAGGAGGTTATATTAGTTTTCCTATAATTTAGGAGATAATACTCCTATAAATATGTATTGAACGAGAATGTGTGGATGTGGAATATAGAAACAATATTATTTTGTTTAAAGAATTTTCATATTTGGATTCTATGATTCCTCATTTCTCTAATAGATCAACCTAGTTGTTATTGTAATTGGTATTATTCAAATCCTAAATCTATCATATACAAAGATCGGTCTTACTTTATAATAAATTTTATTTAACTTAAAACATTTAGACTAGATAGTATTCATACAGTAGACATTACATCTAGATTTTTGCAAAATATTATATAATCATTGAAAAATGATAAATTTATATCAAAATTATTGTTAATTTTGGTATTTATTGTTCATATACGAAGAATAAAATTTAGTTAATTACTTTTTTACTGACTATGTTGATGATCTTATTTCTAAGAAATCGATCTCAAATTATGTGTTCAAAAGAAATCGTGTAAGTGTTATTTCTCATGTCCACTTTTGTACATCTCTTGTCGTCCCAATTGTGTGAATGTTCTTCATTTTCTTTCCCTTAGTGTTTGTATAAAATTCCCTAAGTCTTTAAGTTTGAAAGCATGCTTAGTCTTATAAGTGTTTATTAGTTGTTCAATTTTTTGATTTCCCTATAAAATTCCCTAAGTCTCTAAGTTTGAAAGCATGCTTAGTCTTATAAGTGTTTATTAGTTGTTCAATTTTTTGATTTCCCCATCTATTCATGCTTTCTCATCCAAGTCCAACCTTTCCTTGGCCCCTATCAAACTTTCAGACTTATTCATCCTATCATGGATTCCATCCTTTCTTCACTTCTTTGTTGCATTTGTTAATATTATAAAACTATCTATACGAGTGTAACCATTGCATGACACACAATGCCCAAACCTATAGTATGAATCAAATGTTATCTCTAACCCCATTCCCCAATATTATTGCCTTTATTTTCACTCTCCAAAATACCCCAACACATTTCAAAATTCTATTAATGATCGGCTTTGGCACCATACTTCTAAAAGTGTGAATTTTTCATACCCATAATCATTGTTCAAGCTTGGAGTTTCAATTTTATATTTATGATAGATATGATGGGGTGAATGCATCCATTTCGGGGGCATCATCTCCACTAAACCAAATTCATTTAAAAATCTATATTGAGCACTTGTGTTTGAATGTAAGAATTCTAAGATGAAAGTCCTAATGATTTCATAAGAAAATCTCATACATAGTATATGTGTACTCTAGTCATATTAAATTGATTTCATCTATCATTACTAATGGTATAATTTTTTATTGTAGTTATTGATGTTGTAGAACCATGTCAATTCAATATGGCCATTATTGTAATAAGAAAAAGATCAAGATTTACATGTGTTATTTGTTGTTTAGTATAATAAGAAGATTGAGAGTTATTTTTGTCTTTTAATATATAAAATATAACTATATTGCTTATGCATAAATAATAATTATAATATAAGATATTAAGATCTAATTAAATACTTGGTGGCTAAATAGTGTTCTTCTCTAAATAATTAAGTGTTTGTGGAAGATTAAAGATCGGTTTCACATTATTGTTTTGACTTGAGATATTATAGTGGAATTAGAGCTAACTTTCTTACCAACCTATGAATCATGGGAGAATTCTTTAGATATATAATGTGTGGTGGAAAGAGCTCTTTAAGAGCTAATAGAAATGAGAATGAAAGCATATTCAAAGAAGGAATCATGGGAAACCAAATTCAAATAGTTGAAGACATCATAACCTATAATAAAACATATAAAAGTATTGATTATGACATTTATAAATATGATTATTTTATATAATTTTTTTACTTAGAATTGAGGCATCTGTCAAGAAGATTTCACTATAACCAACCTAACAATAATCTTCAACTATTCAACAGATAGTTGATAAGGTGGAAGGATGAAGAACAATTAAAACTTGTTGGTGTAATTATTTATTTATGTTGGATATTATTGTTTGATATTATTACACCTTACTTAAGTTTACTTAGGATAATGCATTTCATAGTAGTTTGGGTATGAGACACTTGGGTGTTTGTGCCACATTGGGATAGTGTGTGTAGGAGAATTTCCACCTTTTGTGGTCTTATCTTGTTGTTGCATTCCACATTCGGTGGGTGATCCACCTCATGTGGAATATTATATTGTTTCTCCTACCTACCCCTACTTATCCCTACCTACCCTTGTTTCTTATTGAGCCACATGTCATGTTTGTGTGCTCACATATCCATATAGCCTTGCCTATATAAGCAGACTCATATTCATTGTATGTAACAATTGATCATTTATCTATTGATGAGAATACAGTTTATTCTTGTCCTATATTTTGTCTTTCTATTTTTTATATTTTATTGAGCTCTTGATCTTGGCAAAATCTCACATGGTATCAGAGCATATAGTGTTTCATTGATTGGTCTTCAAAGACATCTTTTGGAGGCTTCAATTTTCAAATTTGGGGAGGTGCTTATTTTTGGGGGCGTCCTATGGCGATTTTGACCTCACCATTGCATCCAAGAGGCCGTTTTCATAAAAATCAAGTATAAACTCGTCCATATTTGGTGAAAGTTGAATTTTGGGTGTTGGAGGAATTTTTTGCCCAATTTGGGTGGTACGGTGCGAATTTTAATTTCATTTTCAATTATTTAAAAATTTGCAGAAGTTTTTTTATTAATGTAAAAAGTTTAATTGCAAATTTATTTAAATAAAAAATATATTTTGTATTGAGGGGGGGTCCCGTGACCACCTCCCCGTACTCTGTACTACCCGCAGAGTTTGCAGGTTTCATGCTCTGGATTTCTCGTTGGTTGTTGTCTCTATCCGGTGCCACCTCCCGTGCTCCCTGTCGGACTTCCTTTCCAACACCCGCTACTTCTCTGGCTCATGTGGCTGCCTCCCAACATCCTCCTTCTGCCATTGGACTCCTCTCCCGTGCTCCGGTCCATTTTCGACTGTCGACTGCTCCATCTACGTCTCGCGATCACCACTTCCCGATGACCCGTCCTGCTCTGAGGGCCATGTGGACACTAGTGCAGTGCAAGGTCACACCACGTGGCATCCTGCTACTGGTCCATGCAACCTCAGCCACCTGCTCTTTGCACAGTCAGACAGCCACGTTGGATTCTAAATCAACTGTACAAAAAGCCACATCATCTGCCATCTCAGAATCCTCATCAACAGATCGTATGACACATCATCTTGATGAACCAGTGATTGACATGTGTCAAGTTTGTACCGTAAGGACACCCAATCAAGTAGAGAGGCGAAGTTTTGGCGATGGCCATATGGCCATCAAATTTAACCTCATAGATTGTTGACATCATCATTTTTTTTGAAAATTTGGCAGGCCCCTCTCATTGAGTTTTTTGATTTTGTAGTTCAACTTCAAATGGCCATATCTTGCTCTTTTTTGCTCCTTTTTTGGTGCAATGTTTTTTGGAATGGTCTATTTTTTTGTGTACTTTCTCATGATAGCATTATTTTTTGATTTTGATGGACGAATATTTTAGAAATCTCAGTTTTCAGTGACTGTACTTGTCAAATCCCCATTTCTACAACTTCCAGGACTCCATTTGGGCTCATACGAACTCCTTTTCAGGTGCCATTTTTTTTAAAGTGCATAATTTTTTGTCTACTTTCAGAATCTGCTATCAGATTGCAGTTATTTTGAGTAGAAATTGTACTTTCAGCATATGGTCTTTTTTGGCCAATTTGGCACTTGTATTGCATAGATCTATCTTTCTGGTCTTTTGCATTGTAGTTATTGTACTTAGGCAATAAATAAGTATAAATTACATAATCAGATATCAAAGAGCGAATAACCAACTCTAATCTAATCGAATTACTCCTAAATTACAATGAAATAAAGCTAACATCAATTGAATTATGAAATGAAACTAATTAAAATCTCCCTCAATTGATGTGCAACATGGCTCCCATTGCTCTTCACTAATTTGTGTGGTAGGTGGCTCTCAGGTATTGCACTGGAATTATTGCATATGATTAACACAAATATTTTGAAGACTGTGATTCTACATTCAAATGAGAAAATGATGTTGAATTTATAGATTTTCAACACAAAGGGGTGAGAAATAGAACTCAAGTGTTGATTGGGAGACAACTGAAATCGATTGATCAATTAACAAAGTTGATTGATTTGTTAATTCATTTGATTGAGTAGTCAACTAGATTGATTGGAGAGTGAACTGAATAGATGGATTAGTAAACTCATTTGATTGATTAGTGAACTGAATAGACTAGGGAGATGACTGAATTGATGGATAGAAGACTGAATTGATGGATTAGTCATAAAAAGTTGATTTTGAGTTTAAAAAGATGATTGATGAGTTAACTAAGTTAACTGATTAGACAATTGATTTGATCAATTAGTTCTGATTTAGCATGTGTTGTAGGAATTTGAAATTGAATTTTGAATTCGGTCATTCAAATGTTGAAATGTACATGAAATTAACAGAAATTCAAATTTGGGGAAAGTGTGAATTTGATGATAAGAAATTAGATGAAATTAATTGAAATTTGAATTTGGGAAAATGGAGGAATAAGTTAATTAATTTAAATTATTTAAACTTAGGAGATTGAATTTATTAAATAATAAAGATGATTTAACTAAGGAAAAGGTCATAATTAATTAATTAATTGGTATTTAATTAATAATTGAGATATGGTTAACAGATTAAAATGATTTGAGAATAGAAATAGAGTAATTAGAAGTGTTGAAGGGCGATGATTAGAAGAAATAGTTAGTTTAATCAAATAATTAAAGAATTACTTAATTAAATAGACGAATAATTAGTGTAGAATTAATGGGACATTTTTAGGTGTCTACATTTGCCCCTCTTTGAGACAATGTTGAAACAATGTTGTTTCAAAGAAAATGAAAAATTTTGCCCCGGTGATGTTAGGGTATAAATATGCCCCCTCAGAAAAAGTGGTCGGGAAAATGGGGAACGAATATCAATTTTTCATAAATGTGCTAGATAGTGATTAGATGAAGTTTGAAATGTTTTTTATCTCATTTGCTATGTTTACAACTGCGTTGAAGATGGAGGGGTCCACGAGCGTTATGTTGAGAAAAACCCTAATTTTGAGCTTTATAAATTAAAGATTGGTGTTGTTTTGAGCTCATTTGCACTATTTTGTTTTGAAAGAAGTCCTTAAATATATTAGTGCTTTCAGCATCCTTAGAGAGAAATGGAAGGTCACAGAGCGAGGATGCATTTATCTGAGCGAGTGTGGTCTTATCAGAGACCTCCCAGCACTGGTGGCATGGTGAGTTGCATGATTTTTTTGCTTGTTTATGTCTGCTTTTTGGTTTTTTCGATCGTTTGGTGAATGAAATTTTCCTCGAATTTTGCAATTGACTGTCGATTTTGTGGCAATTGATGTTATTATTGTGCAATTGATTTAAATGTACCGCATTTGATGTTTTATACTGCATTTTCTTTTTCTGATTCGCATTTGCAATTTTTGCTTCACAATTGATAATTTTGTTCGCATTTGCTAAAAATAATTCGCATTTGATACGAGAATTCCACATTTGATAGATTTACTTCACAGTTGCTATAAGTATGTTGCATTTGATAAGTAAAGGCAATTTTTTTCTTATGCGTCCTCACAATTTGATGACGTAACTGACTCATTTGTATGTTTTCCAAATACAGGCGCATTATCTAGTACTGCTTGCTAGACAAACGAGGCCAGATGGTCTTGATCGACATCATGAGTTGGATCCAGAGGATACCGCTTTGTTATGACAAGTTGGATTGTATTATATAGTGCATTTGCCTGAGGTTATGGTCAACAAGGCCATGATTACTGCTTTGATTGAGCAGTGGCATTCAGAGACATGTTCTTTTCATCTACCAACAGGTGAGGCATCCATCACACTTGAGGATGTGTTGCGTATCTTACACATGTTGATATGTGGTACATGAGTTACTTTTGATCATCATGATGGTGTTTCTGCTTTGTGTACATTGTGTGAGTTTGAGGAGCACGATCTACATATTCATGGTCGTTACAAGATTTGTTGGGATTATTTTGATTATGATGATCTCACCATTGTGCTTCCTTGCATTGTTGTTGGATTGTTGATTCCTGATAGACATGCCCATGATTTTCCTATTGGATGGGGACGTGTCATACATGATATGATTATTGAGAGACGTGTGTTTTCTTGGGGTCCTTTTCTTCTTGCCACTTTGTATCATCAAATGCATGGGATTGTTTACTTGCAAAAGAAATCAGTTGGATGTGGCATTACTTTTCTCTAGACATGGGCTTGGGAGCACATAGCTATCTTCCATCCTGCATTACATATTGATTTAGAGCCAGATCAGCCATATGTTTTCAGGTACACTACTGGTGTGAGGCATAGGGCATTGGGTAACATCTTGTATTGGCGTCATCATATTGATATCTTATAGTATTTCTCATGGAGACCTTATCTTACTTGCCCTAGTTGGACTGATGATGCTCAGCATCTTCCCTTTTGTCGACAGTAGAGATATCTTATTAGTCAAGATGTGGGTGGTCACAGTGTTATTGACATGCATCTTCCTAGCCATGTACTCAAACATTTCGAGGAAGTACAGGGTATTTTCGATGTGACAGCTTATTTTGCTCGCACTACTCGAGAGGTTGGTGATTGGGGTGCTTGTGTGCAGCCTCATGTTGCTATTGTTGATTTTTATGCTCTTACTCCTATTTAGTGGGGATGACATGTTGGTGTGGTGGATCCAGGGTCCACAACATAGTATAGTGTATGGTGGATACAACACAGGCCTATAGCTTTGACAGATTCGATAATTTCAATTGGTGCTCAATAGATTAGACATGGCAAGGGTCTTAGGGGGAGAGAGAGAGGTGGAGGAGGTGGAGATGGAGGAGGTAGAGGTGGAGGAGGTAGGGGTGTAGGAGGTATAGATCTGATAGCAATGGTTGCAGAGCAGGTGGATAGTGGAGAGGAGGATATGGATATTAGTGGAGAGACTGCAACTATGAGCAGTTTTGATGAGAGCGATGAGTTAGGATTAGGGTCATTGAGCAGTGGTGGAGATGAGGGTGAGGATGATGGATATGATGTGGAGATGCCCCAGGCTGTAAAGTCTGTAGGTGCGAAGAGAGGAGATGAGGAGGGATTGAGAGATTGGTTTAGGCATTTAGAGGACTTGGTCGCTACTTTGCGGCAGCAGTGGATGGAAGATAGAGATCAATATAGGCAGGCGATGGAGGAATTGATTGCAGAGGGATCATTTACAGAGGGAGAGGTATGAGGGAGTTAGGAGAGCTTAGATCACCATGGATGCCTATGATCAGTTATTTGGGCCGGTGACAGAGGCATGTAGCCAGGCAAATAGATATTTTGTTGCTACACAGGAGGCTATTTATTATCGGCAAGCTTATGAGAGAGCTATTCCTGAGGGTCAAAGGGAGCCTAGTTTTAATGATTTTATGGGGAGAAGATCAAGTTGATCTACCTCTCGATAGACTAGCAGTGGAGGAGTGATGGGTCCACCTAGAGCATCATCGGGATGAGCAAGAGTTAGGCAAGATGCACCTACTGATAGAGGCAACATAGGTTGATAGATTGGATGTTGATGTTGATGTTGTAGATATGATGTAGTTTGACACATTTCTATATGATATATGATATGCATTCTTCATGAGCTATTTGATGATGAACTTAATGGTATAATGTTTCTTTATTATGTTTTATGCTATTGTGATGATGAATGCAATGTGAATGTGGTATCATGCAGTGATTTGATGTAGCTTTATATTGTGATGCATAATGGTTGATGAAATTCTTATTACAATTCAATGGATTATCATTATGAAATGATAATGAAAATGTAATGTGATGATGATTATTTTTGTGTGTCAAAATATGTGTTGAAGACTTTGAGTTTGGAAGAATTGTTAGTTGTTAGATGTAGAATAGATATAAAATGATAAATCAATTGAGTCAACCTTTGTTTATTCCAGATTTAGATATGTTAATAGATTATTTGATAAAATTTTGATGAGAATGTCTTCATTGCTTTATTCATAGTGCAATACATTATCATCATTGAGCCTTATTGTATAATAATGGAGCTTATTACACCAGGGTATGAGGAACCAAGATGTATAGATATCTCATTGCAAAGAAACAAATATGTAATAGATAAGGAATGAACCCTCCATTCTGGGAATTACACTAGGGGTCGAGGTATGTGTGGCATTCACAGGCTGAATGCTCCTATCACAGACACCCACTAGATAAATTGCCCCAAAACTTCATTGGTTCAAACCACAAACAACAAACAAAGAAAAGGATCATGCCCATCACGGCTCCTCTAGTCACTTTTGGACATCCTTAAGTTGCTAAAAGCAATGATCTTCGCCAATTTGATAAAAAGAGTCAACCAAAAATAGACAAAACTCAGCAATTAGACTGACTGCGCCTTT
This sequence comes from Cryptomeria japonica, assembly GCF_030272615.1. Classification (NCBI taxonomy): domain Eukaryota; kingdom Viridiplantae; phylum Streptophyta; class Pinopsida; order Cupressales; family Cupressaceae; genus Cryptomeria; species Cryptomeria japonica. Next base: position 569,163,860 of record NC_081411.1, on the reverse strand, counting down.
GCTTTGATATGTTTGATGTGATTTTTATAATGTCTGGTTTCAGAAGTTTTGGGCCCCGTATAAGACCGATCTGTCTGGTTTTGAGTGTACCTATACTGTTTAAGATAAGATGTTGATCATGTTGATAGTTTGATAGTAATTCAATAGATTAGACAGTTGATCAGCTTGATTGCAGACATTTTGACAAGATAGTTGTATCCTTTGTTTAACTTTGTGTGAAGTGTTTGTTGGATATCTTCTAGGGTGTTGGATTCTTGCGAGACAATTTATTGCTAGTTTTTTATGTTTTATGGATTTTTAGTTTGTTTTTTATTTGTTCAAGACTTTTTATGAATGTTTTTGTTTAATTTAGAATTTTTCGGTGTTTTCATAGTTGATGTTTTTTTTAGGACTTGTATTTGATTTTTAGAATTTTTTCAAGACTTTATCTAATTTTTAAAAAAATTTCAGTTATGCCCCCAAGTGTGGACCTATGATGATGATATGCAACATGTATGTGGAGACAAGGAATTTTTAATATGAGTTATGCAAGATGTATGACCAGAATGCAGTTCCTATTTGAACAAGGATGATTGTGTGTTTCCTTCACTTTGACATGCACTAATTGAATTAAAGGTGAGAAACATTTTAGAGATAGGAGTTCAATCCATTCTCAAAAAGACTTCGACCATCCAACCTAACACACTATGTAACCAAGATTTATGAATGGAGGTGTGGAAAAATTCTCCATCAATTCTTGAAACGTTTATGTTCTTTTGCTCATGTGTGTGCAATTGAGTTTATTCTGACTCTTATAACCATCAAAGACCCTTAGAATCCTATGTGGCTAGCTACGTGAGTTATTGTGACTTCAAAAGCAACCTGGATAGAGCCTTGCTACCAGCAAGCCTTTAGGGCTCCGACGAGGTTATGCACTATAATCTCTCAAACATTGCTCCATTGCTAGTAGGCATCCATAGCCCTGATGGAGCTATTTGCATGTTCCCGTAGTCAAGCTCTTATCACACATGATATTTTAGTTATATATCATTGTTTATGTTTCCTTGAGATAGATATTGGCACTTCTTTCTTTTATTTTGTTGCCTTGACTTCTAAGTAATGAAACTTACTTGGGTATGACAATTACAATGGTGCTGAAGTAGAATATTGGGATTTTCACTAGCCACATGACTAGCTAGGTATCTGTAATGACTTAGAGCTTTTGATTAATGTGTGAGATATAGAAATTGATAGATTTTGGGTAACAAGACTTGATAAGGAAACCTCTACCCAACCAAGGATAAAGCTTAATCCCAATGTGGCGTTGAAGATGAATGACTAAAGACCTCCTAAGGACTTCATGAACAAGTATATAGGAAATGAGTCAACCTTAGTTCCTTTCAATGCAGAGAGGTGAATGATTTAGACAATCATCATGTTTTATTGATGCAACTATATGAGAAAGGAATAATGCAATGTGGTAAAGAAATATGCAAATGCAGTACTGAAAAATGAAATTAACCCACCCTTAGATGTAATATCTTTTTAGGTGTATTTTGTTGATGGGATCAGGGAATGAATCTCCCTCCATTGTTTGCAAATGATAAGCGCCATTTCCAATTACTTTTGTTATGACAAAAGGACCTAACCAGTTAGGTTCAAATTTTCTTGGTTTTTCACGTTAAACAAGGTTCCTTTGATTTTCTTTAAGAACGATATCTCCTATTTCAAAGCAATGTGGGTTGAATCTTTTGTTGTAGCTTCTTCTCATTTTGTTTTGGTTTTCTTATAAATGATTTAGAGCGCTTTGTCATTTTTCATCTAGGAATTCTAACTCTTGCAAACGTGCTACTCTATAGTTTTCTTCTGAGATAATATTTTTTAGAGAGACTCTTAGGGATGGCAATTCTACTTCGATAGGTAAAATAGCTTCTGCAACATAAACCAAAGAGAATGGTGTTGTACTAGTTGTCGTGCGGACACTAGTTTGATAAGCCCATAGAGCCGGATTTAGTTGGAGATGCCAATCTCATCCACTATCATTGACAACTTTCTTTAAAATTTTCAAAATAGTTTTGTTTGTTGTCTCACCTTGACCATTGCTTTGGGGATAGTAGGGCATCACAAAACATACTGGATGTTAAATTGTTCACAAAGCTCACCCAGTTTTTGATTTTTGAAGGGTCATCCATTATCAGTTACAATGCACATGGGTACCCCATATCTGCAAATAATATAATTCAATACGATTTTAGTTATTTTCTTTCCTGTTGTGAAAGTCATCGGGATTGCTTCAACCCATTTTGTGAAATATTTTGTAGCTATGAGAATAAACTAATGTCCGTTGGAGGAGGTAGGATTTATTTTCCCTACAAGATCTAATCCCCATTGTGAAAATGGTCATAGTGATGTTATTGGCTGAAGATCTTGAGCAGGTGCATGAATGAGGTTCCCATGTATTTGGCATTGCTTGCATCTTTAGACATACTTGTAAGCATCATTTTCCATTGTAGGCCAGTAATAACCTATTCGCAAAAGAGTTTTTGCTAGAGAAGGTCCAACAGAATGTGCACCACATATACCATCATGAACTTCTTTCAAGGCAATTTGTTCCTCCTTAGCATCAAGGCATCTGAGTAAGGTTCTATCTAAGCTTTTTATGTACAAAGTGTCAACAATAATTGAATGTTTTGATGATTGTCGGATGAGTGCCTTCCTTTGATTACGTGAAAGATCAGGGGGTATATATTGATCATTAAGGTATGCATATATATCTTTGTACCATGGGGATTCAAGTCCTATTATCATACATACATATTAAGTGGATGGTATTTCATAAGCTCGGACAATGAGTTGTTCCACTTGAAATTCAAAGTGATTTCCATCATTTGGCATATCTAAGAGAGATCCTACTATTTCCATTGCATATGTTGCCTTGTTTTTCACCCTTGGTATCTATTCAAATGTGATTTTCATGAAGTGTTGCTTGTATTCTTCGACCAATTGTTTGTATGGTTGTAGCTTGTCATCTTTTGTATTATAATCATCGTTGACTTGATTAATAATAAGTTGCGTCTCCAAAGACCTGTAGGTCCTTGATCTTCCATTGTAGTGCAGTGTGTAGTCTTACCATCAAGGCTTCATATTCAGCAATATTATTGGTGCAAGGGAAGTTGATCCGGAATGATTTGGGAATTGAATCTCCTTGAGGTCTTATGAACAAAATTCCTGCTCCTACTCCATGATTTGTATGTGAACCATCAAAGAATAATTTCCAGTGTGTTTGTGTTGATAGTGCAAATACTAATTCATCTGGGAAATCTATCACCATTGGATGATTATCTTGTAAAGGTGCTTTTGCAAGTTGGTCTCCATATTGATATAGAGGTATCCTGGGTACTATCATGTCATCTTCTTCTTTGTATATCCAGTGATCGATATATTTATTAAGAGATTCTTCTTGTAGGTCTCCCCATCTAATGAAAGAGAAAGAATCTGAATACTTTACTATTTCTTTTCCTTTATCTTGCTTCATTGTTGTGTTCTGAGGCTTCCCAAAAGACCTGAGAGAAAAGGATGATTGTTTGTTGTCTGATGTACTCAAAATGGAATATTCTCCACAACCAACTTCTTTAATATGTAGAGAAGATGTAGTTGGTGTATTTTTCTCTATTTTTTTAATTAATAATGATTCCATTTGTAAGTGAATAGGGGCTTCCTGATTGTTTGGTACTTGATTGTCTGAGCTTGCCCTTAAATAATTACAGTGTTGAAAAGGGTTTGGGTCACCATGGACAGTGATCTCTATGCCATTGTATGGGAACTTTACACATTGGTGAAAAGTTGATGGTACTGCTTGCATTGTATATATCCATGGGCGACCTAATAGCATATTGTACCCCAATTCTCTATCTAGGACTTGAAAGGTGATATTTGTTGTAGCTGGTCCTACTTGTACTAGTAAAGTCACCACACCCTTAGAGGGGCATTCCTCATCATCATAGGCTTTAATATTGATTCTCTTGGTAGAATCAATATAATATTTAGAATATCCTAAAGCTTTAATCAAATGTAGAGTGCATATGTTGAGGCCAGCTCCACCATCTAGAAGTACTCTTTGAACCTTTTTTCGATCAACCAAAGCTTCCAAGTGCAAGGGATCATTATGTATGGGTTGGTTTGCAGGGACATCCTATTCAGTGAATGTGACCTTTGAAGCTGTCAAGTTTCCAACCATGGATTGGAATGTGTTCTCATCAATATCTCTAGCAATAATCAAATCTTTTAAAGCTTTATCTAGGACTGTCTTATGGGCTGGTGATATGCGCAATATCTCGAATAGTGAAATTTGGGCTGGAGTTTGTTTCAATGGATCCACCATATTGTAGTTGCTAGCTATTGAAGGCGGGTTTGAAGGCACTCCTTGTAATGTGACCTTTGTTCTTCTAGTGATGACGGCACAATCTCTTCTTTTAGGTTTCATTGTGATTGTAGCTACCATTTCATCTCCTTCACTTAGTGTGTTAATGGCATAGTCAAATGCTACATTGGTATAATTGGTAGTATTGTTTTATGCATTAGAATTAGAATCCTTTCCTTTGTCATGTTTCACGAAAGGATCTTTGAAAATGGTATGATTTGTGTTTGGTGCTTTATTATTATCCACAATATAGTCACCTTGATCAATGAGATCTTGGATGAGGTTCTTCAATTTGTAGTAACTTGCTATCGTGTGACCCTTATTGCAATGATATTCACAGAAATTATTGTCATTCCACCAAGCGAGCTTAAATGGACCTGGTTCATATGGCCTAACTTCTAGTAAAGTTATGGCATTGCTCTTCATCAACTTTTTCAGTGTTGATTCAATAGGTTCTCCGAGGGGTGTAAAGTTTCTTCTGGGTGTGCCTATCCTTGGTGGTCTTGGATTATTTGAATGTAGTGCATTGGTGTTGTTTGTTTGAGACTGGTTCTTATTAGCAAAATGAGTTGGTCCTTGTAAAGATATTGTTGGTTGAGCTATGTTTACAACACGTGCGTCAACAACTCCATCGTTTGTGACATTTTTATTTCTAGACCAAAATTTTGGTCTTTCATTGTTTGTGTTGGTGGTTGGTCGACTATCCTTATGGTGTTTCAATATCCCTTGTTCTAATAGGCCTCTCTCACATTTGATGTCTTTTTCTGTTATGTCTTTAAAATTATTTAGGCATTGCATTTGTAATCGATACTTAATCGGAGGCACAATATTTTCATTGAATATGTCTACTTGCTCTACTTCAAGGATGTGACTAAGACATCTGCGATATTGGCCCTCCATCTTTGCAAGAATGTGGTGAAAGTCTCACCTTATTTTTGCTTTGTTGCACATAAATCCATTAAGGTAATTGGATTATCTATGTTGAAGACAAAGTTGGATATAAATAACTCAGCCAATTCTCCCCATGAAGTAATTTTGGGTGGAAGGTGTGAAAACCATTCTAATGTTGTCCCTCCAAGGCTCTTGAAAAATAGTCTCATTAAGTATGTATCATTGTGAGCTACTTCAATACTCGTCGTGAATAATTCTATGATATGATCTTGAGTATCCCCTTTCCCTCTATATTTGTCAAACTTTGGAGTTTCGAAATGTGGGGGAAATGGTAGCATGTATAATTTTATGTCAAAAGGATATGGGCAGAGATCCTCCATGGTGTATCTCTTTTTATCATTACCTTCTTGCATACTGGCCATTTGCTTTTGAAGGTTCTCCATTTGTTGGGTCAGATTTTATGTTTGGGTCATTGGTGTATTGACTTGATGAATATTTCTGACAAAAGGAATAGTATTTTAGTACCTTTGAGCTTGTTGAAATGTAGACATACTAGGTAGCTATGTGCCATAAGTCCCAGTAGGTGGTGCGAAGTATGTAAATTGTGGAGTGGCAATTGGCTTAGCCAAGCTAGTTGTCCCTTGATTCACATTCTGACTACTATGGGTGGAACCGACTGAAATTGCGGGTTGTTATATTTGCCAAGTTAGTGTTGTGATCCATTGGAGCTTGCAGCATCATGTTGGGCGTTGTCAATGGTGTAAGATTGGTACTTGATGGTGCCACTGTTAACTGTGTCGAGGTTGTAGCCATATTAGCATTTTGAGATATACCTTGCGTTGATGTAGCAACTGTTGCTTGTGTCTGTGTTGTAACAAATATTTGAGGTATATTTTGATTTAATGTCACACCTTGCGGCAATATTGTTGAAATGTTTACCCGTGGAGGTAACTTGGCCCCATTCTGGACTAAGAGAGAGAGATATCTATCTCTATCACTATTAATGAGAGCATTGAGAATCATTAATGTCGTGGGATCTTGTTGGGCCGCTTCTAACTCTTCCTTTGTTAGATTATGTCGTATTTCATCAATGGAAGGCATCATGTTTGTGTTTATTGACATTGTTGTGGGTGTGTAACCCTGTGTTTGTTGTTGTGTGGATAGATCCATATTCCATGTTGGATTAACCAAGGGGTTGTTGTTAGGATCCATTTGGTTTTTTGCCTTTTGAGCATGCGTTAATGGCATGAATATTGTTTTGAAGTGATCTTGACTCTCTAAAATGTGTATGCAAGAATTGACTAAATGCAACTAAATATGTTTCTATGACTTCCTAAAAACTAAAGTGCAAACAGTGTGATCTATGAATGATGACTTACTATCGAGGATTCGGAAATTTGAACACAAGATTCTTAGGGTATTGCCAAAAAGCTTCAAATTTTTCCTCTTCTTTGATTTGATTTTCAAGGTCTATGTCTATTTGTACTGATTTCCGAACTTCTTCATCTATGACAGCCTGGACTATGTCGTATTGGTCTTGATCAATTATTAATTCCTCAACAAGGATATTCAAACCGTCAATTATTTCTAATTGAACGTTGTTTTCTCCAAGATTGGATTGTTCAAATGGGAATTTATCATTTCCTTTTAGACCCATACATTAAAGACTACTATGCAGACAATGCAGACCCTAGAAATGAATGATACCTAAAATGAATGATGCCTTCTTTTTTTCTTTTTTTCTTTTTTTTTAAATGAGGAACTTGCTAAAAATGGAAAGAACCAAAAATGGAAACTTTCCAGAAATGGAAAATTTTCAGAAACAGAAATCTGCCAAAAATGAAAACTTTCCAAAAATGGAAACCTACCAAAAATGGAAACTTTCTAGAAATGGAAACCTGCCAAAAATGAAAACTTTCCAAAAATGAAAACCTGCAAAATGGAAACTTTCCAGAAATGAAAACCTTCCAAAAATGGAAACCTACCAAAAATAGAAACTTTCTAGAAATGGAAACCTACCAAAAATGGAAACTTTCCAGAAATAGAAACCTGCCAAAAATGGAAACTTGCAGGCATACACAAAATTTCAAATTGTTGTTAGTTCACGTCAGGTTCATCAAATGTACTTAGGTAATAAATAAGTGTAAATTGCATAACCAGATATCAAAGAGTGAATCACCAACTCTAATCTAATCAAATTACTCCTAAATTACAATGAAATAAAGCTAACATCAATTGAATTATGAAATGAAACTAATTAAAAGCTCCCTCAATTGATGCAACATGGCTTCCATTGCTCTTCTCCAATTTGTGTGGTAGGTGGCTCTCAGGTATTGCACTGGAATTTTTGCATATGATTAACACAAATATTTTGAAGACTGTGATTCTAGATTGAAATTAGAAAATGATGTTGAATTTATAGATTTTCAACACAAAGGAGGTGAGAAATAGAACTCAAGTGTTGATTAGGAGACAACTGAAATTGATTGATTAGTTAACAAAGTTGATTGATTTGTTAACTCATTTTATTGAGTAGTCAACTAGATTTATTGGAGAGTGAGCTAAATAGATGGATTAGTAAACTCATTCAATTGATTAGTGAACTGAATAGACTAGGGAGATGACTGAATTGATGGATTAGTCATAAAAAGTTGATTTTGAGTTAAAGAAGATGATTGATGAGTTAACTGAGTTAACTGATTAGACAGTTGATTTGATCATTCAGATCTGATTTAGCATGTGTTGTAGGAATTTGAAATTGAATTTGATTTTCATTTTCAATTTGGCTTTGAATTTGGTCATTCGAATGCTGAAATGTACATGAAATTAACTAAAATTCAAATTTGGAGAAAATATGAATTTGATGATAAGAAATTAGATGAAATTAATTGAAATTCAAATTTGGGGAAATGGGGGAATAAGTTAATTAATTTAAATTATTTAAACTTAGGAGATTGAATTAATTAAATAATAAAGATTATTTAACTAAAGAAAAGGTCGTAATTAATTAAATAATTGATGTTTAATTAATAATTGAGATATGGTTAATTGATTAAAATGATTTGAGAATAGAAATAGAATAATTAGAAGTCTTGAAGGGCGATGATTAGAAAAAATAGTTAGTTTAATCAAATAATTAAAGAATTACTTAATTAAATAGACGAATAATTAGTGTAGAATTAATGAGACATTTTTAGGTGTCTACAGTTATTAGCCTATGGAGGTAGTTGTAAAACAAAATCAGAAGTCCACCATGTCATTATTTGCAAGTGGCCTATTGTACACACACTATATATAAAGTGCCAATATCATCATTTGGGGGGGGGGGGGGTAGGTACTTTGATTGAGTGAATTTAGGGGGGTGTCCCTTGTGGTTTTGTGCTCGTGTTCTTTCCTTTTTCTTTTATGGGTTCTCCTAAGTTTCCTCTCTTAACTCCTCATAATTATGCTACTTGGAAAATTGATGCATGGAGTAAACTTATGGAAAAAGGATTAACTCATTACATTGATGGACCTATTGTTGCTCTCGCTGATCCTATTGTTCAGTTGGATTGGCTCACTAAAAATATCATGGCAATGGGTACCTTAATGAAATATGGATCTAAGGATCTCATCTTTCATATTGATAAATGTACCCTAATTAAGGATGCTTGGCAAAATTTTCAAGACTTGTATGGTCAAGTTGATGAGATTAGAGGATATCAAATTTATACTGATCTCACCATGTTAGATCCCAAGAACTTTGATACTATACAAGATTATGTCACTAAGGCAAAAGAGTTGAGGGCACAACTCAAGGATTGTGGCATTGATAAAAAGGATACTCAATTGATCTTGAATTTGATGGGCAAGCTTCCACAATAATATGTAGCATTTGTTTCTAGTTTCCAAACCCATAGGATGACAATGGGTTCAAGCTACACAATGCCTACATTTGATGCTTTCGCCTAAATATTGATGATGGAACAAACTAAGTTGATAGGCTTGGGCATTCTTAAGGCTTCTAAGTCTCAAGCATTAGTAGCAAATCAAGGGAACAAAGGAAATCAAGGAAAGGACAACTCAAACAAGAAGAAATGGCAATCAAAGCCTAAGGACAAAGAACCACCTTCTCCACACCAAGTAGATTCATCCTCTTGCAAGAAGGACAATTCACCAAAGAGGGAGAGACCTACTTGTTCCTATTGTAAAAAGGTTGGTCATGAGGAACATCGTTTCCATTCTAAGAAGATTGCTGAACTCACACATATCCTCAAAAAGCACAACATTGATTTGCCTTGTGCCTACAAGAATGAGGATTCATCAACTTCCACTTCCTCGCATTCAAAAGGTAAAGGGAAAGTATTCATGGCTTCAACAAGTGAGAAGACTCACTCTTTTGGGACAAGAAAAGGAAAAGCTCTTTATGCTACTACAAGTCATGATTCAGGGAGATGGCTTCTAGATTCAAGGGCTTCTCATCATATGGCATCTTCACAGTCTATGTTTTGTACATTTGAGCTTTGCATCATACCACATATTTGATGGCCAATCATACATACATGGATTTGATTAGGAAAGGAACTATTGCCATTGGGGATAACTCCTTCAATTATGTGTTGTGTGTACCCCATTTGACAAACAATCTTCTTTCCATCTATCAAATCACACATGGGACAACAAAGAAAATTGTGGAGTTCACACCTGAGTCAGTTTTCATTCGTGACTTGGAGACTAGAGCTATCATTGCAACTGGGGTGGTTGATCATGCATCTCGATTAAACTCCTTTTCAGATTTTGTTGATGAGGATGATTTCACATATGATGATTCTACACATGATGATCACACTTCTTGTGATGATTAACATTTTGAGGAGAACGTTGGGTACTTGAACTTGGGGATTCTCACATGTGACCCCGTTCTTGAGCCTTGCATTTCATCTCCTCCTATTGATATCACATCACCTTTTGCACTTGATGAAGGGGATAGTGTGAAAGTTTTGCCTTCTTGTGATTCAGTGCATCAGGATATATATTGTCTTCCAGCTTCAGTTTCATGGGATGATTAATTGACAGACATTGCAAGTTTGTTTGTGGAATCCTACATTGCAGATTTGGGAGACATCATTGATGATATTCATCTTCTCTTTGATGAAGATGATCCTTATTTGATTGTTGTGAGGGAACACTCTAAACCTCTTGTTCATTCTCTACATGATCATTTTTTCAAGGTTGACATGATTGTGGATTCTTATGTATAGCAGTTGGAGGAGGTCTCTTTATCCTTAGAGAAGACATGTGTGTCTTTGGGCCTTGTTCTGTATTCATCTACACTAGATCTTGGAGTGCCTTTTTTTGTAGTGTGGAGTAGTTCACCACCTTTGGAGGGGGTATCTTTCAGCATTGACATGGGGACACTTGAGCAGTTTTCAGAGATTCCATTCATCATGTGTTTTTTTCCTATATCTTCCCTTCATGATTGGGGAGACTTCATGGATACACCTTTGGTTTTGTTTCTTCCTAAAGGGAGGAATATTGTTCGATGTTCATGGAGTATTTTCTTCATTCATTCATTGGTTCAGATTCTACATTGAAGGGGGGCTACCTCATTTATCTTCTTCTCTCATATGGGGGGAACATTTTCCTCGCATGGGGTTTTGTCCTTCACATACTTCTATGAGAGTTCTCTTGGATATAGTTTTCATCTCTCTTTTGGGGAAGGGTTTTTTCCCATTGGGTTTTTCTCTCTTTCCTTTCTTTATGGGAGATTTCATTTGCATTTGTACATGGGTATCTAACATGGCCTCATAGCCGGGATCCATCTTGCATTGCTTAGTTGCATTGTAGACTTAAGTGCATTCCCCTATGTTGCACTTAAGGGGGGGTGGTGTAATTATATATTCATGTTGGATATTATTACACCTTACTTAATTTTACTTAGGATAATGCATTTCATAGTAGTTTGGGTATGAGACACTTGGGTGTTTGTGCCACATTGGGATAGTGTGTGTAGGAGAATTTCCACCTTTTGTGGTCTTATCTTGTTGTTACATTCCACATTCGGTGGGTGATCCACCTCATGTGGAGTATTATATTATTTATCCTACCTACCCCTACTTATCCCTACCTACCCTTGTTTATTATTGAGCCACATGTCATGTTTGTGTGCTCACATATCCATATAGCCTTGCCTATATAAGCAGGCCCATATTCATTGTATGTAACAATTGATCATTTATCTATTGATGAGAATACAGTTTATTCTTATCCTATATTTTGTCTCTCTATTTTTTACTTTTCATTGAGCTCTTGATCTTGGCAAAATCTCACAAAACTAAAGCCTCACAAAGCCATCAAAAAAGCTGATGAGCCCCATTTTATGATCTTTTATTTCAAATGTTTTAAGTTGTTTGGGGACTTTATCTTATATTTGAAGACATGAACCTTGTGTTAATATCCTTTTTAAATCCATAATTCTAAAGAACCTTTCTATGTCCCCAGTCCTTTGTGATATTGTTATGGATGTCATATGAATGCAATATAAATATGTTTTTTTAAATCTATAAATGGTGTTAAATGTTGTATTTTAAGTAATTATGAATATGTTAGGATCTTTCTATGTTAACCGCATTGGATGCAACTAATGGAATGTCTACGTTGCTAAGATGGAGTAAATGTAGTCACCAAGATATGGCAAAACTTTGAAGGGTTCATGATAGTGAAATAAGGAGTCAAAATTGTTATGTGCATCCAACCAATTGTTGTCACTATTTGGAGACCCCTCAGATTAGTTAGAACAATTATAATTTCATTAATTTTCCATGTCTGCTGGTAAAGTAGGTATAGGGGAAATATGTAGATGAAATAATGCGGAAATAGAGTCCTACTTTATTTCAACCTTCTAGTTCCTAGATTCTATGTTTTCAATAAAATCCCTCCTCCTAAATGTTAGGAGTGGAGTGGTTGTAGTGGTTGGGTAGTTGAATCTTTATTTTCTATAAATTCTCCCAGTTTTTGTTAAAGAGTTGGTTGGAGAAAGCATGCAATTTTTCTACTTACTATTCAAGCATTTGAATAAAGATCAAGTTTAGCTCTATCGGTTATCAACATAAAGGGTGATGTGATTATGTGTGTGTAGCATTTGAGATTAACCTTAATAGTTGAGAAGACTCATCCAAGGGGGCCCAATTGGTGAGGATTTTGTGTATTTTATTTCTACACATTTACTTTCCAGTTACTTTTATTTTGTTTCTAATAGTTTTAGTAGTTGATTGTTCCTACAGCCACATAATTGTAGCTTTGTGACTATTCTTGCAAACAAAACATAGCAGAGTAGTTGTCTTTGTTAGTTAGAAGGATCGTTATTTCAAAATTAGTTTTAGTTAAGTCCTTTTGTAATAGAGTCCAGTCAAAATACATTAGGAGTACTTTCTTTATAATGTTCATTTTAGCACTTCAATTTTTTAAAGTTAGGATAGCATAATTCCTAAAATCTCTTATTGCACAAATAGTGTTGTCCCATTTCAGGTCATACATCCTTGGGTTTGATAAGATAAATGAGCTCTAATGATGGAATCTGATGGCTTCTTAGTAAAAATATCATGTCTCTGAGTTGATGTGTCATGCCCAATTATCTATTCATTGTTCAAGTCCAACATTTTCGACGTTGTTGTCGAGGATGGTGTCAAGCTAAGAGTTTGTTGGGAGTTAGAGAAGTTTTGTTGCCTTTTTATAAAATTAGAATTTTTTCCTTTCATAAGTAGTAGGATAAGATAGGAATAAATTGCATCACCATATTAACTTTTAACAGGAACAGTGTGTAGGCATTTCATGAAGATTGCATTGATGAAGTATAGTGTTGTCATTGATGTCAATAGTAACTGGTAATGAAGTTGTATTGCAACTGGTAATGATGCAGTAATGCAACCTGTAGTAAAGCAATGAAGGTAACCGGTATTGGTATTATTATTGAAGCGAAGAGATCAAATGGTAACCCTAACCTGTTGATAAGCCAAACCCTAACTGATGGAGCTTGGAGAATCGGTTGTGATGATCTATGACTGAATGATGATTGGAGATGAAGATTCCACATAAGCATGATGCAGGTGATGATTTTCAAAGTGGATTTGGCATGTGAAGATAATCATTTATCTTGGGAATAAGCAAATGCATAGCATGAAGTAAAAAATGAGTGATGAGCTACAAGATCCAATGTGCGGTGATCGAGGAGCGGTTGAAGTTGTCTAGAACAATGTATAGTTGATTTCTATGTAATCCAATGGTTATGATTGAACCGATATGTTTGTAATCTCTATGAGATTTATAGTTTTTGTATTGTGTTACCGACCTATTGTATTTGCTTATAAGGTCGATGATTTGTTTCAATATTGTGTTGGCAAATTTGGTTAAGTGTGGAAGAGTGATTGTTGTCGAACCAGAAGGAGTGTCTACAAAATGTTGTGAAGGCAGATAGGTGCATAAAAGGATCTGACTAAGAAAGGAAGTGTTATTTCCAGATCATCAAAGAACTTGTTATTCTCTAACCATTATAATAGTTAAATCCCCTAACCAGGTAAGCTTTAACAAGCTTGGTGTTGTTTAAATCTAATGAACAATGATGAACAGTTAGTACCAAACTAGTACTGAGAGGAGGGGGTGAATCAGTATAGGCAAAAAAAACTTTCTTTGAACCAGTTGACTGCAAAAGACTACACTTAACTGGTAAATAGTAACACCGGTCTAAATTAGGGCACTATCGGTAAAACACGGTGAGAATATGAAAGACATAAATTGGTAACATTTAGATCTCCACATAATCTAATATCTCATTACCACTTCACCCATATGCATAAAAAAGTAATATATCACCATAAATGTAATGATTGCTAGTACAACACGCTTTACCACTTTGACAAAAAATATTAAAGCATCACATGAAAAGCATTACACATGACACAGTGATTTTTCACGTGGAAACCCAACTGGGAAAAACCACAGTGGGGATGAATACCCACAAGCTATTCTTTGAACTCTTCTAAAGTCTGCTCTATTAGGAGCCTAGTCCGGTTAAAGACTTTTAACAATAGGTTCTGCTAGGAACTGGTCCTACTAGGAATCAACCAGTTAAGGGATGGTTAAATACTCAATTAAAGGTTAGAGCCCTGTTAAAGGTTACCTCATAAGAGGATTTGAAGAACTCATTGAATTGAGTCACCCTGTTAAAGGATTTACACAAAATCATGTTAAAGCTACCCGGTTAAGGGATTTTCCAACTGCTGAAATGGTTAGAAGTCAACATGTAATACACTGATTTGATAACAGCACTCAATGCCAAAATAGATCCACTTTTAGCTCCTTTGCTTCTGCAATCACACTCTACAGGTATCAACACACTTCTTCAATCTGGCAAGAATCAAGTATCTCTTCACTTGGATACACACATAACATTTGCCAACAACTTCAAAATGAAAAACATCATCGAGCTTATAGGAAACAGATAGGTCGGTATCCTAAGCCCTAAACCCTAAATATTTAGGTTTAACAATTCATTCGGTTCAATCCTGACCGTTAATCATACTACATTGAATACAACAATCTTGAACAGATCTCAAGATGTTCTCCAATGTTCATTCTTTGTTGCTTCAGGAAGTTGATAACGCATCCTGTGCTCTCCACCATTTACATAGACTTTGCACATTCCCAAGGTAGATGGGATCAATCTCCATGAAAGATCCTCAAGGAAATCCTTCACACGCACAAGGTCGATGTGCCAACACAATCTGATCTTCATTACAATGCTAACTTCATCACAAGATGTCATCAGTTGAATCACACAAGATTGGAATGCATCAACCGGAAACCCTAAAGCTGAGACTACCAACCAGTAGTCATACCAAATGAAACCCCGACACAAAACTTCTCATATATTAGTTCTCATTCCAACATACTGCTTCACTTTTTCAGATATACTAGTTCACAATATCATATCGATTCTCTTGCCAATTTGCTTACTTCAATATACTAGTTCATACTTTAGCATATTGACATCAATGACAATATACAGTATCATCATGTCATCAAGCTCTGCACATATGCCAACAATCTCCCCCTTTGGTATTGATGGCAATATACAAAGATATCTCTTTGCTTCACATCTTTTCATATCTCTCTGCTTCACATCTTGTCCCTAATACTACAAATATCTTCTCCGCTTCACATCTTCTCCCCCTTTGACAACAATGCAAAAGTGGAGGCACAAACAGCTATGTTCCACTATGTTGCTCCCCCTAAGAAGTAGCATTCTTCAACACACCAATCCTGAAAAAGATTTATCAATGCAATACCTGATTGATGTGGAGCAAACACCTTTAGTTCACCTCTGGAAGGGCCAGCACCCCTAATTCACCTCTTAAATAGGTAAATGTAGCCTTTGGTAGAGGCTTGGTGAATATGTCTGCTAACTGCTCCTTACTGGAAACATGTTCCAATACAACCTCTTTGTTCTGAACCTTCTCCCTCAAGAAATGATACTTGAGCTTGAAGTGCCTGGTTCTAGCATGCAAAAATGGATTCTTGGAAATATTAATTGCACTTGTGTTGTCATAGAGTATACTCACTGATTCAGATACAGGGACTTTGAAACCACTTAATAGATGCTTCATCCAAATTGTCTGGGTGCAGTTCATAAATGTTGCAACATATTATGCTTCTGCTGTAGACTGAGAGATACAACTCTGCTTCTTACTCATCCATGAGACTAGTCTACCACCAAGAAAGAATGCACCACTGATTGTGCTCTTCTGGTCATCCACATTACCAGCCCAATCAGCATCTATAAACACTTTGAGGTTGAAATCAAAACTGTATGGATACCATAATCCATAGTCAATAGTTCCCTTCAAATATCTAAGAATTTGCTTGACTTCTACCAAGTGGGATTCTCTTGGACTTTTCTGGAACCGTGCAGTAATGCCTACTCCATGTGCAATGTCCAGTCTTCTATGTACTACATAGTGCAACTTACCAATCATTGATCGGTATTCCTTCTCATTGACCAATGCTGAGTCATCCTCTTTTGACAATTTATAACTGGTCACCATCGGTGTACCAACCAGTTTGTTGTCTTCCATACCAAAGGTCTTCAACACCTCTTTGACATACTTGGACTGAGTGATAAAGATACCATCTTTCATTTGTTGAATCTATAGTCCAATGAAGAACTTAATCTCCCCTATTAGTGACATCTCAAATTCCTTCTTCATCTCATCTACAAAACCATGACTCATCTTGTCATCTCCACCAAAAATTATGTCATCAACAAATACTTCATAGATCAGAATTTGATCTCCTTCTGACTTCAGATAGATATTGCTATCTTCACTTGTTCTTTCAAATCCAATCTTCACAAGATGGGAGTGTAAGTGTTCATACCATGCTCTAGGTACCTGCTTCAATCCATACAAGGCTTTATGTAGCCTACACACCATGTCACTATTCTCTGATAGGGTAAACCCATATGTTTGCTCTATATACACCTCTTCTTCAAGTATTCCATTCAGGAATGCAGATTTTACATCCATTTGATATACTTTGAATCCCTTGAAGGCTACATATGCAAGAAGCATACGAACTCCTTCCAATCTAGCTACTGGAGCAAAGGTTTTCCATAGTCTTCTCCTTCTTCTTTAGCATATCCCTTACACACCAGTCTGGCTTTGTTTCTTACCACTATGCCATCTTCATTCAGCTTATTTATGAAAACCCATTTGGTGCTAATGACATTTTTATGCTTAGGTCTGGGTACCAGAGACCATGTGCCATTCTTTTCTATCTGGTCAAGTTCTTCTTCCATTGCCTTGATCCAGTCTTCATCTTTATGTGCCTCTTTAAAAGTTTTAGGCTCAAATTCAGAGATCATGCAAGAGTTTTCTCTGACCTTTTTTCTTGTAAGAATTCCTGCATCCTTGTCTACTACGATCTGCTTTGGATCATGATTCAACTTTACATACCTAGGAATGATCTTAACAGATTCCTCTTGCTTTTCTTCTTCATCCTCATCTTCATCTGCATCAGCATCTACTGGTGTAGAAGCACTGTTACTGGTACTAGGTTGTTTTGCAACCGGTTCCTAGAAGGTTACAACCGGTTCATCTACCACTTGCTCACTATCGGTTTCCTTAGGTTTCTCAGAAGTTTCATCAACTCTAACATTGATACTTTCAACAATTCTCTAAGTCCTATTGTTGAAACATTTGAGAGCTTTTCTCTTCGTGGAATACCCTAGAAATATTCCCTCATCACATTTTGCATCAAACTTGCTCTGATGTTCACTCCTCTTGATATAACATTTGCTACCAAACACTCTAAAGTAGCTTACCACTAGTTTCTTACCAGTCTAATACTCATAAGGTGTTGTATCCTTACCTTTCTTGATGAGTACCCGGCTCATAGTGTAGACTGCAGTGCTCACCGCTTCTCACTAAAAGGTGTGAGAAACCTTCCCTTGAATTAGCATCGTTCTGGCTGCTTCAACTATAGTCTAGTTGTTCCTCTCTGCTAGGCCATTCTGTTGTGGAGTTCAAGGGGCAAACAATTGCCTCTTGAAGGTTGTTCTCTTCACAGTACTTGTTGAATTTATAGGAAGTGAATTCTCCTCCTTGATCAGTTCTTAGGCACTTAATCCTCTTACTGCTTTCCTTTTTGACTAGTGCTTTGAAAGCTTTGAAATTTCCAAAAGCTTCAGACTTATCTTTCAAGAATGTGACCCACATCATTCTTGAGCAGTCATTAGTGAGAATCATAAAGTACCTATCGCCCTACACACTCATTTTCATAGGACCACACAAATCAGTATGCACAAGATCAAGTAAATTGTCTGCAGTGAAAGATTTACCTTTGAAGGTTGAGGAAGACATTTTCCCTAGTTGACACTCTATGCACAAAGGATTCTCCAATTTGCTCAGCACAGGCAATCCTCTAACTACCTTGATCTTACTAGCCTTCACAATATTATCAAAGTTTGCATGGCAGAGTCTCCTATGCCATATCCAGCTATCATCAAACTTAGTCGTTAGACATGTACTGATATTTGCATTCAACTGAAATAAGTTACCTCTTGTCTGCATACTGGTGGCCATCAGTTCACCACTCTTTCCTTTTATTTTGCATACTCCATCTTTGTATTCCAGAGTGAGTCCATTGTCATTCAGTTGAGAAACACTCAAAAGGTTGTGCCTAAGACCTTCTACCCAATACACATTATCAGCACTTCTTTTTCCATTTAGAGAGATGGACCCTCTGCCTTTTACCATACATGGTGCATCATTACCAAATCAGACCACACCACATCATACTCTTCCAGAGACAGAAACTTACTCTGGTCACCATTCATGTGGTGAGAACAACCACTGTCAATAATCCACTC
This sequence comes from Cryptomeria japonica, assembly GCF_030272615.1. Taxonomy (NCBI): domain Eukaryota; kingdom Viridiplantae; phylum Streptophyta; class Pinopsida; order Cupressales; family Cupressaceae; genus Cryptomeria; species Cryptomeria japonica. The sequence continues at coordinate 569,145,168 of NC_081411.1, read as the reverse complement.
ATTGGAATTATCAAAGCGGGAGACAAGAGCCTTCTTGTCTGACACATCTTCCTTAACTACTACAAACACAATGTCTTCACTTTCTTCATCTTCTGATTCCTCATCAGTGACACCTCCATCAACTGCTACAAAATAGTTTCTCCTGTTTCCTCCTTTGAACTTCTTTAACTTCTCCAGTTTGTCCTTATTATCACCATTAGGATAGTTTACAACAATGTGTCCTATCCTATTGCAAGAAAAGCATTTCAAAGGGATCTTACCTCTGTATTTACCAGTTCCCTTAGGAAGTCTCTTGGAAAGAAGAGCTTCAAATTCCATCAGGATCTCCTCATCATCCATTTCTCTTCTTTGTCTTGGTTCACAACTGGTACTAGCTTCTCTTCCCTTTGTAGATGGTGTAGCAAATGCTCTAAAGGTTGATTCAGTCTTCTGAATACTGCCATCATAATTATTTAGCTCATATGCGGTCAGCTTAGCAATGATGGAGTCTAGGGATACCTTTGTCTTGTCTATAGACCTCAACTCCTGAATAGCGGCAACCCTTATTGCATAGATTGGTAACAAGGATCTCAAGACTTTTCTAACAATAGTGGAATCATCTATTTTACCTCCTACACTCTTGATGTCTCCAACAATAGTTTTGATTCTTATTCCATATTGTTGAATGGTCTATCCTTCAACCATCCACATGTATTCAAACTTTCCCCTAAGGCTCTCTTCCTTAGCTTGTTTCACATGCTCATCAACGCCATAGATATTCTCCAAAGCATCCCATACTTCTTTGGGATTTTCTTTATCCTAAACATCAATAAACTCAATGTCAGATAGACTGTTGATTAAGGCTTCCATGACTTGCCCATTCTCCTAAATCTCTCTTCTTTGATCATCGGGGAGAGTACCGGTAGGGATAACATAAGCATTCTCAACATAGCTCCAATGTTGAGCACCCATGCTTCTAATGTAGATCATCATCCTGTCCTTCCATAGCTTAAAGTTATCTCTATTGAACTTTGGACCTTCCCTCTTCATCATTAGAGTAGGATCTTTTCCTCAAGCGGTTAAGCTTACAACACAGAGGACCTGGAAGACACTCTAATACCAATTGATGAACAATGATGAACAGTTAGTACCAAACCGGTACTGAGAGGGGGGGGTGAATCAGTACAGGCAAAAAAACTTTCCCTGAACCAGTTGACTGCAAAAGACTGCACTTAACTGGTAAACAATAACACTGGTCTAAATCAGGGCACTACCAGTAAAACACAATGAGAATATGAAAGACATAAACCTATAACATTTAGATCTCCACATAATCTAATATCTGATTTCCACTTCACCTGTATTCATAAACAAGTAATATATCACCAGAAATGTAATGACTATTGGTACAACACGCTTTACCACTTTGACAGAAAATATTAAAGCATCACATGAAAAGAATTACACATGACACACTGATTTTTCAAGTGGAAACCCAACTGGGAAAAACCACAGTGGGGATGAATACCCACAAGTTGTTCTTTGAACTCTTCTAAAGTCCACTCTATTAGGAGCCTAGTATGGTTAAAGACTTTTTACAATAGGTTCTGCTAGGAACCAATCCTACTAGGAATCACCCGGTTAAGGGATGGTTAAATACCCAGTTAAAGGTTAGAACCCTGTTATAGGTTACCTCGCAATAGGATTTGAAGAACTCATTTAATTGAGTCACCCTATTAAAGGATTTACACAAAGCCCTATTAAAGCTACCCGGTTAAGGGATTTTCCAACTGCTGAAATGCTTAAAAGTCAATAGGTAATACACTAATCTAATAACAACACTCAATGCCAAGATAGATCAACTTTAGCTCCTTTGCTTCTACAATCACACTCTACAGGTATCAACAAAACTTCTTTGTTCTGGCAAGAATCAAGTATCTCTTCACTTGGATACACACATAACATTTGCCAACAACTTCAAAATGAAAAACATTATCGACCTTATAGGAAATAGATAGGTTGGTAGCTTGAGCCCTAAACCCTAAACATTTAGGTTTAACAATTCAGTCGGTTCAATCTTGACCGTTAATCATACTACATTGAATACAATAGTCTTGAACAAATCTCAAGACGTTCTCCAATGTTCATTTTTTGCTGCTTCAGGAAGTTGATAACCCATCACGCGCTCTCCACTGTTTACAGAGACTTTGCACATTCCCGAGGTAGATAGGATCAATCTCCATGTAAGATCCTCAAGGAAATCCTTCACGCGCACAAGGCTGACGTGGCAACATGATCTGATCTTCATTACAATGCTAACTTCATCACAAGATGTCATCGGTTGAATCACACAGGCTTGGAATGCATCAACTGGAAACCCTGAAGCTGAGACTACCAACCGATATTCATGCCAAATGAAACCCTGATACAAAATGTCCCATATACCAGTTCTCATTCCAACATACTACTTCACTTTTTTACATATATCGGCTCACAATATCATACCGATTCTCTTGCCAATTTGCTTACTTCAATATACCAGTTCATACTTCAGCATATTGACATCAATGACAATATACAGTATCATCATGTCATCAAGCTTTGCACATATGCCAACAAAATCCTCTAACCAGGTGATCCATTAGCTTGGATTTGAAATCCTCCACCAAGGTTACCTCTAACAAGGTATTGCCTCTAACAGGGTATTGTAGTCAATCCCTTAATCGAGCGGTCCTTAACCAAATCTGTTATTAACAAGACATTATTGTATAAGCTTCTAACAAGGCCTTGCTACTAACAGAGCAAACTTCAGAATAGTTCAAAATACTTGTGGGTATTCATTCCCACCATGGTTTTTCCCATTTGGGTTTCCATGTGAAAAATCATTGTGTCAAATGGTGAATGATTTTGTGGATGTGTTTTGATATGGTTGATATGAATAACTGGTAAATCCACTTAGATATATTTAGATGAACGAAAGTGATCTGAAATGAGCTATTACTGATATTAGTGAAGTGGTTTAATGTTTTGGTTAAATGGTATTTGATTTTAAGATCTATTGCATTGTATCATTGATGTTTTGGTCAACCGGTAAAGTTTGACAGTGCAATTGCAGTTTTTGATACAGTGTCTAAACCGGTTAGGTTAGCAAGTTGTTTTTGAGTTGGAATTAAGTTTGTTTGGTGAAAATTTAGTTTATTTTCTATCTACTAATTCACACCCCCCCCCCTTAGTAGTTCACCGGATTCTTATAGTTTCATCATATTATCACAGTGGAATTGAGTTAAAAAATTTATGCATAGGAGAAGGAGTAGGGATGCTTATGGGAAATTCCTTCCAAACAAACCTAATCTTGAAGATCACTCAGTTGACCAAGAATTTGACCCTTTTGATGCATATGAAATAAACCTGTTTGCTGACCTTTTTCGGCATTTGGAACTGATTGAACCACCTCCTCAAGAGCCGCCAATTGGGCAACCACTTGAAAATTTTGTTGAACGGACCAGAATACTGAGAGGGGGGCTCAGTATTCCCCTTTGGAAGATTAAAACTGAACTTCTGAAACTTAACTTATTATCAATTTACTTTAGCCCAAAATAAATCCATGCAACATAATTGAAATGAAACAAATGCACAACCATAAGAGAGACACTAGATTTTTATATGTGGAAAACTCAAATGGAAAAACCACGAAGAGGGTTAACTCTCAAGAAAATATAACTAGTTATATGAAGATTACAAGGCTTACTGTCGAAGGGCTAACTGCCTAGAATACAATGACTTACTATCAGAAGGCTCACGGACAAGAAATAAATACAAAAAAAATCAACTGAGAAAATTGAATCTACACATGCATGGGATCAATTCCTGATAAGCTTAGATATCCAAACATCTACTTGTAGCAAATCTGCTCAAGAATCTATGCAATTCTAACTCAATCTGCCTTCTCCAATCACTGTCAAACATTTTTCTCCTTCAACATATGACAAACACTCTTACTCACACTTGCACTTTTACACACTCATACTCTCATGTCACTCACATCCTCATGCCACAATTGGATCAGATCTTAACCGAGTTTGCACAATGACATATTTATTTACTTCAATGCCCCTACCAACAGACATATAGTAATTTTATGGAAGGGGGAGACACAGATTAACATCCACATATCCTAAACAACATTAATTTCTACCAAAAAAGAGTGCTTAAAAACCATTTGGAAAACCTTTTTGGTTATGGGTTTGCTCAAACCCATGTATATCAACATAGAAACAAACATTGTCGGGATATCTGAGTTTACCTGATAGCGATGGTAAGCCTTCAAAGACTCCTCATGGAGCACCCCCTTAGTGGCATACAGAATTAGTGGGTGTTTTGTTGCCACAATAGAGAGAAATCATTTGTTTAGGACTTCCCCTAGAAAGGTCATCTAGTGTTTAGTAGCCTTCAACAAGATGGGCGTGTCCATGTTTGAATTCTTCAGCCTCTCACTCTCTCTAGCTCAACAAGCCAAATCTAGATAATAGTGCTAATGCATTGGGGTTTAGCCAACTTTCCTTATATATAATCTCTTTCCATAAAGAAAAATGATTACCATTAATGAGTGGATCATCCACCATATCGCTTGCCTTAATTGCACTGTTCTTTTAGACAAGCCCCCATGTGTGTGTTGCACTTATCAAAGTATGATTTGAAATTATTTCTCATTTCTAGTGTTCTTTCCCTTCAAAAATTAATCCACCTCAATACGAAGGCTAATTGATATTCATAAAAAGTACACAAGTATCATTATGCGAAGAAAGGGGGTGTATACCATATGTAGACATTATAGTTAATTGCCTCCAAATCTGGTCATGAAGTAAACATCAAAACTTTCCTGACATCACTCAACACTATGTTTGTCCTTTCATCGTAGCCTCCTTAGCCACTTGTTTGCCATCTTATTTCCCTCCCTCTTTATGTGGCTCACCTTAAAATGATCCAAACTATCTAACATAATTTTAATTGGGCATAGCATTTTATTTAGAACCCAGTTCAAGGTCTCATTTTTCTGGATAGCATTGACAACAATTAAAGAGTCTCCTTCCAGATGGACCCATTTTGCCCCTATTTCTATTCCAATCTGGAGTCCTCTCATGGCTGCCTGAAATTTTGCCACATTGTTAGTTATATGTCCAATATTCTCTACCACCTCCTTTGGGGGAATTCCATTATCATTTCTAATTATACATCCAATGGCACTCGGTCCAAGGTTGCCCAGAGATGCCCCATCAAAATTTATGTTCACCCACCCTAGTTCTAGAACACACCAATGTGTAGAGGATATAGGATCAATGACCTCACCCTAACTACCTTCACTGAACAAAAAAGAGATGGAGAGACTAGTTAAGGTTAGTTTAATCTTATTATCCCAACTTGTGTATATGTTCTTCTTAAGTGTTTTTTATTTGGATGCTTCATTGACAAGTTCCACAAGATGTGCTTCAATCTTTTGACATAATCTCTTTGATTTCATATTTTTATCTTGAAAGATTTTGTGATTGTGCTCTTTCCAAAATTCCCATATTAGTAGTGAGGGCAATATATTCCATATATCTCCAAACATAGCCTTTGTGATTTTCCCAGACCACATTCTAAACAAATCATCAATCCCCAACGGCATCAGACAAAAATAGTTTAGTTTGTTCATGAAATTCCACCAAAATTTGGTAGAGTATTCAAATCTCAAGAGTAAATGATCCACCGATTCAGATTCATTCAAACAAAGGACACATCTACTAGGCTCTTGAATTCCAAATTTCATTAATCTATCACAAGTAAGAATTTTCTTTTGCACTGCCATCCAGGCAAAAAATGATGAAAATAGGGAAGACAACTGAGAGGGTAGGTGAATCAGTTGTCACAAAAACTCACACTACTTAAACTTATTCTCAGATCTGATAATTAAACATAAAAGTATAAATCACTAACACATCATAAACACACATAACACCAAGATTTTTGTACATGGAAAACCTTGTTAGGGGAAAAACCACAATGGGGATACACCCATAATATAGGTATACTCTATTAGAAGTATTACAATGGGGAATGAACATGCATTCAGGCACACTGCCTAGATCTCACTATTCAAAAATAAAAGGGCTTACTGCCTAGGGAAGGCTCACTGCCTGTACAAACAATCACGGATCACTTCTAAAAATTGTGAATTTGGAAATAGCATCTCGTTAATGCCTGGTTCAGTTCCATTTAAGTACAAAACAACTTTATTTTTTCCACTTCTCTACCTTCAAAATATGTATACATTCAATACACATACACACTCACACTCATCCACACACCACCACACTCAAATACAAAATGATTACAATTGTTTATACATGACATCAACCTTGGAGAAAACATCAAGGTCAGCTCAACACTCACCACCTAATTACAAAAATACAACCACACTCAATACAATATTACAAGTGGACCAAGAAATGTTGGTAAATACATAGCACAGACCCAAATATTTCACCTTGAACATGTTACACCTCCAAGAATTATGCCTCGAACATTTGCAACACATTACAAGCATCCCGTCGGCCAAGAACATGAAGAACACTAATGTACTGAAGAAAAACATCAATTATGAGCTCAACAATCAATGCAAACCACCAACACAAAAGGCACATGATTCAGAGACATCCACAAGCATCATGAATTACTATAGCAACATCTGCACCAACACAAATTACTAGCATCACTAGCATCTTCCTATCGAACCTTAAGAACACTAACTGCGATGACTGTCAACCTTGAAAAATCACTTGTGGACCTCCAAACCATGAACCACTTGAATTGAGGACACACACCAATGTCTCAAACACACCTTTGAATCTATAGAACAAGATATTATAATGCAGATCAAAATACTATCACTCCGTCACCACTGAACAACTAAAAAACCAACCACAACACAGATACCCATAATGAAATCAAATCTCCATGCGAACCTCTAAAAATTGAACTAAATCAACTACAGACAAATCTCTACAAACCCTTGAATCCCCAAACTTTGATCTTCATCATACTTACTATGTTGAACAAACTAACTCACTGAACTTCACTGCATTACTGTCTTAGACAAAGAAATATGTTGACACCAATGACAACACATCTCTCAAATATCTCTCAAGCACATATTTGCAACATTCTTCTAACAATCTCCCCTTTGGAATTGATGGCAACATATGATGTGAAAAAATTGACACAATCAATGAAAAAGAAAGAATCAATAGCTCCCCCTTAGACCTTGCACACTACTCTTCGCAATTTTTCACATGACTCTCTCCCCCTTTGACATCAATGGAAATGGCACATATTTTCAATCAAACCACAAAACTAGCTCCCCCTAGGTAGAAGCCACCAAAAATCAATCTAGATCACAAGATATGACTGTGAAATGCACTAGAAACACATCATAATACTATAGTTGTAATACAATTCTCTCTTAAAATAGGGTTGCCTTCTAGGGAAAACATAACACTCAAAATATCCATTGATAGATCTATGACCTAATGATAAGAAGATAATATTTATAATGATAGATTATATGTAATATTTTGTTTCAGGAGTGTTGCCTCCAAATACCCCCGCTAAGGCACTCTACTCCCTAGACCCCCAGCTAGTCATGGGATTGAGACAGGCAAGGAGGGAAGCCCTTACAACCCCCAAGTCGGGAGCATTGCCCCCAAACCCCCATCGTCATGTATCAATAGTACTATTTTATCATTGCAAGGTTGAGACACCAATTTCCTAACAGCTCTATTGTAAGAATATTCAAGGTGTTCTCAATAAAGATAGCTACAGAATTACATAGTTATTTGGAGGGTTCTTATTGATCTATGGTTACTCCTATGTAGATTTATTTGGCAAATCAGATCTATCATTGATTATGGTGTTTGATTCTTAGAAATCCACATGTTATGCCTAATTATCTCTATTTTGCATGGTATTAATCTAGCATTGATTATTGATTCAGCATTGATTATGGTGTTTGATTCTTTGAAATCCACATTTTATGTCTAATTATCTCTATTTTGCATGTTATTAATGTGGATTTTGTTTGGTGTGCCTTATTGTTAGTCACCATTATTACATTAGTATGTTGATTGCAATGAGAAAAGGATTTTTTTGTTTGGAGTACCTGATACATTTTATCATTTGAATCTTAGCAGTAGATTATGGTGAATGAGAAGCTTTATTCACCTTCAATGGAGTTTTTGTAATGATATTGGTCAAAATTCCATGTATAACTCGGTATCACTTTCAATGGGAGATTTATATAGTTACATTATAGTTCTTAGATATTCATGTTATAGTGTATAATAAGTCATAAATAACCTTTGATTAGAAGATGGATGACCTTTCATGGTTGTTGGTGTCATGTGAATATCTTGGTTTGTGTTTTTAATATTATATTAAGAGTTTGACATCTTTGGTTCTACTAACAAAGTATGTGCAGTATTATATTTTCTTGGTTTGGAGAACATGGTTTGACTCTTCCTTTTGGGAGCTCATGGTTGAGTTATTTGATAGTGTCAGGGCCATGAAGGATCTTCAATTAAGAGATGGTCATCAAAATGCTTGGAGAGTTTGGTTACACAATTTAGTGGGAGCTTGTGGCAGTAATGTGGATTCACCATTAGATGGTGGATGATCTTCTTTGGTGTTTTTTGGTGTCTTGGATGGACTCTTGGATTCCATTTTATATGTAGTGAGCGTTCTTTGGCATCTTGGGTTTCACTGACAGAAAATGATTATCTTCATATGTTTGGAGATGTTGTTTTTTGTTTAGAGTATGGTTTATATTATGTTATTGATATACTCTTGATTTAAGATTAGAGTGTTGGCATGATATAGGTTCTCTTAAGGCCATGATATGTCCTTTATGATAGATCATGGTGTCATGATATGTTTCCTAATTGTATATTTGGACCTTTGATAGTGGTCATGTTGGCTCTCTTTGGTTTTGAGTAATAATAATTTGCTTGGAGCTTCATTATTTTGCAATGTTGCATTTGAAGTTGGCATGAAATGATTATTGGATGCTCATAGAGACTAAAGAGACTTGGGTGAGGCTAGAAGATCTCTTGTTTATGAGATCATGTATTAATATGGATACTCTTTGATGAGATTTGAGTAGTAAGACTGAGGAGTCTACACCTGGTTATGGACATGAATCCATTATGGACCTAAAGATAATATTGACCTTTATTATAATCTTTTAATGCCTGGTGTTGTGTGCACAGGATCATCTTGAATCCCACTCTTGGTCTTATCAACATGTGAATGATCTAAGAGGTATTGCTCACCTGAATATTACATGCATTTGTATTTTATATCTTGTCTTCAAATATGAGTTAAGTCTTGAATATAGATATTTTGAGGACTTGTTAAGAAGAAGATGCATGGTTTTATGCATTTATGTTGTTCTCCTTATTATTGGTCTTGCGATATGGATCTACTTTTGAGGACTTATTTGGAGAGGTATAGGAATAGGTTGGTGGCTTTGGGCATATTCCCTATGTTGTGGGAATTAATTGTTTGTTTGATCTATTTTTAGTATGAGAGGCTTACATCTATTGTTGTCATGTTTTCATTATTCTTTGAACATCAGATGTTGATATCCTTTCAATTTGGGAATGGTAAAGAAAATATTACTCTACACAACTTGGTACATGTTAGTGTAGAACAAGGATATGGTTTGATTTGAAAGTTCTCTCTTTGGTCTTGTTCTTGTTCCTAGATGTTTGTATTCATATGGTTAGTGTGAAGAACTTGGGAGAGCTACAGAGACTAGTGGTGAGAGAGATATTGGATCATATTTATTTGCAGGATTCGTAGATTAGTGTATGTTTCATTAACACTATGTGCTAGAGGGACTAGCCACATCCTCTATGTGAAGTACTATAAATAGACTAGATATGCTTTGCTCTATTTTTCAAATTTGACATTACTCCTGTATTGGGAGTTTTTGGATATATATCTGGCTATCCTCTTTGATATCTTGGTTTGTTGATTACTGATATGATGATGATTTTTCTTGTTTCATTGGATTAGGATCTATGAGTTATGTAGTTTGGAGGTGTGTATAACATATTGATTGTGGTGGGATGACTTGGATGTGGATTGTCTATATCCACAAGATTATTCCAGTGTTATTGGAGGCATTGTTAATTAGACTTGTCTTTGGTCTTTTGTGCATTGGTATGTTGCATTGAAGTAGAAGGATGGATATACATGCTTGATTACAATTTTGAGTTGATATGTTGATGGCATGAAGTTTTATCTGTGGTGGTATACCCTAGTTTGAGGTATGGTTAGTTTGTATGTATTACGATTTGTTGTGGTTTCTATTTGAGGTGGTATGAGTAAGGCATATACTCAGAACCTTTGTTATAATTTGAATTTACAAAAAAACTACTCAAAACTTGTCTCATCTTGATGATGGATCACAGAGTGTGATCTGAAATGTTATGCAAAAAAAATTAGACAATAAATTCTAGAAATAGTTGACCAATACCTTTGTTATAATTTGAATTTGATATTTGTGATCATGTATAGATTGGTGCACAACTCAGTGACAATTGGTATACTTCACCTTGGCATGTCCCTTTCTTCCATAGGTGGTATGTTGGAGGATGTGAGGAGTTCTTGCTTGATGGTGATTACCTTGATTGCTATTGTAGGTATCTTGTTGGAGCACAAGAGAAGGTTAAAGAATTAAGTGGTACATGTGTGGCTAAGGGATGGTTTTCCCTTGTTTGTGATTCCTATGGGTGTATTTACAATGTATGATATCAAGTGGGAGAATGATAGGATTAAGGTGTCGTCAACCTTGTAAATCCTATGTAATTAATTACTCCTAATATTTTTTGTAGATTATTCATAAGGGGTGGGAGTTTCACCAATGATAGTAAAAATATTTTACTATACTAGTAATTATTTATTTGTTGGGAACAATAAGTTAATTATTTATGGGAAGTGGTTACTATTCACATTTACCATGAGGTGTCTAGAATCTATTATTAGTGTATGACATGTGTAAGAGCATCTATTATTATTGGTGTCTTACAATTGTAAGAGAATATGCTAATATTTCATGGTGCATGTTATGATTGTTTATGATGACATGTAAGAGCATCTTATGACAGTTGTCATAGAGTTGTAAGTGCAATAATGGTGTTATTTTTTAACTTATAAGAGGGAATCTCAATGGTGGATAGGATGGAATTTTACCATGGTTTTTTAGAACCTTGTTTTGGCCCGTGGTAATGTTCTATAGTGGTATTTGGGCCTCTATAAGCCTATATATTGAGGGCTTGAGATGGACACGTAATGGGAGTTCATTTTTGTGCACATGTGTTGCTGGATTAAAGGGTGAAAAGGAGAAGGAAGGAAGGATTGTATATAATCTCTATATCATGGAGATAATACAACCATTGGCCTCTCTTCTTCGTGGATATTTTTCCTGAAAGGGTTTCTCCACGTGACTCATATGTTGTCAATGTTAGAAATTTGAGTTATCTTGTCACTGATGTCAAACTTGTTGGTTCGGATGTGATCTAGTTCAGATATGGTCTTGTGTTGTGCAAACTATTGTTAATGAAAGTTGGTGACAAATGTTCATTGGTATATTTTGTCTAGTTTTGAGTGTTCAGATGTTGTGCTTACATGAGGAGTTTCTGGAAGATTTGTGTAGCAGAAGTTTCAATATGAAAGAAAGAGTATGTAATGCCCCAATGGAAGAATGTCTTGTTATAGATTGTGAAGAGTATGGTGTGTGGACTTGGATATAATGGTAATGTTATGTGAATGATGTACTATCAATTTTCCAAGTCATTATTTTCTTAGATGATGAGATTAGTTATTGTTGTTCTCTAATAATTAGAGTGTTTGTCAGACGTTTAAAATTTTCTTGGTAGCTTATGGATTTGTGAATTCAAGTGTTGTGGTTTGGAGGACATGCTTATTTGGTTAGTGTAGTCTTCTAGTTCAAATATATGGTGTTTTTTTTAATTTTGCAAGTAAGTTTTGTTGGTATGTTCTTGGTATGGTTAGTTGTGTTGGGTCTTAGTGTTCCCAAATGGATTATCTTGTTTGGATCATCTTTTTTTCATCTAGATATGCATTGGAAGTTCAGTTAGAATATTGTTTTTGTTGAACCCATGGAAAGGCTAGGGAGGGTGTAATTCCTACCAAGAAACCCTAGAGAATTAAGCCAACTAACAACTTAACTAATGGAATGATGGGGAAGGAGAGCGGGAGAGCGGGAGCGGGAGTGGGAGGGGTTTCCTGTGTAGGAGTTGCAGAAGATGGGGAAGACAATGTTGTAGATGAGGATGATCTCATCCCTCTCCTCCTTTCACCTTCTAAGCCATATGATGGGGCTCTTCATGGCTCTTCTTTGCTGGAATGGTGGGTGGAGGAGTTTGGCACCGAGGAAGGAGTGGAGGCTACGTCAGTAATGGAGGTGTTTTGGCAAGGGTTTTTTGTGGCCTCTATTTTTGGTCATCAGGGGTGTACGGTAGTCCCTATCATTGGCCTTTTTTCTACTCTTTCTTTGGTGGGGGGTGTTATCCTAATGGTGTTTGGGCAGATCTGAGACCCTGGCAGATCTCTTATGGAGAGGCTCTATGTGTTCTCTCCTCTCCTTTATGCTAAGGATTTGTTGTTGTTCTAGCCTTTGGCACTCTGGTTCTTCAAAGGAGCTTCCTTTTTTGGTTCTTCTCTATTAGGCTACCCTCCTATGGAAGTGGAGAGTTGGCTTTGGTGTGAACCTTTGAGAGGGGTTTCTTGGCTCTTGCTCTCTTCCCCTCCTTATCTATTAGAGGTGACCATATTTCCTATGGAGGTGGATATTTGGTGGAGGGGAAAGGGCTGGTTTTTGTTTGCTGTTGGAGAGTGCTGGTTGTTGTCTTTCTGCTTCATTCTTCGTCCTGTAGAGGTGGAGCTCTTTCCTATTGAGGTGGAGAGATGGAATGTTGGGGATTTTCAACTTTTGGTACTCCTCTTGCAGATTTGTCTTTGGTGTGAACCTTTGAGAGGGGTTTCTTGGCTCTTGCTCTCTTCCCCTCCTTGTCTGTTAGAGGTGACCATTTTTCCTATGGAGGTGGATATTTGGTGGAGGGGAAAGGGCTGGTTTTTGCTTGCTACTGGAGAGTGTCGGTTGTTGTCTTTCTGCTTCATTCTTCATCTTGTAGAGGTGGAGCTCTTTCCTATATTGAGGTGGAGAGATGGAATGTTGGGGATTTTCAACTTTTGGTGCTCCTCTTGCTGCTGGCTATGGATGTCGATTTCTTCTCTCTTGGGAGTCTCCTTGGGTGGGGCTTGAAGTTCTTGTTTCAAGACTCCCAGCTTGTCTCCTGGACTGGTTCCTTTTTGTTGTTTCTCGGTTTGGCCTCCTTCCTTTTGGTTTTTGGGGTCTTTGTTCCCCCTTTTTCTAGTTGTGGGTTCCTAGTTTATCCTATAGGCAGGACGGTTGCTAATAGTTTTAAAGGGCATAGTCCGTGTTTTTGTTGTCTTTGGTTTGGGGAAAATCCTGTGTTTGGAGTTCTGAACTCATCATTTAAGGTTGAGGGTTCCTGGAAAAACCCCTGGTTGCTAGTTTTGGGTTCCATTTTAAAACCCAGTTTGAAGGTTGAGGGAGCCTTTCAAAACCCCTACTGGCCAGATTCAAATTGTATGAATATCTGCTATAATCTGGTGTTGTTATTGAAGGTTAGGGGTACCTTTCAAAACCCTGATAGTTGGCTGAGGGTGCATGGTATACCCTCGATTATTACTGTTTTGTACTATAGTTTGGACCTGTAGCTTTGTTGGGTGTGGCGTGACTATGCTGGTTGTTGCTGGTTTTAGTCATCTTTACTGGATTTTGGTTGCGGTTTTTCATAGTTTATTTCTTTTAGCAGCCTACTTTGTTGGGTTCTAGATCCCGGTAAAATCTATTGGGTTTTGGGTCCCTCCAAAATCTGTTGTATGGGGTTTTGGGTCCCCTCAAAACCTTTTTTTCCCCTAATCAAAAACAACTTAACTAAACATCATAGAGATAAAAAAAAACAAATTTAAAAGAGGTACAACATCAGATTATTCTAAAAGGAAATACATACATTTAAAATTACATGATTACATAACACTAATGCACAAATGAAGATATACTCTAACATCTAACTTCCATCCTCTAAGGTTCTTAACATCATTACTAATAAAGCATCAACTAAAAGATACATGAGTTATTTTTCTATTTAAACTATTACACACAACATAGGAAAGTTACCATCTAAACTATAGAATTATAATCATGAGATATAACTTATCTAGCACTATTAAGTTATTACATTCATTTTATTTCACCAATATCCAATTGTTCTTAAGATATTAAAACATTCAACATGATGGAATCTATCTATTCCTATAATATAGCTGGTGTTAATGTTACATTGTTTAAGTACATGAATACGTCATTATATTACATCTCATTCAAGGAATACATTACAGATATAAGTTAACCATTACAATTATAATATCATGATACCTTGATCACATGAATGATATACAAATACAAATGCATAGATGAATCTTTGCATATAACGGAGATTATATTCACATCATAAATCCATAGCACTAGAACTAAAGAGTAGAAGAAACATCTAGACGCTCACGAACAACTACAAGTCATCCCAATGGAAGAAGCCATCAACCACCTGACCATGTGGAACCAAAAAGGTCTGCCCCTTGTGCTTCGAACAATGACATAAAACCCCACACACATCACTTGACCTAGGCCAACACCTATACATCCAAGGGAATGAAAACATTCATAGAGAATAGACATACACAAGTAGTGAGACACCACAAGACATAGGCTTAACCATAAAACACATACTCGCCAAAGGCTTCCACACATCACAAAGGTTAAGGTCCTAGGAAACACATAGGGAAGATTGTCATCGCATGCCATCAACATGGGTTTTCCTAGTAATCTAACCCTCTCCAAACTCCAGACCCTGGTGCCCATTTGATGCACATGCAGAACTGAACAATCCTTCCATGGAGGCAAGGAAGTTGATTTTCCATATAGGCCTTCCAAATCTCATCTTGAACCTAAATGAGCACTTCAAGCACGAGATCTCATCCTCTATCTATATGAGGACATGAGGCATGACTGGGGCATAAAAATTATCTTATTAATGTGATTTCAACCCAACCCAATTTATTTTATTTTATTTTATCACTTGATTAACCAACTCTCAATGAGATCTCTTGGCAGCCACTTGAGGGACCCGACACCCACTTGAGAGATACTCCTCCTAATATGCTCCTAAAACCTAGGGTACAATAAGAGGACCACAACAAAATCATAAAATCCATGGTTCACATAATGAATCATCGCAACCACATCTAATAAGAAAAGACCTCATAATTCCACATGAAACTTAATACATTGGATCCATAACACTTTTCTCAGCAAATAGGTCTCATGCAACATCAAGTTGTCCAACCAATATACCAAAATGTTTGCATACATAAGAAGGAATAAATAACACATAAAATCCTAATAATCAATCAAATTAGCCTTGGAAAATTACCACAACAAATCACAAACTCCAAAATAAGCCTCTGGTCTGACCCAAACTAACTTGGACTTCAAAAACTAAATAAAAAATATAAAACTGTGAATTGGCGCTTTTATTAAATCTTTTAGCACATTTAACACCTACTCT
Source organism: Cryptomeria japonica (assembly GCF_030272615.1). Lineage (NCBI taxonomy): Eukaryota > Viridiplantae > Streptophyta > Pinopsida > Cupressales > Cupressaceae > Cryptomeria > Cryptomeria japonica. The sequence goes on along the minus strand of NC_081411.1, from coordinate 569,129,416 downwards.
GGCGCTTTTGTCATTTCTTTTAGAATTTTTACAACTTATGTTGGTGCATACACAAAACATATTAATGCCTTCACGATGAAGACTGGTGCATTTGAAACACAGAATGGCGCATATGTCAATTAATTTAGCACATATGTTTTCTGTTCTAGCACATATAAGACATAGAGCAATACACAACCCAGAAAATGACTTAAGTCCACCTATGAACTCTAGATCGACTCTAAACTCAAAACAACACAATCCCATTAAAGAAAAGAGGGTTTCTAACCCAGAGTTGTGATTAGACAAGATCAATAGATAGAGAATTCAATCACACAAGAAAATCAACTTTAAAATAGCCTCATAAGAAATGAAAAGAAGACGCCTATCTCAACTAAACAATGAAAGCTCAAAATGACCACCAGAACTTCCATCAAAAGAAACACAACAAGTAAATAGAAAACAAATGTTCCTTTCCCTTCTAATGTAAAACACATGCAAGAGAGAAAAATAAAACACAAAGGGAACCAACCTAGAAAAGAAGAAAGAATTAGACAAATGAGTTGAGAAGGACATGTATCCACACAATCAGTTCTTCACACAAAAATCAACACAGAGCAAAACTGACTTCTCCAATGCATACCAAGCCACCAAGAAATTTGAGAAAACTCTCCAATGCCACACTCAAACACGCATAGGAAAACTTCCTTAATCTAAAATCAAGAAACCACCTTCGAATCCAAACATGCATACCTTCAACACACCATTCCACAATCTTTGATTTTCAAAACAAGAGCACCAACACCCCCTTGATCAAGAAAATCCTCTGGAAGAACAAGACCATCTCCCACCAAATAATACCCTTACCAAACAAAAACCATGCAAAAATAAAAAATAAAACACCTTTTCCTAAAACACTAAGAACCCAAATAGCAACTTCCCATGCAAACACAAAAATCACTCCACATCCCCATTCGAAAGAAAAATGGAAACAAATATTAATTACCAATTTTCAACTCCAAAATATCCAACAAATATAAAATAAAAAATTAAATTCATAAATAAACATAAATGCTCAAATAACTTAATTACATAAAATAATCATTAACATAATATTACATGCTTTCAAAATAAACGCATGCATACATATATACATATATACATATACATATACATATACATACATACATACATACATATATATACATATACACATACACATATACATACATATACATGTATATCTATATATATCTATTATATATACATACATATATATAAATATATACTTACATATACATATAGATATATACATATGCATATGTATATGTATATGTATATTATATATATATATGTATGTATGTATGTATGTATGTATGTATGTATACATACATACATACATACATACATACATATATATATAGATACATATATGTATGTATATATACATATACATACATACATACATACATACATATATGTATATATATGTATAATACATATGTATATATATATATATATGTATGTATATATATGTATATATATATACATAAATATATATATACATATATACATATAATGTATGTATGTATATACATATACATATACATATATATATATATATACATATACATATACATATATATATACATATACATATACATATATATATATACACATATACATATACATATACATATACATACATACATACATATGTATATATGTATATATATATATGTATGTATATATATATACATATACATACATACATACATACATACATATTTATATATATATATACATACATACATACATACATATATATATATATATATGCATACATACATACATACATATATATGTATATATGTATATATATATACATATACATACATACATACATACATATGTATGTATATATATATATACATACATACACATATATATATATATATGCATACATACATACATACATATATATGTATATATATATATATATATATATACATACATATGTATGTATGTATGTATGTATAGCGTTATTTATTAATTGTACAAAAGGGCTATGTATAATAATTAATTAATTAGTCACCACAACTCTATAAAATCAACCCAACACAAAGATTAAATAAAATATTACATAACATCTAACAAGGCGACTAAGGCTAAAATAGTAAAATTGACGAGATATCGACTAGGTTTAGAATGTAGTAAGGCCTTATGTCACCTTTGATCAACTGCCATTATTATTAAAGGCACGCTTAGACCTGTGAACCTAGGTAGAGTCGATGCCTAGTACCTACATCATGCATAACACCAAACGTCTGTACACAACATATATATAAACATAAGATACACAAGCAGGTGAAAGCGAATTGCAACATCACACCCCACTCATATATGAGTGATGTGATATTGTCCCTTTCACATCCACAATAGTAAGACGTCGTAGCAATGACATAACATAATAAATAACATCAACATCCTCCACATCTAATGTAGACAATAAAATTGGGTTAGCATAATATAAATCATCATAAGAAATAAACATGAACCACATATCCATAGTGAATAATCATGAAGCTAATCATAAACCTAACTTCAATAATTAATCTAGTGTATAGAGTCAACATCATCATAGTAATCAAGATGAATCCACTAATATCAAGGAGAATATCAATATAAAGAGTGAAACAAAAAGCAAGGAGTATCGGGAACATAAACCAGTCCATAAGTATCTAACATAACCTATCATAAAGGATCAATTAGGGAAGGGCACTACATCTTCCCCCCCTAAGACTCGACTTACTCCTGGAAGTCACAAAGCTAGGATGAAAACATACACACATTTATCCTGAAACTTTATTTGAATGTTACCAAATTATACCTTTCCTTTAAGTTAAATACAAACAACATACCTTGTCTTCTCATTATAGGATTCATCAACCAATAAAAAAAAATCTCAGTCCAATCATTTCCTTAACTCAAAGTAAGAAGTAACAACAAGAGTTTTCATTTACATTCTTCAATTATTTAAAATTAATGTACTACATAAGAGATAAAACAAGACACATCACCTTCCACTAATTGCTTTAAGCATACTAATTTATTGAAATCCCCTTAAAAGACCATCATTTCTACAACATTCTTGTAGGATATTATTTTCAATCATTATTCCCATCAACAGGTTAGTATCCATTAAAAAAAAACACAACAACTCACACTTTTCAAGCATGTCAACACTTCTTTAACATCTATATATATGTACAATAAAGAAGATAGATATGCATTTTACACATACACACTCCTCTATATTATCGAAGAAGTCACATCATACACCTATATGAGTAGAATGTTTCTCAGAATAAGTTTCTAAAATTTGATCACAATTAAGATATCATACAATATCTAAACTACATAGTCCATACTCATAATAGAAGACAAGATTCATGGCGTATAAAACATCACAATATCCACACTAAAAGTGCTAAGCATGAAGCACAACTCAATCACAATTATAGAGTAGGAGAAAATATGAACACGTATTACAACACTAGATGTACTCCTCACTTAGTAATTTATTCATAGACATCCTTTTTAAATATTTATACATTAACCTTGCATTATCATTCATTGAAGATGAGAAATTTGTAGTTCATTAACATTTAACTATTTCATATCATACAAATGTCTTTAATCCAAACATACTTATTTCATCTAATCTAGAAAATTACGAATGCATTTCATCTAGGAAAACATATTTTATTTCCTCAACCAACATTAGTATTATCTAATTACCCACCTCGTCTAATGCACTTCTTCATGGTGTCCTCCCTTACACTCACTATCAAAGTTTTGAAACGAACATGATAGAAACAATACTTAACATGAAACCAGGGCCTACAATACTCAACATTCGGAATGGCCACCATAGCCATCAAAAGAGAAAACCCAAATGGGAAATTCATTGTTCAACATTAAATCATGAAAAAATATCAACCACATCAACAATAAATAAAATGTGGCAAGTGTCACAAAATAGATAGGAAGAAGAATTTAGTGGCTAGTCCTAGCATAAGGAATTCCAAAAATATCAAGCTAGACCAAATGACACTAGATTCAAATCACAAATAACTCAAGGCAAATCAGCAAACACATCCAAATCCACACAACGGGGTGACTAATATCATCCACAGCAGAGGGAGTAACCATTGCATGACACCCAAGGACACAATGTCCTTAATGTGTTAGAGAATGTACACCAGATGCATTAGACCATAGATTTATTTATATATCTCTTTCGTGGGCAAGTTTTATGCAACACTAAAAGCAATCATAATTTCTGCTTACTTGCAACCATTTATTATCTTTAATGCAATGCAATCTTTTTCTTTACACATGAGAATCTATGTAATTATCCTTTATCAAAGAAGACATATGCAAGGGAGATATAAAGTGTCTCATACACACACAAGGAATACACTCAATACATGATGAACATTCATTTAAGATATCCCATCACAAGATGATCACATTCATGAAGTTATGATTGAAGTAGAAATAGATATTTGAATCTTAATTAATCACTGGGTGATATACTACAACATACACCATTGCTCACAATGCACAATAAATAGCATGCAGGTGATTAGAATGCCCTTCATGATGCCACCAGACAATTTAGTCATTTAAAAACTCACATAACATAAGATCATTACTTTTAAGAGACAAAACTCATCACTCATTATCAAACAAAATTTAATATCAAATTTCAATTATAATAACTCCTATCATCTATGATAATTCTCCTAACATATCACTAACCAGTCAATTTTCCTATTTAAGCATCAAACTAAATACCATAACCTTACTTGTAACAATTTTATTTTCATTTACATGTAATGTCACACTAATTCAAATATATATATTCTATTCAAACTCATCTCCTATCAGCACTTAAATACAATCATTCAAAAACTTACTATTTTTAGCAACTCAAGGAAAATTTGTCAGTCACTAACATGTTATAAAATCATTCATCTCATCATTAATCCATTCCTCTAAAATTAATTTATCAAGAACATTCTTTTCTAAATTCAATTAAGGTAAGGATTTAACATCATTTCTTAACCTATTCACCTGATCTATAATGCCCGCCAAGAAAACCTAGAGAATTAAGCCAACTAACAACATAACTAAACATCATAGAGATAAAAATAATTTAAAAGAGGTACAACATCAGATTATTCTTAAAGGAAATACATACATTTAAACTTACATGCTTGCATAACACTAATGCACAAATGGAGATAAACTCTAACATCTAACTTACATCCTCTAAGGTTCTTAACGTCATTACTAATAAAGCATCAACTAAAAGATACATGAGTTATTTCCCTACTTAAACTATTACACACAACATAGGAAAGTTACCATCTAAACTATAGAATTATAATGATGAGATATAACTTATCTAACACTATTAAGTTATTACATTCATTTTATTTCACCAATATCTAATTGTTATTAAGCCAACTAACAACATAACTAAACATCATAGAGATAAAAATAATTTAAAAGAGGTACAACATCATATTATTCTTAAAGGAAATACATACATTTAAACTTACATGCTTGCATAACACTAATGCACAAATGGAGATAAACTCTAACATCTAACTTACATCCTCTAAGGTTCTTAACGTCATTACTAATAAAGCATCAACTAAAATATACATGAGTTATTTCCCTACTTAAACTATTACACACAACATAGGAAAGTTACCATCTAAACTATAGAATTATAATAATGAGATATAACTTATCTAACACTATTAAGTTATTACATTCATTTTTATTTCACCAATATTCAACATGATGGAATCTATCTATTCCTATAATAGAGCCTATGCTAATGTAACATTGTTTAAGTACATTAATACATCATTACATTCATATTACATCTCATTCAAGGAATACATTACAGATATAAGTCAACTGATACAAATAAAATATCATGATACCCTGATCACATGAATGATATACATGTAGACCCCTAAATTTGGCTAATTAATTTAATCAAATTTAAATCCTATTCTTCCAATTAATTAATCTAATTAATTAATTTTCTTCCTTTCTTCCTATTAATTAATTCTTAAGTAATTAATCTCCCAAATCCATTTCTTCCAATTAATTAATCTAATTAATTGATTATCCCATCGTCCTAATTAATTAATCTAATTAATTGAGTATCACATCCTCCTAATTAATTAATTATCCTTGTTCTTCCATCCCATTTGATTAATTACCTTTAATTAATTAAACATCCATTTTCCAAAAACCCCCATAGATTAATTAATTAGACTCAAATCCTATTTGAGCACATGGCTCCTAACCTTAACCCCCCATCTAACCTAACCCTTGTCCTAACCAACCCTATCTATCCTAACCTCCCCCAACCTATTCATCCTCCAAACCTCCCAACCAACCCTATCCTATCTCTCCTAACCTCCATATGTGCACATCCTAACCTCTTTTCCCCCTTTTTTGGGGAAAATATCATATTTTGGGTGGCTTTGCCCAAAATAGACATGTGTCCTCATGGACACATGTCATTCCTCTTCCCTCTTGTTGATCCACTTGTCCTTTTTTGGAGGACAAGTGTCTCCTTTTCACACCCCATCTCCTTCCTCTCATCTTCTATATAAACCCTCCATTTTTAGACCAAACTCTCAAATCCACTATTCATTCAATGCATCGCTACTCTGTCAAAATCACTACTCACACTCACAAATCCATTTTTCATTTGCATTATCGTCTTCATCAAAGCATGGATCACAATCGAGCATCTGAATCGATGTCATTAGCACACATCCAATTGTGAAATAATCGAATCAAAGCAAGGATTTGGGGTTTGCATAGCTTTTCTTTATGTTTTTGCTTTGATTTTACCATTTCAATCTTGAAGTGTTGAGTTTAATGGCTTGTTTTGGTTAATTAGTTTATCTTTTATCCTTTGTATTCACACGCACATTTTCCCTCATACAATACAAATATAAACACATAGATGAATCTTTACATATAACAAATATTACATTCACATCATAAATCCATAGCACTAGAATTAAAGAGAAGTAATATCCACGTGCTCATGAACAAATACGAGACATCCCAATGGAAGAAGGCATCAACCACCCAACTATGTGGAACCAAAAAAGTCTACCCCCCATGCTCCGGAGAATGACATAAGGCCCCACACACATCACTTGATCTAGCCGACACCTATACATCCAAGGGAATACACACATTCACAGAGAATAGACATTCACAAGTACTAAGACACCACAAGACATAGGATCAACCACAAAACACAAACTCACCAGAGGCTTCCACACATCACAAAGGTTAAGGTCCTAGGAAACACATAGGGGAGAGTGTCATCACATGACATCAACATGGGTTTTCTTGGTAATTTGACCCTCTCTAAATTCAATACCCCAACACCCATTTGATGCACATGAGAAACTAAAAAATCCTTCCATGGAGGCAAGGAAGTTGATCTACCATACAGGCCTTCCTAATCTCATCCAGAACCTAAACAAGCACTCTAGGCCATGAGATCTCATCCTTTGTCTATACAAGCACATGAGGCATGACTGGGGAACAAAAAATTATCTTATTAATGTGAGTTCATCCAAACCCAATTCATTTAATTTAATGTTATCACTTGATTAGCCAACTCTCAATGAGATTTCCTAGCAACCACTTGAGGGCCTCAGCACCCACTTGAGAGCCACTCCTCCTAATATGCTCCTAAAACCTAGGGTACAACAAGAGGACCACAACAATATCATAACATACATGGTTTGCATAATGAGTAATCATAACTACATCTCATAAGCAAAGACCTCATAATTCTACATGAAACTTGATACATTGGATCCATAACAGAATCTGATCCACATTAACAAATCTGATCCATAACACTTTTCTCAGCAAATAGATCTCATGCAACATCAAGTTGTCCACCCAATATACCAAAATATTCATATACATAAGAAGGAAGAAATAACTCATAAAATCCTCATAATCAATCAAATTAGACTCTAGAAAATTACCATAGAAAATCACACACTCTAAAATAAGCCTCTAGTCTGACCCAAACCAACTCAAACTTCAAAAAATAAATCAAAAATATAAAACTATGAATTAGCACTTTTGATAAATCCCATTAAAGAAAATAGAGTTTCTAACCCAGAAACACGATTAGACAAGCTCAATACTAAGAGAATTCAATCACACAAGAAAATTGACTTTTAAACAGCCTCATAAAAAATAAAAAGAACACACCTGTCTCAACTAAACAATGAAAGCTCAAAATGACCACCAGAATTTCTAGCATAAGAAACACAGCAAGTAAATAGAAAACAAATTTTCCGTTCCCTTCGAATGCAAAACACAAAGAGCACCAACCTAGAAAAGAACAATGAATTGGACAAATGAGTTGAGGAGGATACGTATCCACATGATCAGTCCTTCACACGAAAATAAATACATAGGAAAACCAACTTCTCCAATACATACCCAACCACCAAGCAATCCAAGAAAACTCTCCAGTCTCATACTTAAGCACGCATAGGAAAACTTCATTATGTTGGAATCCAAGAACACTAAGAGGGGGGGTGAATCAATGTTCTACCAGTTAAGTAAAACTTAATTCCTTTAGATAATTTACCAATTAACAGTCGATATGCATATAAGCAAAATATAATTAAGAGAAAAGCAACCACAAAGATCAACACCATAACACCACAAATTTATACTTGGAAAACCTCAAAGAGGAAAAACCACGGTGGGATTTGTGACCCAGAATATCTATCCACTAGCCAGTTGAATAAATATTACATAAGATGGGGGCATGCACATGCAAGAAGGCACACTTCGTAGAGTGCACTGCTCATCACAAAGGAGCCTCACTAACTACAGATATAAAGTATTGAATTAAAAACAAAATTCTAAACTCTGAGTGTGCATCAGATATGTTGGATGAGTTTCGGTTTAAGTATTGACTATACCGGTTATCATTGTCTCCTTCCTTACCGGTAACCTTGTTCACTTTCCAATCCTTTCCATAAATAACCAAGACCGACAACAGATCATTACATTCACATTCTGTCGATCAAGATATCGCTCGCATAATATCACATAACCTATCACATCTATATTCCAAAATGACCTATCCACACTGACTTCTATACCCTTTACATACATAAACATGAATTCCTTATGTCGTCTTACAATCATATTACAAAAGATAAATACATGTTGGCCTAGACCAAAATATAAACATTAATCTTTGTGACCATTTCTACTAAAACCTTTGCCGAATCAATCTTCTATGTCGGCCTCCAAATTTACCGGTTCCTAGTTAGTCGGTTTCCCTTGCTTGGCAGTTTCCTTGAATGTCGAATGTTAAACCTTTAATACCAAAGGATACCGGATAAATATCCAACCCAAAATGATGTGTGTTTCCATCAATGATAACACCATAAGCCCGGATGAGTGTCAATTGCTAACAATCTCCCCCTTTGACATTGATGGCAACACTCATGTGAAAAATGGATCAATGAAGTGTTGTTCTGGTTCCTGTCCACAAAACTTCCCAAAATTGATCTTAGAAAGTTGCTCCCCCTGAGATATACATTACTTCTTATGTCCCTTAACATTTTTCACATCCAACCTCTCCCCCTTTGAAAGAAATGCCAAAGTCAGGGCAAATAAATGAAAGAATCAAAATTGTGTTTACCGGATCTAGATGTACTTGAATATATCCGAGTAAGCACCCTTCAAAAATGCCAAATAAGTGTCCCAACTAGATTTTAAAGTTCCTAAAATTGATACAAACCCATTCAGAATGTAAGCATGCAATTCTTCTTCTATTAATGTTGTCGGTGTGGGTATATTCATCTGTTCCATACTTTCCCACTTATTAAGTAACAAAGTATTAAGTCAGGGACTTACTAAGCCTCTCAATTCTCTGGCCCGTCGGATTAACTTGTCCTTATCCTTCTCCAAGGCTGAAATTTCTGACCCTAAAAGCAAAATTTGACCATCAATAGTGTTGGTCAATAACTCAGTACCATCAAAACTAACTACAAGTTGTTTTATCTTGTCCTTATCCTCCTTAATTTAATTGTCCAAGTTTGATGTTAGTTTTGTTGTATTAGTGCAAGACTGGTATATACGACTACATTGGTGAAGTGCTTCATCCATCCTTGTTATTTTTTTTGTTATCTTAGCTTTGTCTGATGTGATCATATTATCACAAGTGACCTTCCTAGTTGCATTGTATCTTTCCACCAACTTCCCATTTGACACTTGTTGAGGAGTTTTGTACTCTTTTGCAATGTGCTCAGTCAAACCTTTAAGCTTACTGGAGGGACTAGTTGCCTGATTAACCTTGTGTTCCAATGCAAGTTGTTGCAGGACTAGAATGTCTTTCTCAATCACCTATTTGTCCTCAAATCCTTCATTCATTAACTTCTGACCTGCAACAAATATTAACTCAAAACTGCTCAACTGATCTATGTTCTCTCCAAAATGCCTAAAATCTACTTGACCGGATGTGTCAAGTGCCAACAATGAGGGACCAACAACCGGTGAGGGTGTTGGTACCCTGAATTCAATTTGTTCTTGTCATTGTTGCTTCTCCTCTACCTTCTGATCCTCTTTACCTTATACCTTATCCTCAGCACCAGTGGCTTCACCACTTGGTGTAGATATATCTTCTTCCATTACATCGATAACTGGAGGAAAATTGTCCTCAATATATGTCGGTTTATTTTACTCTATATCATGTACATCTATGACTGTCGGATGGATATCCTCATTTATTTTCTTATCCAAAACTAGTGGATCTTCACCTAATATGCCTTTCCCTCTAGCATCAACTGGGATGTCTGGAAGGTTAGACTTAGGAGGAATATCCGGTGATGTAAAGAATCTTGGATTATCAACAAAGAATTATACCCATACCTCATGAGTCTCCTTAATTATTTCATTCACTCTTCCTACCATTAAGTTGATATGTTTGTGCTTACTCCAGAAAAAAAATTATTTGCAAATTCAAGACACTGCTACATATCTTCTCTAGTTATTGCACCACAAACAGTCAACAATTCCTGAATCTTTATATGTTTATCTTCCTCAAGTGCAGATAGTCTCCTAGCATCTAATTTATTATACAATTCTATCAGAATTTGTTGTTCAATCTCAAGTAAGGGCTTCTTTTATATATCTAGGTATAACAAAATTGTTTCCTCAATTTCCTTTTGCTCAACATCATCCATATTTTCATAGTAATATTGTAAATTACTCAAAACTCCATCCTTAGTAATTTGTTCTATCAATTCATCTACAGATAAAGGATGTATAACTTTGACACTTTTACCAGATTCAATAGACAAATCCAATTTATGTTTCTTCTTCTTACTGGGAGTAGGAGTTGTCTCTTTCACTAGTTTCCTCTTCTATGTAAGCTTCCTCTCCTTCAATGATTGCTTGTGAATTGTCGAAGGGGTGACCTTGGTTTTCTATTGTTTTCCTTCCTCAGGCTTCTTCCTCTGAATTCTCATGCTCTTTCCAGATATCATCAACCTTTTGTTTTCCCTTCTCATCATTTCATGTCGGTGGGTTCTTACTTTTGCAAAATTTAGCAATATGTCCTATTTGGTTGCATGCATAACAAGTGGCATTGTTTTAATGAATTTCCTTGTTGTAAACTTGATCATTTCTTAACCTACATTTATTAGCCATATGCCCAAACTTTTTACATGCGTGACATCTCAAATTCATTCTACAATATGTTGTCCTATGACCATACTTTTTACAATTTGAACACTGACTGGGAATTGAATTATTATTTTGATTTGCTATATTTCTGCATTGACTTTCTCTATGACCAAACTTATTTCAACGAAAGTATCTACCATTAAATTTATGTTCATTGGATTGTCTTACCAGTGATTTCTGATTCTAGTTGTCTAGTGGATTCTCCTGATTTGCAGTACCTGAGCTTTCTCCATGCTCAAATCCAAGACCTCTAGTGTCTCCAAAGTCCCTTTGATCCTTCAATAATTCATCAATCTTTGCATTCATTTGAAGCATCTAGATCACTTCTTGGGATTGTCACCATTTTTTCCAACTCTTGCTCATTGTTCTGCAATTGCATCAATTTAGTTCTCAACACATCATTGTCATGCACCAACCTAATGCATTCCTCGTATCTATCTTTCAGAGATATGGCAAGATTTTCTTCATTCTTCTTCCGGTCTTCAATCTCCTTGGGTATCCTCATGGTTATGGCTTGCATCTCATGCTTCATGACATTATTCTCCTGACTCAACTTCTGACATAGTTCCTTAAGGGAATTCTTTTCTTCGTCATCCTGATTTTGTAAGAGTTCCTTCCTTTTAGCTTGAGCAGATGATAACCTCTCCTGCAAGGTAAGGATGAATTCTTTTGCAGAATTCAACTCATTTTGCAGCTTCAAGTTCTTCAATCTTTCACAATCATAGTCTTCAAGTGCTACTTCAAGTTCTTTCTCCAAACTCATCTCCATGGATTCTAGATATAGGATCTTCCTCAAGTTGTTAGACTTATTCTGAGGCACCAGGCTCTGATACCAATTGTTGGAATCCAAGAACACTGAGAGGGGGGGGTGAATCAGTGTTCTACCAGTTAAGCAAAATTTAGTTCCTTTAGATACTTTACCAATTAACAGTCAGTATGCATATAAACAAAATATAATGAAGAGAAAAGCAACCACAAAGATCAACACCATAACGCCATAGATTTATACATGGAAAATATCAAAGAGGAAAAATCATGGTGGGATTTAAGACCCACAATATCTATCCACTGGCCAGTTGAATAAATATTGCATGAGATGGGGGCTTGCACATGCAGGAAGGCACACTGCCTAGAGCGCACTGCTCATCACAAAGGAGCCTCACTGACTACAGATATAAAGTACTAAATTACAAATAAAATTTTGAACTCTGAGTGTGCATTAGATATGTTGAATGAGTTTTGGTTTAAGTACTGACTGTATCGATTATCACTATCTCCTTCCTCACCAGTAACCTTGTTCGCTTTCCAATCCTTTTCACAAATAACCAAGACCAACAACAGATCATTCCATTTGCATTTTGTCGATCAAGATCTCGCTCCCATAATATCACATAACCTATCACATCTATATTCCAAAATGACCTAGTCGGACTGACTTATATACCCTTTACATACATAAACATGAATGCCTTATATTGTCTTACAATCATATTACAAAAGATAAATACATGTCACCCTGGACAAAAATATAAACATTAATCTTCGTGAATGTTGCTGCTAAAACCTTTGTCGGATCAATCTTCTATGTCGGCCTCCAAATACTAATTCCTAGTTAGTCGGTTTCCCTTGCTTATTGGTTTCCTTGAATGCTAAATGTTAAACCTGGAATACTGGAGGATACCGGATAAGTATCCAACCCAAAATGATGTGTGTTTCCATCAATGACAACACCATAAGCCCGGATGAGTGTCAATTGCCAACACCTTAATCCAAAATCAAGAAACCACCTTTGAATCCAAGCATGCAAACCTTCAATACATCATTCCATAATCTCTAATTTTCAAAAACACGAGCACCAACACCCTCTTCATCAATAAAATCCTCTGGAAGATCAAAACCATTTCCCGTCAAATACCACCCTTACCAAACAAAAACCATGTGAAAATCAAAAAAAAATGCATTTTCCTAAAACATTGAGAACCCAAATAGAAACTTCCCATGTGAACACAAAAATCACTCCACATCCCAATTCAAAAGAAAAAAGGAAACAAATATTAATTACCCATTTTCAACTCCAAAATATTCAGTATAAAATAAACAATTAAATTCATAAATAAACATAAATGCTCAAATAACACAATTTCATAAAATAATCATCAATATAATATTACATGCTCACAATATATATATATATATATCACATTTTTTATTAATTACACAAAGGGCTATCTATAATAACTAATTAATTACTCACCACAACTATATAAAATCAACATGAAACAAAAATTAAATAAAATATCACATAACACCTAACAAGGTAACTAAGGCTAAAACACTAAAACTGATGAGACGCTGACTAGTTTTAGAATGTGGTAAGGCTTTATGTCACCTCTGATCAACTGTCATTGGGATCAAAGGCATGCTCAGACCTATGAACCTAGGTGGAGTTGATGCCCAGTACCTACATCTTGCATAACACCAAACATCTATACACAACATATATATAAACATAAGATACACAAGCAGGTGAAAGAGAATCGCAACATCACACCCCACTCATATATGAGTGATGTGATATCATCCCTTTCACATCCATAATAATAAGACATCATAGCAACAACATAACATAATAAATAACATCAACATCCTCCACATCAAATGTAGGCACTAAATTAAGGTTAGCAAAAGATAAATCATCATAAACAATAAACATGAACCACATCTCCTAAATAATGAATAATCATGAAGCTAATCATAAACCTAACTTTAATAATTAATCTAGTGTATAGAAAACATCATCATAGCAATCAAAATGAATCCACTAATATCAAGGAGAATATCAATATAAAGAGTGAAACAAGAAGCAAGGAGTATTGGGAACACAAACCAGTCCATAAGTATCTAACATAACCTATCATAAAGGATGAATTAGGGAAAGGCACTATAGGGGGAATCAGTCCAAAAATTCAAAATAGATAAATTATAAACAACTTTCAACCATTCAACAATAATACAGAAAACACATCAACTACCAACACAAGAACACCAAATTAACATGGAAATCCCAAACAAGAAAAAAACAGTGAGAATATAACTCAATATAAATGTGAATGATTACATTTTTTTAAGCTCACTACCAAGGAGAAATAGCACCCAAAGGAATTTCAGGCTAACACGCACTACCTTAGGGCAAGATACATGGACTTAAATAGCTGAGGCACACTACTTGAGGGAAAGATACAAAAATATTTCTAAAGGACTCACTTTCAGCACTAGAAGAAATAGCATAACTAATATGAGAAGGATCTCCTGAACATGAAATTGTCCTTGAACATTAAGATCAAGTGACTAATATCATGGCGAACATCTTTGAACTCTATTATTGTCTCTATACACTGTCTTCCTAAATATACCACCTTCAAAGTTCTTCACAAACTCAAATTTGTTTGCATATCATTCACATACATTTCTCATCAATCTATACATATCCCATACATAACTGATACAACCTCATTCCTTAAATATAATATAGATCATCTAAAAACTTTAACTAAGGGTTGGCCACAATCAGAATAAATAATATTGCACAAAATAAGCCACCCAAACCAAAAATACTCAAAGTGGTCCACTCCAAGAGAAAGAGGGAAGACAAATACATCATAACACGTCCTTTTAAGGTGAATCTAATGATCTCCACATGCAAACTCATCCTCCAAAGTCACCATCAAACGTAATATGTAGATAGGAAATAGAACTTATCAAACAGTTGGCCAAAAGACATAGTCTGATGCACATTATGCTACATGGATCTCTACACATAATGGTGAGACCCATAACTCATTCTCCAATGCATATCCGGACCAAATAACATGATCCAATCAAGATACCAAACTAAAACACAGTTGAATATTCTAAACACAAATCAACATAGTTCTCTTGCAAAATAGAGAATCCACAGAAAAAAGCATATTGAGAATACTATATGAGGCATAAAATTACATCCACTAAACCACAACACAAATTGCATCATATTTGAAGGCCATTGAAGAATTTTCAGACCAATTTGACAACCACTCTTGTTGCCATGTGGAAAATAGAAACAATCAACTTATGTAAACCAAAATAAAAATGCCACAACCAATAATAAAAATATCAAGCCTAAAACACAATTGCAACAACCATAACCATATCTAAACTAGAATCCATCTAGACAACCAAGTTTGACATCAATGACAACCATACAAAATCATATTTCTAACAATCTCCCCTTTATCATTGATGGAAACACTTGAGCACATAAAATCATCTCTCTCACTATCAATAAGTTATCTCCCCCTTTGACTTCAAAGACAAAGGAAAAAACACAATATGTTGATCATCCAACACATACTCCATTGCTTTGTGGCAGAAAACATTTTCTTTTGTAGGTATCTAAAAATGGTCATCGCTTGTGGCACCATACTTTAACATGTCTGTGTGACCTTCTTTTAGGGTTTTTGCATCTTATCGACATTTCCTCTATGTCACGCATTTGATTTTCATTGATTGTCGACATTGCATCTTTCCTCTACATTTCTTTCCTATTTGATTCTAATTCTCTCACTTTCGAATTAGATCTTGTCAATGTCATCTTTGAATTTCAATTAGTGGTCATGATCAATTTTGTCATGTCATTTGGACGTCGACAATCCTAATTGGTGTCAAATTAGGGTTTTGTCCTAGCTTCCAATAATTTTCAATCAATTTTCAATCATCCTTGATCAATTGTCAATAAATTTCGATCACTTTTGGATCCTCTTTCAATTATAAATTATTAGTCAATCTTGTCAAATTGCAATCGATTTGTCATCGGTCTTTTGTCATGTCAACCTTCATCAAATCGACCTTTTGTCAATATTTGATCGATTCATCGTTAATCTCAATCAATCATCAATTTCTCGTTGACTTTGGATTGATTAGTCATTGATCCTTTATCATTTTTCATCTATCAATTTGATCCTTTTGTCAATCTTGTTCAATTTGTCATTGATCTTCATCAGTCAATCAATATCGATTTCTTCTCATGATCAAATCTTTGTCATTTTGTCCTTTTGATTGCAATCTTCATTGTCTTCAATTTTTTCATGACCTAATTCCTCTTATGGTTTAATTATTTGTTCATTTAATCCTACTCACTTTTCTCTTTAGGGTAAATAAATTTGTTTATCCTAGGTCTCTTTTGTCACAATTAAATACTTTATTTAATTGGCTAATTTGCCCTTTTGTGACTTAATTAATAAATGAGAATTTATTAATTAATGTCACCTCATTCCTATTTCCTAATTTTTGAATTTCAAAGTTCTACTAACTATTCCCACTAATTTTTCCTCCTAATTAGCTCCCCTTTTGTGCCCAATCATGTCATAAGTTATGACGCTATTTTCTCTCTAATGTGTCATTCAATCAAGGAGCAATTGTTGCTCTCAATTTGTCATAAATCAAAGGGCTATTTTTCATCCTAATCATGTCATATTCAATTTGCACCAATTTCTCCTAATTTATCATATTTTCAAAGGGAATTTGTCATGAATTTTGTCAATCAATTTATCATAATCTTGTTTCAAATCATTCCAATTTCTTTTTTTGTTGCCCTTTTTGAATCCTCATCAATTTGCCTATAAATTGAGCACTCTTTTCTCAATCAAAACTAACCACGCTTTGAGTATCCTTATGTATCCAATTTTCTATCATTTTGTCATAAACTTGCTTTCATTTGCACTTGCATTTGTAGGTGGCATCCACGTCAAATTTGAAGGAGAAAGAATAACAATGGAGGTCAATGAAGGAGATTTCTGCATGTGGTTTGTGATTTTGTTTTGAAATCTTATCTTTCATTCCTTCATTGAATGTATTAGGATTATATTTCATAACATTTTAGCTTTGTGGTTGGCGTTTATATGTTATGAACCTTAGTCTCGTTTTCCTATGTACAACTTCCACTCTTGTCCTTGATGTATTATTAAATATTTCCACTTGTCTTAATACCTTCTACTACCATTCTTCTTGTTTTTCCTTTTTTAATTACACATCTGATATTACTAAATAAAACTTCATAACCTTTATTGCACATCTGACTAACACTCAATAAACTATGTATTAAACCTTTAATAAAATAAACATCATCAGTTTTATGCTTACCATAAATTGAGATACTCCCTATTCCACAAATAGGTGCAACTTCTTCTCCTGCAAATTTCACTGATTCACCATAATACTTCTTAATATTATTTAACTTATCTTTATCACCAATAATATGATTTGAACATCCAGAATCAATTATCTAAGCTCTTGGTTCCACTTCAGCATGTAGTGTGGTCTTTTCTCTACTGAATTTTCCTTTCCTTGTGTTCTTCTGAACCTATCCCTATTCTTCTCCTCTATAGCCAAGAATAAATACTCTTCATTCAATTCATCACCATCTTCATCCTTAGATGAATGTGTCTCCATAGAAAATAAGCTCATTTTCCCTTCATCTCTATCATTTGTCCTTTTCTTAAAATTATGTCTTGTATATCTACCTTTCTTTTCATCATCATCAAATCTTTTATAATACTCCTTGTACATACATTTATAACCTTAATGACCAATTCTACCATAATTAAAGCATTTTAGGGGTAACTTACTTTTGTACTTTATAGTTCCTCTCTTTAGTCTTCATACAAATTTCACTTTAATCTCATCTAGATTCTCATTCACTTATAGTTCTTCTTTTGGTAGCTTTGAAACAATAAATGCAACTTCTTTCTTTTATCATTTTATTTCATCTATCTCTCCAATTTTATAGGTGGGCATAGTTCCAATGAGTTGATCAATCGAATAATTATTCAGATCATGACATTATTCAATTGCACACTTATTAGGTTTGTAGGGTTTAATCGGTGTCAACAAGATCTTTCTTATGACATTGGCTTCTTCTAATGTTCCACCAATGCCTCTGATAGCTTTTGCAATATCATTCACTCTATGTATTTAGTTCTCAACATCTTCATCATCTCTCATTCTTAAACACTCATTTTTGTTTTAGATTCATCAACCTAGCTTGCTTTGTCTTTGGGTCTCCTTCATATGCATAACATAATTTGTTCCAAATTTCCCTAGCTTTCTTCAATCTCTCAACTGTACCAAAAACTGCATCACTCAAGCAACTAAATATTATTATCCTAGATTTTCCATTAGTCTTATGATTCTTAATTTTATTTGTAGTCTGAGGTCCATTTTGTGGAAGTGTATAACTATTCTTGATAATATCCCAAATTCCATTTTGCAAAGTCTTCAAATAGGATTCCTTCCAATAAGAGAAGTGTGTTCCATCAAACAATGGTGCTTTAAGATGAACTTCTTGTGATATTCTGGATCTACCTCAAGTGGTTAAGCTTTCCAAAGAGGAACCAATGCTTTGATACCAATTGTTAAATCCCCATTGCAAGACTAGGGTGGGGGCAGGGGGAATTAGTCTGAAACTTCAAAATAGATAAATTATAAACAACATTCAACAATAGTATTGAAAACTCATCAACTACCAACACAAGAACACTAGATTTATGTGGAAACCCAAAACAGGGAAAAACCATAGTGATAATCTAACTCACAATGTACATATCAATGATTACTATGTTTTAGGCTCACTTCCAAGGAGCAACCACACCCAAAGGACTTGCAGGATAAGATACGCTACCTTAGGGAAAGATACATGGACTTGCACAACTGAGGCACATTGCTTCAAGGAGAGATACAAAAATTATGCTAAAGGACCCAAGTTGTCATTCAGCAATAGAAGAAATAGAAGAATTGATATGAGAAGAATCTCCTAAACATGAAATTATCCTTGAACATCAAGATCAAGTGACCAATATTATAGAAAACATCTATGAACTTTGTCACTATCTCTGCACACTATCTTCCTGAGTATATCACCTTCAAAGTTCTTCACAAATTGACTTTTGCACAGATCAATAAACTCATATTTGCTTGCATGTTGTTATCACTGTTTTTAAAAATGGATGTTTTCAATCTATAAATGGCTAAGTTTTTGAAAATTTTGTGTAGTATGCCCATGTTCTTTCAAATTTTTTTAGATCCTAAGGGGTTCAGGGTTTAGGTTTTAAGTCGCTTCAATATCTGAGAAAAACCCTTTTGGTTTTTCTAATTTGGCATTACTTTATTCACTTAAGTGATGGGTCCATTTATCATAAAAGTGTTCCCCCCTTGTCATTAACCTAGGCGGTCCCTTTTAAATATTTAATTTTTTTTTGCTTTTAATATACCTTTTCTAATGTTCGTCAGGCCTTATAAGCGTCATGCAACTTTTTGTTGATCTGACGGCCCGCATTGATTCACGACCAAAAAGTGCTTGAAAGTTAGCTTCCGCAAAGTAGCGAAAGGTGAAAGTGGACCCGGCATATAGGTTTGGACTAAAGCTAAACACCAATCAATTTTCATCTGATTGGATGGACGGCGTGGTTTCATGAGATCAAGTTGAACATGTTTTAACCTTCACGAAATAGCGAAAGGTTTTGGTGGGTCCCCGAGACAAGTGATCTTCTTTGGTTAAATAATGATCGGGTTGAAAAGAGATCAATGGCTCATGTTGATTCGTGGTCAGGAGATGCACGAGTTCTACCATCAGCGAAATAGCGAAAAGGTGGTGGGTCCCGCTAAAGTGGCAGTGAATGTGGTAGGTCTAGCTGGCAATGACAGAGCAATGATGAGGCACTCAGTTGGTGGTCTGCAGTGGGCCTGAGCAAGGTTGTCATAGAAAGGAGTAAATAACGAGAAATTTTTTGAGATCTAATAGCTCGCGTGAATTCACAAAGATAAGATGCTAGCTGGTTAACCTTCACAAAGTGGCGAAAAGGCTGGTGAGCCCAAGTGACAGGCAAGGCAGGAAGTTGAAAGCAGATTAGGTCTTTTTTATCTAACGGTTCTTGTAGTTTCATGGCTACAAGCCAAATGAAGAATAATGTTCATGAAGTCACAAAAGACAGGTGGAGATCACACGGAGGCATGATGTGGCATAACAGCTGCCATTTTTTGTGGAGCTCGATAGTGATGTGTCAAGTGACACGTGGTTTTAAAGGTGGTTGAGGGCTCGCCTAGGTGTAACCAACAGTTATGTGGGAATAATAAAGATAGCACATGGTGAATCAAAGGTGGAACCTAGAGTAGTTTCTAGGGCTAATGACCGACTGCCATGTGGCATTTTTCAACTAGAGAACAAGTGGGGTAACTAATTCTCAAGTAAAGGGCCCACTTAAAAGGCATTCATCTCAAGATTGATCCAATGCTTCTCATTGTTTCGTGGCCCGGAGATGCCCACAGCTTAACTTCAGCGAAATGGTGAAAAACTGTTAGCTGTCAAAATGAGGCATGGTTAGTAAGTAAAATTGACCGTCCTGGTTGGAGTTAAAGGGCAGGTGATTTGAGTTTGATCTAACGCTTGGCGCAACCTCACGAAGGAAAAGTGAATGACTTTTAAAGTCCGCAAAGTGGCAAAAAGGAGGTAGGGCCTGGCACTAAAGTAAAGAGATTAAACAGACATAAAGGTGATGTAAGTCCTCGTGATCCAATGGCCAACGTTGTTTTGTGACAGAAAAGAGCACAGGTTTTATGTTTTGTGAAACAGCGAAAGAGCAAAACAAAGGAAAGACTTAGAGAAATTATGACCCGTTGGAGCTAGTTTTGAATTCAATTTGGCGAATTCAATTATCAAAAGAAAGTCGAAGCATGCGGAGATAATTTCCAAAAAACTTAAATGCCAACTTGTCCTATTGAGTCCGCTTCAACTTGATTGCTAAATATTGTTTCATCAAAATTTGTTGCAGAGCGAATTGTTGTAGAGTGAATTGTTGCAGAGCGAATTGTTGCAGGGCGATTTTCTTCAGGAATAATCAAGTTTTATGTGCTTTTCTTGATAACTCTTGGTTTGTTCTAAAAAACTGTTGTGTGAATTACTTCATTGGAGGTCTGTGTTAGCTTCTAGTGGTATAATTGTCTGACTAGAATGGCACCCAGAAGAGAGTTAACAGGGAAGCTGAATTACAAGGACTGAAATATCTGTGATGATTTTTAGAACAATTAACCATGTTCACCAACACTGGGGCTAAGGCAAAAGAGCTAGTACCCAAGAACCCTCATCTAAAAATTGGAGATGGCCTCTATGATAAGAGTAATTAGTTGAGGGACCCTCAAATAGGATTGTCAGGCTTAGGACTATTCAAAGTCAGTTTTGGGTAGAGGAATTCCCCAGCTCCTTTGAATGGCATATGGGAACAAGATGTAGGAAAGCTTGTGGTCCCAGGTTTTTTTATGGATGTAGATCTGTTAGCCCTGATTGCAGAGAATTATGACCATGTAGCAAGATGCATCAGGAACATAAAGGGATCAATCTTGATTGAGATAAATGAAGATAAATTCAGGAGAGTGTTTAAACTCAGTGAGTCCTCTAATTTGTTAGAGCCTATTGACTTTGAGTCACTAGCCCATTTGTACAATGCTCAAAGGGATCATCTTAGAAGTGGCCCATTGAAAGAATTCTTTGTAAAGATAGGGGGGTTAACAGTTGTAGGCCCCAGCACAATGGAACCATTCTCTCTCAACTTATTTACTCTGAGAGCTAAGGGTATGTATTGGATGTTATGCCAGATCTTTGGGGAGGATGCTAAAAAGAATATGCCAACCCATTATATGTTAATGATTGCACAAATTCTAAACCCCTCCCTAGCTATAACATTTGATTATGCCTCATACCTTGCTGATGCAATTCATAAAGGGCTAATGGGAATCAAGAATGGTAAGGCGAATAGGCCATTTGGATGGTATTCCATATTAATGCACATGTTCTTGTTCAAAGGTGCAGATTAATTTGCAAAGGAAATGGACCTGATTAAGATAAAGGATAAAGAGGAGATGCCAGTGCAATTGTGGAGTGCTATTCTATGTTGGGATAGAGAGGATGCAAGTTATCTAAAATTTGATAGATGCTTTGCATCTAAAATTAGGATTATTCTATGCAGAGAAAACCCTGGAATTCCTAAGGCTCTTTTGGACTTTATCAGACCAAAGGAGTTTGCAGAGGATATCAAGATTGTTCACAATTGGGGCAGACATATATTTGTACCATGTGTCTACTATTTTTAGAGTGTTTGGATTTAGAGGCACCCCCTATTTACTACCCTATCAGGTCCCATTGAAGATAGGGATTCTAGAAGTCTTGAGACAAATTGGGGGAGTACAAGAAGTAGAGCTAACCAATAGAGGTAATGGGACTATTTTCCCAACTATTACCATGGCTCACCATTTTGTGATCACTAAGGGTGGATGGAAATTTTTTGAAGAATTCTTCAATCCATATAGGTTGTCTACTGCAATGTCAAGATGTGCAGATCCCAAGGATTTTTTCAATGGCATGTT
This sequence comes from Cryptomeria japonica, assembly GCF_030272615.1. NCBI lineage: Eukaryota > Viridiplantae > Streptophyta > Pinopsida > Cupressales > Cupressaceae > Cryptomeria > Cryptomeria japonica. Next base: position 569,106,136 of record NC_081411.1, on the reverse strand, counting down.
CAGAAAAAGAGCAGTGTGCAAAGGTAGGCCACATCAATTTTAGTTCCCAGAAGATTTGATTAGAAATGAGTTCAGCCTAGATGAGTAGGAATTGAGGAAGGAGAAGTGGGTTGCATATAAGAAAGCCCTTGATTTTATACATCAATTTGACACTAGCTATGATCCTCTCTCTAGCTTCAACCCATTTGAGGAGAAAATAAAGTTCCTGATTCTTTATTTTGAGGACCTCATGCAGACTTTAAAAGAAAAGAGGGAGGCCATAATGCAAAATGATCCTGATAAGGCTAAGATGGTATTGGCTAAGCCTACCTTTTCTAGAGATATCCCACCTGGTGACTATGTAATGTACAAAAGGTCAAAGTACACTATGATGGTGCCAATAACAGGTGAGCCTTCCACCTCAAAAGGGAACAAGGAAATTGAAGATGTCATTGACATTCAGGATTCCCCTAAGAGGCAAAAAGTGGGAAAGGAAATTGAAACTAATGAGCCTCAATATTCTCAATCTCAGTTTCCTATCCACATTGGAGATGAACAAGATGTGGTTGAACAATTATTGCAGCTAGGGAGTCTTGGTGAGATTGCCTATACCTACAAGGAGACCCAAGAGGGGATTCCTAAAGAGCCACCTACTGCTGAAATAGATTTGACTGATGGTGAGTTAAAGGGCCAAGAAATGGACCTTACTGTTAAGCAAGCTAGTGAAGAATTCCTAGCTGATAGCAATTTTGTCACATCAGAAGCCTTTATGCAGTTTGTATGGAAGCAAAACATGGAGCAATTCAGAGTCAGATGTGAAGAGAGGAAAAGTGAATAGCCTCTCAAAAATACAACTCAGGTAGAAGAAGAAATAAAGCAAGAAATGATGGAAGAATTCAAAACAATCACCCATGAGAAAGGAAGAGAGATGGTAACAAACACTGGTGTGTTGATTCTCCCTGAATGGGATATAGTTGATGCCTTAGTGCTTGATGTAGTGAGGAAAGAAACAAAGCCTATGGAAGGAGTGACATTCAGCAAGGATAATGTTTCTCTTGTCATGTGGTCATTGAAGAAGGATTAAAATAGAAAGAAAAGGGATACCTCATATTCTAGCCTCTTAGGAGGCATGATAGTCAAAAGAGTCCAAGACACAGGGGTAGTGGAAGCTGCTAGCACAGTACTAGAGACAACAAAGTTTAATGTGGCAGTAGCAAAGAGAGAGGCATAAGAAAAGGCTAATCTCCAATTGAAGTTGGAGACTATTTTAAAAGCTTACAATGATGCTAAAGAAGGAATAGCCAACAGAGACAACATAATTGCTAGACTCCAGAGTCAATTGGCAGGTCAACATCATCTAGGTGAGTCTTCTACACTCATGATAGCCTCCTCTCCAGCAAGGCCCCCTCCTACTAGTCCCATCATTGAATACCCCCCTTCTCCCATGCCTTCCAGTTCCCAATTACCTAAAAATGTCCAACATGAGTTGGAAAAGTTGAAACAAGCTCAAACCTTGTATGCAAACAAATATGAGGAGAAGGTGAAAGCCACCATTTTGAAGTTTGCTGACTCAGTCAAAACCTCCAATGTATACACAAATATGAAGAGGATTCTTAATATTTTGATTAAATTCAAAGAAGAAGAAGACATTTGGAACCAATCCTGAATAAGTGGGTACCTAGAGGTAAAGAGTTAGAGCTCATGTGTTCCTCCCATGCAGATGCAGAAGAGAATGATAATCTTAGGTCCACATGTGAGTTTATAAAAGAGATGAATATTCTTTCAGTAGAAGGAATAGGTATAAAAAGAAAATCCCAACTTTATAGAAAAGAATATTCAGATCATAAATTTGAAATATTTCCAAGAGGTTTCATTGGTCCTATTCAGCTAAAGGAAGAGAAGACTTGACTAAAGGAGGTGGACCACAATTTGTCCCTGAGGATCAATCAGATTATTAGTACTGATGACACATCCTTATTTGTCCAAACAATTGAGGAAATTAAAAAAGTGAAATCTCATTATGGTTTCATAGAAACGGAGATTGGGCATGTACGAGTCACTTGGAAGTGGCTAGAAGATATGAAACAGAAGGTTGCTAGTTTTACTTGGCCTAGTGATGATGTGTATCAGGAGTGGAAAGATAAGTACATGGGATAGAAAGAAGATGCTCGGGAGCAGTTACAAGAGGGTGCAACGGAACAACAAGCAGAAGAAGCCATAGATGTTGAAAAGGACCTATAACCGCTTCTTGGAAAAGGTTGTTGTTTGTAACAAACTTTCTTTTGAAAGGTCTGAAGCTTGTATGCATCCATGATAATATAAATGGATACCAGGACCTTCTAAAAAATGATCACAAGAATTTGTAAGAAAACTCTATAGAAATATATCTAGGATTTTCTAGTCTTATGGAGAATACTTTGAGTTTTGTAATATTTTCTCAAAATTAATATCAAATATATAGACTATCAACTTTCGAGCCTAAATTTTGTGTTGTCTTTTGGTCTACTTGCAAATATTTACTGTTTTCAAATATGAGTAATCTAGGGTTATTCATTTGAGGATTGGATTGTAAGGTAGTCATAATAGAGGCATTTCTTATCTTTTCTCTCCAGGAGGGAAATTAAATACGCATGAAGAATTTCTATCAGTGAATTCTTTGTGGGAGATTTTGAATTTGATGAATGTAGTCTAGTTTCATAAGGATAAACTCTTATATATGTCAGGCATATGTGGGGTTTTATAGAAGCCGAGGTGATGGGATGTGTGGAGATATTTGATTGTGGGAGTATTGTTTAAACTTTAGATGACTTTGTGGCCTGGATAAGGCACTGGTATCAATTGTGGTTATCTTTTACATATCTTGTAGGTCAATACTGAACATGATTATAATCTTTCTTTCTTTGTTTCAGTAAGTTTTGAGGTGATAGGATTCATTGGTTTTTGGACTGGTTTACTGTGGCTTTGTCTTTTAAAAGTGTGAAGTCAATTCACATAAGGTATACCCGCCTAAACTTTGGATAAGTTCGAAGTGTAGAAGGTTGTAAAACCTTGTCATATGTTGCTCTAAAGTTTCCTTCTCTTTGATCTCTCTTCTGTAGACAGAGTTTATCATTTTATTATAAGGGTTTTAAGGGGAATCTAATTTTTAGAACAACACATATATTTTGTATACACTTCTCATCAACCCATATATATCCTATACATAATTGATACAACCTCATTCCCTAAATATAAGATAGATCATCAAAAAACTTTAACTGAGGGTTAGCCACAATTAAAATAAATAATATTGCACAAAATAAACCACATGGACCAAAAATAATTAAAGTTGTCCACTCTGGGAGAAAGACGGGACCCAAATACATCATCACATCCTTTCAAGATGAATCCAATGATGTGCACATGCTAACTCATCCTCCAAAGTCACTACCAAACATAACGTGTAGATAGGAAATAAAACTTATCAAATAGTCAACCAAAAGACATCTTATAATGCACATTATGTCATGTGGATCTCCACACACAATGGTGAGACCCATAACAATACTCTAACTCATTCTCTAATGCATATTCAGACCAAAGAACATGATCCAATCAAGATACCAAACCAAAACATAACTAAATATTCCAAACACAAATCAACATAGCTCACTTGTAGAACAAAGAATCCATTAGAAAATCATACTAAGAATACTATATGAGGCATAAAATTACATCCACTAAACCACAACACAAATTGTAGCATATTTGGAGGTCACTAAAGACTTTGACAAACACTCTTAATGCCAGAAAATAGAAACAAATATTTTTTGTAAACCAGAATCAAAATGCCACAAACAACACCCAAAATTTCAAACACAAAACACAAATGCAACAATCAAGAGCATATCCACACTATAAGACATCCAAACAACTTATTTTGACATCACTAACAACCATACAAACTCATCTTTCCAATAATTTTGGGACTGCAATGTGTGGAGATCTACACTAGGTAATTTGCTATGAAAGATGCTTTTGAGCTAACTGGTTGCTAAGTTTTATTGTTTATCTCATGTTTCATTTGGAACTGTCTTTGGAAGATGTGCTAGGGTATTCATCTCATTGGAATCAACTTAAAAGAATGTGTGGTGCTGATTTTGGGTCCCCTCTTTCTCTTGGAGAGGACCACATTAGATATTATTGGTTCATATGGCCTAGTTTATGTAATTTTATATACTTTGTTTTGGGTCAACCTAGTTGAGAGTTTTAATGAATATCTTTGTATATAAGGATGAGTAAATGTATTTTTTGAAGTGTACAGAAGATTGGGATGTGTTTGAAATGATGTGATGTGGATGTGAATGATATGCAAACAAATTTGATGGAAAAGGTGTGTGAAAGTTAGTTGAGAAGGGCTTTGATAGTTTTTGATAATAAAATTTGAGGTCAAATGTATTTTCCATGATATTGGACACTTGACACGGAGGTTCAAGGTCAATTTAATGATCAAGAGATCCTATTCATTTTTAGAACAGTTGAACCTATCAGATGATAGTGTGTCTCTCTTGACAGCTCTTTTTATCTTGCTTTGAAGCATTGAGTTTCAGTTGTGCAAGTCCTTTGTATCTTTCCCTAAGGTTGTGAACCTTAGCTACAAATTCTAGAGTAGTGAGCTCCCTATCCTATGGCCAAATCATTGTAATCATTTATATCTATATTTCAAGCATTATTCTCACCATGGTTTTTCCATTCTTGGGTTTTCCATGTAAATTTGGTGTTCATGTGTTGATTATGTTTTGTGCTTTCATGATTTCACTAAGGTAATATATTATTTGTGGTTTAAAGTTTAATAAATCAAAAATAAACTTGTGTTAGAGGTCCAAACTTATTAACCCCTCTCAATCTGGCTATGTATTCAACAATTGGTATCAGAGCCTAGTCCCTTCTTGAGAAGCTTAACTTCTTGAGGGAGATCTGAAATGGCGTAGGATTTGAATTTCAAAGAACCAAAGTTTGAAGGTACAAATTACTCATATTGGAAAGAAAGAATGGAATTTTACTTGGAGTCTCTACCAAAGGGAATATGGGAAATTATCAAGCCTAGTTTTATTGCTCCATAGAATGGTCCTCCCTGGATTTTCGATGAGATAAAAGACTCTGAGTATAATACAAAGGCTAGGGTTTCTATTGTAAGTTGCTTAAGTGATGAAGTGTTTGGTAGGGTTATGGGATTAAGGACTGTTAAAGAAATTTGTGACAAGCTGAGAAGTGTTTATGAAGGTGATCTGAAGACAAAGCAAGCTAAAATGAAAAATCTGAAGCAAAAATTTGAGAACCTAAAGATGTATGATGATGAGCTTATTGAAGGCTATATACACAAGGAAAATGAAGTTGTAGATACTATCAAAGGTGTTATTCAAAAAATAGAAGAAAGTGATACCATACAAACCCAAGAGGTTTGCTAATGAGGATATTCATGATCTGGATAAGTACACAATGAACCAACTTCTTGGATCATTATCTTCTTTTGATATTTCTAAAATAGATGATATCAAAAAGATAAGGAGAGAATCAACATTCAATGTTTCAAACAATCCTGAAGATGAACCAAAAGCAAGTGAAGAGATGTATGAGCTTGAAGCGAACTTTATAAGAAGACTGAAAAGAGGAACCAAAAAGTAAAAAGGTAAGGTACCTCTAAAATTCTTTAACTGTGGTAGAATTGGTCATTATGCTTCTATATGTATGTATAAGGAATATTACAAAAGATCTGATGATGATAAAATGAATGATACATACAAAAGTAGTGACAAAAATAAGAAGACATATGATAGAGATAAAGGAAAAAGAGGCTTTTGTTTAATGGAGACACACTTATCTAAAGATGAAGATGGTGATGATTCAAATGAATAATTCTTGTTCTTGGCTATAAAGGAGAAGGATAAAGGAAGGTTCAGAAGACTAGAAAATATGAAGAACAGCAGAAACCTTGTAAAAGGAAAATCTTCTTTGCATGCTAAAGTTGAACCAAAGGCTTTGATCATTAACTCCAGATGCTCAAACCATATGACAAGTGATAAAGGGAATTTCATTAACCTTATAAAGTACGATGGTAGATTAGTGAAATTCACAGGAGAGGAAGCTACACCTATTTGTGAAAAAGGAAGCATTACAATTGATGGTAAGCATAAGACTGATGATGTTTACTATGTCAAAGGTCAGATACATAATTTGTTGAGCGTAAGTCAAATGTGAAATAAAGGTCATGAATTCATATGTAAAGAGTCTAGATATATGATTAGAAAAGTAAGTTCTAAAATATTTATTTTAGAAGGTGTTAGAACAAATGGAAATGTCTACTATATGAAAGACAAGAGTGGAAGCAGTTGTTTGTTGGAACATAATAGTGAATGTTGGCTATGGTAGAAGAGAATGGGACATATCAATTTTGACAGTATGGTGAAGATTAGTACGAATGAAGTTGTGAGAGATTTATCAAGGATCATCAAACCTACTAATGTTGTGTGCAGAGAATGTCAACTAGGAAAATAGACGAAGAGGAGGTTCAACAATAAACAATATTCTACTTAAAAACCTTGGGAGCTAGTTCACATAAACCTTTGCAGGCCTACCAAGACAAGAGAACTCAATGGAGAAAGGTAATATATATTTCTTATTGATGACTACTCTAGGATGACATGGGTTACATTCTTCAAGGAAAAATTTGAGGCTTTTAAAAGGTTTAAATTATTTAAATCAATGGTTGAGAATCAAGTAGATTCTAGGAGAAATTGTTTTAGATCTAATAGAGGAGAAGAGTTTACTTCAAGTGAGTTTAAAAATTTTTGTGAGGAACATGGTATTAGAAGGCATTTTTTTCTCTGAGGACCCCATAGCAAAATGGAGTCAAGTAGAAAGAAAGAATAGGATTGTTATTGAGATGGCTAGAACTATGTTGAAAGATGCTAACCTAACTAGTGTATACTAGAAAAAAGTTGTGCAGACTACTATTTACATTCTTAATAGGGTACAAGTGAGAGTAAATAATTCTAAGATACCTTATGAGCTTTGGAATGATAAACCTCCTACTGTGAAGTATTTTAGAATTTTTGGAAGCAAGTGCTATATCAGAGAGATGGTGAAGACCAAGGAAAGTTTGATGATAGAGCAGATGAAGGTATATTTTTAGGATATGCTACAAGTATAAAATCTTACTGATGTTTCAATAAAAAACTAAACAAGATGGAAGAAAGCATAATGTATAAGTGTGAGAAGAACCTAATCAGACTGCTCCATAACCTGATTTTGAGACAAAAATAGAAGTTATTCTAGTTGTTATAGAAGAGAAGGATGATCTAGAAGTTGAAGACAGATAAGAGACAAGCACTGAAGAAGAAGAAGAACTTGATCAAGTACCCAAGACACCAGCTAAGTATGTGCAAAAGAACCACTCAAAAGGTCAAATAATTGGAGACAAAAATAAAGGTGTTCAGACTAGAAGGAAAGTTATAGAATCTAGTGAGTAGGAAAATTATTATTTTTTATCTTGGGTAGAACTGAAGTCTTATGAGGAAGAGAGAAAAGATGAAAGTTGGATAAAGGCAATGGAAGAGGAACTGAATTGGATAGAGAAGAATCAGACATGGAAACTAGTACCTAGGCCAGTGGACAAAAGTGTGATAGGAACTAAGTGGGTGTTCCAGAATAAGTTGAATGAGGATGGACAAGTCACAAGGAACAAGGCAAGACTAGTATGTATATATTTTGAGGAGACATTTTCTCAAGTAGCTAGGATGAAATCCATAAGAATGTTTCTTGCATTTTTTGCTTATAGAAATTTTAAGGTGTATCAAATAGATGTCAAATCAGCCTTTTTGAATGGAGAGCTTGAAGAAGAATTTTATATTGAATAGCTAGATGGGTTCATGTTGTCAGAAGTTTTAGATATGGTTTTCATATTAAAGAAGTAATTGTATGTACTTAAGAAAGCCCCTAGGGCTTGGTATGCTAGGTTGGATAAGTACTTGTTGCAGCAAAATTCTAGAAAAGGTAATGCATACAATAATCTTTATTTCAAAGTTGAAGGTGATAATTTGTTGATTATTTTTTATTAAGGAAAAAATAAGTTTTTAGGGGACCTGAAACGCCTAACATCAGGTTTTGAAGGGACCTGAAACTCTCAGATTTTACCAAGATATGGAACCCACAAAACTACGCTGCCACAGGGAACAAACAAGGAAAAATAGTAGCCAAAACATAGCTAGAATGACTAATGCCAGCCAAACACCAGCGCAGCCACAAGAAAAAATTGCCAGCCAACCAATCAAATGATAGCCATTACAAATCAAGCTAGCAACACTAGCAAGGTTATAGCCTCAAAATATAGCTCATACAAGAAAAGGATGAGAGTTTAACACACACCCTTAGCCAATCAGCAGGGATTTTCTAGGCTCCCTTAACCTGTGATAAAAACTCCAAGTACCTAAAAGCTAGCCCAGACCTTAACCAAAACAACCATAGTCTATACTAGGCCCTTGAAAACTATCAACATCCAGCCAGACAAGATTACACAAGATAAGCATTAAGAACTGAATAGAAACATGAGGGTTTTGAAAGGCTCCCTTAACCTTTGATTTGGGTTTTGAAAGGCTCCCCTAACCTTCGATTTGGGTTTTGAATGGCTCCCCTAATCTTCTATTTGGGTTTTGTAATGGCTCCCAAAACTACCAGGATGAAGCCAGCAACCTCAAACATCAGATATGTGCACCTCTAGGAGTAATCCACTTTTCCACCTCAATAGGATAGGGACCCACCTCAATAAGGGCTAAAAAGATGGAAAGCATTAGCAGAGAGAACAAAGCTTCATACCACAAACCAAGTTCCACAACCAAGAGATGGAGCCACAATGCTTTGTAGGATAGATGGGTTTTAAAAAGGCTCCCAGAACCAAATATTGAAGAAGAGGCCTTAACCAATCCAACTCCAAGCAGATGAGTAAAACCAAAATCTCCACCACTATAGGAGAAAAGGAACAAAAACTCAGTAGCACAAAGAGAGCAACAATCAACCATCCACCCCCCAAAAAGTTCCATCTATCAGCAGCCAGCCAACCAATCTACCCCTCTATAGAAGAATGAACCACCTCAATAGGATAGGCTGAGAAGACCAAAAAGATGAAAACCATAAATAAAGACACTAGTACCATGGGAGTGAACCTCTTGAGAAGAATAGAAAAAATGAGGCACCCACAACCTTCAAGAGGACCCCAGGTAGATCTAGAAATTAGGGTCAAGTAGACCCCCCATGAAGAGTACCCCTATAGAAGCAAAGCCCACATCAAGGGTCAAAGATAAGCTTCCAAAGTATAGCCTAAGGGGAGGGAGAAACCTCCAAAAAACTTTTACAATGATAAAGAAGGAATAGGAGTATCAAGAAAAGCCCTCAAATAGATCAATGAGAAAAGCTCTGAGTCCAGGCTTAAAAAGCATTCACGCAGCCCTCTGAAAGAAAGAGGGACCAGAGAAAAGCCAAAACAAGAAAATCCCAAACCCTTCAAAACCACCCAAAGCTCTCGAAAAAAAAATCACCACCTGGATCCCAAACAACCTCCCCACACCAAGGAAAAAGTAGAGCCACAAGCCCATCAGCACAGGGACGTAGCACAACCCCCACAAGCCCTCTGATCTAAGCATCCTCAACAAAGAGACCTTTCCAGCACTAGATGGGTAAAGCCAAAAAACCCAACAAAGAGTAAGGCCCTCCAATAATCACATCCCCTTTCCCCACCCTCACATCATCCAGGCCATAATCATTGGCCCAAGAAACCCAAATAGGCCACGCAAAAGAAGCAGTCAAGAGAAAAGGAGAGATGAAAGTCACAGGCTGCACAGAGTAGACAACAAAGAGAAATTGTGGGGGGTAGGCCACAGACCCCAACATGTAGGTCAGAAGGTAACCAAAAATCTTTGATCGAGGCCACAAAATCCCTAACGCCAAGTTTGTTGGAAGGCTTATATTTTATCTCATGGACTGATGGTGTGGCTACTCTTAGGAGCAACAGTGTGGATGTGGTGCTTTAGTTATGGGAGTTTTCCCTATCAAGGGAGTATTGCATGTATCAGAGGAAGATAATGTGCCAAGATAAAAGAGTTCAAAGGAATATTACAAAGGGGTAGAGAGATCTTAGGGAAGGTGACTATTTTTAGATCTGTGCCCTTTGTCTTGATGTCAAAGGAGAAGAGATTTAAGTAGAATATGGTACAAGTGTTGCCATCAATGGAAAATGGGGAGATTGTTGGAAATCTGAGTTATGTTGTCATTGATGTCAAAATTGTTGGTTTGGATGTGGTTTGGTCCAAATATAGTCTTGTGTTGTACAAAATACTATTGGTGATAGTTGGTGATAGATGTTCAGTGGTATATTTGGTCTAGTATTGAGTATTCAGATGCTATCATATTTCATGGTGAAGATGTTGTGCTTACATGTAGACTTTTCAAAAAATCAATAGCAGAAGTTTCAATATGTAGGAAAGAGTATTTAGTGCCCTAGTGGAAGAATCTTTTGTTCTAGATTGTGAAAAGTATGGTGTGCAGACTAAGATATAATGTTAATGTTATATAAATGGTGTACTATCAAGTTTGTAGGTCCTCTAGTTGCTCAGATGATGAGATTAGTCGCTACTATTCTCTGACAGTGAGAGTTTCTATCAAACTGGTCTAGGATTTACTTGGTGGATTTTGGATATATGAATTCGAGTGTTGCAGTTTGTAGGACATTATTATTTGGTTTGTGCAATATTCCAATTTGAATCTTTGGTTTTGTTTTTATTTTGCCAATGAGTTATGTTTGTTTGTGCTTGGTATGGTCGATTATGTTAGGCCTTAGTGTGCCTGGATGGATTATCTTGTTTGGATCATATATTTTTTGTCCAAATATACATTGGAGATTCAGTTAGAATATTTTTTGGGGTCTCACCATGGTGTGTGGAGATCTGTTGGCATTGAGTTGTCATTGATGTCAATCAGTATGAAGAAGATTGAACCAGAATAAAGAAGAGAAGTATGTTCTGAGTTGACAGATGTTATCATCGGTATAAGCTGAGATGCAGGAGTGTGTTGACATGCTTGAGTAATAATCGATAAGGCATAAACTGGTAAGAAGGTCGGTTGTTTATTTGTGATGAAGAGGCGGAATGTTAGATGAATCACAACAACACCTGGTGAGCAGAACACAAAGAATGGCATGAAGACATACCAAAAGGCAAGATGAACTGTCAGGATGATGTGTTTCTGGTAAGAGTGATTGTTCAGTGTGTTGGACATATCGGTAAGGGTTTGTACCGGTAGGGATGTTCTAGTTTGAACCGACTCTTTGTCAGTGAGTTGATTGTATGGTTGTCTATGTAGCAGGTGGTCATTAAATGATAAAACCACAAATCATGGGTTGATAGCTGACTGATGTGGCTTGAGGAAGAATGGATGATAAAGAATGAGAAGATAGTTGAGGGATAGTGTTCGAAGCATGAAATATGATTGCAGATTGACCTTAAGAATGAAATAGCTAGATCATAAATGTGTCAACAGATTTCAAGGTCGTAAAATAAGGATAGGTTTACTATTTTTTGCAAACATGTTTTGGATGGATGAAAAACACATGATGATTTATCTCTCCAAAGCAAGTGAATGATCCAAGATAGATCGGATCAAATTGGATATAGATTTGATCGGAGGAGGGAAACCCTAACCATCCTAAGTTTGAATTAGTTTTTGTCAAGAAATCTCAAGTTTAAAAGATGTCGACCTAAGACTGAGAGGTGATGATGCTGGTGAATGAAAGCGAGTGGGAAAAGACTGTGTTGAGTGAAAAATAAGAAAAATCTTAAGTGATTATGTGTTGAAGGAGAAACCGGTAAGGTGTGTGTGAACTAGCAGAGAACAAACCAGTAGAGGTAGAACCTGGCAAAGTATGGTCAAGTGTGAATTGAATCCAGCAGTCAGAGGAAGAGAAGTTTTAGCAAAGTAAGAATTAGTTGAAAGGCATTGTTGCAAGGTGTGTGGAGTTTTCACAAACCGATAAGATTGAAACCGGTAGAGCAGAGTATTGAAGGGTTGCAAAACTTCATTTTTAACAGGGAATCTATTTGTGTATTTGAATCTTCATATTGTCTTCACTAAGTAGGTGCTTAGTGCAAGGGTTGTAGCTCCTTCAGGTTGGAGCCTATAAATTGTTCATGGGTTGGTGCTCCTTTGAGTCGGTGCTTATAAATCAAGGGTTGGTGCTCCTTGGGTTGGTGCCCTAAAATTATAATCAGATCTTTTTCATTGTGAGGCTGGATTGGAGTAGAAGATCTCCAGCAGCTATTCTCACCGAGATTTTTCCCATATTGGGTTTTCCTCATATATCTGGTGTTATGTGATGCATTCTTGTGTATGTGTTATATTGATGTTATAACAAATCATTTCACACACTTAGTTTGGATTGTTTAGTTTACTAGTCAGCACTATGTTCATTTTATATTGTACCGGTATATCCTTGATTAGGATAGAAGTGTTTAAATCATTGATTCACCCCCCTCTCAGTGATCCATTGTGTCCAATAGTTGGTATCACAACCTAGGTGCCCTATTTTGTTAAGGCAATCTCAATCTTGGGTAGATCTTGTCAAGTGTTCACAATGGCAAGAAATGAATCTGCCTCCTCAAAAGCTCCTATGTTTGATAGTGTCAACTATGCCTTTTGGAGTAGAATAATGGAAACCTATTTGTCCTTTCTAGATTTTGATGTATGGATGTCAATTGTGAATGGGTATATAGTCCCTAATAATCCCCCTACTGATCTAGATGCTAAGAAGGAATGTGAGAACAATGTTAAAGCTAAAAATGCCATTCTTAGTGGGTTATCTAGTAATGAGTTTGTTAAGGTCATGCACTGCTCATTTGCCAAACAAACGAGATAAGTTGCAAAAAATATTTAAAGGCGATTGTAAAGTCAAGGAAGCCAAGTTACAAACATTGAGAGAACAGCTTGAGGGTTTGAAGATAAGAGATGAAGATAAAATTGTTGACTATCTCCAAAGGATTGATGAAACAACAAACACCATTAGAAGGCTTGGAGAATAAATAAAAGATTAGATGGTAGTGAAGAAAGTACATAGATCTCTCACATCTAAGTATGATACAAATGTTTCAGCAATAGAAGAAGCAAAAGATCTATAAACCTTTACAATGGATGAGCTATATGGTTCCCTAACTTCTTATGAGATGAGGACTTCCAGTACGGAGGCTGTAAAGAAAGAAGTTGCATTCAAAACATCAAGGAAAGGAAAAGAAGATTATGCTCAAGATGGAACCAGTGAAGATTCTGATGATATCATGGCAAACTTTGTCAGAAGACTCAAAAGGGGTTCCGACAAATACAAAGGCAAGATGCCCTTGAAATGTTTCAATTGTGGAAAGATTGGACATTTTTCTGCCGAATGTCCTTATAGTGATAAGAATGAAGATGATCAATCAAGTGGTAGCAGATCAATCGGTAAGGACCAGAAGAAGAATGTCTACCAACATGGTAGAAGAGGCAACTAGAAGCGGAGCAGAAATTACACACATTAAAATGATACCACATATGAGGAGAGTGCCTCAAATGGATGTTGTAGTGAAGATGAAGTTAGAGAAAACCTTTTTATGGCCCAAGAGGTCTCGGTACTAGAAGAAGGAGAAGTAGATCTTGAAGAAGGGCTCATCAGTGCCTTGGAAGAGCTGAAGAAAACAAGAAGAGATATAAAGAAGGTGAAAAAGGTTGTAGCTGAAGAACAAGAGATGTTAGAGAAATCTCTTGAAGAATCCAAGAAAATAATTGCAAATTTAAAACTTCAATTGGAAGAGGCCAAGAGGATCTGTGAAGTTACTAGTACCTGCTTGAGTGAAAAGGAGAAGGGCCATCAGAACCTGGAAGAAGAAATTGTTAAGCTCCAGAATGAATTAGAGAAGAGCAAGAATGAACTTATAATGAGAAGCAAGTATGAAAGCAGCACAGAGGCCCTAGATAAAATGTTGAGCAAACAAAAGTTTTCAAAGGATACCGGTGGCTTAGGATTTGAAGAAGGACAAAGTTCAAACAATAGAGACACATTCGATAAGGAGATACAGTTCACTTCTTCAAATTAAGGTGAAGAGAAGAAGACATTCACGGTAAGCAAGGATACTGGTAAGAAGACATATGCAAATGTTGTTAGAAACCGCCACACAAATTGGTATACCCAATCAATGAACTAGAAGCCACACTCAATGTACTGACATGCAGATCCAAGGAGAAATGCAAGAGTTGATCATGAAGGATTCACTAGAGTCATCAACATGAAAGGAAGACCCCCCAGTGAGGTAGTCATTTGCAGGACCAAGGAAACCTAACCAGTATGTTCCAAACTTTCATGGTTATTGTCACCAGTGTAATAAGTTCGGTCATAGAATGGTGGATTGTAGGAAGATGAATGTAAACCCCAGTTTTGAGAGTAGAAACTCATTTGCTGCATTACAAAGTACAAATGTGACATCTTATAATTGCAATGAGTTTGGTCATAAGAGTTATGAGTGTAGGAGAAATATGCAGATGTCCTACTAGAATTCTCTGAATACATCCTTCAATGCTAATGTGAAATGTTATAAGTGTCAAAATTTTGGTCACATAGAAAGGCATTGTAAGTTGAGAACTGATGAGCAAAAGAAAACAGTATCGGATTAGAAGATAGAGATAAAAGTGGAACACAAGATGACAGAAGAGGAGAAGAAAGTAGAGAAACGGGTTTGGATAGAGAAGGAGAAGAACAAGACAGAGTCAAGCTTCATTGTGCAGACTACTCTACATGTTGAAAGGAGGAATCTATGGGTAGTAGATAGTGGTTGCTCAAATCACATGACCGAAGACAAGAAAAAGTTTAATAAGCTTGATGGTTGGAATGGTAGTTCTGTTCGATTTGGTGACAACTCCTCTATCAAAATTAAGGGCCGTGGTACATTGAATACTGATGGAAATCTCAAGGCTTATGATGTGTACTATGTGGAAGGACTAAAGCATAATCTATTGAGTGTAAGTCATATGTGTGACAAAGGGTACAAGTTCACATTTGACTCTATTGGTTGTCAGATAAGCAAGCAGAGTATCGGTCAAGTTGTGGTAGAAGGAAAGAGGACAGATGGTAATGTCTACAATCTAAAAGAATGTTATGAGTCCCAATGCATGATGGGATAGGTTGATGAAAGCTGGTTGTGGCACTGGAGATTAGGCCATGTGAACTTTGATAATCTAGTGAAGATAAGCAAAAACCGGTATGTAAGAAATATTCCACAAATAACTAAACCAGCAAGTACTTTTTGTGATGAATGCATCAAAGGCAAGCAAATCAAAGTGAGTTGCAAAACAAAAGAGTACAATACCTCAAGACCTCTGGAGTTAGTACATACAGATTTATGTGGACCAACAAGGACAAGGGCTCTGATCGGTGAGAGATACTTCATTATGTTCATTGATGACTACTCATGGATGACGTGGGTGACATTTCTGCATGACAAATCACAGGCATTTGAAAGATTCAATATTTTTAGAAGAATGGTTGAAAATGATAGTGGATGTTGGTTAAAGTGCTTAAGATTAGACCGGGGTGGAGAATATTCTTCAAATGAGTTTATTGACTACTGTGAGAAAAATGGAATCCGAAGACAGTATTCAGTAGCAAGAACACCACAGCTAAATGGTGTTGCAGAAAGGAAGAATAGGACAGTGAAGGAGATGGATAGAAAAAATGTTGAATGAGGCCAACATACCAGATACATACTGGAAGGAAGCAGTTCATACTGTTGTCTACACATTAAACTGGGTACAGTTAAGAGTGAATAGTAGAAAGACTCCTTATGAGTTATGTTATGACCAAAAACCATCACTTAAGCATTTTAGAGTGTTTGGAAGTAAGTGTTTCATCAAAAGAGATGTTGATGGATTAGGAAGTTTTGATTCCTAGAGTGATGAAGGAATATTCTTGGGTTACTCAACCAATAGAAAAGCCTACAAATGCTACAACAAGAGATTAAGAAAAATGGTTGATAGTATAAATATGAGAATAGATGAAGACTTACATAACAGAAAATTTGCACCGACACCCTACATTGATGATTCAGATGTTGGGTATGAAGAACAATCTAACAATGGACCAGTAGAAGAAGCACCAAGCAAGAACTCCAACCAGTATGTGCAGAAGAACCATCCAGAAGAACAGATCCTAGGAGATAAAAATGAAGGTGTGCAGACCAGAAGGAGAGTAGCCCAAAACAATGAGCAGGTAAATTTCTGCCTCATGATAGAACTTGAGCCCAAAACTTTTGATGAAGCTAGCAAAAGTGAAAAGTGGGTAGAGGCCATGGATGAAGAGCTGAAACAAATTGAGAAAAATCAAACTTGGGAACTTGTTCCTAGACCGGTAGACAAGAATATCATAGGTACCAAGTGGGTCTACCAGAACAAAATGAATGAAGAAGGAAAGATAATCCAGCATAAAGAAAGGTTAGTTTGCAAAGGGTATGCTCAAGTGGAAGGTATTGAATTAAAACAAACCTTTGCACCGATTGCTAGGCTAGAGGCAATAAGAATATTTTTAGCTTCCTCTGCCTATAAAGGATACAAGGTTTATCAAATGGATGTCAAATTTGCATTCTTGAATGGCAATCTTGAAGAAGAGGTGTATATGGAACAACCAGAAGGATCTCTATTACATGATGATGAGAGTTTTGTATGCCGATTGAAGAAAGCCTTGTATGGTTTGAAGCAGGCCCCCAGAGCATGGTATTCTCAATTAGACAAATACTTGAAAGAGAAAGGATTCTGGAAAGGGAATGCAGATAGCAACTTGTATATCAAGGTAAATGGAAATCATATGATTATAGTTATTGTATATGTGAATGACATTATCTTTGGTGGAGACAAGGCCATCATGTGCAAAGAATTTGCAAATCAGATTTAAGACAGAATTTAAGATGTCCATGTTGGGTGAGTTGTCCTATTTTCTTGGTTTCCAGATCTCACTGTAGGGGAAAGGAATTTTCATCTCACAAACCAAGTATATTAAAGACATGCTAAAAAAGTTTCCAATGGAGGACAACAAACCAGTAAGTACTCCCATGGTTACCGGGTGTAAATTGAGCAAACTAGACACTGTATAAGTCTATGATTGGTAGTCTGCTATATCTAATAGCATCTAGACTAGATATAGTACAAGCAGTTTACATGGTTACAAGATTCCAAGCTGCTCCTAAATAGTCTCACTTAAATGCAGTCAAGAGAATCTTCAGGTACCAGCAAGGAATAATCAGTTATGGCATGTGGTATCCAAAGAAAGGAGACTTCACTTTGCAATCTTATACTAATGCAGATTGGGCAGGATGTATTGATGACTGGAAGAGTACAAGTGGAGGTGATTTCTACTTTGGTGACTGGTTAGTATCATGGCACAGCAAGAAGCAAGATTTAGTGTCATTATCTACTATTGAGGCCGAATATATAGCAGCTACTACATGTTGTTCACAGGTACTGTGGATGAAGCAAACACTGAAGGACATATAGGTGGAGATACTGGAACATATTCAAATCTGGTATGATAACTCAAGTGAAATCAATATCTCCAAGAATCCAGTAATGCACTCAAGAACAAAACACATTACAATCAAGTATCACTTCTTGAGGGAGAAGGTAGCAGACAAGGAGGTCATAGTAGAGTATGTTCCAACCGGTGAGAAGATTGCTGACATATTTAACAAGCCACTTCCTTTGGGCACATTTGAGTACTTGAGACAAAAGATGGGAGTTGTCCCACTATCAAGCAACACTTAAATGTGTAGGGAGATGTATGGTTCAGAGGGAGTCAACAATTATTATTATCTTATGACTCTTGAATCATGAAGCATGGACACAGGGGGAGAATGTGTCCTACCAGTTGAAGACATGAGTTGTAATTCAACTACTAAAGGGAGAGAATAAGGTTGGAATCTAGTAGTATGATTGGTGTCAGACTAAGGTTCCCTTTGCCATTGTTGTCAAAGGGGGAGAGAAACCGGTATAGATTGTGTTGACATCAATGCCAAAGGGGGAGATTGTTGGCATTAACTTGTCATTGATGTCAACCGGTATGAAGAAGATTGAATCGGCATAAAGAAGAGAAGTGTGTTTTGAGTTGACAGATGTTATCACCGGTATGAGGTGAGATGTAGGAGTGTGTTGGCATGCTTGAGTAATAATCAATAAGGCATAAACTGGTATGAAGGTTGTTTGTTTGTGATGAAGAGGCGAAATGTTAGATGAATCACAACAACACCCAGTGATCTGGACACAAAGAATAGCATGAAGACATACCGGAAGGCAAGATGAACTATCAGGATGATGTGTTGCCGGTAAGAGTTATTGTTTAGTGTGTTGGACATACTGGTAAGGGTTTGTACTAGTAGGGATGTTCTAGTTTGAACCAACTCTTTGTCGATGAGTTGAATGTATGCTGATGTGTACCCCATGGAGCTGAGGTGGAAAACATGCAGAGGTCGGTGAAATGTTCATCGACATGGTTGTCGATGTAGAAATATGGCCATTAAATGATAAAACTACAAATTACAGGTTGATATCTGACTGATGTGGCTTGAGGAAGAATGGATGATAGATAATGATCAGACTGTTAAGGGATAGTGTTTGAAGCATGAAATATGATTGCAGATTCACCTCGAGAATGAAATTGCTGGATCATAAATTTGTCAACAGATTTCAAGGTTGTAAAACAAGGATAGGTTTGTTATTTCTGGCAAACATGTTTTGCACAGATGAAAAACATGTGATAAGTTATCTCCCCAAAGCAGGTGAGCGATCCAAGATAGATTGAATCATATTGGATACAGATTTGATCAAAGGAGGGAAACCCTAACCATCCTAAATTTGAATTGGTTTTTGGCGGGAAGTATTAAGTTTAAAAGATGTCGACCTAAGACTGATAGGTGATGATGCTGGTGAATGAGAGCAAGTGGGAAAAGACTGTGTTGAGTGAAAACTAAGAAAAATCTTAAGTGATTGTGTGTTGAAGGAGAAACCGGTAAGGTGTGTGTGAACTGGCAGAGAACAAACCGATAGAGTCAGAACCTGGCAAAGTGTGGTCAAGTGTGAATTGAATCCAGCCATCAAAGGAAGAGAAGTTTTAGCAAAGTAAGAATCAGTTGAAAGGCATTGTTCCAGGGTGTGTGGAGTTTTCACAAACCGGTAGAGAAGAGTATTGAAGGGTTGCAAAACTTCATTTGTAACAGGGAATTTATTTGTGTATTTGAATCTTCATATTGTCTTCACTAAGTAGGTTCTTAGTGTAGGGGTTTAGCTCCTTTAGGTTGGAGCCTATAAATTATTCAAGGGTTGGTGTTCCTTTGAGTTGGTGCTCATAAATCAGGGGGCTGGTGCTCCTTGGGTTGGGTCCCTAAAATTGTAATCAGATATTTTTCATTATGAGGCTGGATTGGAGCAGAAGATCTCCAGCAGCTATTCTCCCGGAGGTTTTTCCCTCATTGGGTTTTCCTCATATATTTGGTGTTATGTGATGCATTCTTGTGTATGTGTTATATTGATGTTATAGAAAATCCTTTCACACACTTAGTTTGCATTGTTTGGTTTACCAGTTAGAACTCTGTTCATTTTATATTGTACTGATATATCCCTGATTAGGATAGAAGTGTTTAAATCATTGATTTGTCCCCCTCTCAGTGATCCATTGTGTCTAACTACTATTCTCTGATAGTGAGAGTTTCTATCAAACTGGTCTAGGATTTACTTGGTGGATTTTGGATATATGAATTCAAGTGTTGCAATTGTTGGCCTTTGATCATTTGGTCAATCAATAATGTAATATGTATTTGCTTGATGCAACCAATATATGTCTGTTGTGCATAGAGATTATATTTATGTATGATGACTATCTATTTTGTATGTTTTTGATTAAGGTAAAAACAGGTTTTGAAGGGGGCCCAAAACCCTTTACAAACAGAGCTTAATAGAAAAAGCAACAAGAGACAAAAAGGAACAGGCCAATGAAAAGACAACAAAAAACCATAGAAAACCGACTAAAGCCCCACAAAGCCAGCAAAACCAACCAGACCCAAGAAGAGAAACTAATTGATTTTTTTCAGGGCATTAGCTAGGGTGTTGCTAATCTCATGCAAATCTTTGATGTTATCCCTAAGATTTGGGAGATCCTTAGCAGAAGTAGCCACAGCTTTCTTGACACTCGCCCTGGTCCTCTTAGCAGCGCCACCAACCAGAGTAGCTTCACCACTGCCAATCTGGATAGTCTCATCATACATGTCAAGCTCCACCACCGGTTTAGGAGAGTTGGTATGATCAAAGACCTTAGAAATATCCTCCAAGTTTTTAGTGACAACTGATAGGATATTCGGGATAATGCCCAACAAATTTTTCATGGCCTCTCTCCCTTCTTCCAGCGATTTAACCTTCTCCTCCATATCCTGCTTCCATTTTATCTTCTCCCTATCATCATTCTCCCTCTTCTCATCCGTATTTTTCTCCTTTTTTTCCAAGTTCTTCAAGATTTCATAGGTCCATCTGTCATAATCTAATCTCACCTCAGTGAGTTTTTTAAGGTTATCCAGGAATAACCCTTTATCTGCACTTTCCTTGTCCTCGCTTAAACTGTCCTTAGTCATATCCTTCTCAGGTTCCTTGTTCCTTTCCCTCTCAGAATTCACATCTATTTCCTCATTATCCTTGTAATCCATATCCTCCATAGGATGGTTGTTGTCCTTGCCAGGGTGGTCACTGTGGATAGGGCTTTCATTGTCAGACTCATTATCACCACTTTCTTCCTCAATACCCACTTCCTCATCTTTCGAGTTGTCTTCACCATTGGAATCATCTGTCTCCATTTCACTACCCTCTTTTTCAATTTCCTTTGTTTCCATCCCAGGGGCACTCTTTCTTTTTTTGCTAGAAGACACCTTCTCCTTGTCGCCTCCATCTTTCTCTTCCCCGGAGAGGCAGATAACCTCTTATTTTCTAGCAGGGCGAGGGTTTTACAGTGCTCATAAATGAGTAGCAAAAGCCCACAATGGAGAACCAGACTTGAGGGATTCTTACTGTGTTTATTGAGGGACCTAAAAAGGTAGTAGGGCAGGGATACCTTTTTGTCGTGTCTGAAATGATTTAAAAGAACAAAGTGGTAGGTGTGGGCCCTGGAGAATCGGCCCTCAACTGTGATATATTCCATTATAGCATTCAAAACCTAACCCTAGATTTTCTTGATATTAGCAGCTTCATAGTAACCGCCTATGGCTTTGCCAATTCTATCCCTCTCTTTTTCCTTCCACGAGAATAGATTAATCGTGTTGTTGGAGACTTTAAGGTCTCTAAAAAAATTAAGCCCAATATGGGGCATGCCAGTCATAGTAGCTATGAGGCCTGCGTCCAAATTGAACTTAACCCCATAGATTTTAAAGGATCCATTAAACCAATTTTTCAGAAATGTTGGAAATGGCGAGATTTACCCTACCTTTGTCATAATCCATTAGCTTCTCCATAAAGCTTGTGAGGGACCCTTTTTCCAGCTTCGCCTACACTTTCAACATTGCTTTCCATGTTGATGTATTATCTGGTTCCTCCCTCCTTAAATCTCCTCCCATCTTTGAATTTAGATTATCAGAGCTCTATTCCTCTGCAAACTCAACACTTATTTCCTGTAGTTACTCGATATTTTGAACTGGGTGACCCACAAAGCATGCGGTATATTATAAGAAATGGTTGGGGATCTATTTTGTATGTTTTCATTGATTGTAACTATGTTTCTTTAAGTCATCTAAGTCCTACAGTTCAACCAGCTAGACAACTGGTAAAGCAAAGACAATTTTATCAAAACCGGTAATTAGGACTTCAACTGGTAAAATGACTGACAGAGTCTCACACCGACAACCGGTACATGAAATCCATGAAGGATCAAGGAATGCAATTTTGCAGAAGCATTGAAGATTATCAGATGAGGATATTTTATTGACCACATGAGCAGATTTGATCAGATGAATGAGATTTGATCAACAAGGCAGAGATCTAGAAACACAGTTAATCGGTAGTGAGAAAATCACTTAGATCTGTAAAATGGCACAAAATTGGATTTGTTATGTTGGTGGCCGACATAACTAAAGTGTACAATGAAAGATTGTCTAGATACATTGAACCTAGGGAGTTGTAATAAGGTTCTAGCCAACCTTATGATAATTTTAATTGTGTGATGAGGTATGAAAGGATATATATACATGAACTTGATAGTGTGATAGATGATGAGTGAGTTCTGTATTTCTGATAGTGCGAAGATCAAAGGAGTTGAGAGATGGAGTCCTTGTGATGTTGTAATGTTTTGAAGTGGATCTTATCAGACACAGAAGGTGTTATACTAAGATCATTTGTACTTGTTATCTCCCTAACAGTTGCAGCAAGAAAATACTCTTACAAGGTCACTCCTAACACTGTACAGTCAAATCCTAATAGTTCTGATCATTAAATCCTCTAACCAGGTGACACATTAACTTGTGTTTGCAAATCCCAGTTACTTGGGTAGCTCCTAATAGGGTTGGTCCTCACAGGCCTTTTTGTAAAGCTCCTAACCGAGCTTAGACACTACTAACAGGGTGTGCCCCTAACCGGGTGTTGTAGACCTTAACCGATCAAATCTCTATACTACAGATAGTGGATCTTGTGGGTACTAACTCCCACCATGGTTTTTCCCATTTGGGTTTTCCATGTATAAACTCTTGTATCATGTGGTTTATGCTTTATATGGTGATTGCATACTTGTTATTTCTTACATGTCTATTGAGTTTTAAGTTGGTGAGACTGATATTCAGATTTGTATTATTTTTACTATCACTGATTCACCCCCCCTCTCAGTGCCTTATAAGTTCATCAGTCATTTGTAGGACATTATCATTTGGTTTGTGCAATGTTCCAATTTGAATCTCTGGTTTTATTTTTGTTTTGCCAGTGAGCTATGTTAGTTTGTGCTTGGTATGGTCAATTATGTTAGGTCTTAGTGTGCCTGGATGGATTATCTTGTTTGGATCATATTTTTTTGGTCCAAATATGCATTTGAGATTGAGTTAGAATATTTTTTTGGGTCTCACAATGGTTAGTGGAGACACACATTAGGTAATTTGCATTGGAAGATGCTTTTAGGCCGACTAGTTGTTGAGTTTTATTATTTATCTACACGTTTCACTTGGAACTGGCTTTGGAAGTTGTGTTAGGGTATGTGGTTCATTGGAGTCAACTTAAATGGATGTGTGGTGTTTATTTGGGACCCCTCTTTCTCCTAGAGTGGACCGCATTAGATATTATTGGTCCAGTTGGCCTATTTTATGTAATTTTATATATTATGTTTTGGGTCGACCTAGTTGAGATTTTTAATGAATATCTTTGTATATAAGTATGAGTAAATGTATGTTTTGAAGTGTAAAAAAGAGTGGGATGTGTTTGGAATGATGTGATGTGGATGTGAATGATATGCAAATAGATTTGATGGAAAAGGTGATTGAAAGTTAGTTGAGAAGAGCTTTGATAGTGTTCGATAACAAAGTTTGAGGTTAAATGTATTTACCATGATATTGGAAACTTGACACAAAGGTTCAAGTTCAATTTCATGATTAGGAGATCCTATTCATTTTTAGTTTGGCTATTCCTACCAAAAGATAGTGTATCTCTCTTGGCAGCTCTCTGCATCTTTCTCTGAAGCAGTGAGTTTCAGTTGCACAAGCCCTTTGTATCTTGCCCTAAGGTTGTGTGCCTTATTTAGCAAGTTTGGGGCAATGAACTCCATAGCCTATGGACTAATCATAGTAATCATCTATATTTATATTGTGAGTAAGATTCTCATTCTCATTTTTCCCTCCTTGGGTTTTCAACGTAAATCTAGTGTTCATGAGTTGATTATCTTTTCTGCTTTCATGATTTCATTAAAGTAATATGTTAGTTGTTGTGTGAAGTTTAATAGATAAGACTTAAGTTTGTGTTAGAGATCTAGACTAATTCACCCTCCCCCCTCTCAGTCCTGTTGTGTGTTCAAAAATGGGATGTGCATCTTGTATTGCTGATTTATAGTTCATTATTGTTGTTATCTTATGGTGAAATAATGTTAATTTTTATGTGATATTTTATGTTCATCTAATATAAGTTTATTAAGCATGTTAAAGTGTTGGTTTTTTACATAACAAAGAAGATGGATATCTCCATGGTTTCTAGTATTATGTTGACTTAATTTTCAAATTTGTATACAGCCATAGATTTTCATTGGGTATAGTCTAAGCATTGAATCTCATCAATATTTTTATTGGAATAGAGATTTCCAACAATTTCCAGTAATTTTTTGACAAGTGGGTTACAAGGAAACTTGATGGAGTTCCACCTAACTCAATATTTTTTATTCAAAGAATGATATTCTCAAGAATGTGTATTTATTTTATGAAATCGACAAGTTTTGTTATGTAAACCTTAAGGGGGATCCATAAACCTTAAGGGAGTATGTTAGCACAGTGAAATATGAAATTTTAGGGGTACATTTGATGGAAAAATGTAATAAGAGTGAAATTTTAGAATTATTACATTGTTTAATAAGTAATATAGATTAGTTATTTTTTTGTGGTACAGTAGCTATTCCTCTAAGTAGGTATACGTAGGAATATATGGCTTTATAAAGCCATGTTAAGATGTAGTCAATGATTAAATTATATACACTTATAGATCATATCTTTTATTTGCATATTCAACCATATAATATATACTTTAGTTATATGGCACAAGTTTAACTACTAATGGTGCAAGCATTTAGAATGGTGCATGCATTCAAAATGGCATATACATGCCCAAGATGATGATGGTGCAAGAACACTAAGGTGTGGAAAAAGTGGAAAGGAAATGAGCACATGGTTATGTATCACTAGAAAAATGGTTTTTTTTAAAGGGGTAAATGCTTTTGACCCAGAGCTATGAACTAGTGAGGTCAAAAATAAGGGACCTCATCCCCATTTAAACATTCAACAATAGCACCCTAGTGGGATTTGAACCTTGATAGAAAGAACAACAACACCACAACTCAACCAACACACCATGCCAATGTTGGCATCTAGGAAAATGGTTTTGGGGAGATTGGTTATGTTAGCGTTTGGTAGAAATTAGATTTTGGTGGAAAAATATATTTTAGGTTATGAAATAAGTTTTAGATGGAAAAATAGTGTTTTCGAATGGAAAAATATTCTTTAGGTTAGTAAAATAGATTATTCATTAAGAGAAATATTTTTTAATAAAAAATAGGTTATGGGTTAGGGAAACAAGTTTTGGGAGGATAGGTTAGGGTTTGATGGTAAAATAAATTGAGGTAAGGAAAATAGGTTTTAGTTAGGGAAAATGTGTTTTAAATTAGGGAAATAAGTTTTTTAGGTAGGGAAATGGGTTTTAGAAGGAAAGGGGTTAGTGGGTTGGGGGAATGGGTATTAGGTTAAGGAAACATGTTTTTAGTAAGTTAAATAGTTTTTTAGATGGTAAATATGTTATTCTTTTGAAAATAGGATAACCAATGTATGATTACATCATCTTTATAGACATTTTATTTGGGGTGACTCAACATAGGTAGGATGTGGTTCTACACCAAATATGGAGTGAAAATTAAGTTTGGGAGGACAATATTAGTGACAAAGTTAAAATTTTGGATGGAAAAGTTATAAAAGGAGGTTGGAGGGGAGTTAAAAGGTTAAATATAACCTTGGTGGATAGGAGAAAAGTATATCTATATTTTAGAGTAAGAAGACGGGTAAAGTAGAGTATGTTTCAATTTATCAACATCATAACAAGCTAGTGAGAGAGTATAGGTGATGGGTGGTGGGCTAGCCTTAGGTGAATTAAATATTTGTATATTTATTATCAAATTTCAAAGTATTTGTGAGGGTATTGCAACATTTTTTTTATGTTAAAAGGTTGGATTGATGTAGCCACAATGACAGTGGTGTATGTGTAAGCTTGTGTGGTACATACACAATTATAGAACATGCAAAAAGTGTAATAATTCAATAGTTGTGACATAAGAGGATGAATTAGTTGGTCATGTACAATAATTGCATAGTTGGGAGGATTTATGATGTAGGTTGACTAGAACTAGTGGTAGAGGCATATAGAATGGAATATGAGATGATGGCATGAGCACACAAGAAGTGAGGAAAAAATAAGTGGTTAGTATAAAACAGTTTTTAGCAATGGGTTTGGTTAAGTTTTTGGGAAAAGAATTGGAGGGTGGGATTTTTTAATAGGAAATGGTTTTTCGTAGATTATGTTAGTTTTTTATGAGAAAATGAGTTTTTGTTCAATAGGTTAAGTTTTGGAGAGAAAATGGGTTTTTGATTGGGAAAACAAGTTTTTGGAAATGGAAATGGGTTCATGGATGACAAAAAGTGTTTCTAGTTAGTGAAGATGATGAAATAGGATAAAAGATAAAATAGACAATATATAAATAAAATACAAAAATAATTTTCTTTTTACTTTCCCATCTTATAGATTGAGTTGAGGTACATGCACCTATATCCACTTGATTTTCTCTTTTGATGTCATATTTGGGTAGTGCATGCAAGAAAACGTGGCGATCAAAATGATTAAATCGAGAACAGATGACCTACATACCAATGAGACTCTAAGTGCAAGTATAAACTAATTTAAACTAGTTTAACTTCCCAAGGGGTGTCCCATTGTTCTCTATCTCACAGGATCCCTAAAGTCAATGTTTTTCTCTCTTGCAAATTGCGAACGGGGTTGTATGGGTTCTATGATGCCTTCTTGATGCTTGCCAATAGCTCCTTTTCCTTTGTATATACTGTTTTGTTGGTACGGCTACTTCTAGGGTAGCAGCTTTGATTTCTTCCTCATCCTTGTATAGCCAGCTAAGGATGTCTTTATCTTCTGATTCTTTAGCCAATGTGTCCATTTGGATAAATTTACTATCAATCCTTGTGATGGGTTGTAATGCCTAATGTCTTGATGTGGGAGGTTGTCCATAAGACCTTGGTGAAGTTGGCAACTTACATAGACACAAGGGTTCAAAAGAGTACTCCCCCATGCCTTGGTCCTTTATTTTCATCTTTTTCTTGATGTTCATGGATAGGGACTTGATTTCTTCTTGATGGTTGAATGATGAGGAAGCTTGGGCCTCCCTATTGTGTAGAACCAAGCTATCTTGAGCTGCCCCCATAGCATTGCAATACTGAAAAGGGGTAGTATGTACAGATATTGAAACTCCTTGTCCATTGTAGGGGAACTTGAGACATTGATGGTACATGGAAGGTATCGCTTGTATTTCATGGATCCATGGACAACCCAATAGTATATTGTATGTCAAGTCTATGCCCAAGACTTGGCACATTGTGTCTCTTTGTACAAGACCTACCTGAATGGGTAGTATCATAGTTCCTTTGGACGATCTTTCTTCATCATCATAGGATTTGATAGTGATTTTATTTTTGGGATCAATAGCTTGCTCAGAGAAGCCCAATGCACGGATAAGATTTAGAGTACATATTGTAAAGCGGAAAAATCGAACCCTAGTTGTTCTCCCCTCCCCAACTCCAAGGAGAGAGAAGGGGGAGTCACTAGGGTTGATGGTTTTCACTTAGGGGAGACTTTACATTCAAAAGAGGGGTTGAAACCCACAAGATCCAATCCCACACAATGCAAGATTGGATTCTATATGAGTTTCAAGGGTTAAGACATCAAGGATACCCTCTTTTGTAAAGAAATGTGGAAAGAATGATTGAACTAGGAATGCATGTAAAGTAGGAAAGATTCGCTTATAAGCAGAGATAGGGATATGGGATGAAGCTGCAGACCTGGAATTAGCAGTAAAATGTCGAGACGGTGCTGTTCTGCAAATTTGAGTGAAAGTTGACGGGACGATGGCGCCCGGCGTGCACACGGTCCTCCAAAAAATCCGCGAAACGAAGGGGGATCTGTTCGTCTCTGCACAAGGATTCCAGATATTCAATTACAGCCGCGTACCTACAACTACACATAGAAAAGAGAGGACGATTGGGGGGTTAGGGATGAGGGGTTTGCCTTTAGGTCAAACCCCAGTTTTGGAATTAACCAAGAAATGAGAATGTTGTAAATGTAAATGTTTGTAATGTAAACAAGTACTGATACCTTGTTGTAAGAATGTTTGTATTCTTACATGCGAAGGTGTAATGCATGTAGTATGTTGTATTTGTATGTGATCTCCTCTTCAATGGTTGAATCCTTGTCTTGAATGCAACACCTAGCCTTGAATGGAGACTTAGAATGATCAATTGCTTGAAGGAATGCTTGAATGCTTGAATGCTTGAATGCTTGAATATCGTTTCCACGTCTTATACACGTATCTCCTTCCTCCTCAAAATGGGAGAGGAAATGTAGTTTATATACTTGTCAATTAGGGTTGAAAGACTGATTTTCCCGACCTTAGGCCGACCAGGAAACATTATTTTCCAATTTGCAAACATAAAGACCCGAAGCCCCAAAAGAGACCGGGCCCAAAATAGGGCCAGGGACCAGGGCGCTGGGCGCCATGGTCCCACCTCCAGGGGCAGCAGGGTGCAAGGAGGATTAGGCCAGGGTGCTGAAAAATGCAGTTTTTGATGTCATGAACAAGTTTCGGGGTCTCCATTCAGGTTCCGTGTTGCATCGCCATCGTGAAGACCCAAATGCAGTCAAAATTGCAAGTGTCACAATTTTAGGACGCTACATTTAGCCCCCACTTTAGCAGGAGTATAAGCGTACGCTCATACTTCCAGTAAAGTACAAGGAATCAACATTGAAAAAATTTCACCATGTCAAGGAGGCAAGATACACCAAGCCCCCAGTGGACTAAGGATCTTACGAATTCGATTGACAAAGTAAAAGGGAAGACCACGAGGGAGCACCATGACTGTCAGTAGTAAGGTTCCCTCACTATGAGTCATGCAAGAAAGATATCAAAAATTTTCAAGGCAAAGCTAAATTTGTCAAGAAATTTTCAAGTATCTTGAAGAGATATGAACAGGATGTATGCCCCCCTACGTTAAAGCGATCGCACACGCCTCACCGGGGGTGATTGCTTTAAGGTAGTGATACATGTAAGAAATGAGAAAGGAGCACGTTATCACAAGGATTTAGCCCCCAAGTGTGAGATAAGCCCAAGGATAATAGACACAAAACACAAAGCACAAGGTGACTTCACTTTCCTCGGGGTTAGTATACTGTATAATAATTCATGTATATCATATGTATGTATGCATAATTGTTCTTCATTCCCCAATCAAGGAAGGTCACCTAGAAGAAGGGAACACATGTGTCTTTTGAGTCAACATGAGAGAGACCAAAAGAGATCTCAATGTTTTGCATCGTCCTCAAGTAGACAACACTAAGGACAACAAATAGAAGAATGAGAATAACACATAGAAGAAGTGACAAAAGAGAGGAGGAGAGAGTCTGCTATGCTAATGAACTAGTCTAGCACGTCATCTACCCCCCGATCTTGCTGATCAATATTTCGGGAAGGTAGGAAACACGCTAGAGAAGGAACATCCAACACAGCAGATGGAGCTATCACAAGATCCCAACAAGGGCTATGTTCATGTTCCAAGCCACGTTGTTCTTGTCTAGGAGCTAGGATAAGTGCTTTAGAAAATTCGTTAGATAAATGGTTATCAATATCAACAAATTCATATTCACTATCAGAAGCAAGAGAAGTAACATTTTCATCATGAATAACATTTTCATCTATATCATCATCAAGATTTATAAAAATAGGATCTTTAACTCGCACAGGATCAAGGCCATCATGCATCTTATGTTTAGGAGATTTCGGCTCAATCATCGGCTGAGGAGAAAATGGAATAATATTAGTTGAAGGTGTTTTTGGGGATTGCAAAGTTTCAGAAGCAGCTGCCTGAGCTCTAAGACGACGCTTTCGTCGGCGTTCACATGCAGAACGATTTCGTCTAGTCTTAGTAGGAAGTTGCGAAGATTGAGGAGGAGGAATGTTCTCATCCTTATCACTTGGGTGTTTAGGTTGTGGTCTCTTAGGTTGAACAATAGGAGAAGAGGAAGGTCTCTTCTCTCCATAAGAGGAAGGAGGAGGAACTACTCCATATAAGGGAGGAATATTTGGTTTAGCAAGGAGACCAAGTCCATCATGACGAGGAGGGATAGGTCTACTTTTAGGAAGTTTATTAGATATAGGCATAGTCACATTCATAGGAATGGGTTGGGAATCTTCTTGAGGAAAGACATTAGTTTTATCTTTCAAGGGAAGAAATTCCTTCTCAAGAATGATAGGAATGTCAAGTTTAGGTGTTCTAGGTTCACTTAGAGATAGGATCATATCTTTCTTCCACTTTTGATAAGATTTGAAAAGATGATCACTTCGCGGAGGAAGAGATTGGAATTGTTTAGGCCAAAAGTAATCAATAGGAACACTAGAAGTTCTTTCAGCTGGTTTAAAGAGACTATGATTGACAGTAACAACTTCACCATTATGGGGAAATTTCAAACACTTGTGAATAGGAGAAGCAATAGCTTTCATGGAAGATAGCCAAGGATAGCCTAGCTTCACACAAAATTGTTCGGATGATGGAATAATAGCAAAGTCCACATCAAGGGATTTGTTATGGACCTCAATAGGTAATGTAATAGAACCAATTGCAGGAGAAGAAAATGCATCAAATAGTTTCACAACCACATTTGTTTCATCATAGATCACTTGATTCAATTGCAGAGTAAAAAGAAATTCTTCAGTAATGATATTAACCATACAAGAAGGATCAATAAGCACTCCACGGCAAGGTGTATTCTTGACTTTTGCAACTATATATAAAGGACCATCAGGTGCCCTGATAGTTTCACTAGAATCAAAGGTGATGGAAGGTTCTTTAGGGATTTTCTGCTGCTCTACAAAGTTAATCACATTCGGAGTCATGGACACAAGATCATCAGGTGAGACAGAGGAATCAGTAGTATCAATTGCATTAGAGGTATGAGAAGGCAATGGATTAGTAAAAATCTGAAGATTTTGGTTAGGAGGAGCTACAGATGTGTTGCCTTTATCATTCACACCAGAAACAGAGATAGTATTATTATCAATCAAATCTTGAATTTTACCCTTCAAAGCAAAACATTTTTCAGTATCATGCCCAGGATGACGATGAAATTGACAAAAAGATTTGTTATCAAAATAGGGTGAATTAATCTTTGCAGGATCTATTTGCCTTATAGGAGGAAGAGTAAGCACATTTTGTTCCAATAACTTATTCATAATACTATGCAATGATTCATTCAAAGGAGTAAACTTTCTTTCTTTCTTGAAAAACTTAGAAATAGGAGGCACACCTGATGCCACATTCACATTGTTGTTGATGATGTGTTCATTGAATTTAATGGACTCTCTATTCGGTTTAAACTTCCCAAATGGTTGTTGACTACTATCACCCTTATCACTCAGAGTCATAGGATTTGCTTGTTCCATTTGACTCACAGTCGGTTGATAATTGTGAAGAGTTGCGCACAACTGTTGGAAAGAAGTAAACTCAGAAAATAGGAGTTTTTCTCTAATATCTTTTTGTAAATTAGAAATAAAGATTCTTTGAATATCATTGTCAGGTACTGGAAAAGAAATTTGAGCATACAAATGCTTATATCTACCAATGAAATCAGTCACTTTCTCTTTAACACCTTGTTTACAATGCATTAAATCAATCAAAGTAACCTTAGGACTTATATTGTTTTGAAATTGTTGAATAAAAGCATTTGCAAGTTGTTCGAAAGAAGAAATAGAATAAGAAGGCAACGAGCAATACCATTGTAGGGCTTTATCTCTTAATGTTCTAGTAAACAGTTTTGCAAGCAACCTTTGGTCATAAACAAAATCAGTACATATTGTTTGAAAGGTCTTAAAATGTGTTAGAGGATCACCCTTACCATTATAAAGCTCCAAATACGGAATTTCAACATGTTTAGGGGGAATAGCTCGAACAATGTCAAGAGAAAGTGGGCTCGTGACATCAAATGTGGGCACACTAAACTTAGATTGATTCATAGAGGCAATTTGTTGCTATAAAGAAGAGACAGTTTGTGCAAGATTGTTAATGGTCGCTTCAGTCGAAGAGTTCATATTAGACGTGTTAGATTGTGATGGATGTGTTATGTTATTGAAAGAAGGTAGAGAGTAAGGTGGTGGGACACTATGATAGTTAGTCATAGGAGATGATTGGAAAGGAGGAACACTACAAGGAGGAATGGAAGGGTTAAATGAATTGCCCCCTTGCGTCATGTTCATTTGTGGAGATATAAGAGGAACACTCATTGAAGGAATAAATGAAGAAGTCAGATTGAATGAAGGAAGAGGATTGATTGAAGAAGAGGGATTGCCCCCATGACTGGTGATCATAGGAGGAATGTCTTGTATTGAAGTAGTCATTATGTTTGATGTAAAAGTAGGTATACTAGCAATAGGAGTCGTCAAAGGAATAGAATGATTAACTTGAGTAGGAGGTTGTGTATAACCTAAGGTTTCGACACAACCTTTCATAGGCATCACATTCGAATCCACAATGTGTGCAATACCATGCAAAATATCAATTCCATTCTTATCACTTTGAACCATACGTTTTAGACCCTCAATTAAAGAAAGAGCTTCACTATCAGGGTATTCTTGAGACATCCATTGTCGAAAATCATCAAATTGGTTATCCAATTTTGAAAGTTGTTCTACAGAAACCTCATGGAGAGCTTCTTCATCATTAAGAGGATTAGAGGAATTACCCATGTCCTCGTTAAAAAGGCCATTCAAATTAGGTTCCATCTCCTCGGTAATTACACCTTGGAAAGACTTAATTCTAAGGCTTCATCTAACGGGAATAGTGTAAGTAGGACTTATTGTTGTAAAACTCATGCACTAAAGAAAGAGAGAAGCTTTTGAATTTTAGAGGTAGCAAATTTCAATAAAATCAGCCAATCTCCTAGATTTAAGCTGTTAAATGCAATCAGGACAATCTCCCAAAATTTCCGAAAAAATGTCCGGGACCGTGGTGAACGGAGTGCACACGGTCCTCGCAACTTTTTTCAAAATTTTCAGGGATGAGAGTTATGATGATTTTAAAGCTAATCTTAAAAAATTGAGTGATTTTACGATCTGTAGATAGGCCAAATTAAAGTTGCAATCTCAAAATTGAACCCTACCAAGATTGTTGAAAAATGTAAAATTTGAATTTTGGAAAAGAGAGGGAAACTGAAATTTTGAATTTTATGATTTTAGAGGGAATGCTAAAAGCAATGCAAGTTTCGAAATTTAAAAGTTGACTCAATTTCATGCAAAATTCAAATTTGAAACTGGAAATCAAGGTTGTTGCAATTAAACACTTAATTTCAAAAGTCCCAAATTGTAAAAATTTGAATAAAACACTAAAATTTCGAATGAATGCTAACACACTTTTCAGATTTAGGACTGTAAGAAACACAATTTTGATATGAATTTCAATTTCAACAATTTTTGAATGATTAGAAGCCTCAATCCAAGCAATCGCTAGACCAACTTTGACTTTAATTTTGAAGGTGTTAAAATTGATAAAATCAGCCAAAATTCTGGATTTTAGTAGAAAAATACAGTAAGATCTAGCTCCCGAAATTTCGAAAAAAATGTCGGGGACGATGGCGCTCGGGGTGCACACGGTCCTGGCAACTTTTTTCCAAATTTTCAGGGATGAAAGATATTGTGATTTTATTGCGGAATCCAAAGTTACAGCCGATTTGGAGATGTTTTGATCAGTGAAGTTATCAGTCAAAGGTTGAATCAAGAAGGTCTTAAAAATTAGGGTTTTGACATTTAACCACTTAATTTTCAGAATTAAAGCACAAATATAAATTGACAATTTGCAATAGAAGGGTAGATCTAAAACAAGCATTAACAATTAAATATTTCACAAGCTCAATTACTTAAAAGAAAATTTTAGGGTTTTTATGCAATCAACCTCTAAAATTTGCAAAAGATCAAACATGGAAATGTAATTAAGGAAACAAAATTTTCAGATCTAACCATGAATAATCAGAATGAGGATGTTCACGTCGGGTTCACCAAAATGTAAAGCGGAAAAATCAAACCCTAGTTATTCTCCCCTCCCCAACTCCAAGGAGAGAGAAGGGGGAGTCACTAGGGTTGATGGTTTTCACTTAGGGGAGACTTTACATTCAAAAGAGGGGTTGAAACCCACAAGATCCAATCCCACACAATGCAAGATTGGATTCTATATGAGTTTCAAGGGTTAAGACATCAAGGATACCCTCTTTTGTAAAGAAATGTGGAAAGAATGATTGAACTAGGAATGCATGTAAAGTAGGAAAGATTCGCTTATAAACAGAGATAGGGATATGGGATGAAGCTGCGGACCTGGAATTAGCAGTAAAATGTCGAGACGGTGTTGTTCTGCAAATTTGAGCGAAAGTTGACAGGACGATGGCGCCCGGCGTGCACACGGTCCTCCGAAAAATCCGCGAAATGAAGGGGGATCTGTTCGTCTCTGCACAAGGATTCTAGATCTTCAATTACAGCCGCGTACCTGCAACCTACACATAGAAAAGAGAGGACGATTGGGGGGTTAGGGATGAGGGGTTTGCCTTTAGGTCAAACCCCAGTTTTGGAATTAACCAAGAAATGAGAATGCTGTAAATGTAAATGTTTGTAATGTAAACAAGTACTGATACCTTGTTGTAAGAATGTTTGTATTCTTACATGCGAAGGTGTAATGCATGTAGTATGTTGTATGTTGTATGTGATCTCCTCTTCAATGGTTGAATCCTTGTCTTGAATGCAACACCTAGCCTTGAATGGAGACTTAGAATGATCAATTGCTTGAAGGAATGCTTGAATGCTTGAATGCTTGAATATCGTTTCCACGTCTTGTACATGTATGTCCTTCCTCCTCAAAATGGGAGAGGAAATGTAGTTTATATACTTGTCAATTAGGGTTGAAAGACTAATTTTCCCGACCTTAGGCCGACCAAGAAACATTATTTTCCAATTTGCAAACATAAAGACCCGAAGCCCCAAAAGAGACTGGGCCCAAAATAGGGCCAGGGACCAGGGCGCTGGGCGCCATGGTCCTGGGGGACCAGGGCGCTGGGCGCCATGGTCCCACCTCTAGGGGCAGCAGGGTGCAAGGAGGATCAGGCCAGGGTGCTGAAAAATGCAGTTTTTGATGTCATGAACAAGTTTCGGGGTCTCCATTCAGGTTCCGTGTTGCATCGCCATCGTGAAGACCCAAATGCAGTCGAAATTGCAAGTGTCACAATTTTAGGACGCTACACATATATTGAGACCAGCTCCTCCATCTACTAATACTATTTTTACCTGATGTTTATAGACTAAGACCTTGATATGCAATGGGGTGTTATACGGATGATTCAAGGAGACATCATCGTGTTTAGAAAAAGATATGTTGTGTGGCACCGTCATATGGGCCACCTTGGCTTGTAATCGATCAATATCTAGATCATTTGGAATGTTTGTTTTGACAAGAGCTTGCTACAAAATATCTTTGTGTTTTGGTGAAAGGTTGAGTAACTCAAGTATAGATATTTGAGCGGGTGTTCTCCGTAGTTAGTCGACCAAGTTATATTGAGTCTTGGGGAGAGTTGTTGTTGTTGATGCATTCCCCTTCAAGACATATCTTTGAGATCTTGTTGTGACATGTATCATCGCATGTTCTTGTTTGTCTTTGATTTTTATGAAATTGGCTTGATTTTCATATGTCGATATGTGATTGATAGTGTTTTCGTATATGTGATTGATACGAGATCCTTTTGTGTTGTTTTATGTTGATGCTCCTCCCTTGTCATAATTAGGAAGAGTATTTTTGAAAGCTTCATGGTCACCATTGGTTTTATGACTGACCATTAAGTCTCCCTTGTCTATCATATCTTGAACTAGGTTCTTCAACCTCATGCAATCATTTCTGATATGCCCCTTGTTTTGATGATAATCACAATAATGTGAGTCATTCCATCATGGTGGTTTGACTTGGGGTTCAAAGTTTCATGTGGCTAGAAATGTGATGATCTTATTTTCCAATAGCTCTTGAAATGTTGATTCCAAGGTTTGTCCTAAAGGTGTGTATATTCGTCGATACGGGAAAGCATTAGTGTTGCCTCTTTGGTTTATGTTGTTCCCTAGGTTGTTGTTGTTTCCTTGGTGATTGTTGTTGTTGTTTGACATTGATGTTCATTGGTTGGTATTTCATTGATAAGTGTTAGTGCCTTGATTAGCACTTCTTTGATCATTATTGGATGGTGGGTTGCCTAATAAAGTCAACACGGGTTGTTTAGAATTTACATTGTTGGCATCGACTATCCCATCATTAACAACATTTTTATTTCTTGTCCAAAATCTGGACTTGTCTAAGTTGTTGTTATTTCTTTGATTGTTAAAGGTGTTATTGTTTGATGAGCTAACACCTTCCTTAAAGAACTTCAATGTTCCTTTCTTGATGGAAGCTTCCTCTACTTGCATACCATTCTCTATTAATTTTGCAAAAGATGGTATACATTGTAGTTTGAGATGATAACTCATTTCACTGTTCAGATTGTCGATGAAGATTTCCATCTTTTCCTTTTCAAGTACATCTCATGGGTATCTTGTGCCCATGCACCTCCATCGTTGTAGAAACACCATGAATGTTTCAATGTTCTTTTGTTTCGTATTTCATATGTCAAGCATGGTGATCGCGTGTTGGATATTATAACATTATTGTGTTATGAATTTATTTACCAACTCATCAAATGATCTGATGGGAGGTGTGAGTTTTGACAACCACTCTATTTTTTTCCCTCCCAAACTTCTTGGGAATAGTCTCATTAAGTATGTGTCATTGTGAGCAAACTCCAAGCTCATAGTACAAAATTCCCGCACATGATTACGAGGATCACTCTTACCATTGTATTGGTCATACTTTGGTATATCTGAATTTGGGGGAAAAGGTACCATGTTTAATCTCTTATCAAAAGGATAAGGACAAATGTTGTCTAATGAGTATCTTATAGTGCCTCCTTGTTGCGTGTCCTGCATTTGTCTTTGAAGTGTTTGGAGTTATTGTGTAAGAACAACTAAGGGTGCATTGGTCCTTTGATGAGGAGCTTCCCCTTGTTCATTAAGATTGTCCCAGTTGTGGGTATTGTCGTGAGTGTTATCTTGTTCATGGGTGTGACCTCGATTGCATATATTTTATTGATCATGTGTTTCCTCTCCTCTTAGGTGTTCTTGATTGTAAGTATAGTTCCTCGCACTTGTTCATGAAATTTTCTTATCCATATTCCTTAAGTTTTCTGTGTCAAAATCTTCAAGAATATTGACTCCTTTACTAGTTAGCATGAGGACATATTTTTGCTTATCCATTTCTATGAGTATTTCTATGAGTTTTCTCTTGACATTCTTGGGGAGCTCTTCAATGATCCTTGTTTCTTCCATATTTTTGTATTCATCAAAAGGATTGTTCCCCCTACGACTCAAGCTTGATTATGGTTGTGATTCCTTCTTTTTGTTTCTCTGAGATCGAGTGATAGCGGGCATCAATATATCTCTATAATAGTGAATTCTTTTTCTTCTATTGGGGTTCTTGGTGGAGTTGGTGGCTCAAGTTGAGCTTCATTGTAAGTGATAAGAAACTTTGAAAACAATGTGGGATTTATCCTTCCTCCCCAATTAAGGCGTTGGTTGAATGTTTCTTTCTGAATGTAAGCCCTACTTCTCAAAGGTTCTTTGTCAAATTCATTGGTTTTCCCTTGGATATACAACTGCATATGATGCAAGAATGAGCGATGTGATTTAAAGAGTTGACGGTTGATATAGAGAAATTTACTCCTCTTGATAAGTGCCTTAGAACTAGGTTGTCTCTTCTTCAACTTAGTCTTTTGATGAAGACTTCTTCTTCTCAAAATATGGGGAGAGGTCATACACAAATGATCAATGTTGATGTTGATGTTGGATATGGATACTTTGTTTTGGATACTCAAATCTACCTATCAAGTAAATGTTTAGTTTGATTCACCCTTATGATAAAGTGTGCCAAATGATATGAGTCAAGTTTCACGATTAAGAAACTTAATTTGACAACTTGAGATCTTAACTAGGTATTGTTTTGATATAATTCGTTGGATGGTGGAACCTTTAATCATTGTTTTGATACTCCTTAATTTTGTTGGATGAAATCTAATCTCAAGATAGCGGAAGATTTGATATCTCTTTCTAAGGGTTCTTAATTGCATTTGGAAATTTCTCACTTATGATCCTTCTTTGCAATTTTTATTGAATTTTTCAGAGGACCTAAAAGGGTATCTGAAACTGTTGATGAAAATTTCACAAGGTGACTGGTTTGCTCTCTATTTTTTGCCAATTTTGATCATGCGCTAGAACAAAACCCTGATGCGCTAAATAATTCCCCCAAAGCGCTACAGAATGATCTAGATGCGCTATGTTGCTTCTCAAATGTGTTATTTTATATTGTTTGATAACATAATTGTTGAACTGGTTATGCGCTAATATGTCCCTTTGAGGCGCTAATGTTTGGTGCAAATGCGCTATAATATGTTTCAAATGCACTAGGTTGATGCTCATATGCGCTACAAAGATGTTGGCAAGCGCTATCTAATTTTTCACCAGTATGATACTGATCATGCACTAATTTGAGTGATGGAAGCGCTAATTGGTGGTTGGAATGTGTTATCTGATGGTCAACATTTACTATCTGATGGTCGATATGCGCTAGGATGTTGCTACTACATGCTAACTTTCCTGATTACTTTGTTTTGATGATTTTGTTGAGATGTTGAGAAATGATTCTTGTGCTTTGATGGATGATTTTCTGATAAAATGATTTGAAAACACAATAGATAGAAGCAATAATAGTTTGTCTATGCTAAACAAATAGTGTATGTTCTTTTAAGGATGTTTTCAAATCCCTGATGTTTTCACTAGTTTGGATACAATAAAAGACATATCAGATAGACTCTTTATTCAAAGGTCATTAACAATAACATAGCCCACTAGTCTCGATACTCCATCAACTCAAACAGCCTTGTCACCCGCTAGGGGGCGCCCATTTTTTTGCCTTTGTCTAGAATTTAACCCAACGTGAATTGCTTCACAATTGAGTAGTTATCTTTGGAGATATATGGTGAGTGATCTTGGGGACGGATTTGGTGCAGGAGCACCTAACAAAAAAGCACAAAAGGAGTCTATAAGAGGATAAAGATCAATTCATAAGTATATTCAATTACATTTTCATTTGTAATGTCATTTTGAGTCAATACGAATCAATATGTAAGGCTAAAAGAGCCCATTGTAATGAGTTGTCCAAGTTGTCCTAATAAGGTCTTGAATTAGTCATTTGGTAAAATTTGTATAAAATATCCTTGGAGGGATAAAATGGTAACAAAAAGACATTATTATTTCATCCTAATATATTTTGAAGGTTTAAAGTCATTTGATTCAAATGTTGTAAAAGTTGTAAAATGCAACTTTTCAAAAGTTGTAAAAAGACCAAAATGGGAAGTTGTATGGTCATAAGAGGAAGTTGGGTAGTTGTAACTTCCATGTGAATATTAAAAGGCTATAAAACCTATATAATGGTCATTCATAAGAGGATGTAAAAATTGGAGAAGGAATTGGAAAGCATTGGAAACATTTTGGTATCATATTTTCATTGTTTTCAATCTCTTGTTTTGTGACCTTGGAAGTTTTTCCTCTTGTTTCTAGGCCTGGTACATCCATGTACAGCCTAGAAACAAGTGTATCTCCATAATTATAGTGTATTATATTGAATAATGTTTCCATTTCTTTTGGTTTGAGTTTATTTCATTTAGTTTTGAGAAAGTTATGAATGTTTTGGTGAAAACTGTTTGGAACTACCCAAAACCCTGATTCACAGTGACCAGTTTTGGCACAATCATCATAACTTTAAAAATCACCATTGGATCTTTCTATAATTTGGAGGAAATTTTTATTACTAGAATTTCTATAATCTCACTAGAGAGATTGTTTGGATGATTAATATTTTAAGAGTTATTAATGACTGTTCATGACTGTAATTTCATGACCAGAATAGAGTAAATTTCATAGTTTGGACAAATTCTTGGTTTTCATTTGCAAGAAATGAATAGATGAAGGGTTTAAATGATTCAGGTTTAATGCATGATACATGGAAATACAATCATTATGGATTGATATATATGGATAAGATTTGATAATGGTTATTTGATTGATGTTTTCATGATGCTCTGCATCAGGATTCTTCCCCACCCTTGCACTATGATATTGCCAATGTTTGGTAACTGACTCGGCTCAAAGCTTCTATTTCTATGGTTTTTAATCAGGCTTTCATTTGGTCTTCAGTGATAAACTCCCTCGGGAGGCTTCCCAACCTTTAGAACAAAGGCTTTACATATCTTAAAGATACTAGAGGAAGACTAATCACTAAACAAAATTGTTGGAAGGGATTTTCATCAGCCTCCATATTTGATTATAGTGGGTTGGAATACTTGGCAATAGAGTTGTTTCCCACTTAGGTCATTCCCCTCTAACTGGCCTTAATGGCTCCCTAATGGAAACTTGGGAGGGCAAGCCTTCCAAAGGTGTTAATGCATGAAACTAAAAGAAACCATAAAAGAGATGGTTTTGGCTTTTTGATCACCCATTGAAGGTGAGAGCATAATCCTATCACCTCACAAACACAAAAGATAGGGATTATTTTTAAACCTTCATTGCAAAATTTTCTAAGCTAGATGGAGATGTTGCTCCAAGAAGACATGATGTTCTTTTTATTCGAATATAGAAATGTGTGAAGATGGAAAAAAATTTAAACTTAAAGAAATCCTGGTCAACCAAAGTAAATTCATCAAATGAATAACAATGGTTTTTGCAATCTTGAAAGATCTTTTGAAATGAAGTGAAGTTTATTTTTAAACTCCCAAATGAAAAATGAGGTTCATTTTAATTAACACCAAAAAAAATGATGTTCAATTTTAACCCTTTGCAGAAATGGGAAATTTTGTTTTGTTCTTTTTAGAGCCCAAAGAAAGATGAACTTATCTTGCATAAAAAAAAAGATTTGATTTTGTTGTTCTTTTAAATCATGCAAGAAAGAAAGACGAAGTCTATTTTAGGCACCAAAAAGAAATGATGAAGTTCTTTTTAAGCATCCAAAAGAAAGGTGAAATTCATTTTTAGCCTTTGCAATAAAAAAAGTGAGTTCTTTTTACCAACTTATAAAAGAAAGTAAATAAAACTAATTAACTCCTCATTTTCCTGCACTGAAAAATGTTAGAACCTGCACATAGTTAGTCAAAAATTAAATCCTGATGGTGGGCTTCACAACCCTAAATTTTCTAACTTTGTTACAAATTTTCTCTCTCTCTGAGCTACACGCTAAACTTTCGCACAGATGCACTAAAGTATGGTGCAGAAACACTAAAAGAAAGCACCTATGTGCTATTTTGTTGCCTGAATGTGCTAAAATAGTGCTCCTATGTGTTTGAACAAGCAGAAAGGGTTATGTGCCAGAAAGATAACAGAATGCGCTAAGTTATGGTCTCTATGTGCTAAATAGTGTCATGCATGCGCTAAAGTTCGCCACAAATGCGCTAAAGAAAGTCTCGGATGCGCTAGTTTGCAATTCTGACATGATTGTTGTCTTTGACCTGCACACAAAATGATGTTATTTTTGGGGACGTGCCCAACGGTGGGCACCAGAAATGTACGTAGGAAAACGTGGCGATCAAAATGAATAAATCGAGATCAGATGACCTACATACCAATGAGACTCTGAGTGCAAGTATAAACTAATTTAAATTAGTTTAACTTCCCAAGGGGTGACCCATTGTTCTCTATCTCACAGGATCCCTAAAGTCAATGTTTTGCTCTCAGATCATTGAGCAAATGACTTAGGAATGAAAACTCCAAGAACGAGTGATATTGTTATCTATATGCATGAATGAACTCTAAGATCTATATGATGTGTTAAAAGCTATGATGATTAAGTTAAGATGAAGATAGTGATATGATAAAGAGATTAACAAATTATCCTAACATGATATACTAGCATGGATATACTATTGATATGAAAATTCTTTTAAATGCTATGATGATATTTTAACAAAGAGAGGCTAAAATGCTTAGTAAATTAGACTATAATGTAGATGCATGAAACTTGGATTTTTGATAAGGAAGAATGAGAGCTCTATTTATAGGGAAATGGAGGATTAAGATTGAATAATCTTAACAATGGCTAGGATTGAAAGTTACTCAATCCATGTTTACAATTTTTACCAATGAAATGGTGACAATTGTCAACAAGAGGTTGCTTGAGAGGAGATGCAAGAGGCATTAAATGTCTGAGAAGACATGAAGGTTATCTTAGGAGGTAAGGTTATGGTTAGGTTAGGGTTGTCCATTGGATAAAGCTTTTACCCAAGGGGTAAACTCTTGTGCAAGGGTTAATAGGATAACATGGTCAAAGCCATAAGTGCTTGATGAGACCCTTGGGTTAGATGAGGGTTAAGTTAGAGAGAAAGTCTCTAGCCAAAGGTTAAAGGTGAGTTAACCATAAATGGTTATGTAAGAGCCTTTAATGGTTTGGAAGACTTTAGAGGTTAACCATTTGAATACATAAAGCCTTTAATGGTTATTGAAGACTTTGGAGATTTTTGAGAAGTGACTTCCTTTTATTTAGGAATGTGACAATGATTAGGATAGGATTAGGCTAAATTGGAAGTGATTAGAAGAATCTAGAAGGGGTTTAGGAGGCAAGTGGGAGATGTAGGAAAATGCAAGTGGATGAGGGAAAATAATTTTAATTAAAATAAAATATTTTATTTCAACTAAAATAGATGCAACTTGCATAAATACAAGTGGGGGGATTTTTATAAATAAATTAGATTTATTTATATGCAAGGGTTA
This sequence comes from Cryptomeria japonica, assembly GCF_030272615.1. Lineage (NCBI taxonomy): Eukaryota > Viridiplantae > Streptophyta > Pinopsida > Cupressales > Cupressaceae > Cryptomeria > Cryptomeria japonica. Next base: position 569,063,130 of record NC_081411.1, on the reverse strand, counting down.
ATTTAATTAAATATAAATTTAATTAAAAGGAAGAAAGGGGAATTAATTAAATAAAGTGATTTATTTAATTAAAGGCTAGAAAAGGTTTAGGTGAATTTAATTAAATAAATTGAGTAATTCAATTAATCAAATAAATGAAAATGAAGCAATTAATTAAATAAGATTTAATTAATAAGAGGATGGGGTTAAAATGAATATTAAATATTTAGTTAAGAAAGTGGTTAGATTTATACATCTACAGGTAGAATGTGATTGTGTATAATGTTGATGCACCCAAGAGCTTGTGTTGCAAGCCAAAACCAAACCTTCACCAAACAATGAGAAGCAACTACAAGAAGATATTTCACCAACCAATTACCAAATCTATTTATGGGTATGATATATCTTATACTATACAAGCCTAGTGCTTATAGAGAAAAAAGTGGGTGAAAAGAATACGAGTGACAAGGACAAATGCCCCTATCAAGAAGAAGAGTGGGTATAACTAGTCTAGCACAAAATATGATATACCTAACCTAATTAGCTAATATATAGTTGTATACATCTAGAAACAATGTTTATTCCTAAGTAAACTAAAGAGTATGTTTACAACATAAACACATACACCAACACCCCCCCTTAAGTACAACTTAGGGAAAAATATGGAAGACTTGTAATCAGCAAATGAAAATGCGATATGCAATGTGAGATGCATTATGGACCTTAGCCACATTGTCATTATAGGTACCCATGACAACTACAATGCAACTAATCTCTTACAAATGGAAAAAGGAAGTAAACCTAATGGGACAAAACTCCTCTCCAAAAAACAGATATGCAAAGTGAGTGATATATAGAGGTCTCATCACCAATACCCACCTAGAGCTACATGTATCAAGAAGATACAATGAATAGCCCCTAGTAAAAACTTTAGTGGCTAATATTCGCCAATTGGCTATTTTTTAAAATATGGGAATCAAATTTGGCTAATAATTTCAACTTTTAAGGTGACCCAAATTGCCACATTTTTAAATTTTTTTTATTTCAATGTTATTTAAATCGCCAGAGAATTTATTTTATTAATTTTTTTAACTTAAAGATTCACCACAATATTTGATACATGATTGGATCAGATTCACCAACATTTTATAATTTATTGTAGAAATCTAAATTAATTTACCAATAATATATCATAATTATCAGATACTTCAAGGTTATATCAACAATCTTTTGTTTCCACCATTGATTTAAAATATAATCTAATGACCTTCATTGTATTCCATGAGGTAAAATGCACCTACAAGTTGTAATGCTCATGGGTTTGAAATTGCTTTTGAATTGTTGACTCCAATGAAAACCAATGGTCTAAAAGCAATTTTTGGCCCCATGAGTATTACAAATTGTTTGTAAATTTCATCTCACAAAATAGAAAGAGGGATATTAGATTATTTTAAGTTAATGGTACAAACCAAATAAAGTATAGTCTAACCCTTAAACTCATTAATGATTTCAACCTTCATGCCTTTACTTTTTTATAAAAGATTATTTTTAAATGAAAGGAAATGCAATAGTAATTAACGCATACAATGATTATTTTATAAGATTCACCAATATTTTCTTCCATATAAAATTGATATAAACAAATTTGCCAATAAAATTATTTATTTTTTTATAAAAAGGAAAGATTCGCCAATAAACATTATTATTATTTTTAGGAAAAAAAAAATATTCACCAAGATTTTATACAGTTTTTTGAGGGGGGGTTTCTTAAAGTTATCACTGATATCCCCCCTATAGGAGGAAAATATAGAGACAATACTGTCCTCCAATAATGAAGAATCTCTTGCAAGAATGGTAAGTGTTTGAAGACACAACAAGATCCAATTCTTACAAACCACTTGTCTTCCCTTAGGAAGAAACAAACCCATCTAGAGATGCAAGAATGCTTCCCATTCAAGATATGTTAGATAATATGGAACCATGAATAATAATCATGTCTCTAAAAACTTCTCCTATGCCTCCTTGTTCATGAAAGATGATGATGCCACACTCCAATCAAACAAACAAGAAGGTGACAAAATAGAACTATGTGGAAACTAAATTGGAGCAAGATCCAAAGATGAAGATGATGTGACAACATGAATAAAATAATTGTCATAAAAGAGGAGATTAACCCCTCAAATGTCTCTTCCAAATCTGAAATGTGAGACTCCACAAATAATGAACCAATGTCTAGAAAATAGGAATCCCAATCAAGAAGACAAATGTATACATCATGCAATGAAGCACTGACATTGTGTCTTTCACATCGTAAATGGTAACCTTGCATTACTTACACTATGTTTTGTGCTCCTAATTAATTTTTTCCTATCTTAGCTCTCTCCCAAGTCTATTTCTATCGTTTTCACCTCAAATTTGATGTCATTTGTTTGTGCGAAGAACTAAACTTGTGTCTTGGTTTGTTCACCCTGATCTCCCACTTCTCTAACCTATTTTTGGTGGACCATGGTGTTCAAGACATTCTGGTCCCAAGACCATGGTTCCTAGGGCATCTTGGTCCTCCTTAAACTAGACCTAGTTTAAATGGGTTGGTGCACTTCCCCTCCCTAAGATTTCAGTTCTCGATGTCTCAATTTGATCATTAGAGGTTGGCCTAATTGGTAAAATACCTTTGAAACCCTATATAACAGAATTATTCTTATTCATTTTGACATCCACTTATATTATAAGCATTTGTTATATTTTAAAATCAAGCTCAAGTATTCAAGGCAACATTTCATCCCACCATATCCTTCAAACATCATGTAGTAGCAAATCTATATAAAAGCATGTGTGTCTGATTAGGTCATTCATATTCATTTTATTTCAAGTCATGTTATTGCATCAACACTTATGATCACATCTAAAGAGAATTGCATCACCACCCATTCTCAGTTATAGTAGTTTTGAGGTATATCATTTAGCATTTACTTCAATATTTCTATTACAATTTCAATTCAATTAAGTTAATTCCAAACCCGGTATTTGACCTAAGGCAAACCCCTATCAACAACACCATTTCCCTTCTTTCTATGTGCAAGTAACAAATCCAAGAGCCACGGATGGATATTTCAACAAAGGAGACGATGTTGATCAGTTCTAACTATTATAGAGGCAAAAGTCAAAGGACCAGGTCACTAATTATATAACATAAGAACATCTACAACTATATTCATTTTAAGCACCAAACCAAAAAAAATTGTGATAACCTTTCATCATGAGATAAGATAGATCATACATCCACATATGAGTAGTTAGTACCAACACTGAACTACCTAAACACTATTCTAGAATTATATAAATAATAATTACATCAATCCAATTTACATCATCCTCCTTATGAAGTGTTCAAGTTACAATACCAATACAATTACAATTATTTCCAATGATACATATCATATATGTTGGTTACAATAACTGAACAACTTGCAACTTAAATGAAGAGGAACTAAAATGAAAAATACAAGATCCTTCCAATGCACATGTGAAAAGAAGATCCTGCAAGGAATCCTAGAGAGAAGTGTGCCACCTTGGTCAACATATCCATGGTGACCATGATAGAATCATGACGACACGAAGAGATCGACAACCCCACTATGAAGTCCATCAATGTGATGTCCTACTACCAATCTAGAACAAGATTTAGGCTATCATGGATTGGATAGCATGTTCCTCCATAGTTATCAAATACACCAATATATAATTTAGGAACACAAGGACAAACTAGTCAAGATAGGTATGAAACACCCCATTCATCAGACTCATAAAAATTGAAGGTGCATTAGTTAACCCGAATGGGACAACTGTGAACTCTAAATGTCCATAGCGGGTGCATAATGCAGTCTGATGATTGTCAACCTCATGAATGTGAAGATAATGGTACCCTGACTTGAGGTCAATCTTCAAAAACACCTTGTATGTTTTCATCTGATCAAAAATATCATCAATCCTTGGTAATGGATATTGATTCTTCACTGTCACCTTATTCAACTATCGATAATCGATACACAAGAAAATCAATCCATCCTTCTTAACAAAAATGATAGGTGCTCCCACAAGGAAATAGTGGGATGAATGAAACTCTTAGCTAACAAATCCTAATTGTAACTGAAGATCACTCAACTCCTAAGTGGTAATATAATAGAGTGCTCTAGAAATAGGCTTTACTCTAGGAACAAGATCAATACGGAAATCAATATCATACTTAGGTGGAATTCCTAGAATCTCACTTGGAAACACATCTACAAACTCTTTAAAGATAGGGTGATCATAAAGAGATACCTCTTGAAACTTGCCTTTATCTAAATCATTAACTGAGACAACAAACAACTGACAACCCTATCACATACACCATTTCAACTTCATAGCTGAAATCATTTGTAGGGAGATGGGCCTTTGGACCCCTACTAAATCCACTCTCTCACCAAAATCATCTAAACATTATGCACCATCTTATGACAACAATCAATGCAAGACTGCTACCCATCCAACCAAACCATTCCCAACACTACTCCATAGGAACCCAAGGGAAGAATACAAAGGCCAACTGCAGTGGTGAAGGAACCTAAGTCCAACACACTACCATGAACAAGGGAATATGCAACCACCCTAGAACCAGTATCCAACTCAACTTGCCACCTATCAACTTTATTTATTATCGCAAGCCCACATCACTCTACAAGAGAAGGAGATATGAAGGAATCAGAAGTACTAGAGTCGAACAAGATAAATATAGGAATACCACATAACACACCTAATGCCTCTACCATAGTGCCCTGATACTAGACCTGATGGTTATCAACCGCTGCAAAAACCGTATGAGATATACCTACATCACCAACCATGGGCTCTAAAATACCCTGCTTCTAACTAGATACATGTGAACTCCTCTAAGGAAACTGCACTACAATATGACCATTTTGGCCACAACAGTGACAACCTCCTCTGTCATAACCTCTACCTATGAAAGGCATAATGAGACGTAGTTTTATGCTTCTTTTATAAACATTTTTCTATCTTTGAGACTCTTATATTTTGATGATGGAATTTATAAACATAATTTAGCCTACCTTATACACCTATTTTGATAATCATAGCACCTATAGTTGGAAACCTCTATTTGACAAATCCCCTGAACTTTATGAATGCGATTATTAGTATTTATTGTTTTTATGTGACTTATAAATATGTACAAATGAGTGGTCATGAAATGTGGATGGAATGCTTGCTCAAATCATTGTGTTGTAGCTATCTGGAAATAGTCTTTGTGATGGAATAGAGCTTCATTCATAATAACATGGAAATGTGGGCAAAGGATGGACAGCAAGGAAAGAAGATTTCAAAGATCTATTGTGACCCAGGAATTATTGACAAAACTCATTAAGGAATCTGTAGATTAGTACCAATCCATTAATGAATTATGTTGTTGATCATGACATATGTTAGAGGATATATAGGAAATATATACAATTGTTTGATGAAATATTGAGTCCTAATTGTCTTTGTTTTCTTAGATTTCATAAGTTTAAATAAAAGCTTCCACCTAGATATTGGGAAGTGGAGCGAATGTTTTGGGAATTTTTGTGAGGATGAATGGTATAAGTCCCTCTCTCATTCCTTAGACAATTAGTTCTTGATTCTATATTAAGTAATGTTGTGTTGTTGAACTAGGTTCTAAATATGAAGAATATCGATTTTCTAAAGCAACTTATGGTGTTTTGATATGGGTGTGTGAGCTTGATCAGTTAGGTTCTGTTGTAAGTATCATTTCAGGAGACTCACCCAAGCAGGCTCACTTGGTGAGGATTCTATTTAATTGTCTTTTATGTACTTCATCTTTCAAGTTACTTAGTTTTGTTCTATTAATTTGCTCATTGTCTACTCCTACAACCATAGACTGTTGCATTGTGTCTATTCCTGTGGCCATAGCGAAGCAAAGTAGTTGTTTCTGCATAAGCTAAAAGAGTTTAGATTTTGGTAGTAGAAGTTATCATTATCTTTCTGAGTTGTGATTTCAAAGCAATTTCCTTTTCCATAAAGATTTATCTAGAATTCCTATTTGCCTAAAACAAGATAGACTTGTTCCTAGAAACTCTTAGTGCATATATTTTGCAGCCCCATTTTAAGTTAAACATCTTGGGATTGATAGATAAATGAGTCAGAGTAATGAAGTTTGCATATCTACTCAGTGGAAACTTGTGTCTCTAAGTTGAGTACCAAGATATGTGAATATCTATTGTTTTGCACCGACATTTTTGGCGCCATTGTCAAGGATAGTGACAAACTGAGAGTTTATGAGAACATAGGATTTCACTTGTCAAGTCATTATTGTAGCAGTCCTTTACTTTATAGAATAGAATAAGTCATTCATGTCATTCATGCAGGTCTGATGTTAGTTTTCCAATATCTGTATGCATAGAAGAAGAGATCCCCTTGGGAGATTCCTTCCTAACTTGGACCACTTTGAAGAATATCACCTAGAAACACTGAGCCAGAACTTGATCATTTTGTACAACGCTTTGTAGACCTAGATAATCATATTCCTTCACCTAAACCACCACCTGAAGAAAATCTATTTTATGCATTAGTAATTTAGCAAGGCAATATGGCAAGCATGGGTGGTGGTGGTGGTGGTGGTGGTGGTGGTGGTGGTGGTGGTGGTAACAATCCACCCCCACCTCCTAACCTATCCTTCAAGTTTCCTATTCCACCACAAGGGGCCAATTCCAATCTGAAAAACATCCCTCGTGTTATTCTCCCTCAATTTCATGGCCTTGTTACAAAAGATCCAGACACCTTCCTCTTTGAATTTGATGTCCTATGCAGAAGCTATGACTACACCACAGATGGACACCGACTTAAGTTGTTTTCATCCACCTTTAAGGATTCTCCTCTCTATTGGTTCATGTCTCTAGCAGAAGACTCTATGACTGACTAGGATACCGTGAAAGAAAAATTTCTTAACAAATACAAGGACTACTATAGAGGAAGTGACATGAGAGGAGATTATATATTCAGGATGCAACAAAAAGATGATGAGTCCCTAGTGTTGACCTTTTTAATTACAATATAGGTTGGAATACTAATTCACAACTCATGGATTTTTATCCACACTAAGCAATCCTTCATGAACTAGAAGCTACATTTAATTATCAACCCAGGGGCATGAACTTGAAATGAGACAACATTGTATATGCACTATGGAAGTCTTCTAAGCTATTGTATCAGTTGTCTATGGAAAATAAAATCAGAATAATAAACTGAATTGAAAACATAACAATGCTAGAAATAAAACTAACTACACAGTAGTGGTTGCAGGAAAACTGGTTATTTGGAACAACAGTGGTTGCAGGATGACTGGTTATTTGCAACAGCAGTGGTTGTAGGATGACTAGTTATTTGCAACAGCAGTGGTTGCAAGATGATTGTTCTAAAACTAGTGAAATCAAATATGCTAAAAGCAAAACCTGTCATAAACAACTCACTAATTAAAGAAAAACATAATGAATAAAAATCTAAACTATGATGAAATCACAGTTCCTCAAGTGGCCCTTGCTTGAGTTGCTTCAATCTATCACTAGCATTCCATCTTCAATAGATAAGCTTCAATGCTCAAATAATTTTCTTATTGCTAATAAAATATTACATGGACATGTATCAGACTTTCTGATTGAACTTGGACACCATTAACAAGACTGGATATTCTCTAAACTATTCTTAACACTACTATCAACAATACTTTCAACACTACTTTCTCACAACTCAATAAGATCTCGTATTTATGCATGAGGCTTGAGAGTTGGAGTAATTACAAACTCAACAACTTATTACAAATGTCATTTCTCTTATGACAGAAAGGAGATGACTTATTTTATTCATGACTGATAATAAAGATTAAACTAACAAGAGTTGAGAGAGTTCTAATCATCTTCGAACACTACAAGTATAAAGTACAGTCATTGTTGAACCTGTGTACAAAACATGTTATAATTATTTATGAATCATAAAATATTGTTTCCACAATCTTCTTTAATTTTTTTTCACTTTAATAACTCCAAATACACAAACTCGTGAAGAGGTAGAAGAGTCCAAGTTGAACTAGAACTCAATCCTTAACTACTGCCTGGAAATCTGCTAGTTTGTCTCAGTCGACTTCTAGTGAATTCTTCTCATAACTATTGTGATTCAGATAAAATGGTTTAAACCCATTTGAGATATTCTTTTAATATTTCCATACTATCTTGAAAACCTTAATTTTGTTAAGAAATGAGTGAAATATACTTGTTTTACTGAAACTAGTCTTTTGACTTTTTTTGCACTTTCAGTCAATTGTTACATCTATCAATTGCCAACTTGTTCCTCCTTCCTTCTAGTTGTATGAACGACTCAAATCACTTAAAAACAACATTTTAATCATTCCAAATTACTTTACATTCAATAATAACCATTTATTATAATATTATATCATCATTTAGCATCAACTAGCTAGACACACATATGCATATCAAACACCATTAATCCTAGTTAATGCTTCACAAAACCAAGGTACTGTCTGGAAATTACTTGGAAGGACATTATAAACATGAGGTAAAACTTTAAATAATATGTTCAATTTATAGGCTCATCACCTACAAGATTATGTAGGAAGGTTTATCTTCAGTTTGAATAAATCCAAACATAATCAGTTGTCTAAAGATTCCCAAAAGTTGGTCTTCCTAGGGAATTAATGAATAATGTATTAATTCTCTCAACCTCATGGGAGAAGGTGATATTACTCAAGCTACATGGAGTGACATACAACAACTTTGCCAGGATTATTCAAGAGTTGCATTGAGAAAGCCCAAAGGATACAAGTATACATCATCAAGAAATAAAGCCACCTCTAGAGTCTCAAAGATAGAGTTGACCAATCTGCTCAAATATTTTCATAAATATATTATCAACAATATGGCCACTCAAGTTGACACTCTTCAAGCCAAATAGAAGAAAGATGTTGCCGAGACAATATTGTCTAAATTATGTCCCCTTGCAAACAAAGGAAGGAGTGTAGATGCAAGAAGTTGACTAGTATTGACAACAAAATTCATCAACCAAACTTTCATCTAGTTGAGAATGGTGAGGGACAAATTTTCTATGTAGCCCAAAGGAAACCATGGGTCCCAAGACAAGGTATGCCACCTGATCCTTTATCTTTTAATGGTCCATATTCTTATGCAACCAAAAATCAGTGGCAAAATTAATATTCTCCTCATTTTAGTAATTATGGGAGCCCACAATGGAACTATCAACCAAATTCCTCATCTGGACCTCAAACCCAATATAAACCACCTCAAGGAAACTTCCAGCCACCTCAAGAAAACTAGCAGCCCTAGCAACCTAATTGGTCTCAATAACAGCCTTGGAGAGGACACCAATGGCCTAATCAACCTAATCCACCTCCTACCCAGACGCATATTATGCCACCTGCCAATGTCCCACCAAGACCTACTCAACTACCTACATAGCCTTCACCTAATCCCAACAATAAACCACAGCAATAGCAGCAACCTACATATTTAGCAGAATTCAATCAATACCCAGCATATTCAGTGAATATTGGTGATGTTAATCTTAGGTCAAGGAAAACTTTGCAATCACTAGCTACTCGTTAACTGATGAAGAGGAAGAACCAGTTGAACCTACTCCATCTTTTTCAACTAGTGAACCTAAAGATCCAGATCCTCCATTTCCTTAAAGATTAGCTCAACCAAAGTCTATTCTTGAGCCAACATTTGATTTCTTGGATCAGCTTAAGCAAGTCTCCATTAAGGTACCTCTCTTCCAAGCAATTAAGGATATACCTATATATAGAAAGGTTATTAGAGAGGCTTATTTAAAGAAACCTGGTAGAAAGAAAAAGGATCCTACAACAGTTCATGTAATGGGTAAACTAGCTGACATTATGCTAGGAAAAGTACTATTGCCAACATCTGATTTGATTACTCAAAAGAAATATTGCCAACATCTAATTTGATTACTCCAACACTTCATCATGCTTTTCTACCCCATGAAGTGAAGATACCTACTATAAATGAAGCCTCAATGAAAGAAATGACTAAACAGGTTAAAATAGTACCTAGAATACAACTCATTATAAATAGTCAACTTTCTATAAAGCAAGAGCAGTCATGGAAGGAATTGTTACAAGACAAGAAAACCGCATTTCCTTGGGACTACACTGATATGGTAGGATTATATTCTAAATTATGTACTCATAAGATCTATATCTAGAAGCACACTAAACCAATCAGGAAGCCTCAAAAAAGAATTAATCCAGCTCTTAGGTAAATTGTCAAGACTGAATTACAAAAGCTACTAGATGTAAGATTTATCTACCCAATCTCAAATAGTCAATGGGTCTCACCTTTGGTAATTGTTCCAAATAAGAATGGAAAATGGATGGTATGTGTAGACTACAGCGAATTGAATAAGGCTACCAAAAAGGATCATTTCCCACTACCTTTCATTGATCAGGTACTAGATTCTCTGGCAGGAAAGAAATGCTTTTCATTTCTTGATGGGTTCAGTGGTTATAATTAGATTAAAATTGCACCTGAGGACCAGGACAAAACTATTGGTATTTTGGTATGGTTTTGTCATTGATGTCAACACCTACTAAAACACTAGCACTTTGGAGATCCAGCAGCATTCACCGGCAAGCAAGTAACTATTGCACAGTTACTGGTATATGGTTCACTGGCAGGATATAATGATCACCAGCGCTTGGAATAATATGGAAGACACCTGGTAATGTTGAAGACATCATGTGGACACTTTGTTTTGAAGAATTAATCATTGGTATATTCATATTTGCATATTTACTTTTACCAGCAAATAGGTCTGGGGTTACCTAGGGTTACACCGGCAGGTTTATCTTTTCCAGATTAACATGGCATGCTATGGAGATGACTAATTATTGTTGTAAATGCATTAAGCTGACATGTTTAGTCGGTTATTGCATCGGATAATATATTGTTTGTAAAATGTTTTTATTGTAACATCTTGTAGAGCCAACCTACTAAAATTGGTCTTAGGTTATGGTATAAATGTAAGATCGAATGTGGAATGCGAAAAAGAATTGTGTGAAGGTATATGTGAGATTAAGCAGAGCTATACACGAAGACATCATTTGAAGGTGAAGCTAGGTTTTTTTGAAAGCATATCAACATTACACCGGTACTGAATCCAGCATATGAAGATGCTATCTTGTGCAGTACATTCTTATTGGATTTAACCATCCAACTGTAGTTAGTGTGACTCCCTTTTGTGATTGAGTAGTGAGCTCTAGGATGTTGGCCTTTTTGCATGTGCAGACCCCATTTATGTACACTTACTATCTGCAGTAGTATCATCTGATTGTGGGTAAGGTTTCCCACCTTGGTTTTTCCCCTTAAAGGGTTTCCACATACAAATATTGGTGTTATGTGTTGCGGATGACTTTGTGTTTATGTCTCATGCATTAATCTTTACCGGTATAGCAATTAACTGTTAACACTGTCTACCAGCATACTTAATTGGTTTATTGGTATTAAGCATTAAGTTGATTAAGTTGTTTTTGGTTTGAATTTATTTGACAACTGATTCACCCCCCCGCCCTCTCAATTGTCTCTGGGACCTAACAAAAACCACCTTCACCTATCCATGGGGAACCTATGCTTACTCTATACTTCCATTTGTCTTGTGAAATACTCCAGCAATATTTCAAAGAGCATTTTTAAGTATTTTTGCAGATATCTTGCACAATTGCATGGATGACTTCACCACATATGGTGATGAGTTTCAAGAGGCACTTGATAATCTATCTAATGTGTTGCAAAGATATCAGGATCATAATATTTCTCTCACCAATGATAAATGTTTTCTCATGATGTAGGAAGGAGTGGTCTTAGGCCATTATATTTCCGCTAAAGGAATTCAAGTAGATCCTGCTAAAATTGAGGTAATTCAAACTCTTCCAATTCCAACCAAGCAAAAATATGTGCATAGTTTTTTGTGACATGCTGGTTATTATAGGAGATTTGTCAAAAAAATTAGCACCATTGCAAGTCCTTTGTATGGTCTCTTATTAAAGGATGTTGACTTTCAATGGACACCAGCATGTGACAAAGAATTTCAAGAGCTCAAAAATTTCCTCACTCAAGCACCAGTCCTCCAAGGGCCTAAACGGAACCTACCTTTTTATATTATGTTGATGCCTCTGACCATGTTGTGGGAGCAATTCTTGCTCAGAAAGAAGGATCCATTGAAAGTATAGTTTACTATATAAGCAAGGATATGCAAGGAGCTAAATTAAATTAGACTGTAATAGATAAGGAGATGTTAGCAGTCATATATATTCTCAACAAATTCAGGCATTATATTATAGGGTACCAAGTATATGTTTATACTGATCATACGGCAATACGGTACCTCATGAACAAACTAGTTGTTTCTAGCTGACTAGCCAGATGGTTACTTCTGATGCAGGAGTTTGATATTACTATTATTGATAAGCTAGGTAAAGCAAATGTTTTGGTTGACTTTTTGTCTAGACTTACACATCAGCCTAATGAGCCTATAATAGATGATTCTTTTCTTGGGTGAGCATCTATTTTCTATCACTGTGCACATACCATGGTATGTTGATATAGCCAATTATTTGGTTACTGGTAAGGTGCCCTCGTACTTCTCCCCAAAAGATAAGAGGATCCTTATTGAGAAAATATTTCCATATACCTAGGTCAATGGATGTTTGTTCTACACTGGACCAAATAATGTTATGAGAAGATGTATCAAGGAAGATGAAATATTTGACATCCTCCATGCATGTCATAATGAACCTTGTGGAGGTCATTTTGTAGCCAAAAGAACAACAATGAAAGTACTCAATTTAGGGTATTATTGGCCTACCCTCCATAAGGATGCAATCAACTATACAAGGAAATGTGACAGATGTCAGAGAATGGGTTGCCCAATAAGGTCAAATGAGATGTCATTGCATCCACAAGTAGTTGTCACACCTTTTTTGACAAATGAGGTATGGATTTTATTGGTCCAATTGATCCTCCATCTAATGGAAAATCCTACATCCTAGTCTGTACAGACTACCTTACTAAATGGGTTCAAGAAAGAGCAATGAAGAATGCAAGGGACAACAAGGTTGCAGAGTTCCTATATGAGGATATATTTACAAGATATGGAGTTCCCAGATAACTTGTAACAGATCAGGGTGCTCAATTTACATCTAATTTTATTGTGCTATGGTAGAAGAATATACTATCTAGCATAAAAATTCTACACCCTACCATCCCCAAGCCAATGACCAGGCATAAGTGACTAACCGAGAAATTGAAGCCATATTAACAAAAACAATTGCAATTCATAAGAAAGATTGGGCAAATCACCTTCCAAAGGCAGTCTGGGCCTATAGAACATCCTGGAAAACAACTACAGGGTTTACACACTTTGATCTCGTATATGGTAAACATGTAGTCATGTTTGTAGATTTTGAGCACAAAACTCTACCTACTACAATAGAGTTGGGTATGGACTTGACAGTCGCACAGTAAGATAGAATAATACACCTCAATCAGCTGGATGAATTGAGGAAATCATCATTTGCATAATACAATTATAATCCAACAGCACCGAATGAAATGGCATGACAAATATATCAAAACTAAAACTTTTCATGCAAGTAATTGGGCTTTACTCTATGATTCCATATTTAAAGACAACCTGGGTAAATTGCAAACATCGTTGCTTGGTTCATATGAAATAGAACAAGTATTTGATAATGGTGTAGTCAAATTAGCCACTATTGATGATGCAAGCTTCAAAATTCTAGTCAATGGCCACAGACTTTGGCTATACCACAAACCCAATACTTAGGAGGAGTTTATACAATAATTTGAAAAAATACACAACTCCTAAAGCCACTAATGGTGATCCTTTGGGTCCATCATCTACTTGATCACAATTTGTCATTAATCATAATAAATAACTCCATGGCCATGTGGAGTTTATTTCTCCATTCCATTCCACATCATTTCTATTTCATAAATACTTCTTATCTTTCACTTCACCTCGACAACTACAATCATTATTTGAACATTTCATAAATAACTCTTTCATTGCACGTGCCAGTAGTCTTATGAGCATGTTGCAATCATCTTTCCAATCACATAAGTATTTTCATCACTTTCATGATTGTATTCTTTTTGTTTCACATTTTATGTCATTTCATTCATAGTAAATATTTATGATTGTATTCCCCTATCCTACTTCCCCGCATGTGTTGACACTTGTGTTTAACTTCAATTAGGGGGATGGGTATGATAAGATACTGTCATTATTAGGATTAATTTCTAATAGGTATGATAACTGAGGTCGAGTGTTGTTAATTTTAGCAAAAATTTTACTCACCAATGATTAAAGTTCAGTCTATTCCCATTTTAGCAAAATTTAAAACTCTTATTTGCGCTAAGCATGTGTGAAGCCCTCTCAACTACTCTTTCTGCAAGAAGTTTTCTGTTACAATTGGAATTTTTGAAAAGAAAACTTCATAATTGGAGTTATATCAGAAGAGGTTTTCTTGAAGATAGTAATAGTTGCAGTCAATGGGGGGTCCTCCAATCAAAAGAGAACCTACAGAGCATAGTCTAATACTAAATGATCAAGATTGTGAACCTTTATTAAGAGGTTATGGATGGATAAACTATTTTCTAAAATTACATGCTTATGATGACAATGTAGCTCTTGAATTTTCATAGTCTTAAAAGGATGATATGGCCATGGTGAAGGGATTGAGGGTTCTTATTACAGAGTAGCGTATCACTCAAGTTTCTAGTTTGTCCATGAACGGTGAACCTTTTCCAAAAACTAAGGATGCTAGGTCTGCTCAAGCTCAATTCACAGAGCATGGTGACCCTCCTTTGAATTTTACTAAGAAGGGAACTAGTAGGTTGTCTCTTCCACCTCTTTGGGCTCATAGGGTAACCTATGTTATTATGTATATTACTTGTCAGGGAAGACAATCTCAGTTGCACTCTATACACTTTAAATTATTAAGTCATTTGAGTCATGGTAGACGGATGAATGTTCCCAATTTTCTCTATAACATGTTGAAGCATATGGTAGCTTGGGTAATGGCCTATAAGAACCATTCACTGGTTGAAAAAGAAATTTAAGGGGAAAATTGCTGCAGGAGAAAGAATTGATATTCAGAGCTCGAATTCTAGTAAGGAAGAACCTCCTCCAAAATACTCTTTTGGGATGCCATCTCAACCCTCTTCCTCTCATGAATAAGAATAATAGGAACAAGAAATATCTTGTTTAGAGGAGCTATTACAAGGGGAGATGAGAGAAGATTTAGGAGAAAAAGAGGAATCGGGAGGAGAGACATTTTATGAAATAGGAAATATAGCTCACAATATGGTTCTAACAAATCTAGGAATAGACAAAGTAGAAGAAGAGGAAGTAGAAGAAGAAGAAGAAGTGTCGGTCCATTTTGGAGAAATCCAAATCAACCTGAACATCGAAGACAACACTTTTAACCCTCAACAAGCCCGTCATAGCAAACTTAATGATGAGAAGAAAGTTGTTGCATCTGGGCTAGAAAACTTGGTCGAGGTTGCTAAGAAGGTGGATCAAGAGGAACATAGAACAAAGGTTATGGTAAGAAAGCACAATCCAACCTCTTTTTCCTAGGCTTCAATTGTTTTTGAGTTATTGAAATTGTTATAAAATAAGGAGGAAGAATGGAAAAAAGAAAAGGAGGAATTAGAAGAAAAATTGTAGGAGAAAGATGTAACAATAAATAGGCTAGAGGATAGAATAGATAACCTAGCTACCTTGTTGCCTCAGGTAATTGAATGTAGACCTCCCCCTAGAGTGTATTCTCTTTATTTAAAGGAATTACATCTTTCTTACAAAATAGGTAGGGAGTTGTCTAGGTTGAATTCATCATTAATGACTCCTAAGGAATTTATTGATACTTATAATACCTCTCCTCTTGAGCAAAATAACTTGCTTTGTGAATTTTGTCTTCACAATTATGCTATTCCATACACTGCATAGTGGAATCCACTCCTCTCTATTGGAGATTTTCATCTCAGAGCATCTGTGTCCTATATTCAAAATGAGAATGCTAGGGATGAGCAGGCCAGGGAATACATGGACATGGAACAAATTGTTCCCTTGCCATTAAGGGTTGAGGTAGGAGATCTAGATGAGATTTATTATAGATGGAACCAGCTTACCACTAAACTAGAAGTCAAAAGAAAGATATTGTCACTAAGGGAAAATGTTTATAATGAATATGAATAGATGGCAGGGACAACAGCAAGAGCGGTATATGCACACCTTTCTCGAAGATGGAATTGGTTTCCAGAAGACCTAAAGAGAATGGAGCCTTGTTCCTTAAGGAACTATCATGCAACACTGAGGCATGCAGCCACCTATATACATTTGGGATGAACCCAGCAGGAAAAATGGATTCCCTTGATCTTTCGACCGCCTATGATGTGGTGGTATGTTCCCCATTGGGAGGAATTGTAGTATTATGATGTGGAGCAAGAGAGAGATCAATGGGAGAATTTCAAAAAGGATCAACGGTTCTATTGGAGCCCTATTGATAAAAATAGGGGGGAGACTTATGCTATTGATTGTAGATTGTTGACCTAGAAGGGAAATCAGAAAACCTCTACAAGAAAAACATCTGTTGTTGGACTAGAAAAAGCCTCAATTGGGGGGCGTGATGATCCATAGTTTTATGTCTCTTTTATAGATATTTTTCTATCTTTAAGACTCTTATATTTTGATGGACTTTATAAACATACTTTAGCCCACCTTATACACCTATTTTGATAATCATACCACCTATAGTTGGAAACCTTTATTTGACAAATGCCCTGAACTTTATAAGTGCAATTATTAGTATATATTGGTTTTATGTGACTTATAAATATGTACAAATGAGTGGTCATGAAATGTGGATGGAATGCTTGCTCTAATCATTGTGTTGCAGTTGTGTCAAAATAGTCTTTATGATGGAATAGGGCTTCATTCATAACAACATGGCAACATGGGCAAAGGATGGATAGCAAGGCGAGAAGATTTCAAAGATTTGTTGTGACCTGGGCATTGCTGACAAAGCTCATTAAGGAATCTGCAAATTAGTACCGATCCATTGATGAATTATGTTGTTGATCATGACAGATGTTAGAGGATATATAGGAAATATCTACAAATGTTTGAAGAATGATTCAATCCTAATTGTTTTTGTTTTCCTAGATTTCATAAGTTTAAATAAAAGCTTCTACCTAGATATTGGGAAGTGGAGCGAATGTTTTGGGAATTGTTGTGAGGATGAATGTTATAAATCCCTCTCTCATTCCTTAGATAGTTAGTTCTTGATTTTGTATTATGTAATGTTATGTTGTTGAACTAGTTTCTAAATAAGAGGAATGTCTATTTTCTGAAGCAACTTATGGTGTTTTGACATGGGTGTATGAGCTCGATCAGTTAGTATCTATTATAACTCTCATTTTAGGAGACTCACCCAAGGGGCACCACTTGGTGAGGATTCTATTTAATTGTCTTTTATGTACTTCAGCTTTCAAGTTACTTATTTTTTTTCTATTAATTTGCTTGTTGTCCTCTCCTGCAGCCATAGACTGATACATTGTGTCTGTTCCTGTAGCCACAGCGGAGCAGAGTAGTTGTTTCTACATAAGCTAAAAGAGTTTACATTTTGGTAGTAGAAGTTAGCATTGTCTTTCTGAGTTTTGATTTCAAAGTAATTTCCTTTTCTGTAAATATTTATCTAACATTCCTATTTTCCTAGAATAAGATAGACTTGTTCCTAGAAACTCTTAGTGCATATATTTTGCAGTCCCATTTCAAGTTACACATCCTCAGATTGATAGATAAATGAGTCAGAGTAATGGAATTTGTATAGCTTCTCAATGGAAACTTGTGTCTCTAAGTTGAGTACCAATCTATGTGAATATCTATTTTTTTGCACCAACAAGGCACACAAAACTTATGAAAGCTACCTCTGTAGGAATTTTGATGTACACTTTGAGTGGGCCGACTAGTCTGATTATACTTGTTGCGATTCCAATTATGATCTTTTCCTGACTAAGAACCACCACCATGGGAATTTTGGTAGCCCTAAGTATTCTTTCCCTCTATTTTTATTGTCCTCCCTTAGAGGGTGCAGGGTGATTCCTAGAAGAGCCTATCACTTGAGACTGATTACCCCTAGCTATTGATCTTGATGGAGGGTCACTACCAATCTCAACATCTATCTAGTCTCCAAGAGCCATGGCTAGATTCTCATCAGCCAATCATGCCTTCTCTATTGCAACCTCCATGCTCTTAAGTTCAAAGACCCGAACTCCTTCACTCACGTGAGCATTGAAGTCCTGAACAAAATTTTGTACCAACATGGGCTCATCATCTGAGATATTGGCATATTTCTTAAGCTCAAAGAAATGGTGCTCATATCGCTCTACAGACATGGCCATCTCGTATAAATCATGAAACTCATCTACATGTCTCAACCTCTAATGATCTAATTGTTGTCACCAAGATTGCACTCGTGTGTGCTCAGATGAAATGTCAACAATGTTGTGAAACATTGGAATATTTTCAGGCCTATGGGTTGCCTATGGTGGAGATCAACCTCTAGAGTGAGCCGATTCTCTAGTGAAACCTCCTAAAAAGACTAATCTTGACTGAGAAAAGGCAAGAGAAGCTTGTTGAATAATGAAATCCTATTGCTAATGGGAGGTGATATACCAAAAATTTTGATACTACTTGTTGTCCTAGAAGATTTATCAGCTTCAAAAATACCTGAGATTTGATTCACAACCTAGCTAAGATCATCAAATTCATAAATATTTTGTGTAAAGGTTTGAAGTTTTTCAAAAAAAAAATTGAAGGAAAAGAGTTTTCACAACATCCAATCTACTGAAAAACTGATAACACAAGACACAACCTGAATTTTGGAATGAAATTCCTTATCCAGTCAAAGCATCCATGAGACAAAATAAAGGACTTAAAAGATAAACCACAATATCAAATCAAATCACACATATGATAATGAACAAAACAAGGAATGTGCTAGAAAGAATCACTATTTTTTATTGATAATTGGTAACATTTGTTGTCAATGCTTAAATCTAAAAATACATGAGCTACATTCACTTTTTGATGTATATGCAAAGAAGAAAAATAACTAACTCAGAAAAGAGGAGAGAAAGCCTTATAGAAAATAAGTCTTCCTTAAACTCAGAGTTGCAATTGATGTTCTTCTTCCTTGAAATCATCTTCAAGTTGCATGAAATGTCTTCCTTGGGTCAAATTTGGAGAAAAAACATGAAGAAAGGAGGTCAAAACTGCTCCTTACTGAAGTTTGAGTACTCCAAAAGTTGACCAATTCAAAACTAGTCCTTGAGGGGCCTTGAACTGCTCTTGTACTATTGTATCTGCTTCAAAATTCCTCTTTTAAAGGTCATAACTTATGATGAACTCATGAGAAATCCTTCAACATTTATGTGAGTTGTTACAAACTTACTGAAAACCCCTTTTTTTGAATACAAAGTAGAATCTAACTAATACTCAATGCATGATTATATCTTTTAACTGATTAAGGAACTGTTTGATATTTTCAAGGCTTCTTGGGTCGGATAGAATCAAATTTGTGCAATTGTATCTTATGTCAAACCTTAAATCTAAGTCATTTTAGGTTCAAACTGCCTCTGGGACCCATATCAACTCATGAGCACTCATAAATATGTAAAGAACTATTGTATCTTCACTGAAATTGATCCTTTCTTGACCTGCAACCTTTGTGTAATTATGTCATAAATTTGCTTCAATCCCATGCCTTTGTTCCTTTTGGACTTTGAATCCAAGCCCTTAAATCTATCTTTGACTGCAAACTGTGATCTTTGGGATTGTGATCTTTAGATTGAGATTGTATTTTATCACTGTATTTAAATCATGTATTCCTTGTCAAAGACTGCAAATAGCTTCCGTAGTGTTATTATTATGAAGGGTTTGATAAAAGATTCCAAGATCTTTTCCTCATACATTAATGAATATTGCTCAACACCTTGGTTTTATGGTAATGGCAACATTGATGTTGAGATCCATTAAAAACTTTGTCACTTATGCTACTACGAGAGTATCTGAATGTTCTCAGTGGTCTTCGACATTTTTACTATGAATAGAGATTTTGATTGCTCTAATCATTGTTCTCTATCAGGTGAATGCTTTGAGTGATTGGCCTATCCTTTGAGTCTCAAATATCTTTGCTTAGTTGTGGCAACTCATGACTGTCATAGATCCTATATGTTGTTAAGAGCCCTAATTTACTATCTTAAGAAGCACTGCTTTGGATTGGAGTTGATTTCTACAAGGTTATTCTTTGGAAGATAGTAGTAAATACTACCCAAGACTATATTCCCTTTGTCTTTCTTGCTCTTATGTTGAATACTGAGTCTCAGACTCCATTATTCTTTTTATGTATTGTTTCTCTTACTGCTTATGACTGGTTTCTTATCACATTGCCTTGACCCCACCATGGCTTTGAAGGATTCCTCACCACTTGCTAGGGTTGACAGTTTTATGAATTCTTTTTTGCTAAAACTTCTAGAGACTACAAATATCATGACTGAGAATCTTGACTCTATTTTGATCTAGGTGCCTTCACAAAGGATGCTCCTACTATGATTTTGAAGTTGTCTTTGTTGACTGTCCTAATACTAGCTTCATGGTCTAAGACTGCAATATGATCATCTTAACTGTTGTAGCTATATCTCATATATAAATCTCTCTTTTGTCCTGTATAAGGCAGCCTAAAGTGTTCATGATATTCATTATTAACCACTCTATTTAGGCTCAGACCTCTATCCTTGGACTGATTTGATAGCCTTCTAAGTGCTTTGTTAAAACTTGCTTTTTGACACCTCAAATTTGTAAAGGTTGTTAATGTTGCTAAATGCTTTGAGCATGTCACTCACTTGGGTCATTGTTTCTTTATCTTCTTGATACAGATTCATCTTTCTTCATTGTAAACTTATCATAACCGATAATCAGAAATAATGCATGAAAACATAAACACTATGAAAAGACATTCCACACATGAACACCAAGATTTTTGACGTGGAAACCCAAATGGGAAAAACCACGGTGGGTATTGGTACCCACAACAATTTTTACTCTTTTGAAATACACCCTGTTAGGAGCTTACAATACGCCCGGTTAGGAGTAGACCTTGTTAGGAGTCACCCAGTTAAGGGATTTACCTATCACTCCAGCTAGGAGCTTAATAATCTATTAGGATCAACCTGGTTAGAGGATTTAAACACTCTTCTATTAGCCTCCATGTTAGGGAACTTAGATGGCAAAGGCATGTTAGGACCTACCCGGTTAAGGGATTTAAGTTGCTGTAATTGTTAGAGAACAATAGTGAAAAATGATCTATTACTTTATACTTTTAGCTTGCTAAATCAGATCTAGTTATGCTTCATAGTCTACAACACTCAAACAAATCTCTATCTTCTTTGGGATGGCTTAACTCATTCTCCTAATACCACTGACACATGAAACATTGGTTGTGTCACCCTAAATAGCCATCTCAACTAGGTCGGCCACAAAACCCTAATTACATCTTGAATTTATAATTTAAATCATAAGGATCATCACAGATTGTTATACAGATCATTATAACAAATTATAATGCAATATCAATCATTGGTTGATCATAACCCATCACGGAAATCTGATTTGTATCCTCAAAACACTCTACTAAGCATTTTCGTTGTTTCCCAAGAAATTTGTTCTCCAAACACATCAAAACAAAAATTAAATCTTCCACGTAGGTTGTGTCGTGTTACCAACTTCATGTAGACTCACCGTCGATCACCGTCATAACAAAAATCATTACCGGTTGAGTGAATTCATCACCGGTCCTAAAACCCTACAAAAACCCTAGCACAACTCCATCAGAAATTCAAAACATGACTTCCGGTAATCATCATAGGATGTGGTTTTGGTCACATACACAAATCCATCATAAAATCTTTTGTCTCAAACCACAAGTCTCCAACCATCACGGATTTACCAATTCCATCAAAATCCTTTCTTTTACTGGTTGAAGTCCTAATTCTCAATCTTCTTGGTAAACCCTGTCATACTTACAAATTCTAAATCTGGTAGACCAAATTACTTATCCAACAAGTCAGACATCAAAGTTCATCTGTAACCATCATCCAACATTAATTGACATAGGTTTCCATTAATGACAACACAAATAACTGATCATGTCATCACCACCTACCAGTACAGTCATCAACTCATCTACATCAGCTATGCCAATGATGCCAACAAAAACCCTAACTTTTCATGTTGACCTTGAATGCAACTCCCCTTTTCACATCCATATCCTCTAAGAACAGCTTGTTAACACTTAGAAACTGTAAATTTTCGAATGCAAACCAACTCCTTCAACCATATCCTGGATATACATGCTCATGAACAACTATGGCATGACTTCCAACTTCTGTTAAAGATATTGTAGCACCTTTGGCGGTCATAAACAAACTACAAATCATGGCTTCTCTCATGCGAGCTAGGGTTTTCTCACAACAAACTTGAGTTGTTTCTCTTCTTACCCGAGTTATGCTTTCTTTGACCATGTAAATCTAGGTTGAACTTAGAATACGTGAGAAGATATTGAATAGAATTCCCTCCTAGTACTTCTTTTTACATGTCATGCAAACTAAAATAAAAATAACTCTTTCTTTTCAAACTTCTAATTCCCTTCATTCTTAACGTGGGGAATGTGATTTCTCTTAAATTGTTATATTAAATAGAAAAATGCTTTGAACTTGTAATCTTCTCACCTTTGAACTTGTCAACAAATGGGCTTGGATTTAACTTATAATGTGAAGAATCTCTTAGCAAGCATCTTTAGAATTTATATTTAAAGCATTGCTTTAAATATGAAAAGGTGTTAAAAATTTGAATTTTCCTCTTTTCCATTTATACCTAAACACATTTAGGACCTTTACACCAAACCTAAGGCTGTAAGGTTATTTTAACCTGAAGGTAAAAAATAGTCAACATTTTGGCAACCTCTTAGGGGTGTTTGCCTAATAAACACATTAGACCAGCTGGCCTTTACATCCATTGGGAAATAGAATCAATGGGAAAACTTGAACCAACTCAGATTTTGAGCTCAACCATGTTGTTAGAAACATTGAACAGCAGTAGGGGCCTAACTAACAAACTAAAAATCTTGTGCATCAGCACTTAGGAAAAGGAAACAACTACCCTAATACTTGTGTAACAGCACTTAGAGGGAAGCAAAAAAATCAGAAAACAAGGTGCATCAGCACTTATTGAAATGGGAAAAATACTCTAATATGTACAAGATGAAACATTATCTTAATAGCACAACTTGAGGTGTATCCCATTGACTGGGATATGAAGCTCTTCTCCTTCCAAGTTAGACAACTAAAAGGCATTGTGCGGCTTGCATTTTGTGATCAAGTAAGGACCACTCCACGTAGGGTCAAACTTAGTGTGCTTCTCGGGCCTACTCTTCAGCTCATCCTATTTAAGAACTAAATCACCCTCATTGAAGACTCTTAGGACTACCTTCTTGTCAAATGTCCTTTTCATTTGAGCTTGGTGATTTTCAATGGTTTGCAATGCATTCTTTCTTACCTCTTCCAACTCCATAAGATCTGCAAATCTAAGTTGCATGGGATCTTCTTTCATCATTTCCAACTCCTTAATAAGATTTAGTGTTGGTAATTCAACTGAAATTGGAATCCTTGCTTCCTTAACATAAACAAGAACATAGGGAGAAATACCTGTAGCTCTTTTAGGTGTGATCCTATCAACCCATAAGGCTTGCTTCAGCTGATTGTGCCAAGTCCTTTGATTGTCCTCCATTGTTCTCTTAATGATCTTGATCAAGTTCTTATTAGTGGACTCAACTTGTCCATTACCTTGAGGGTAATAATTGGACGAAGTACTCAAAAACATGTTGTTGTTAACAGCCCATTCAGTTATTCTAAAGCCTACAAAAGCTAATGCATTATCTAAGATAATAGAATTAGGAACTCCAAACCTTGCTACCAAGTCCTGATAGAAACTTAGCAGTGCACTTTCATTTACCTCTTTCAAAGCCACACCTTCAGTCCACTTGGTAAATTAATTAGTGGTTGTTAGGATCCATATATACCCTGAACTTGAAGATGGATTTATGACCCCATTAAAATCAAGGCCCCACTTCATGCCTGAATAGGTTGCAAGGGTAAGGTTGCTAATCTTTGTTTTCCTGCAAAAATTGCACACTTTCTACACTTTTTTACCCAAGCATAAGTATCTTTATGTAAATCAAGCCAAAAGTACCCAACTCTCATGATTTTTAGAGTTGTAGTCCTTGGTACAAAATGACCAGCAGCTAGTCCCTCATCGAATTCTTCTAGTATTCTATCAATCTGATATGAATTTATGCATCTTAATAATACACCATTAAAATCCTTTCTAAACAAAATTCCATCCAGAATAACATAAGGGATTGCTTGAAGTCCAAAGTACCTTCATTTTGCATTTTTAAAACCCTTAGGACACTCGCCAGTCTAAAAATGAATCATTTCAAGCACCCAACTTGTAGGAGGTGTTGCTACAATAATTTATTCTTCATCTTAATGAATTAGGACAACTTCTTCAACCTCTTGTTCGTTGTTTTCTGTGTGACCAGCAAGTTGTTCACATAGTCCCCTACCTCTAATGATCTTGGTCACCTTAATATTAACATCATACTCCATCACTTTCATAATCCAATTAGCTCTTTTGTCATTGAGATCTATATTCAACAAAAAATATTTTATACTCGGATGAGCAACCATTAGGTGAATTTTGTTATTTGAAAGCATGTGTCTAAATTTATTTAGACTCCTAATGATTGCTAATGCATGTTTCTCAACAAAATAATTATTTTTTTCATACCCTTCAAGGCCTTGGCTGAAGAAAGCTATTGGTTGTTCCAATCCTTCATCATTCTGTTGGACCAACATAGCTGAAATAGTGTCAAAAGTACCAAAAGCATATAATATAAAATCCTTTGCAAAGTCTGGATTTATCAAGGTAGGAGTTGATGCTATGGCACTCTTAATCTCTTAAAATTTACTTTTAGCTTCTTTAAACCAACTGAAAGTGATATTCTTTTTAAGCATTCTAGTCAAAGGCTTCATAAGAACTGCTATATTGGGGATTAATCTCCTTACAAAATTGATTCTACCTATAAAAATTTGAAGACCCTTCTTATGTGTAGGTAAAGACAAAGCTAAAATAGCACTTACCCTTTTTGGATCTATGGTTATGCCATGTTTGGAGACAATATAGCCCAGCAACTTACCCTTGTGGACAACAAAGATGCATTTCTTAGGATTTAACAATACTCCATATTCTCTACACCTTTCAAAAATTTGCCTTAAGTGAGAAAAGTGCTCTTCCGCATGCTTTGAAAATATAGTTATATCATCAAGATAAACCAAAACAAAATTATTTATAAAACCTTGAAAGGCCATATCCATTGCCCTTTGAAAGGTTGCTTCTGCATTAGATAAACCAAAAGGCATTTTCCTATATGCCATTGTTCCCCATTTTATATTAAAGGTTGTCTTAAATTGGTCATCCTCTTTTACTAGAATCTAATTATAACCAAAATAACCATCAAGTAGTGAAAATCTATCTGAACCTAAAACTACTTGTAAGATTTGCTCCATTGAGGGCAATGGGTAATAATCTTTTAGAGAGGCCCTATTAAGATCTCTAAAAACTACACAGAGCCTAAGTTCACCATTCTTCTTTCTTACAGGAACTAAATTGGAAACCTAAGATGTATGCTTTATGGGGAATATGATATTACCTTGGATCAGCTTGTTTAGTTATGTCTTCATGAGATGTTCAAGCTTTGGATTGAGAGGTATTTGCTTTTGTCTCACATGTTTGGCATTTTCTTCCAAATCTATGGTATGTTGGGCTAATTCGGGATTAAACCCCTTTAAATCTTCATACTGCCATGCAAACACAACATTTAACTCTTGACAAATCAAAACAAAAGTATGCTTCTCTTCATCTATACATACCTTGCCAAGCTTCAATAACTTATCCTTGAAGATTCCAAACGGTTCATAGTTCTCCTCTTTCACAAACATGATGCCCTTTTCCTTCCTAACATGATCATCAGTATTAAAGATTGACTCACGAGTTACCAATCCTTTTGGCACCTTGTTACTCTTCAATTGAATAATCTGATTTTCAAATTGTTTCACCAACTTATGTTGATTACCAGCTGCAAATTCAGTCTCTTCAATAAGAAAATTAATAATTTGTTCATCTGAATCAAAGACTTGCCAATTGACACCATTATTTGGAATTGAAGGCCTAACCACCACTTTGACATACTATTGTACTTCAACATTCTTTACCTCATTTGGGATGTCAAATTGAGCATACAAAGAAGCCAATCTATTTGCTTCCTTATTCTGATTTCTAGGCACGGACAACAGATTAAAAGCATCAAACTCTTCAATTAAATCCTAGATTCTATGCTTATACATTTTAAGGACATCATTCTTAGTCACATTGATGCTTCTTACTTGATTAACCACTAGCTCACTATCCCCAAATACTTGCCAACACTTTACATTTTTCTTTCTAGCCCATTCTAATCCATGTGCAAGTGACTCATATTCAGTTGTATTATTAGTACAGCTGAAAGAAAATCTAAAGGCTAAAAAGTATCTCTTACCTTCAGGGGAGATCAGCATAGCACCACCTCCAGAACCAACCTTGCTCCTTGAGCCATCAAAATAAAGTTTCCACAATTCATTGCTTTGTTGTTCACACTATTGATTGGATTGTTATTTGTCATCTTTTTCAAGATTAATGACAGCAATACCCTCTTCATGAATCATGTAGACACCAATTTCTAGTTCTTCCATATACTTGAATGGATCATCTTCATCATTCTCTACCACCCATTCATCCAATGCTACATCAGGTATCCCTTCTATTGGGGTGTTTGGATCTTGGATATTGGGTTGTTCATCAGGTTTGTGTATGGACAAAGTTGCATTAACAACACTTGGAACATATGGTTCTATATGATCATTGGCCAACAATTCTGATTTTATGGTCACTTTGGTACCATGTCTTGTTGTGAAGAACATGTGTGACCAATCAGAAAACAAATACCCACCCAACTTAGCTGTGAAATATTTAGATAAACATAAGGCAAAGTAAGGTGGAAGATCTATGATGTAGATATCTTGTGGAATTGAGAAATTTGGATAGGCATGTAATGCGAGACCCAAATTCTTAATCACACCAACTATTTTTTATTGTTGTCCCATCTAATTGGACTACCCCTTTTGAAAGAGGCTCATATGTTGAACCTAGCCTATCAACTATATGCTTTGGCATGACAGAATTGCTTGTACCTGAATCAATCATACAATTATGCACTAGGTGTTGGCCTATAATCAAAGTTAGATAGAAAGGACGGGATTTAACTTTTTGAATTCGCTTCTCATTCTTCATTTCTTGAGGGGTGTTGGATAAGACAACTTTGGGCTGCTCCTTAGGAGGCTCTTGTGATAAAGAGAGGTTAGACAAGGAACTTTTAAGCAAATCCTTTTACCCTAGAAGAGCTAAGGAATCCCACATTGAGACACTAACATGTGTCTTCTTCAATTGACCTAAAATATTAAATGAACTTGGACCAACCTTCTCTTGTCCCTTTTTAACATCAACATCATCTTGCACTTGTGCTAGTTGTGATTGGCCTCCTGGCTGATCCTTATTGACCACTAGTTGCCCTCTTGGTAGAATTTGTGTATCCTGAGTAGGTAGAGGTCTAGGTGGTGCTTGTTGGCTTGTAGAAGCTTGACTGGTGCCTTTATCATCTTTTTGTTCTATATCAATGGCCCTCTTTTTAGACCTTGTATTCACTGCAATAGAAATGTAGGACTAATTCTGAGCTTGTGGCTGATTCACTCCACAAAATTCCTCACCTTTCCAATTAACCAAGGTGACATTTGGGCCTTGTTCAAGATGAGAACCTTGTTGTTCATGAGTTACATGAGTATTATCTTCTAGGACAATAGTGTTATTCTGAACCATGAGTGCTTGATATAGTATACCATTTGAACAAGCGATCTGATTATGAGCTTGGTTGCAAGGATAACACCAATCATAATTTGATGCCATGTTGTTCTGAGTTGGGACAATATCCCTTGATGTGCTAGTAGTGTTTGTATTATAGGGGATGTTTGACCTTGCATTATACTTCCTTCTTTGACCTTGGGGTTCAGCTTGATAAGGAGGTCTTTGTTGGTTATGTTGATAAGGAGCTTGATTGGACTTAGTGTTTTGGGATACTTGCTTCTCAATATTGATCATTTTGTTCCCAAAACCTTGGAATATGGTCATCATCTCATTATTTAACTCTTGAAACTCTTGATTTGGGAGTGTAACAGTATTTTCTTGGGCAGCAACTTGATAATTCAGTGTTGTTAAAGGTGGGACAACAACTAGAGGAGGCTCTAAAAGAGGTACAATAGGCTGTATTTATGGGGAAATAGGCATAGGAGGCCTAGGAGCTATTTTACCAACCTGAATTAGACAGTTCTTTGCTCTAATAGCAACATGAAATGCATCTGGGATAGTATTTTCACCCATAGAGTGAATCATGACTGAAATGTCACTATTAAGGGCCTTAAGATAAGATAAAAATGCATGTGCAAGAGTAGGCCTTACCGTGACAGGGATTATGTTTCAAGTCTTTTGGAAATGAAAGTTAAAGTCAGTCATCTTCTCTTGAGGAGCTCTCTTTATGGTACTCAACTGCTCTAACAGTGACAAATGATCATATTTGTCTTCAAAGTGTGAGCTCAACTTATCACCCAGCTTATCCCAGGTAGCCACTGAATTTACAGGTAATCCTCTGAACCACTGAAGGGCTTTCCCGTTGAATGATGTAGCCAGAAGCCTGATTGTAAAATTCTCTTGTGTGATATGATGTACTCCACACAACAAAGCTACATCCCTTATATGCTCAATGGGTGTGGTTTGATCTTCTCTTGTGAAGAAAGGTGGGCTTTTTCAGTGTTGCTACAGGAATATCATCATGATGTGTAAGGTTCAAGGGGTTGCCTTGATTGAAAGGCACAAAAGGTTGAGCTCTTGGTAGAGCCATTGGGATAAAAAGTGGATTAACAGGTGAAGTGACTAGTGCTTGAGTTGAAGAGCTTGAAAATAAAGGATTATTGTAAGTTGTAACTGAAGGCTAAACAGTGGGAGTAGGCAAAACTTGAACTGATGGATTTGAAGGATTTGCGACCTTCTTTGTTTCCTTACTCTTCCTCTTTGGTGATGATAGATGAGAATTCTCAACTGAATTCTTTCTTTGCCTAGTTTGGATCTTTCTCATAGGCTATATATCACTGAATCTGCTTCAAACCAAGAAAAATAAGTCGCCAGGTATGAAATTTTTTGCCTTTGAAGGTTGGAGTTAATGCTACTCACACCAAAATAGTAGCAAAAATGGATATTTGTTGATCTAAGATAGCTCAAAATTATCCCACCGAGTGTACCAAAAAAATTTGTCACCAAGATTGCACCCGTGTGTGCTCAACTTAAAGCTTAGCAATTTTGTGAAACATTAGAAGATTTTTAGTACTGTGGGTTGCCTATGGTGGAAATCAACCTCCAGAGTGAGCTGGTTCTCTGATGAAACCTCCTAAAAAAACTAATCTTGACTGAGAAAAGGGGAGAGAAACTTATTGAATAATGAAATCCTACTATTAATGGGAGGTGATACACCAAAAACTTTGATACTACTTGTTGTCCTAGAAGATTTATCAGCTTCAAAAATACCTGAGATTCGATTCACAACCTAGCTAAGATCATCAAATTCATAAATATTTTATGTAAAGGTTTGAAGTTTTTTAATAATTTGTTTGAACGAAAAGAGTTTTCACGACATCCAATCTACTAAAAAACTGATAACACAAGACACAAACTCAATTATGCAATGAAACTTCCTTATTCAATCAAAGCATCCATGAGAAAAAATAAAGGACTTAAAAAATAAACCATAATATTTGATCAAATCACACATATGATAATGAACAAAACAAGGAATGTGTTGGAAAGAATCACTAATTTTTATTGATAACTGGTAACATCTGTTGTTACAATTCTTAAATCTGAAAATTACATGAGCTACATTCACTTTCAGTTGTGTATGCAGAGAAGAAAAAGAAATAACTCAAAAAAGAGAAGGAGAGAAAGCCTTATATAAAAGAAGTCTTCCTTAAACTCAGAGTTGCAACTGATGGTCTTCTTCCTTGAAATCATCTTCAAGTTGCACGAAATATCTTCCTTGGGTCGAATTTGGATAAAAAGCATGAATAAAGGAGGTCTAAACTAATCCTTACTAAAGTTTGAGTACTCCAAAAGTTGACCAATTCAAAACTAATCCTTGAGGGGCCTTGAACTGCTCTTGTACTATTGTATCTGCTTCAAAATTCCTCTTTTAAAGGTCATAACTTATGATGAACTCATGAGAACTCCTTCAACCTTTGTGTGAGTTGTTACAAACTTACTGAAAACCCCTTTGTTTGAATGCAAAGTAGAATCTAAATAATAATCAGTGCATGATTTATCTTTTAACTGATTGAGGAACTGTTTGATATTTCCAAGCCTTCTTGGGTTGGATAGAATCAAATTTGTGCAATTATATCTTATGTGAAACCTTAAATCTAAGTCATTTCAAGTTCAAACTGCCTCTGGGACCCATATCAACTCATGAACAATCATAAATATGTAAAGAAATATTGTATCTTCACTGAAATTCTTCCTTTCTTGACCTACAACCTTTGTGTAATTATGTCATAAATTTTCCTGAGTCTCTGGCCTTTGTTCCTTTTAGACTCTGAATCCAAGCCCTTAAATCTATCTTTCACTGCAAACTGTGATCTTTGGGACTGTGACCTTCAAACTGAGATTATATTTTGTCATTGTATTTGAATCCTTTATTCCTTGTCAAAGACTGCAAATAGCTTACTCACTATTATTATTATGAAGATTTTGATAAAAGATTCCAAGATCTTTTCCTCATACATCGGTGAATATTGCTCAACACCTTGGTTTTATGATAATAGCAACATTGATATTGAGATCCACTGCAAACTCTGTCACTTATGTTGTTATAGGAGTATCTGAATGTTCTTTGTGGTCTTCGACATTTTTACTATGAATGGAGCTTTTGACTGCTCCAATCATTGTTCTCTATTAGGTGAATGCTTTGAGTGAAGCCTCTATTCCCTTTGTCTTTACTGCTCTTATGTTGAATATTGAGTCTCAAACTACACTATTCTTTTTATGTATTGTTGCTCTTACTTATGACTGGTTTCTTGTCACATTTCCTTGACCCCATCATGGCTTTGAAGGATTCCTCACCACTTGCTAGGGTTGACAGTGTTAGGAATTCTTTTTTGCTAAAAGTTTTAGAGACTGCAAATATTATGACTGAAACTCTTGACTATGTCTTGATCTAGGTGCCTTCACAAAGGATGCTCCTGCTATGATTTTCAAGTTGTCTTTGTTGACTATCCTAATACTAGCTTCATTGTCTAAGACTGCGATATGATCGTCTTAACTATTGTAGCTATATCTCATATATAAATCTCTTGTCCTATATAAGGTAGCCTAAAGTGTTCATGATATTCATTATTAGCTGCTCTATTTAGGCTCAGACCTCTATCCTTGGACTGATTTGATAGCCTTCTAAGTGCTCTATTACAACTTGTTTTTTGACACCTCAGATTTGTAAAGGTTGTCAATTTTGGTAAATTCTTTGTCTGTGTCACTCACTTGGGTCATTGTGTCTTTATCTTCTTGATTCATATTCATCTTTCTTCAATTTTTTGACAAATATTTCACTGTTAATCTCATCTGTCAATGACCTTTCAAGCTTCCCACAATGTCTTTATGAAGTTTATGATAGCCAAAACCATTTATGTTGTAGCTGCTCTATGGTTGTAATGCTTTTTACCACTGTGTTTATGGCCTATGAACTTATTACTCCATGTTGATTGAGACTATATTTTGATGGCAAATAAACTATATAATCCTTCACATTTATTGTTTGAATGCCTCTTCACTATTATGACATGACTATTTTTGCTTCGGTCTTGAAGCCTGTCATTACCACTTTATGAGTGTCGAACTATGAAAAGTTGCTTTGTCATTTCTCTATGGCGGCTTAGTAAAAGACTTTGTGACTTGACTGTTACATGTGATGAATATTGCCCTTTATGATCTTAGTGCTTGACTGTAGAATAGCTTTCAATCTTGGCATCCTATTGCTTATTGTAGATTGGAGCTACTACCTTTATCTCTCTATAACTACTGGACAATGATTTGGCTTTCTTGGATTGTTCATATGCATTGGAGAATGACTGCAATCATTGTCCCTTACTTCCCTTAGATAGTTTGGCAATCACTAATTCTTTTTCCTTTAGGGGTTGCACTGTTAGGGTTGTGAGACTACACCTTTGACAGTGATAAGCTGCTCCTTTGCTTTTTGAAATGTTGCCCTAATATTTTGTGACTTTTTTTTATCTGCATTAGGGTTGTGACTGTTTATACTCAGATATGCTCTTATAATGGTTGTAGCTGCTATCATTTGATTGGCTAGTCATTGTATGTGATTGGTGTCTCTATTTTTCTTGAATGATCAGGGAGTGTTCCTCTGTTGTATACTTTTCTCTCTCTGATATTCTTTTATGTTGCAGCTTGTCAAAACTGTCATCTGATAGTGATTTTTTTTGGAGCTCTACCACTAATATCATTCATTGTTCTTTTAAGCACAAAAATCTACAAAAGCTTTGACAATAAATGGAATCCTAAAATATCTATAACTCCTCTATGATTGTTTCTCTATAAGAATCTTTTTTTAAAGCTCCTTATTCAATATTCACGTATCATGACCTTTCTTTAATTCTTGAAAACTATTATCTATCTCATCAGTAAATATCTTAAACTGGAAGTAAACTCTCGTTTATTTGCAATGTAGGGTATTAGTTTTAGTTGTAACCCTATCTTTTCACGTTGACCTTGAATGCAACTCCCCTTTTCACATCCATATCCTCTAAGAATAGCTAATGAAAGATGTTACCTTTAGTCTATGTATCGGTTGCAATCTCCAAACCAGATCTGGTAATGATTTTGCATTTTCAATCCTTGAACTGTAATTGAAATCCCTTATCTACCAACTATCGTACACTCAAAAGA
Source organism: Cryptomeria japonica (assembly GCF_030272615.1). NCBI lineage: Eukaryota > Viridiplantae > Streptophyta > Pinopsida > Cupressales > Cupressaceae > Cryptomeria > Cryptomeria japonica. The sequence goes on along the minus strand of NC_081411.1, from coordinate 569,029,701 downwards.
TTATGCCTTAAACCTTCAACATAATAAACATTATCAGTATTATGCTTACCATCCAATGATATAGTTCCTCTTCCTCTGATCATGCATGCTTTGTGTCTTTGACTCCCCCCATTTTTGGGATGGTGTTCTTGTGAATCCATTTCATTGGTTTGGTAATAATTTGATTAGGGTTTCTTCTTGGAAGCCCTTTTTTGTCCCAGAATGGGTCAAGCCTAAAACTTTCCTGGTTTGGTTTGGATTGCCTAAAATTCCCTTTGAATGCAAACCAACTCCTTCAACCATATCCTAGAAATAAATGTTGATGAACAACTGTGGCATGAATTCCAACTTTTGTTAAAGATATTGTAACGCCTTTGGCGGTCATAAACAAACTGCAAATAATGGCTTCTCTCATGCAAGCTAGGGTTTTATCACAATAAACTTGAGTTGTTTCTCTTCTTACCCGAGTTATGCTTTCTTTGACCATGTAAAGTTGGGTTGAACTTAGAATACGTGAGAAGAGATTGAATAGAATTCCCTCCTAGTACAACTTTTTACATGTCATGCAAACTAAAATAAAAAGAACTCTTTCTTTTCAAACTTTTAATTCCCTCCCTTCTTACCGTCGGGAATGTGCTTTCTCTTAAAGCATTAGATTAAATATAAAAATACTTTGAACCTTTAATCTTCTCACCTATGAACTTGTCAACAAATGGGCTTGGATTTAACTTATAATGTGAAGAATCTCGTAGCAAGCATCCTTAAGAATTTATATTTAAAGCATTGATGAAAATATGAAAAGGAGTTAAAATTTTGAATTTTCCTCTTTTCCATTTTTACCTTAACACATTTAGGACCTTTACACCAGACCTAAGACTGTAAGGCTATTTTAACCTGAAGGTAAAAAATAGTCAACACTAACAAAAAGTGAGCTCAGAATCTCTCAAGGAACATCTCCCAAGATATTGAAGAAATATCAAGTCGGAGCTTTTGCTCCTCCATGCACCACCATGTGGATGCAAATCTTCTAAGATGCATGATGGTACATCTAGCCTTACTGTTACTGTCATAAGGATGCATAGAAAAGCATGTATCCAAATCAATCAACCAAGTCTTAACCTATGAACCACTACTAGAACCATAAAAAGTGGGTGGTCAAGACCTCAGAAGGTCTCTCATGTATCCAGACATAATGGCATCCTCATCCACTATTGCATCTTTCATGTGAGGATACTCATGGTCTCTCCTTTAGGGAGGCATATGAGTCCTCTCTCTAACCTAATGTTGAGAATGATGGGAATCATCATGCTAGGAATGATGAGACTCCTCGTGCTTAGAATGATGGGACTCCTCATGTTGAGATCCCTCCTGCCTAGGCCATAATCGAGCAATAATCTCCAACAAGAGATGAAGCACTTGAGGACCTCCTAACCCACCATTCTAATAATCACTATGATCCTCTCCTCTTCAATCACTTTGTTGATCATCTTGTAGATCCTCCTAATGATACTCTTGGGAATACTCCTAATACGAGTTATGTCAAGTGCCTAGACAATTGCCTTGCCCTCAGCCCCTACCCAACATAATCACAAAACAACATAAGCAAAGAAACTAATGGAAAAACTAAAGAAAGAGACATAGGAAGATAGGCATCAATGGACATTATCCAAGGACACCTACCATTATGACAACATAATGGGCACATATGCACTAGAGTTCCCAATGTAGAAACATGGGCTCTGATACTAGTTGTAACGCCTTGCTAAGGAATCCCAAATGACTAAACTAACAACTAAAATATCATAGCAATAGTTTTTTTAAAACATAATACATTACATCTATTGACTCATCATAATGCACAAGCCTAAGATAAACATACATTAAAAACTATGCCCTCTATGGGTCCCCTAATGTCCCTACTATGAAATACTCCTAAACAAGATCTAAGATACATAAATAATAACTAAAATAATTATAACATTACATAACATAAGAACATCTACAACTATATTAATTTTAAGGACCAAGCCAAATGTTCCTATGATAACCTTTCATCATGAGATAAGTTAGATCATAAATCAACATATGAGTAGTTGGTACCAACACCGAACTACCTAAACACTATTCTAGAATTACATGAATACTAATTACATCAATCATATTTACATCCTCCTCCTTATGGAGTGTTAAAGTTAGAATAACAATGTAATTACAATGATTTCCAATGATACATATCATATATATCAGTTACAATAACAAAACAACTTTCAACTTCAATGAAAAGGTATTGGAATGAAGAAGACAAGATCCTTCCAATGCACACGAACAAGTCCATCGATCCCCAATGGAGGTTGGAAACAACCACCCGACCATGTGGAACTCTTAGGTCTACCCCATCATGCTCACGAGATAGACACACTACCCCAAACACAATTGAGAAAACTAGGTCAACTCTTTAACACAATACCAACATCCAAGGGAACATAAGGTATACACAAGGATAGGTAAGATACATAACAAGATTCTACCAAAGGCTCCTATACATAACCACATAAGATAGGGTTATGGAGTACAAGAAGGAAAGAGTGTCATTGCATAGCCTCAACATGAGTTACCCAGGTAGCCTCTCTAGGCCCCGGTCTATATTTGACAACTCATATGAAATAAATAGTCCTTCCATGAAGACGAGGAGGTTTTATCATGTTAGATCACTACCCCTAGGACAGATAGGCCTTTCCAATCCCATCCTTAGTTTGTACAAGCACTCAAGGCCATGGGTGGTGTACCATATTATCTTTTTAATGTATTTTACCCCAATTCATTTATTAGGTTATCACTTAATGAAGAAACTCTCAATGAGTTACCCTGGCAAACTCTTTGGGGCCCTGACCCCTATTGAGAGCCACTCTCCCTAAATTGCATCTAGACACCCTTACCCTAGGGTTCAATTCAAGGAATTATAATCTTTAATAATTGTAGCATCATAAATTATCACTGAGCTAATTTACAACTCATGTTTATGCCCCTACTTTAGCATGTCCCCTCATCTCTTATTTAAATTCGTCTAGTGCCTTATCTCCAATTCTGATGCCATGTACACCCACTGGCTGATTTCCTAGAGTGGTATCCTTCTCCCTGGGGCTAAATTAAGGTCCCTCGCCGAGAAGGACTAGGGCGCTAGTGCCCTAGTCCTAAGACCAGAGCACCTATGCCCTAGTCCCTCTTAGTTGGGGCCTATTTCAAAATGGAGCAAGGGTCTCACTTCTCTAGCGGTAATTCAATTTTGTGGCTCCACATGACCGTTGGAGGTCATCCTAATCGGTAAATGACTTAGATACCCCTATATAAAGACATTTGATCAACCTAATTTCATCCAAGCATTCTAAGACTCCAAGCATCATAAGTATTTGACCTAAAGCATCCCTGAAGCATTCATTATCAAGCATTTTCAGAGATCTTCAAGGCTGCATATTCTTCCTTCAATCATTGTGGAGCAAAATTACATCATTCATATGCAATCATGTGTATTTGATTAGAGTTTTGTCATGTTCATGCCATTTCATATAACATAAGTGATTACATCCAAGAAGCAAAGCATAATCATCAACAATTGTAGATCTGAGGTATATCCTTCCATTATTTATTTTAGTATTTGCATAATTTCATTCAAGGTTAATTCCTAAACTAGATTTTAACTTAGGCAAACCCCTATTCCCAACTATTTCCCCTTTCTTTCTATGTTTGGGAAATAGGTATGAAGCTGTAATTTTCGGGATCGACATTATTCACAAAGATGAATAGGTTCTTTTTTGGACGGCGAAAAGTGTAAAGGACTAGAGCAACAGGCATTCTAGTCTAGACAATTCAGGTCAATATTCTAGGAACATATCTAAATACTCACATATTGCTTAGATCCAAGTTTATGGCTCTGTTCGACGACTGTAGCTCACTGTTTATACATAATTACTCCAATTTTAGCATATTTACCCTAATTCCAGCATTTTCACAATTCAATTTAAAAAGAGGGAATCAAATGTTAACTAGTGAATCTAACTAGAATTATCAACCCTATCCTTGTTGATTTGAGGCTACATCTATTGGATTCATCCCTCTTTAATGTAGTGGTCCCTAAGAAAAAATCAAGGGTTTTACTTAATCATTGAGTGAAACCCTAATTTTTCACCATTACATTTTGGTGAACCTAACATCTTACACCCTTATTTCTTATTTATATTTACAAATCTTATTGTTTATGCATTTTCAAATTAAAATTTACATTTACAAGTTAAATTTCCAATTGAATTACATAAATTTAGAGGTTAAATTCACAAAAACCTTAATTTATAATTCTAAAATTGAACTTGTGGGTTGCCTAATTTGGATTGATTTCATATCTGATTTGGGAACATTTTAATTATCAATTTTGCATTCATAGATATTCTTTTAATCAAACTATATAAATTTAGAGGTTCAATTCATGAAAACCCTAATTTATTTTGCTTAATTTGATTTACGGGTTGCATAATTTATAACTTTTATTTTCATATATGATTTTAGACGTTCATAATGGCATTTAAGAGATCTAATTTATTAGTTGTTTCACATATGATTACATTAATTTTCGCTTATATTTATCATAATCATGTGTTGGATAATGGTTTCTTTCACTTCAGATTGCTCATTTTCATTCATAGCACTTTGGCATATTGCATTTTTAGAATTTCCAAATTTCTTTCTATTAATCAATTAAATCTCAAAGCTTTTATCCATGGTGATTGTTGCTTTGTGGTGATATTTTTTAGGAAAATGCATTTCATGTATAAATCTCATAAAAGATTTTGTAGATCCCAATCCTAGAGATACTAATGAAAAGCCTAATACTTGTACCTCTCCTAGGGTATCTAATGTGAATGAAGAAAAAGCTAATACTCCTATCAATGATCTCTCTAAAGGAGAGCAAGCATTGAAGAGAAACATGGCACCATATTCTTCTCATACACATACCCTAGTGCAAGGGGGGCAAGATCTGCTGGGAATTAATGTTCACATTGGACACATAACATAATTATTTGTAAGGTTTGTTATAGTTTATTAAATAGGTTAGTATATTAGAAGTATGAATGTATTGAGTTGTTAAAATATTTGGATAAGTTGTTATAGGAGTTTCTTAAAACTCCTATATAATTGTGATGTGTTTGATTAAAAAGATATGAAGTACAATATTATTAGTGTAAAATATTTGTATGCTTCTATTCTGCACAAAATTTATGTCATGGTATCATAGCAATAGCAATTTTGTGCCTATCATATTGTGATGTAGAGATCTTATGGTGATGTATCGATAAGATTTTAAAAATGTTGATTGTCTTCATTGTCTCCGTGTCTATCATTTTCAGCTACGATCATTCTCTCTGCAACGAACTGAGGAGTTTTCAGGGGTTGAAGATGGGCGTGGGTTGTTTAAAGCATGAATGATTAAAGGCAAATTATATGCCATTGATCAAGAGGCCATTGTGCAAGCCCATACAATCCTCCATCGAGCATAGTTTTCTTGATCATTGTAACAACAGTGGTTGGCAAATCTGGTTCCATCTATTTATCGGCTTCACCCACATTTTTGTCAGCAAATTTATTACAGTAATCATTCTTGGCTTGCACTTTAGATTGGTGGATTCATCATCGCTTAGTTGGGTCATGAGGATACGAGTTTATGAGGCAGTGTTTTTATTTTTCTTTGATCAAGCATAAGGCGTGAACAGGCATGAGTCTTCTTATTGCCTGAGCATGGAAAATCTTGATGGTATCACCACGCAGGAGTATAGTTTGCGAGGCCGACTTCTAGGTGTAGAATTAGAGAAAAAAGGAGTGCATGTTAGAATTAGAGAGATTGTAAAAATGTGCAAGATCGATTTGTAGAATACATACTATGTTTTTCTAGTGATAAGTTTACTTGAGAAGATGGGAAAGATGTGGTCAATCAGGTTGTAATCTTTTGCACAACAAAGAAGAGTACCATTTTCAATGGTTTCATTTGATTCCCCTTTGGCAAGGATTGGAGATCAATGTATGATGTAACCAGCTGTGAATTTATTATCATAGCACATAGATATGTTAGAACGGAGCAAGTGGCACTCTTCAATAAGGTCAAATTCTTTGGTGTCAGGGAGGTGATCTATTAAAGCATTTGAAGGTGAGCGAAATTCAATGACCACATATTTTATATAGCACATCAAAGCAAGTCAACATTGGGTTTCTAAGACCCCTACATTTATTTTATATAGTTGATGCGATTTCATAGACCAGTCATTGTATTTTACCATCTAATTCGATATATGGTCATGCTCCATTTGCCTAGTACCCTCAATAAAGGTTATGTTTATGACATCGATAATGCACCTTCAATTGTAAATGGATGCACTCTCACTCGTACACGACATCCATCTTATGGGAAGGAGGCATTTAAAATTGAGCTCCAAAGTCAAATTTGCTAGGTAAGTAGTGCACATACTGGAGGCTGGAGGCAGGAGGCAACACAGGACACTCAGTGTCCTCTCGTCAATCACCAATGACAGGGTTGCTTATCAATGATGGTGGCATTTCATTTTCTATTGTAATGTGTGTTTCTATTTTGTATGTTTCTAATAATTGGAAATTTCACATATTGTGGGGGGGGGAATTCCATCTCCAGTTGCAGTGAAAATTTCCTTTATTGTTGGAGATCAAGTGGCACAATCATCAACAATTGTTATACATGTGTGGGTTATTTCCTTATGTAACTCCCTAGTGTAAAATAGTGTAATGAATAAAACACCAATGTAAGTTAATTCATGGATCTTGAAAGGGTTTGTGGGAGGATCTAGAAAACCACGCGAGGTGGATAGATGGTGGAGGTTTCCATTCACGTCAAGGTTTGTGGTAGGCCAATTTAAAACCATGGGAGGAGAGATCCTTGCTTTGGATCAATTTCATGAGTAAGCTGGACATGCCACAGGGGTGTGCATACTGTAGATGTAGGGTGTGAGTTCTTACAATGTTCACACTAAGGGGGGGAATGTTGGGAATTAGTGTTCACATTGGACACAAAATAATTATTTGTAAGATTTGTTATAGTTTGTTAAATAGGTTAATGTATACACCTAAAAATGTCTCACTGATCTTGTACTAATTATTCATCCAATTAGTTAAATAGTTCTTTAATTATTTAATTAATCTTTCTATTTCTCTCATCAATTAATTATTAACCCTTTTCTTAATATTAATTAAATATATATTATTTAATTAATTGTGATTTAATTCTTTTAATTAAATAATCTTTATTATTTAATCTAATTTTTAAATAATTAAATAGTTTCTTTAAATTATTTAATTAGCTAATTAATTCTTCTAATTCAAATTCCAAATCCCCAAATTCTAATTTCATTTAATTTCATTAATTATTCTAATTTCATTTCATTAATTCTCAAATTCAAATTCATGTTCTTCTAATTTCTTCTAATTTCAAATACATGTGCATGATCTCAAAAATCAAATTGAATTCCAAAGTCAAGTTCTAAATATATTCAAAGATTTAATTGAATTTAAAATAAATTCAATATTTGAATCAATTCTCATGCAAAGATTAAATTGAAAATCAAAATCAAAGTTCAAGTACATGCTAAATTAATAAATTCAATTAATTGATTAATTAAATCAATTATCTTTCCAACCTCTATTTCTATCTTCCACTTTGTTTTTTTCCAAAAAAGATTTCAATCAGTTAACTATTCAATCTATTTTAACTCTTCAATTCAATTAATTGATTAATTAAATCATTTTCTCAGTTTCCTCCAATCATTCTTTTTCTTCTTTCAATCAACTTTTTTCTCAATTAGTTAACTCAATTAAAAATTCAATCTATTTTATTCCACCTCCAAATCAGTACTTCAACTATCAATGAGCATGTGACCTCACCTGAGCTCCACCTCTCAATCAATCTCACCCAAAATCTATAAATTCAAGATCAATTCTCCATTTTCAACAATCACGAACTTTGAATCTTTGTGTCAATTGCAGGTTACCAGCGCAATATCTAAGAGTCATCATACCACAAAGAAGAGAAGAATAATGGAAGCTATATGTGATCATGGAATAGGGAGTTTTGATTAATATTTTAAATCCTTATTGCTTTGTTTGTATTATTTCATTGGTTTATGTTTGGATTGCTTGAATAGTTAAGGAATTCTTGATTTTCCTTGTTTCCTATTTAGCAATGATGATTTTAAGCATATACATTTTGGTGAACCCTGCGTGAACAACAGCTAATTAACCCTTTGTGTTTCTTTTGCATTTTGGCTGGATCGTACGGATTTTTCAGATTTTTTGCAAGTTTTGTACAGATTTCAAAGGTGGACCTAACCATCACGCATTCGTTCAGACAAAATCACACAATCGTATAGACAGTTTTATGCATTAGTGCAGATAGAGTCATGCATTCATTCAAACATATTTACGCATTCATAGTTAATGGTTCTACATTTTGTTAATTGTGTTTTTATGATTTCTTGCTCTCTAATCTCTCTAAACTCTCCATTCAATTCTACAAATCTGAAGATTTTATCTTTGTATGATGCTTTCAATATAATATCTCATGGCACATAAGGTGAAGCTTAATGTTTCAGGTGCTCAAAGATTAGCTGAACAAAGGAGGCAAGCCAAACATTACCGACGAATCCTGAAGGCAAAAAAGAGGATACAAGACTTGGAAGATCAAGAAGCTATTTCCAAATTCAACAACCTTGTGCAATCTTACACGATGAAATATGACTTGATTAACATATATTGGTTGATGAGAGATCTAACTAGGGTCTGATATTCGGTTTTTACAGGTTTCTGGTTTGAGTTTATGTTTTTGTTAGGGTTTTTTAATTCTCTAGTTTTCTCTAACGCATTCATGTTGACAATATCACGCATTTGTTCAATTAGTAGTACGCATTTGTCTATTTATCTTTACGCATTCATAGGTTTAATGTACCGCATTCATCTGGTAAACAATTATCTTTTTGTTTTCTAGTTGTGTGGTTTTTTGGTTACCGATTCCTTGTTTGTAGCATGTGGTGAAATTACAAAGAAGGCTTGATCATCCCAGACTATTTTGAGACTATTGATAATTTGATTGCAGGATCCTTTAGGGTTAACTCACTTTTGGATTTTGGGTTTAAAATTGACATGCATGATCTCACACTTCACTTTGGTGTTTTAAAATAGACATGCACATGCATATTTCACACCTCAATTTGGGCTTTAAAATTGACATGAATCTACCTTATGAATAGAATAAATCACACATTGCGATATATAAGGGAAAAAGAACTTTTTTGTGTCTTGGGTGAACCTATTGTTTCATTAAGTACCTTTCCACCTGCCTTCGGGGTCTTGGGAGAGAGGGAAAGGTGATAACGACACCCACTTTTTCTTTTCAGTAGAGAGGGATATCTTTGACTGCAGATTTCATCACCCCATAGAGGTATTTTGAAATGGGATACGTTGGGGATATCGTCTCTCCCAGTGTACTCTCGAGCGGGTTTTTCGAGCCGCTATATAAACATAATGGTCAGGTGGTTATAGTATTAAGTGAATTTGACATATGTGGGGGCCTTCCCTACACTGATAAGATTAACTAAAGCCTTAAGTGACTTGCTCTGAGAATTCATCGTTGGATCAGGATCCCTCAAAATTTACAATAAGAATCAACTTAGTATCCCAAATCCCACATTAATTGATTATGGGAGTGTGGATCGTACCCATAGATACCCTTCATGTACCTTGCATTATGAGACAGAAATACCTCGATGATAAGATCTTTGGGGTAAGAGAGACTGGCATACCCGAGAAGTGTGTATCGTGGAGTGGAGCTAGTGCTGCTAGACTCTCTAGCTATTCATCTTGTTTTGGTATTACATAAGGGCCTCTTTCAATGGTTTCAAATATCTAGCCTAAGATTATCTTATGTGTTCTTGTATGTATCGTTGTGTTAAACCAGTATTGAGTCAATATTTGGGCTATTTTAGGCCCTAACTTGTGTATCTCTTTATTCTTAGAGTTTGTCAAAACACAACTCATCCAACTATACTTATCTTTAGATAGTGTTCTCAGAATTAAAAAAGACGTGTCCCACAAACAGAGTTACTTGAAACAAAGTCTATCTTGAAACATCAAATAGTCCAACAAAGTCCAAAATTTTACATACTTGTGACCATAGGTTTTCTTAGAGTCCTTAGGGTTTGCATCATCCTCATCGTCGTCCTCATTATAGTCCTCATTTACGTCCGTATTTTGCATGTCCTTGCATAAATTCCTTGCATAGTCCTCATTATCGTCCTCATTATAGTCCTCATTTACATCCTTACTTTGCATAAGTCCTTACATCGTCCTCATTATCATCCTCATTTATGTCCTTGCTTTGCATCAGTCCTTGCATTTAATCCTTTTCATAGTCTTCATCTACATCCTCATTAAGTTCCCATACAAGTCATCGTAATCTTCACACAAGTCCTTGCGTAAGTTTTACATAGTTATTAGAAAGTCCTTATTTGTGTCCCATTAACATCCTCATAGTTCTTTACATAGGTATTCATTCTAGTGTCGTCATAATCTTCATTTTAGTCCTTGTTTAGACTCCATATATGTCTGTCACAATCTGTCATCATTTTCATAATCATCTTAAAAGGTCATAGCATGTGTCATAATGGGTCTACTAGGTGATAGTTTTCTCCCCTTTGAGCAACCTAATCTAGTGTTGAATGACTGTCAATGATAAATCATTAACAGCTTAGAAAACTTGGCTTTGGATTTAAAGACAAATGCACCTCAATACATAGGAGTCAGGATTGAACTAGTTAGAGAATATAAGATTGCCCGTAGAATTGATAGAGAAATTGCAGCAAAACTCCTTCGACAAGAACTTGAGAGACTTGCATTACAAAGTACTCAACAAGTTCCACGTCCAAATCCCCAATAGAGAGTTAGGCTAGTTTTGCATACCTCACTTTTTGGTCCAGAGTCTTGCATTCATACCCAAGGTATGTCATCGTCTTTCATTAGGCCCTAGTGTCCTCATATAGCAGTCTTAAATGCCCGCCACAAGGTCACAAAAGGAAAAGAGTGAAATGGATCCAAACAACGACCAGCCAATTAACCCTACTTGGAACATGGATATGTCAAACGGTCAAAACCATCAATAGTTAAATCCTTATGGCATGCCAACAATATAAGAGATACAACAAAACTTGACATGTGAATAAATTGAGGTAGCTCAACAGGACCCACATGTCCTTATGATTATAAATACTCTTATAAATAATGATAGAGATAGGTATTTTTCTTTGTTATTACAAAATTGTGCCAAGCTACCTCAAGGTTTTGATGTCGCAATGATCTTACCACCAGGAATTATCTTATATCAAAATAGTAGTCAAGTACTGAATGTAACACAAACACAAGCTATGACTTCAAGTTCCTCCCAAAATGCATCAACATCGCCAACTCAAGCAGCTTTGGTGTCAAACACAAGTTCTCAAGCAAGTGCATCGTCCTCAACAATGAATGTCAGTGCACAAACACAGGCTATCATAGCCTCTCAAACCACACCAGCAATGTCAAATGCTTTGGCACCAAGTCAAACACAAGCCTCACATGTTTCCCATATGACAAGTGCAACACAACCTGCCATATCTCACTCAATAGGTTCCACATACAGTCATCAGAACATAAATCCAAGTTTCGCAAATACAATGAGTACAACCCAACCAAACATGGGTTCACAATTTTCTTATTTCACAACACCTAGCGGAAGCCACAACATGTGGAACTAAAGTTATGGTACATTTCAACAAGCTCCTATTTACGCTACTACAAATCCTTTTGTAGGAAACATACAAATGTAGAATGTACCATTGACTCAAATGGAAATTCTAACCCATCATGTACAGAATATCCAACAACAAGTAACAACTATGCAAACCGGTAATGACAAAAAGAGTTATACAATGCAAGATTTGCACCCTTGTCCCTTTGATCATACAATACACATGTTTGCTTTCCCTCCACACTTTGAAACACTGAAATTTGACGGATGTTGAGGGAAAGGTGACCCTAGGCATCACATCAAAGAATTTTTTATTGCATGTATAGAGGTTGCACATGAGGAAACCTATTTGATGAGATTGTTCCCTAAGAGTCTCAGGGGTTCCACTTTGGAATGGTTTTCATACCTTCCACCTAAGATCACATCATGGGGTGAACTAACTGAACAATTAATTGCAAATTTCTTACATAAAATTGATACCCCAATTACCTAGATGGATCTATGTGCTAAAAAAACAAAATGAGAATGAAACATTTGCATACTTCTTACAAAGATGGAGATCTCTCTACTGAAGATGCAAGACTAATATTCCAGAAACTGAGCAAGTTGACATGTTTTTAGAGAAATTAATTCCAAAGATTAAATACCCAATACAAATGGAATGTTTGACCTCATTCAAACAAATCAATGAAAAGGCTTTAAAATGTGAGTAAGGGCTTATAGAACAAGGTATTATAAAATTTGGAGCTTCTACAAATAATACAAACAATGATAAACCTAAGTTCTAGTCAAGAAACAAGAATGTAACTAATGACGATGTTGTGGACACCCGTAGAATGAACAGGGCTCAACCAATTGTATCTTTACAAGGACCAGTTCAATCATCCTTTCAGAATAAAAATCTGTATACAAAAAAAAATACAGTGTCAACAAATGCAAATGTTGCACAAGCTACAAACACAAGATTCCCAAGAATGAATGCTCCAAGAAGGAATTACATGCCACTGGGAGAGCCCATTGAATCGGTGTTAAAGAAATTAATACAAACAAATGTGATCACTTTGTCAGATATTAGAGTGTATGAACCAGGTCCTTTCAAACCAAGCTAGTGGAATGATAATGATTTTTGTGACTATCATCGTACAAAGGGTCATAAGATTGCAAGTTGCTATAAGCTGAAGAACCTAATTCAGGATTTGATAGACCAAGGTGATATCACAGTGGACACAAATAAATCTTCGACAAACACAAATCACACCATCTTCAAAGACCTTTTTATCAAATACGACAAGGGTAAGGCATCAACATCAAGAGCACAAGACAACACTGCTAACTATACAAAGTTCTCATATGATTATACCATTCATGCTATCAGCTCAAGAGATACAATAAATATTGATGATGATGAGCAAATTCAATAGACTGATAACTGTGATAACTAGGTTTGCATGATGTCAGAAGCACCAAGGTATGATAAAGATGAGAATCTCTATCTGATAGACTAGGGGTAAGAAGAACCAACATATTTAGGATGGTTTGAAGAAGATGATGTTATAGAAAAATTCATGGATATTAAAATTTCACATGATGATTATAAGATGGGATATGAAATAAACCTTGATAGCATAGCATATTTTGAAGCAGTGAAATCCCTCACAAAAGATAATATAGTGGCTACTATCACAATAAATCCAAGAGATAAAGATTGCGCAGTAATCATGCGCAAATCAAAAGTGAACTTACAAGGAGTACCATCAAATCATTCACCAGTAGTGGGAAACTATAATGTGGTTGAGCAACTAAAGAAAACCCCAGCACAAATATCCCTTTTTGAATTTTTACGCATATCACCAAATCACAGGGCTATCCTTGATAAAGAACTTCAAGACCTGATGGTTGCTAAGGAAATAGATGAACATACTTTTCAATCCATGGTAGGGAATCTGTATGCTTCTACCTGTAATGCTTTCATACAATGAGATGTTCCTAATGATATACCTTTTCATAATGAGCCACTACATCTAGAGGCTTATATACATAAGAAGAAAGACAGAAGAGTACTCATAGATGGAGGATTTGGTCTTAACATCTATACACTAAAGTTGGTCAAGGCATTGGGCTATTATGAACTTCACATTGATCCCACAAAGAAAATAAACATCAAGGCATATGATGATGAAGAACGCCCTTCAAAATGTGTGGTCACACTACCGGTACAAGTAGGACCTATCACAACAAGGGTTAGTTTTCAAGTCTTGGATAGAGAACTAGGATATAACATGCTATTAGGTCACCCATGGATTCATGCCATGTAGGGCGTACCTTTGACATTCCACTAATGTGTTAAATTTCCATACAATGGCTTTGAAATCACCATCCATTGTGATCTGAACCCATTTCAACACTGTAATCACTTAAAGGCAAGTGTAGATAACCAAGTACCTATCAATCAAGCAGCCCCGCTCACCACACAAATGGACTCATTGACAATTACAAAAGCACAAAAAGCTACACCTATGACACCTTCTTTATAGATTAAAGATGTCGGTTGTGTGGAATATTCCATTTCAAGTACATCAAATGTCAGAAAATTATCTCTTTCTCCCAAATCTTTTGGGAAACCTCAAACTACATTGATAAAACAAGATAAGGGAAAAGAGATAGTCAAATACTCAGATTCATGCTCATTCATTAGATGGGGAGACTTATAGGAAGAATCCCTAGATGAAGATGGCAATCAATGGTTATATAAAGAAGAAGATGACATGACAATAGCTAGGTTACCCTTAGATCAGTATGGCAATGGTTTCAAAATGCTACAGAAACATGGGTATGATGGTACCACAGGTCTGGGATTACAGAAACAAGGAAGAATAGAACCTATTTTACCTTAGGAGAACCAAAAGAATCAAGGGTTAGGATATAAACATGTCACAAATATAATAGAGGAAAGACAACGGACACTTGACATATTGAATAAGCCTCGACTAGAATCAGAGTATATGCCTCAAAATCAGTTATGAATGCGGGTATTTCTTCCTTCATCTCATAAAAGAGAGAAGGAAGCAACATACCTAGTAAAGAATCAAATGGTGAAGATCGCAGGCACCTTTTACAAGAAACTAATGTTACATTGTCCAACAATATGGTACCTAAAAAATCTTCAGAAGAAAATGTGGTAATAGAAAATGGATTGGCACTTGCAAATGAGTCTCAAACATGGATTATGACAAGCGATACCATAATTTTGTCAAGGGAAACAAACCTAGCTCTACCAAATGAGTCAGATGAAGAAAAGCTAGAACACCCTATACCAATATTGAGGGAAGGCTCCACCACACAAAGAGGATCCACAAGTCACAAACAAATTCCATTATGTATTACTACAGCTGAAGTTTCCCTACCACCCATTGAAGAACAAGATGAGATAAGTGACACATCATCAGACAATAGAACATATATAGAAAGTGTGACAGATTCTCACGATTATGAATTTCTATCTATTCACAATAGTAGCCCACGAACAATAGACACGACATTTAATAACCAACCACTCATTGATGATGGCATTGTCTACAAGGATATACCAGCTCACCCAAGGTTAGTAAAATATGTTCAAAATAACCAGGTGTGCATGATGTCAGAGACTTATTCAACAGGGGAAAGTAATGATTTACCCCTTATACAATCACATTTAATTGATTGGGGGCAAGAAGAGTCACCAGGTCTGGACTAGTTTGAAAATGATGAAGCTATCACAAAATTCTATGGTGTCAGAGAAGGGTTTCCCTATGGTGATCATAAGGTCAGGTTTGCTATAGACTTGGATAGAACAGCATACTTTGGGGAGGCAAGTTCCTCTATGTCAAAAGATGTAGATGAAAATGATAACAATGGTAAAAGCAAGTTATACAACCTCCCTATTGAACAAGAAAATTTTGCATTACTTGTGGAAAAGACTGAAGAAATCAATATAGAAGAAAGAGAAGTTATACACAATATCCAAATAGCTAAGTCATTAAATCATGAGGAAAAGAATAAGTTCACACATTTATTCAAACAAAACACAATCAATTTTGCTTGGTCATATGCAAATATGCCAGGTCTAGATCCAAAATTGGTATTGCATCAATTATTGTTGTTACCAGGAATCAAACCATACAAGAAAAAGATTAGAAAGATGCATCTCCAAATTGCATTACTGGTAAAGGAGGAACTACATAAACTTATGGATATGGGCTTCATCGAACCTATTGATTATGTAGAGTGGATATCCAATCTAGTACATGTGACTAAATCCATTGGGAGCATAAGAATCTACATAGATTTTCGAATTTAAACAAGGCATGTCCTAAGGATGATTTCCCATTACCTAACATAGACATGATAGTTGATCTAGTTGTTGGGAATGAAATTCTTTCACTAATGGATGGTTTCTCAAGATACAACCAGATCAGGATTGCACCAGAAGATCAACACAAGACTGCATTTACTTATCCATGGGGAACATATTATTGGAACATCATGCCATTTGGTCTTAAGATCATTGGAGAAACATATCAAAGGGCTATGACAACATTATTTCATGGCATGATCCACAATATCATGGAAGATTATGTTGATGATCTACTAGCTAAATAAAAAACAAGAGAAGATCACCTGGAAGTCTTGGCTAAGATATTTGATCGATTAGAACAATACAATGTCAGATTAAATCCAAAGAAGTGTGTGTTTGGTGTCAAAACTGGCAAACGTCTAGCTTTTATTATTTCTAACAAAGTAATTGAGGTAGATCCAGCAAAGGTCCAAGCAATCATTGATATGCAGCCTCCATCAACACTAAAGCAGTTAAGGGGATTACAAGGAAGATTACAGTCTTAAGAAGGTTCACAGCACAGCTAGCAGATAAGTGTCACCCATTTCAACAATTACTCAAGAAAGGAGTCACCTTCAAATAGACAGAGAAGTGTCAAGAAGCTTTTCAAGCTTTAAAGGATTATCTTCTGAGTACTCCAGTATTAGTTCCACCCACTCCATCCAGGTCTTTATTACTGTATATATTAGCAAAAAAATTATCTTTGGGAGCCCTTTTGGCACAACATGTTGATCAAGGAAAAGAAAGAGCAATATACTATATAAGTAGAACCCTAATTGGATATGATCTTAATTACACTCCCATAGAATGAGCAAGTCTAGCAGTAATCTTCTCATCTCAAAAGCTTAGACACTATATGTTGAGTCACAAAGTTTAACTCATACCACGCTTTGATCCTCTCAAGTATCTGTTGAGATGAGAAAAATTAACTCGAAGATTGGCCAAATGGTTCATGAATTTAAGTGAGTTTGACATAGAATATGTGGACAGAAAGGAAATCAAAGGATAGATTATAGTAGATCAATTAGCAGAAGCTCCATTGCAAGACAGTCACCTGCTACTAGTGGATTTTCCTGATGAATCTGTGTTTACCTTGACAGCATCCACAACTTGGAATTCGTA
This sequence comes from Cryptomeria japonica, assembly GCF_030272615.1. Taxonomy (NCBI): domain Eukaryota; kingdom Viridiplantae; phylum Streptophyta; class Pinopsida; order Cupressales; family Cupressaceae; genus Cryptomeria; species Cryptomeria japonica. Next base: position 569,012,383 of record NC_081411.1, on the reverse strand, counting down.
CTTTGATGGTTCTTACATAAATCATGGAGTAGGAGTTGGGATTATTTTCATCACCCCTCAAGGGGATTCTATCCCTAATTCATTCACAATTAATTTTCCCTGTACAAATAATATAATTGAATATGAAGCTCTCATCATAGGACTTCGTACTGCTATACAGTGGAGGATAAAAGAACTACAATTGTATGGTGACTCACAACTAATTTTCAATCAAGTCAATGGTGACTATAACACAAAATATGATAAACTAATGGCTTATAAGCAAATGGTAGAAGATTAGAAACAACATTTCAGCATCATCACTTTTGAGCAAATGCCATGGCTATAGTAGGGTCTCTCCTAGGCATGCTTGATAATGAAACTCAATTTGAGTTCATTGTAGAACAATTTATGGTACCGGAATATGAGATTCCCTCATCAAAATATGTGTGTGTAATTGTGGGTCCTGAATCCCCATGGTATAACGAGATACATGCATACTTGCATAATCAGTATATGTGTCCTGATCTATCAAGAAATCAAAAGAAGACTCTTATTCATCAAGCATCCAAACACACCATTATTGCTAACACATTGTATAGAAAGAGTCTTGATGGAACACTTCTTTGATGTCTTAATTTTGAAGAAGCGTAACTTGCCTTAAAAGAGGTACATGATGGAATTTGCGATGCACATCCAAGTGGCCCTGCACTATCAAAGAAGTTACTAAGAACTGGATACTATTGGCCTATTGTAGAAAAGGATGCCTACAAATATGTATAGAAATGTAGATAATATCAAGTATATGGGGACCTTATTCATGCACCAACGCAAGATCTCTAACCTATCACATCACCATGGTCGTTTTCACGGTGGGGGTTAGATCTTGTTGGTAAAGTCAATCCTACTTCATCTAATGGGCACAAATTCATCTTAATGGCTACTGAATATTTGACCAAATGGGTCGATGCAATCCCTTGAATATACACCACTAGTAAGCAGATAGTAAAATTCATGCTTAACTACATCATCTGTTGGTACGGGATTTCGGTGTGTATAGTGACCAACAATGGACATTCATTTAAGAATCAAGAAATAAGAGAACTATGTGAACAGTTCCAGATACAATAGAGATTTACAATGCCATATTATCTGCAAAGTAATGGACAAGTAGAGGCAACAAACAAAGCAATATTGAAGATCCTGAAGAAAGTTGTTACTGAGGCAGGACAGGACTGGCATCTATAGTTAAATCTTGCTCTTTGGGATTACAGAACAGGGGTACGTATGTTAGGATAACCGGGTGAACAACTAAGAGGGGGGGTGAATCAGTTGTTAATAGATTATGACTTTTAATCCACAATACAACCTTAAACAAATCAACTACCGGTAAAGCACATATAGATACCGGTAAACAATACAACTTAACAATTAACCAGATAATCAATGCAAAGCAAACATACCATATAACACCATGATTTGTACATGGAAAACCTGGAAAGGGAAAAAGTATGGTGGGAAGCCTACCCACAATCATATGATACTTCTGCAAAAAGTATGTGTTACAATGAGAGGCCTACACTTGTAGGAAGGCACACTGCCTAGAGCATACTACTCATTACAAAAGAGTCCCACTAACTACAGAGAGGCTACAACCTTCTCAAGATAAGTGGACAACAATCCAATAGAGTGAACTGTTGAAAATAGCATCTACTATGCCTGTTTATAGTCCCAGTTAAGCTCAGTGTCGGAGGACTAAATCGTCTTTTGAATCCAGTTCGATCACCAATGATCGACCAACTCCTCTACCTAAATGATATTACAATATTCGCACATTAGAATCCTTGACCATGACCTTTCCAATAACCATGATACTTTACAAAGAGTTTCTACCTCTTATTTATATAAACCCTAAGGCCTAAACCAATTAGGTTGACCACCTAAAGATATCACAATATCATCATTACATAATTCCATTTACAATGATATGACATGTCAGCTCAAGACCAAAACAATAACAATAAATCCATAAAACATCTCGAATCATCTCAGTAACGTGTAGAGTACACGCTAGCATGATATCGGTCCATAACCTAGATAGGTATCAGACCTATTATGGGTCCACCAAACCAAAGAAAAGTCTTCAATCATTTGAAGCACAATCAACGAACATCTTCAGCTTCCTAAAATCCATCAAGAAGCTGCACCAACACCAATTGTGCATCCTGTCACAATTCCTCAATGAAAGCTCTATCGGTAAAGTCATAAACCAGTGTCGGTAAGGGTTTACCAAAGTGTATGATAACATCTAATTACCAAGCCAATACCAACTAACCAAAACATGCTCATGGAGCATATAGCACATGAAATATAATATACTTCACTGATCCAAACATGTTGGAAGTGTCAACAAACACTAGTACATTTGGAGCTGATTTCCAACGATCGCTTGTCGGATTTTTGATGAATTTTCATCGGAGTGTCGACAAAATCCACTATCGAAAACTCGGCGTCGGATTGGTCGACGATGCCATGTTCGCCAGAAATTCAACAATCCAATGGACTCTGTCGACATCGTCGGTCGAAAGCTTGGTATTCGTCGTAATTCTGATGATGATCATTTTTATAAAAAAATAATAATTATCATCGATATAAAAGAGCCATCGAAGGAAGGAAACATCGAAAGGACTCACCGAAGATAATAACTTCATCGACAAAAGATATCGAAGAAAGCAGAGAGGGTCTTCATCGACGGGAAAAGTTCTCGAGGAAATAATACTATCGTTGCAACATAAAAAGGACCCACCGAAAGGGGCGTTTTCATCAAAAGAATAATATCGATCAGACAAAAAGAATCTACATCAATGAGGATATAGGTTTCAAGGAGGTTAAACTTCATCGACAAAAGATATCAAAGAAAGCAGAGAGGGTCTTCATCAACGAGAAAAGTTCTCGAGGAAATAATACTATCGATGCAACATAAAAAGGACCCACCGAAAAGAGCGTTTTCATCAAAAGAATAATATCGATCAAACAAAAGGAAGCTACATCGATAAAAGATATCAATGAGGATATAGGTTTCGAGGAGGTTAAAAGGCATGTTCTTGATATGCGTGGTTTTGCCAATGTAACTTTATCGGTGAAGAACGATAAGGGAAAATAAAGAAAAGCTTCGGTGAGATAATAGACTCAGTCATCGACGAGGCATAGTGATATCGATGAAAGAAGTATTTCGATGGAAAAATAAAGGAGGACACCGAAGCCCAAGGTTTCTTTGACATAAGACCCGATAGATATCAGATATGTTTCGATGAGGAGATAGCCATACTGACCGAATACAATATTTTGATGAAGGGAAAAAATACTTGATCGAAGTAATATTCGAAACAAAAGTATTGTCGATAGAAACAAAGAGATCGATGGACCAAAGAAACAAATGGTCGAAAGAAATAGCCTCATCGAAATGATTATTGATTGTCGCAAAAATCATAAACAAATCCCAGGGAAGGTCACATCGCCATTAAATTCAAATGTGTGCCCGAGTGACCGTTGTCCAAAGTGCCATTACTAACTGATTAAATACGCCATAAGTAGTGGATCAACCATCAAAGGACGCAGCATTAAGGAATTCACAGGCGATGAACTGAAAGCAAGAATTGGGCGAATTCATAGATAAAGCTCAATAATTCCAAGTAAGTTGTTTGCACAGAGACCTCTTTTTTAAAATTCAAATGGAATCATCATCTAAAACTAATAAGACCAGAAAGGGAAAAGAACCTATCGCTGCAGAAGAAAAACCTAAAAGACATAAAAGGGAAGGGCGTTCTTTGGCCCAGGACCTGATTGACTAGTGCCCATCATCCGGTTTGAGGTCCAAGAAGATTAGAGCTGATGAGGAAGGCCTAGAGGACCGGTTTGAGGATCTTGGAGACATATGGACAGAGCTGAGAGGGTATGAATTATTCATATATGGGTACAATAGAAGAGTTTCCCCTCAACCTATCAACAATTAATGGTGATTGAACTTAGGAAGGTTAGTTGTGGCTAATGTATTCATGAATGTGGAGCTCATGAAGGCATTGGCAAATAATTATGACCCTAAAAATAGGACCATATATAACTACATGGGTGAGCCAATTCTTGCAAACACAAAGGAGGTTATTGACACCGTGTTCGAGTTGGATTGGGGATTTGAAGAATTGATTGACCTCAAGAAGTTAACAAGTGAATATTTTAACCTAGAGCACATTTACAAAACGTGGAGACTCCCTATACATAGACCTAGGAATGCAGGGTCCTTAGTGCCACTAGGTCAGGATGACAAAGCTCCATATGATGTCAACTCTTTCCATCCATATTTCAAGTATACATATTGGTGTGTTTCCCAAGTGCTAGGGATAAAAGCCCATCCTTTGATGGATATTGCAGCCATGGTCATTTGTGTCGATTTGCAGTCTAAGGACCCCCGCTTCTTTGATTTTTCTACTTATTTGGTTGAGGTTTTGAATCATGGGTTAGAAAAGTTAAAGGGGGATGTCATCAATGTTCATTTCAAGTATTATTCCTTACTTATGCATATGCTATTGTATGTGGACCAAGATGAAGGGTTATGGCCAAAAGAGTTATGTGTTAGGACATATGACAATGTTGGAATGAGAAAACCAATGCAACTATGGGTTTCTTCATGGGACCAGAGGTATGTGAATAATTAATATTGGCATTTTGAGGAGTTCTTTGTCAATCCATTATATAGACTATTGGGATGCCCGTGTGATCATGCCCTTGCACCAGAGGTTCAAAGATTCCTAAGACCAAAAGATTTTGCTGAAGATCCCTCAATTGAACATAATTGGGGAGATTGGTATTGTTTTTTAGACTGCACACAAGTCGAGGTATACGGGTTCAAAGGGAGAACATACTTACTACCACTTACAGTCCCTAACAGAGTGGCTTGTCTAGAAATTATGAGGCAACTATTAATAGTGAGTACAGAACATCTGACAAGCCATGGAAAAAAATCAATTGTACCTGGGTTGTTAGTATTTTCAGATTTTATTATGAAAATTTCAAAGAGTTATGGCCTATTGCAGACAAAATTGGATTATTATGGCATGGCTATGGGGGATCCAAGGCCTAATTTCAATCCTGAAGGACACATAAGGATAGCCCGGTCATCACAAAAGCTGAAGGCTGGAGAGCATAAATCTTACCTACCGGATGACCTCATTAAGAACATTGGCAGAGAAGAGGCCAGAGTGAAGCGAATAAAGTTTGAGAAAGCAATGAAGGCTTATAAATGGAAGCTTTATAGAAGGAAAATGGATGAGAATGTGCTACAAAAGATTGAAGACCCCTTGGAGTTGGCCAACAAACTTGTGGAGCATGAATTGGAAATAATTGAGGGAGTCCTGCCTCATGTTTTTAGGGATTACATTGATACTATTAGGAATACAAAGCCTTTGGCTCATATGTCTCCTGCTTCCACATCTGGCATCATTCCATTCACTCCTCGAGAGGATTACCCCCTGGTTATGCAGAGGGTACACCGATAGACTTGGCAATAGGACAACTGAATGTCCGAGAAGTGGCTGACATCATATTCTTGGAGCATGAGGATTTCATTGCTGATAGTGACTTCATTGCTTCCAAGGAGTTCACCGCATTCCTTTATCAACATAAAGGATCTCAAATTAGGAATAACATGAGAAATAGTGAAGAAGAGCAGCAGCTTCAAAAGTTACAAGAGGAGATGGATCTTGTGATGAGAGAAATGACACCTGAGAAGGGAAGATAGTTGCTTAAGAAAGCTAGTGTGCTATTATACCCTGGATGGGACATGAACTATGCCTTGTTAAATGATGGATTCCTTAAGAAATAGGACCCAAGTAGGCAAATGATGCCAAAAGAGATTGATAAACTCTTTAGAGGATCAGGATATGATCCAGATCAGAAGGCTCTTCTACAGTGGGCTATCTATCCCAAAGATAAAAGACCTATATTGGTTGATACAGAAGAAGCTTTTGGACATTTGATGGTGCAACAGGTTGGAAAGACTGGCCCTAGAACAACTACCAAACTAAATTTGGATGTCGCTAAACTGAACCAAGATCAGATAGAGTTTTTGGTCCAAGAAAATTGTACATACAAAAGCCTGTATGAGAAAACCGATGAAGAAAAACAAAGGCTGCAAGCAAGATTGCTTCAGATTGATACAGGTACCAGTCAAACAGGGATGACATATGGTGTTGATAGAGATGCCATGGATGCCTTGACAGACGCTATGTATTGGAGGAACAGGGCCGAAAAGACATCTCGGCAACTAAAAAAGGAACAACAAAAGATGGATAAGTTAGTTCTCGAGGTCGTTGACCATAGATTCAAAAGTATGATGTAGGTTGCAAAAATCTATTGGAAGACATACACTGGAATAGTCAAAGCTGTGAAAGAGCATGAAAGGCTCGGGTCTTGGTAGGAAGGCTTGATGAATGACAATAGTCTAATGAATCCAGGTGAGAAAATTGAAGCCAAGGCTCACTTGAAGTCCCATGATGAATTGGAAAATCAATTAAGGAAAGAGCATCAGAGGCTGGACGATGGGAATACCCCTAGGGTGCCCTCTTTTAACAGTAATGGTGAGTTAGTATCGTTGGAACAGTGGAAATGAGAGTTCAGTGATGAGAAGAATCGAGCAGTAGCAGAGTTGGATCGGGAGAAAGATTTGTCACTTTGTGTTAACAATATTCTATCCAATCATTTCCAAATAGAAAGTGACATGAGGACACTAAACAATGATGTTCTAATGTATAAAGATGATAAGTACATTGAACACATAGGAATGTTGAACTTGTTTATCTTCCAGTTTGTTAACAAAAGTGCTAATTAATATTTATGTGTTGAAAAGCCACAATGCTTGGTGACAATGTATACTCTCATATAAATGAGGGAAATTTTTGTAACAATAAGGATCATTAGAGAAGAAGTAGAATATAGCCTCAGGCTTACTATTGTACCATTTTGCGAACATACATAATAAAATCAGTCATCTTTCCTTTGTGTATATGCTATGGATTACTGCATCTTTCTGTAGGCAGTTGCTTGTGATATTATCTAAAGGAGATAAGGTTACTTGTGTTCTTCCAATAAAACTTTGTGTTTCATATTGTGGATTTGAATAAAAGATTTACTTGCGAATATAGTTTTGTATATAGTGCGCATGCATATAATCTCAACCATGGTGCGCCTACATATGTATATAGTTTTGTTTATAGGTGGAAAGCCTGAGGTTCAATGTCAAACTTGGTTGCTCTGATACCATATGTAATATTCCATTAATTCTATACTTAAAGAAAATAAATTGTGATCTATATTAAGATAAAAAATTGAGCATTTCAAAATAAAACATAACTACTTCAGTTGAAGGAGAAAACTAACTAAATGTTCTTCAACATAATAAGAATCTAACTAATTTATCTAAAAGGAAGGTAATCTTTTAACGATAAAAAACATTGAACAAATATTATTAAGATAATCAATATGAGAAAGGAATTCAAATGGCAAGTTTCATTTTTGAGGGAAGAGATAAAGGTTCAGAGGTTACTGTTATCACTATTTAAAAAATGGGTATTCTTTTCCATAATTGGCTAAGTCTATGAAATTCTTGGGTCTGGTATGGCCTTGTGACTTCTATTGCTTTGGGTCCTAAAGAGGGTTTAGGGTTTAGGTTTAATCACTTTCAAAATATCTGAGAAAAAACCCTTATAATTCTATTTTTGTGTTACTTTATTCACTTAAGTAATGGGTCCTTTTGTCATGCAAAGTGTTCCCCCCATTGCTTTTTACCTAGGTGGTCCTTTTAAATGTTTTAATTTTTATTCGCCTTTAAATTGCCTTTTCTAATGACTGTCGGGCCTTGTAATTTTCGTGCAACTCTCAGTCAATCGGATGGCCTGCATAGATTCGCGAACTCAACATGCCCAAAAGTTACCTATCGCGAAGTAGCAAAAAGGTTTGGCAGGACCCACCAATGAGGACTTCTTTCTTGGCTAAAGGGCAATCAATTTGGAAAGAGATCAATGGCCCGCGTTGATTCACAACCTAAAGATGCTCATGGTTTACAAGTTGCAAAATGGCGAAAAGATGGTGGGCCCGGGTGAAGTGGTTAGTAGAAAGAGTAACAACAGTGCAAGTCCCTAAGATCTGACACCCCGCGTTGTTTCACGAGATAAAGATAACTGAGTTTTACCCTTCTGCGAAATAGAGAAAGGGTTTGGTGGGCCCAATGTCCAAGCTTCGTCTGAAGATTAAAGACCGATCATGTTCTATCTGATCGAATGGCCCTCATTATTTCATGAGATCAAAGTGCATGTGTTTTAACTATTGCGAAATAGCAAAAGGTTGTGGCAGGTCCTAGAAGCCGATGGGTTTTCTAACGAGTAAAGAGTGAGTGGTTTAGAGAATAATCAATGGCCTACGTAGATTCGCAACCCAAAGATGCTCGAGAGTTAGTTTTCGTGAAGTGGCGAAATGATATGGCATTCCAAGTGAGCAGTCCAGGAGGTAGGGATCGCAAATCAAAAGGTTACACGTGTCCTCCAGATCACGTAAATCAAAGAACAAACTTGGTGACCAAGTGGTGGGCCCAACAAACAGAATGATATAAACTGAAGACAAAGGGGTGACTTGTCAGGCACAAGTGGCATTTCAAAAGTGGATCCCACTGAAGTCTTTCAACGAGTAGGAAGTTGACACGTCAGTTCAAGAGGGATCGAATGCCAAAGTGAATGGTGCTGATTCAGAGGGCCCACGTCTGCCGATTCTAACAGGTTGTTAAAGGAAGGGCATCTCAAGAAGGATCTAACCGCAAGCGTTATTTCTCAACCTTTAAATGCACGATGGTTACCATTTGCGAAATAGCAAAAACGGTTAGCGTTAACCATTTTGAACGCAGTTAGTGATATAAACCACCAGCTTAGGACAATGTAAAGATTGATCAAGTTTCAGTTGATCAGATAGCTAGCGCAGTTTCATGAGGTCAAGATGCAAGATGGTTACCCATCGTGAAATAGCGAAAGGATTTTCAGCCTGTTGCCAAGCAAGGAAGAGTCAAAAGGGTAAAAGTGGTGCAAGTTCTATCTAATCCAACGGATGGCGTCTTTTCACTAAATGAACATGTAAGAGCTTTACACTCTACGAAATAGCGAAAGAGCAAAATGAAAAATACTTAGAGCAATTTTGATCCGTTGGAGCCAAATTTTTGAATTCTTTCATGAATTCAATTCTGAAGGGACGACCGAAGCATGCGGTGTTAATGTCGCAGTTAAGGAGCCAAATTTTCGTATATATCCCCACATCAATTGAATGAGGGTATCATTTCATAGAAGAAGTTACAGAGAGAGCTGGTGTAGAGCAGAAGTTTGCAAACAAAAATCAGGTTCTCTCGCTCTTTGTTTACCCATTGCTTAAATATTGTTGAATTGTGGTCTTGTCCTGTTAGAAAATTGCTTTGATTGTTAATTGGCTTAGTTGCATACTCCTAAAATGGAACCCAGAAGAGAATTAATAGGGAAGGTAAATTACCGAGACCAAAATATTTATGATGACTTTCTTGAGCAGTTAACCATGTCGACCAATGTTGGGGCTAGGGCCAAGGAGTTAGTGCCAAAAAACCCCCGTTTGAAAATTGGGGACGGTTTATATGATAAAGGAAATTGGTTGAGGGACCCTGAAATAGGGATATCCGGTCTTAGTTTGTTTAAAGTGGGTTTTGGTCAGAGACATGCCCCTTCCCCTATGAATAGTATCTGGAATTTAGATGTAGGGAAGCTTGTGGTCCTAGGTGTTTTCATGGATGTAGATCTATTGACCCTACTACCAGATGCATTAGAAACATAAAGGGATCAGCCCTTGTTGAAATCAAAGATGATGAATTTAGGAATGTCTTCAAGCTTAGTGAAGCTTCCAGCTACCTTGAGCCTATTGATTTTGAGGCATTACCCCAAGTTTACAATGCCCAAAGAGATCATCTTAGGAGTGGCCCATTGAGAGAATTTTTTGTCAAAATAGGGGCATTAATAGTTGTAGGCCCTAGCACAATGGAGTCATTTTCCCTGAATTTATTTACCTTGAGAGCTATGTACTAGACACTGTGTCAAATTTTTGGAGAAGATGTTGAGAAAAACATGCCCGTCCATTATATGTTAATGATTGCCAAAATTTTGAACCCTTCCCTAGCCATAACATTTGACTTCACTCCTTTCCTCTCTGATGCTACCCATGCAGGCTTAGTAGGAATTAAGAATGGTAAGGTAGACAAGCCATTTGGATGGTATTCCTTGTTGATGCATATGTTTCTATTCAAAGGGGTTGATTATTTTGCAAAAGAGATGGACCTGGTTAAGGTCAAGGATAAAGAGGAGATGCCAGTGCAATTGTGGAGTATTGTTCTATCTTGGGATAGAGAGGATGCAAGTTATCTAAATTTTGATAGATGCTTGCATCTAAAATTAGAGTTCTCTTGTGTGCAGAAAACCCTAGGATTCCCAAGGCTCTTTTGGAATTCCTTAGGCCCAAAGAATTTGTAGAGGATATCAAGATTGTTCATAACTAGGGAGATATGTATCTATATCTTGTTTCTACTATTTTAGAATGTTTGGATTTAGGGGTACCCCTTATCTATTGCCCTAGCAGGTTCCATTAAAGATAGGGATTGCAAAAGTATTAAGACAGACTGGAGGAGTGCAGGAGGCTAAGTTAACTAACAGGGGTAAAGGGACAATTTTCCCAACCATCACCATGGCTCATCATTTTGTAATTACCAAAGGTGGATGGAAGTATTTTGAAGAATTCTTTAAACCATACATGTTATCAACTACAGTGTCAAGGTGTGTCGACCCTAAAGATTTATTCAACAACATGTTCAGGAAGAGAGCGGTTTGTAAAATCAGGCCTCACCAATTCCAATTCCCTGAAGATTTGATCAGGAATGAATTTAGTCTAGATGAGCAGGAGTTGAGGAAGGAGAAGTGGATTACATATAGAAGAGCCCTTGACTTTATCCATCAATTTGATTCTAGTTATGATCCTCTCTCTAGTTTTACCCCTTTTGAAGAAAAGGTTAATTTCTTAATTCTTTATTTTGAAGATTTAATGCAAACCCTGAAGGAAAAAAGAGAAGCCATAATGCAGAATGATCCTGATAGGGCTAAATTGGTCCTAGCCAAGCCTACCTTTGCTAAGGCTATTCCACCAGGTGATTATATAATGCACAAGAGATCTAAGTATATTGTAATGATGCCAGTAACAGGTGAACCTTCTACTTCTAGAGGGAAAAGGGCCATTGAAGATACTATTGAGATTCAGGATTTGCCTAAGAGGCAAAGGATAGGTAAAGAAATTGAAACTGATGACCCTCAGTACTCTCCATCTCAGTCCCCTATTCATATAGAAGATAAGCAAGCGGTGGCTGAGCAATTGATACAATTGGGGAGTTTGGGTGAAATTGCCTACACCTACAATGAGACTCAAGAAGGAATACCAGAAGAGCCACCCTGTGCTGAAATGGATGTAACTGATGGTGAGCTAAAGGGAAAATAATTGGACATTACTGTCAAAAAATCTAGTGAAGAATTCCTAGCTGACAACAACTTTGTCACATCAGGAGCTTTTATGCAGTTTCTATGGAAGCAAAATATTGATCAATTCAAGATCAGATGTGAGCAAAGGGTAAATGAACAGCCTCTCAAGGATGCGGCCCAAGTGGAGGAAGAGGTTAAACAAGAAATGATGGTTGAGTTCAAAGCTATCACTCCTAAGGATAGAAGAGAGATGGTGGATAAGGTTGGTGTGCTAATCCTCCCTGAATGGGATATAGCTGATGCATTGGTTCTTGAAGCGGTCAGAAAGGAAACTAAGCCAATGAAGGGAGTGGTATTCAGAAAAGATGACACTTCTCTGGTTATGTGGTCCCTTAAAAGAGATGAAGGTAGAAGAAGGAAAGATACCTCACAGTCTAAACTTCTAGGAGCTATGATAGTCAGAAGAGTTCATGATGCAGGGGTAGTGGAAGCAGCTAGTACTGTTTTAGAGACTTCTAAGTTCAATGTAGTAGTAGCACAAAAGGAAGCAAAAGAAAAGGTTGATCTCCAAATTAGGTTGGAAACAATTTTAAAGTCTTATAATGAAGCCAAAAAGGAGGTAGCCAACAAGGACACTGTCATTGCCAAACTTCAAAGTCAGCTGATGGGACAATACCAAGGAGGTGAGTCCTCTACCTTGGCAATTTCTTCTTCTCCAGCAAGGCCCCCACCTACTAGTCCCATCATAGAATTCCCTCCTTCTCCTTTGCCTTCTGGTTTTCAACCAGCTGAGACTTATCAACATGAATTGGAAAAGTTGAAACAGGCTCAGGCCTTATTTGCAAATAAGTATGAGGAGAAGATAAAGGCTACAATTTTGAGTTTTTCTGATACCGTTGATGCTCCCACAGTACATATCAATATGAAGAGAAATTTTGACACTCTTTGTGAGTTAAATGAGGACAAGGCCATTCTAGAGCCTATTCTAAATAAGTGGATCCTGAGGGAAGTAGATTTAGAATTCATGTGTGTATCTTATGGTGAAGCTGGATCCGATGCCACTATCAAATCCACATGTGAATTGACCAAAGGTTTGACAAAGCTGGCAGAAGGGAAAGCCAATGTAGAAAGGAAGGCTAATTTATATAGAAAAGAGTATACTGAGCACAAATTTGAACTGTTTCCTGGAGGTTTTGTCAACCAAAATCAGATAAATGACAAACAGGTATGGCTGGATGAGTTAGGAGCTAATCCATCTCTAAGGGTAAATGAAATATTCAATAAAGATGACACCTCATTGTTTGTTAAAACAGTTGAGGAAATAGAAAAGATCAAATCACATTATGGTTTTTTGGAGTCAGAAGTGAGGAAAATAAGGAACTCTTGGAAAAAGCTATTAAAGTTGAAGAAAAAGATTATTGGCTACTCATGGCCTACCGATGATGTTTTTCAAGAGTGGTCCAAAAAATATGCGGTGCAGGAAGAAGATGCTCCGGAGCAGTTACAAGAGGTTGCAACCGAGCAAAAAGTGCAAGAGGCTAAAGATGTTGAAAAGGACTTGTAACCATTTCTTGGGGAGTATTTTCAGTTTGTAACAAACTCTTTTTGAAAAGGGGTCTGAAGCTTGTATGCATCCATGATTATATAAATGGATACCAGGACTAATGAAAAGGGGGATCGCAAGAATTTGTAAGAAAACTCTGCAGAAATATATCTAGGATTTTCTAGTCTTATGGAGAATACTCTAAGTTTTGTAATACTTTTCAAAATCAATATCAGTATACAGACTATGAACTTTCGAGCCTAGATTTTGTGTTGTCTTCTGGTTTACTTTCAATAGTTTACTGGTTTCAATTTTGAGTAATCTAGGGTTATTCAGTTGAACATAGACTGTAATGCAATTTTTATAGACATGTTTCTTAGCTTTTCTCTTTAGGAGGGAAATTAAATATGCAGGAAATATCTCTGTCAATAATTTGTTTATTGGGGATCTCAAATTTGATAAACACAGTCTAGTCCAACTATCTAGTGAATTGCTTAATGTCTACTAAGAATAACGGTCATAAATGACCATCATAAGATAATTAACATACACTTGAGTCAGTTGATTCATTGGTTACAGAACTTCTAGGTTTAGCTGATCCAATTCGTTACATAACAGTCTCATGTCTACTGACATTAACTGTTTACAAGGACCTTCATGGGATTGTGACATAACCTAACAAGCCAACTGCTACAAATCCCCTATCTCTAACAAGCTTCAACTGTCATCATGGAATTAAACCTGATACAACATTGGTTCCCTTATTTAGCTAAATTAACACATCATATTATGACTCAACAAAAAATAGGGTTCTAATACATTTTTTTGTCTTTCTATATTCCCAAAAGTATGCATCTAATTGATGATAAGAATCCTTCTTCAAGTCTTGCAACCGTGGAGACTAATATAATTTGATTATAACCGATGTGCATTGATTCCAAGATGAACCATATTTAGTTGAACTATGAGTTAAGAGTGGAAAACAAATAAACATAGAATAGCTGCAAAATATAGCAAGGTATTGTGACTATAAGATAGAAATCATCCTAGTAGCCTCCAATATATCAAAAGTTGAGAAAGTAGCAATCTTACTGTACAAAGACAGTGATCACTATAAAGTTGTAGTCAAGTTCAAAGAATTGATTTGTGGGAACAAAGGGTTTCATATGGGGATAGAGCAGTCTCATGAAATATCATGACAGTCATAATCATAATCTAAAGAGTAGTCAAATCTTCAAGATAGATTGGTGATAGTGTAGTCATTCTATTGAGCATTAAATCTGAATTAAGTAAAATATCTTGATTTGAGAAATTAAATTATAGAAGCCATCTCTCTTTGGAATAGATCATCATTTTCATTGATACCGTAATAACCCATAAGTTATCGAACTAGTCTAAAAGCATTCTATCAAAGTATCTAAGATTCAAACAGTTTCGATGAAACCCAGCGATGTCTCATCGATATATAAAGGGGCATCGAAGAAAGCAAACGCTGATGAACTTCAGAAAGGACTCATCAAAGATAGTAACTCCATCGATAAAAGATATCAAGGAAAGTGGATATGGTTCTCATCGACAAGAAAAGGTCTTCGAGGATATAACACTATCGGTGCAAAAAGACTCACTGAAAGAGATGGTCCCACCAATAAAAGGTATCAAAGAAAGCAGAGGTGGCCCCCACCAATGAGAAAAGGCTTTCGAAGAAACAATATCATCGATTCAAGATAAAGAAGATTCACCAAAAGAAGCATTCTCATCGAAAAAGTGATATCGATAAAATAGAAGAAAACTACATCGATGAATGATATCGATAAGGATATGAGTTTCGATGGGAGGACAAAAGAAGTCACCAAAGTCCAAAGTCTCTTTGACATGAAACCCGACAGATAGCAAAACGATTTCGATGAGAATATGAGTTTCGAGGAGACTAATAGGTATGTCTCCGATACACATGGTTTCATCAATAGAAGCCATCTCTCTTTGGAATAAATCATCATTTTCATTGATACCGTAATAACCCATAAGTTATCGAACAAGTCTAAAAGCATTCTATCGAAGTATCTAAGATTCAAATAGTATCAATGAGACCCAGCGATGTCTCATTGATATAAAAAGGGCATCGAAGAAAGCAAACACCAATGAACTTCAGAAAGGACTCATCGAAGACAGTAACTCCATCGATAAAAGATATCGAGGAAAGTGGAGATGGTTCTCATCGACAAGAAAAGGTCTTCGAGGATATAACACTATCGGTGCAAAAAGACTCACCGAAAGGGATGGTCCCACCAACAAAAGGTATCGAAGAAAGTAGAGGTGGCCCCAACTGATGAGAAAAGGCTTTCGAAGAAACAATATCATCGATGCAAGATAAAGAAGATTCACCGAAAGAAGCATTCTCATCAAAAAAGTGATATCGATAAAACAAAAGAAAAATACATCGATGAATGATATCGATAAGGATATGAGTTTCGATGGGAGAACAAAAGAAATCACCGAAGTCCAAAGTCTCTTTGACATGAAACTCGGCGAACAGCAAAAAGATTTCGATGAGAATATGAGTTTTGAGGAGACTAACAGGCATGTCTCCGATACACATGGTTTCATCGATAGAAGCCATCTCTCTTTGGAAGAAATCATCATTTTCATTGATACCGTAATAACCCATAAGTTATCGAACAAGTCTAAAAGAATTCTATCAAAGTATCTAAGATTCAAATAGTATCGATGAGACCCAGCGATGTCTCATCGATATAAAAAGGGCATCGAAGAAAGCAAACTCCGATGAACTTTAGAAAGGACTCATCGAAAATAGTAACTCCATCGATAAAAGATATTGAGGAAAGTGGAGATGGTTCTCATCGACAAGAAAAGGTCTTCAAGGATATAACAGTATCGGTGCAAAAAGACTCACCGAAAGGGATGGTCCCACCAACAAAAGGTATCGAAGAAAGCAGAGGTGGCCTCCACCGATGAGAAAAGGCTTTCGAAGAAACAATATCATCGATGCAAGATAAAGAAGATTCATCGAAAAAAGTGATATTGATAAAATAGAAGAAAACTACATCGATGAATGATATCTATAAGGATATGAGTTTTGATGGGAGGAAAAAAGAAGTCACCGAAGTCCAAAGTCTCTTCGACATGAAACCCGATGGACAGCAAAAAGATTTCGATGAGAATATGAGTTTCGAGGAGACTAAAAGGCATGTCTTTGATACAAATGGTTTCATCGATACAACTTTATTGGTGGAAGATGACAAAGAGAGGATAGAGGGGCTTTAGTGAGACAACAGACCCATTCATCGAAGGAGCATAGTGATATCGATGGAAAAAGCATTTCGATGGAAAACTACAGGAAGTCATCGAAGCCCAGGGTTTCTTCGATATAAAAAGGGACCGATGGAATATAAAGACTCTGTAGCCCAAATCGCAAAGAAAGGCACTGGTCATCTATAGAATACAATTCATCAGTTCACATTTCATTTTAAAGTAATAGGAGTAGCTGAGTAGGAAATATAGAGTAGACTAGAAATAGTGTATATACATAAATTTCAAGCACAGAAATCGAATAATTTCTACAACAACAATCTTGAACTCATCTGTTATATCTCCATCCTGGGAATTTATGTAATTCTATGATAGGAAGAAATCAGATCAAGATACATAATCTGCTATAAAAAGCATTAGTCATTGAAAACAACTAGTGAGTAGGTATACCCGCCTAGGTCCTGCAGAGCCTAAAGTGAGAGAGTTAGTAACCAAGTAGGTTCACTCTATAAGTTGGCCAAGTCAATTGGAGAGTTTGATCATAGGAGTTGGCATTTCCTTAGAACCTATCCAATCTGTTGATTTGAGACCCAACACATTCATTAATTGTTTTGGACATTTCAAGCTATGTTTTCCTAATAGATGGTCAAGTATAAAACAACAACACTCAGAAAATATAGTCTAGAGAGATTGCAGTCTATAGTAAAGCCAGTAGGCAGTCATACCTAGTACCAAGTAAAATGACAGTAATCAAGTCTACTGAGTGAAAAAGAGCAGGGTATAAGTTTCTAAAAGGTCTTTTCAAACCTTAACAACAAATAACACGTTATTGTTGCAGCATTGTCAAAACTTGACAAGAACAACACCTTATTACCTCAAGAGGCATAGCAGTCATAGGGAAACTCATGTCAAATATGCAACTCAATACAATAAATAATCTTAGTTTGTAGCCCTATAGAATCATAATGCAGTCCTTGACCAAGTATGCATACAAGAAACATCTAGTTATATTAAGGCACAAGCATCAAAGTCAGAGGTTATGACAACTAGTCAAAAACATCAAGTACAAAAAACTTAGTCTCAGTCACTAGAACACAATTTGCAACATGCATTAGGAGTTGTCCTCCTTACAAATAGTGCAACATTAAAAAGGTATTATCAAAGCTACAACCACAATTCAAAGAGGAAGCTTACAAAGATAGGACAAAGCTAGGTATAGTCATAACTCAAGGCAAATACATAGTTGAAACTTAGTCCAAAATAGTGAAGAAGTGCAACAAATGACATGAGAAGTCTAAAGAAGTATTATAGCAATCATGAGTCAAGGATTAATGAAGAGATTTTTTGCATCCATGATACAATCCTTAAAAGCATCCATGATACAATCTCAAACACACTTTTTATCGTTCTCTTGGTGATTGTGTCCAATTGTGTATGTCTTGCTTATGTATGAAAATGGCATTTTGTAGCTTTCCACCGACCATTTATTTGAGATGTCTTTGATTTAGATATGGCATGAGCTTAGTCGTAGAGTGAGAGTAGGGAGTTGGACCATCTCAACCATGGTGCGCCTGCATGTGTATATAGTTTTGTGTATTCATTAAAGATTTTCATTTAATTTTAATCAACTAAAGAGTAATATTCATGACTTACAAGTAATAAAAAAACTTACAAGGATGAAGCATATTCATTACTTATAAGTAATAAAAAAACTTACAAGGATGGGGCATATTCATAACTTTTGCAGTCCCACCTTGGATATCAACACTAGAAGCAACTCATATTGTTCGTGTATAGACAAGACAATATGGGAGTTCATTATACCCAGCAACTTGTGGTGTTGTTATTCGTGTTGGCTCTGTTGGACCCTACAATTAAGATTCAACATACATTATTCAATAAGATTAACTGTGCAACATAATGAAATATTGAAAAGTGTGTTACCTTATTGAGCTTCGCTTGGTTTCGAGAATAGTTTAATATTCTCTACTTAACAAGGCCAACCACATGAAGGTGGAAGCTCATTTGGCCCCTCCCCCCCCCCCTAACATCACTCTAAATTCCTCGTTAACATCTTATAACATTCATTAATTCATTCATTCATTCTACCATTAATAAAATATAGCATTCATTCATTAATATCATATAACGTTCATTAACACATAACATTGATTATCATTAATTAACATGCAACATTCATCAATATTAATTAACACATATCATCCATAACCATTAATTAGCACATAATTACATTCACTAACAAATAAAAATCAGTCATTATCAAATAAGTTAGATTACAATCATTTCTTTCTTTGTTTTTTCTTTGAAGCTATGAAAAGACTAAGTGGAACATCGGTTTCTTCAACATTTCCCCCTTTTGCAGATGTTCCACCAACTTCTCGTGATCTCAATGTATGCCTAGTCATATACTAAGGACGAGGACGTTGAAGCGAAGGGGGGTCCTCTACAATAACAAAGAAAAGGGTTAAATTCAAAAAAAAAAAATATTATTGTTACAAGTATTTCATTAATTTAGAGAACATAATTGTTGTGCTCTTTACCTGATGGGGCCACATCATTTTGTGGAGCCTCAACCTCAACATGTTGAACACCCTCTATATCATCTGGAGTTGAAATAGTAAAGGTTACATTAATGTTGAACACCAATAGCAATTATATTTGTTTAAAGCATTAACAGTGGTCCTCTTTACCTGAGTGGGGAACATCACATTCTTGATGTTGTGTACCCAGATCATGCTCCACTTGCTCACCACCGACTACATGCTCTAAAATATTAACAAAAAAGGTTACATTAATTACTACTCTAATTACAAATTAAGATGTTTAATTGTATTAATAGCTAAATAAATAAATTTGAATAGCAAATGAATACCTCCACTACTGGGATGCACATCCGGACCTTCATGCGGAGGTGGTGTTTCATAGTTAGCAGGTTGCATTCCAATGACATGCACATTGTTATCATTGCTTGCTTATTTAAAACAAATATAGTCACTTTATGTTGGAACTCAACATCAATTATATTATTGGTAAAGTATTCAATTTGAAACAACTTCCATTTAGCATATTTACCTGTGTGACAGATGCACTCGAATGTTGTGTATGCCCATTCAATTCTCGTAGCCAATCAGCCACGGCTAAATAGCCTTGCTGGTAGGAATTCTCTTGTCATCTTTTGTGGGTGCTCTATTGAATTCAGAGCCCTGCATTTTTGCTTGGTACCGTGAATTTTGCTTGCATTGTTTGATTAAAAAAAATGTTAGCAATTTATTAATATTTTGATGCAATATTTCGTTTACATGAGATACTTACAATTCGTGCAGCAAGTTTCATGTAACCACCAGAGCCGAGTTTGTGTTGCCCGTGCTTTTCTTGCCTTGCCTTGGTTGCCTTTGACGTGTCACTCAATCTATAAAAAGTTTGAAATATGTTAGATTATATAAATATAAAGAGTAATTAATTAGTACATAATTACATTCTTAATAGTATCATGTACCTTTTGCTGGCGTCTACTGGTTATTTCCTCTGTTCCTTTCAATTCTCTCCTTGGCATCCAAAATCAGGTCCTTCCACTCCCTCTCTGGAATCATGGGGGGACGCTCGTACTTTAGGTTCCTCTCCAAATGGGTCCTGTATTGGTCCCTTACATACTTTAGATATGTGCCAGCTTTTTCAAGGAGCTTGGTTTTGTCAAAGGTGTCATTTCCAAACCACTCAACCATTTGGTTTGTCAATTCATCTTTTAACTATTTTTCTTGGTCATTCCACCTTTTAAAGCAAAAACAAACCTGTTAGATTCAGAAATGAATTGAAGCTACATTTATTACACTTCAAGAAATGGATCAAAGGAAAAGTATTCTAGCAATGATATGAAATCAAAAGTGGATTAGGGTTAGTTCACATATGATGTACCACCTTTTACGTATGGTGGGCCCAAATATCTGCAATGCAGTGTCACTAAGATGTTTATAGAATTTTTGCAAACAAATCATGGGATCATTAGTCCAAAACGAGTGATCATAAAGTAAATTACAATTAGAGTATATATAATAATAATTTTAAAGTACCTGGAACCTTTTGTATCTTTAAGGGAAGCATTTCTTCATCGCTTACCACCAATGTGGCCTGCAACATTCGCGTACTAACAATACGAGAAGATCTAGGAAATGATGGTATGTTATCAGTAGTAGTCACCTCTGACACATCCTCATGTGCATCTCCTCCTGCAAAAAATGAATCCACTATGAAATGGCATAAGAATTCAAGAAAGAACGCTTGAAGGGAAATAAACACATGATAGAAGATAGAGAAAAAGAGGGATCTACCAATGGTGGGTGGACCAATATGACATGCAGTAGAGGATGTTTGCATGCTACTTGTTGCCGACATTGCATTCGGCAATACAGGTGAGGGTAACCTCTTATGAATCGGCATCGGCATTTGCACAATAACATTGACAACACCTAAAGAATAATACATTAAATATATGAAAAGTGCAAGAATTGTAAACAAGGATGAACCTTTATTTTGAAAATTGACAGTATCAAGTATGATGTGTTTTGGGTACTTCGAGTGATAAGCCAAGCAAGTGATAATACAAGAAAATCGTCATCACCTGAAGATCGTGCAACACCCTGATCGTGGGAATGACTTTCATGAGGGTGGATAAATTTCTATAAAAATAATACGTACATATTTTAGTTAATGACATAAAAGAGAATAAAATATAAACCATCATTGAACTTTTGTTATAATTAAAGCTTTCATTACTGCTTACTTGCAAGTTTTCTGATGTCTGAAACAATAATTCCACCCTTTGTTGTATCTCATCAGTGGTAGGATGCATGGCTACCAAAGCAACAATCTCTTTTCTAATTTTTATAAGAGGCATTTTAAAGAATTTCACAAGGTCTGTGGGATCTTCAGGGTCATCATTGCTTAACCCTAATGATTCCACATCCCTAGAAAGGTGCTCAGGTACTGCAACTCCCTTTCCCTTTCGCCGAACATTCGTTTGTGTCAAGAATATCATTAACAATTATTAAATTAGTATAAATCACTTAAAAAAAGAACATAATAATGTAACAGTTTGCTTCTACCTAATTTGTACAATTACAATGTGGTTTACCTGCTCGGTAGAAGTGTCACAAGGTACATCTTTGTCTACGATATGTGATGGATCCATGTCGGCCTGTGACAAAGAAAAAATATAAAAAAATGTTAGCGAAATTACATCGTACACAACATGAACAACATGAACTTTGTAGACAAAAAGAGTATTAAATAATAAAAAGATGTTGTCATCAAAATCATTGTAAATTTTTTAATTCCTTACCTTTACTTTATGTAGACTATGTAGGATCCTCAACTAAATGGTCACATAAATAGTCACATAGCTAATAAACAATCCAATTTCCATAAATAAACACAGTTTAAAAATTGTCACATAAATAGTCACACTCCCTATCTCCATCTCCATATTAAAAGGTGCATCGTGAATTAATTATGTAATGACATTAGAATTCAAAATAGAATGAATTAATTATGTAAAAAAAATTCTATCAAGAAGTCAATATTAAATAGATAATATACTAATCACATACGTCATACATTTCATTCTTCATCATCATGAACATCAAGGTCATCATCATCGTCATCATCATCATCATCATCATCATCATCATCATCATAATCATCATCATCATCACCATCATCATCATCATCATCATCATCATCATCATCATCATCATCATCATCATCATCATCATCATCGTTGTCGTTGTCGTCATCGTCATCGTCATCGTCATCATCATCATCATCAACATCTTCACCATCATCATCACCATCATCACCATCACCGTCATCATCATCATCATCATCATCATCATCATCATCATCATCATCATCATCATCATCATCATCATCATCATCATCATCATCATCATCTTCTTCTTCTTCTTCTTCTTCTTCTTTTTCTTCTTTTTCTTCTTGTTCTTCTTCATTGTCATTGTGAAACTGTCGATCGTGATTATCATCCACTTCATCTTCTACTTCTTCAGTATCTTCTTCTTCGGTATCTTCTTCTTCCATCACATTATACTTTATCGGCATTCCTCTGGGATCATGTCTAACAACAAATGACCAACTCGGTTTATGTGGAACCTCTTAGTAAAATACTTGCTCACATTGGCTTGGAAGAACATAGGGCTCATTCCTAACTGGTTCAAATGACCTTGTATTTAGCATTATAAAACCATTATCATGTTCAATAACAGTTCTATCAGGATCATTTTTATTCAATCGTAGCCTGTACCATTTGACGACGAACAAAACTAATTTGAAGGAATTAAAGTCACACTCAAGTATATCATCCAAAATGCCATAGTATCAATTTTGAGACTGTTGAGGATGAATGTCATTTCTTGATGAAATATTTGTCACCTCAAAGACTGCAGTGATGCCAGAATCACAAGTTTTCTTCATGTCATCCAACTTTTTTATGCAAAATTTATGAACATTGCAGCACATAGTATTGTGGTGTTTGACCTGCAATATGTCAAACATGTAAAATTTATTGCATTGTGAGTTGATAAACATATGGGTGATTAATAAATTTATACGTACCTGTTTATCTCTTAAACCATATGCTAAATCAATTTCCCTTTGCATAACATTGGAATCTCCATTATGATGTGCTTATTTAACCAATGAAGCCACACCTTCCCATGTTAACGTGCGTCTAGAATGTTGACAACGTTCAATCCATACTGTCATCCAATCAATATTGTTTGCAATATACAAATGTAGTGCATCCCACTCTCGACCAACTATACAAAAAATAAATAGACGTCTTATAATCGATTTATTTTGAAGATTAAGAATTAATTAACTACAATAACATCTTATAATTACCTCTCACTTTCCTCAATCTACCTTTCCCTGTCAAGTACTCCCCTTCAAATTTGTTAATGGTGTTGGGATCCCAAATGTGATCCATGTGGATCTTTGCTACAAACTTAGGAAGATATTCAGAAATGTACACCATAGTCTGGTATACCATACATCCCTCCCATAGAACCCTCGGGATGTGCTCTTTATCGAACCAAAGCCTTCAAAAATTTCAAGTGCCTCTCAACCATCCACATTGACCTAGTGTGTACAGGTCCACACAATTCAATCTCCTCAACTTGGTGTATGAGGTAGTGTTCTTGTGCATTGAAAAAAGCTGGAGGTAGACACTTTTGCATTTCACACATTAAATGAGGAATTTTTCTCTTCCAATATTTTATATCATCTTTATGGATTTCTTTACATGACAACCACCTACAAGATATTCAAGATGAAAAAAAAATATTACATAACAAGTAAAACAAATAGCAAATATAATATCTATACAACGAACTGAACAAATATCACTACTTACCTCGTGTATTTTCCAAAATCATATATGACTTGCTTGACATTATTGTCGAAGTCGTTTGGGAGAGATAGAGGTAGAACATACCGCAACAATTATAAAATTATCTTTTCATTTTTTTGTAACATAATACAATGAAAAGTACACGTACGCACAATACTTAAATACATACTAAAAACACAAGAACATGAATTACCTTAATGAAGGTATGCCAATCATGCCTTTTCATCCCTGGCCCAAATTCACTTTTCTTTGATATGAGATTGTTTATGTTCGCAGCAAACCCTGTGGGAAATCGAATTTTTCATATGACTTCTTTTATAGCATTGCTTTGCTGGTCCGTTAATAACCAAGGAAGCTCACTTATATTAATCTGGTCTCCATGGCTATTTGATTGAATGACATTTGTCATTGCATGATTGGAATCCTGAATGTCACTACATATTTTGACATTTTTTTCTTTGTCACGCCTTCCA
The DNA here is from genome assembly GCF_030272615.1 of Cryptomeria japonica. Classification (NCBI taxonomy): domain Eukaryota; kingdom Viridiplantae; phylum Streptophyta; class Pinopsida; order Cupressales; family Cupressaceae; genus Cryptomeria; species Cryptomeria japonica. The sequence continues at coordinate 568,988,107 of NC_081411.1, read as the reverse complement.
TCCAATATTTTCCATAATGTCTCTGTTATATTCTTTCCAATATGCATATTATCAAACAAATGAACAATTTGTAACTGCTCATAGTAGGGCAACCTACTAAATTCTCGGGGATAACTTTTTATCCCCTTAGGAAGGTGGTCATTTATGCCTTCACGACCTTCATAATCATCAATCACATCATCAGTAAACAAAACAAAATAGAAAAGATGTTTTATGACAAACCAATAGATGGAATGGCATTACCTTGATGATTAATTCTATTATATTCCAACTTCCACAGGTGATGTGTCATTCTTCATGGCTTTGATGTATTCTCTTCTTTCCCATTGAAAAGATGTTTTTCAGTATTTCGATACTTGTGATTTTTGTGGAGAAAGTGCCTATACTCATCAAACACCTACTTTCCTAAAATTTTTGAATGACGAGATTTCATCATTGAACCACAAACAGGACATGAAAATTTTCCCTTTGTTTGAAGACCTACAAGATAATGTATAATTGGATTAAATATGATAATTTTTTGAATTATAATGTTCATGCACAACTTAAACACTGTAACATACCACAAAAATGTGTTATCCCCGGGGCATCGTGTATTGTCCATAGAAGCATCGCATGGAATTGAAATTGTCTTTGTCCTATTGGTCTAGAGACGTCATACATAGTGACACCATTCCATAACTCCAGTAACTCATCGATAAGAGGCTCGATATATACATTCATATCTTTAACTTGGTACTTACCTAATCGAATGAACAAAAACATTACATAATTATTATGACCATTTTACTGCAATATTTATAATTAAATTTAGACGACTATATTTAAATGATAAAATACTTGGAACAATCATTGCCAACATTATGTGCTCCCTCTTTATTGACATCCATGGAGGAATGTTGTTGTTGATAACAAAAACAAGCCACACTGAGTAAGCAAATCTCATCTCTCCAAATGGATTGACACCGTCCGCTGCCAATGAAAGCTAGAGATTATGAGGTTCTTCTTTAAAGTGTGGCCTCTTCTCCTCTATGTCCATAAATGTTGAACCATTTGCAGGCATTTGAATAATGTCATCTCAACTTCTATTGTATGCATGGTAATCCATAAATTGTGCCAAGCTAGTGCACTTAAATAATCGTTGCATAGGTGGAATAATAGGAATATAGCGAAGAACCTTGCGAGGAACCCTTTTTGTTATTTGATATGTTCAATATCTACTGATATAACATTCAGGGCATTCAGTTCGAAATTCATGTTGTTTGTGATATATAATATGATCATTGGGACAAGCATCTATTGCTTGATACTCCATTCCAATATCTTTAATAACGGCAGATAATTCTCGGTATGAGCGAGGTAGAATATTTGATGGTGGTAACAAAAACTCACCTATCAATCTACAACAACAAAATATAATTTGTTATAATAAAGAATATTAATGGTATAGCATGATTCACAGTTTATTATGACATATATGACATGCCTTAACATACGTGAAATTGTTATGTTGGATAAACCATTCATAACCTTCAAGTTCACCAACAACAATATAGCGAGGAGAAGAGTTGCCTGCGAGCCTTCATAAAGGGCCTCAGATGCCTTCTTAAGTAGAGGGACATCATGAACAATATCAAGGTCATCTTCATCATCATGATCAACTACGCGAGTACTAAATGAGTCATGGATCAATGTATTTGTACCATCATCTTCAATTGTGTTTTCTGGCTCATGATCATCATCTTCCATGGGATCATTATCTTCAGCTTTGATATTCACACCTCCATGTTCATCCACTTCAAAAACCATATTCTTAGGGTTGTGTTGATCTATACCATGTGCTCTGGGGTGCTCGACCTATATAAAATTGATACACATAAATAAACCGTGATCATGATCTCATCATCACGTGATTTATTATGTATATAAATTGTCAAAATGATATAATGAAAAACTTACCAATGGATGATAATCATGTCCACCTTCAATGTGACCATGCAGCCTACAATGTTTCTTCATTGTTTTGATTAGAAGTCTTCTAGTCTTTAACCCCTTACAAATTTTGCACGGACAATAACATTTTCCATCACCTTTTCTTTTCAAGTTAGACCACAATCTAGCAATTGTCTCCTTATTTTGTTGTTCGTTGATATTGTGTGACATGGTCTTTCTTCACAGGCAAGAAAATAGAAATTATCGTCATTGAACAAAGCATCTTATTGAATTTAGATTTCTAATTTGCTTATGGTACATCACACAATGTGGAAAACAAGAAATACTCAATAAATAACAAGATTCATTGATCTAGTATTATCACAATCTGCACTTGGCCTTCAATATTTTCTCCTCCTAACACTGTTTATCCATTACCTGTCAAGTATAGAACTCTAAATGCCATTTGGGATTTCATACAAGACCTACAAAATAGACCCCTCTACAAACAACTCTAGAATGATGGTCTTGATGTTAGATGCATTTACCTTGTTTACTAACCCATTGATACTCTTTCGAAGGGCATCCCATGTCATGCACTGGTATTCCACACTGCTCTTGTCTTCCACATCTTTCATCATTTGAGATAGCTTAAATGGGGGATGTAAACACCCCCACTTCTTCCAACACCCTTCTCAGCTCCTCTTACAGCACCTTCGCCATTCCCATTCTGAGATGGAGCAGACACAACACCAGAAGTTTTCACTTCCACTGCCTCTTTGTCCCTCTTATTTCCAAAAGCCCCTTTACCACTTAATTTGTGCTTATTTCTATACATAAACCCATCAGAAAGCATGAGTTTTTGCATATAAGCTCGCCCCAATAATTTACACTTATTTTTCATCAAGATTCCCTCAGGAGCTGGTAGATCCTACTTCCATACTTTAATTTTGTTTTCTCAAAGGACAATCCTAAAAATCCATGCATTGCAAACAAATTTTTACACCTTTGTTGGTTGAGGTGGCATCACAAAGAGTTTACATCAATAAATGAAGAACATGCCAATGCTTTTAATGCAGTCGTAGAAGTCTATCTCTTATTCAATATCTCTAGTGAAACCCCCATGATCTTTTGTTGGAGTAGAATTTGTTATATTCTAGAAAGGGTCTTGTCCTTTGTTGATGGGATATTCATCTACCTCAAGAAATAACTGTTCTTTTCTCCAACCAGAAGTGGAACTAAATGAAGATCTAGCACCATATAATGAATCCTCAAAAGGATTACTATAGTTAGTTTTGGTAGATAATGATCTGGGTAAAATACTAATGTGGCTTTACGAAACATTATGTACTAGCTTAGAATACTCTAACAACTTTGGTATGACATGCTACATCCAATTAAGTCTCCATCGATATCTCTTTTGTGTTTATGGATTGGGATTAAATGTACTCTTTTTATACACGGATTTTACTTTCAACTGAGGAGGTTTGTATGTACTTACTTGTCTTTCGATTGTATCCCTATTTCAATAATTTCTTCTATCAACAAATCATTTGTTGTAAGTTGTACAAGTGGAAGCTAGAACATGCCTTCCATGCTAGCCTTGTTGATATGTTCAACGCCATCTTGTGCAACAAATCTTTAGAACTCCATTTTTTTGAATTGAAGAGTGAGTAGTAGGGACAATCTAGGACACTTATAGAGGTTTTGCAAGAGAGATAAATAGACCTAAATATTATGGCTTAATAATGATCAATACGTAAACAGATAAGAAACTCTCAATATCAAAATGACTTTCTCAATTGTCTTTACTAGAAATGGATAGATCTACTAATAATGGCTTTATGACTATATGTCAACTTTAGACTCAATCCAAGAAGAGCTAGAACTAATATGCAATGTCTAGATTTATGATCTCTATAATATAACAATCTCATAATTATGTTTCCATGCATCTATACCACAACACAAACATCATGCTAGTGTTTAGCCATAGCAATTGATATCCTAATTATAGAATGTGAAATATGCACATAACTATGAATAAAGATTAAGAAAAACAAAGAAAGATGCTTATTGCAAACATAAATGACTAATGGACAAGAATTGAATTCATTGTAGATAGTTTTGAATATCAAATTCACTTATTTGTGTGCATTTAGTAACTCATGTACTTGTGGCCAACCATTTATCTCTTTCATAAATTAAACACTTATTAATAACATTAAATGGCTGAGTAATTATGTTTGAGTTGAAATTGAAAATAAAATATTTTATTTCAGGACAGCTCACACTATTCCCTATCATATTTTAGACTCTCAGTTTTGTTAGTAGTGGTTTGATGTCTTTGGAGCTGATCATTGCATTTCTTTAGTTACGTTTGCCAGCCTACTCCCAGCTTGTGCCAAAATGGGAGCTTTGGAATAGGGTATGGACATCCATTAAAGCATAAAAGGTAGAGGAATTTTGTCAGATGTAGTTGCAATTGCACAAAATGGATTTGTTGAGAAGGCTTTAGAAACTTTCAAGCAAATGCAATCAGCAGGTGTAAAGCCAAATTCCACGACCATTGCTACTATCCTCCCTGCCTGTGCCAAAATGGGAGATTTGGAACAGGGTATGGACATTCATCAAAGCATAAAGGATAGAGAATTTTTGTCAGATGTTGTAGTTGTAACTGCCCTAGTAGACATGTATGCAAAATCTGGAAGCATAGACAAGGCACGTGAACTGTTTGATAGAATGCCTGAAAGAAATGTTGTCTCATGGACTGCAACGATTGCTGGATATGCATAAAATGGATTTGTCGAAAAGGCTTTAGACACTTTCAAGCAAATGAAATTAGAAGGCATAAAGCCAAATTCCACAACCTTTTCCAGCATCCTCCCTGTCTGTGCAAAAATGGGAGCTTTGGAACAGGGTATGGACATCCATCAAAGCATAATGGATAGAGTAATTTTGTTAGGTGCTGTACTTGCAACTGCCCTACTTGACATGGATGCAAAATATGGAAACATGGACAAGGCTCGTGAATTGTTAGATACGATGCCGCAAAGAGATGTGATCTCATGTGAACAATCAACACGCACATATATGGGAGGAAGGGATTGCTGATACAAAATTGAACGCTCACTCCTCAATCACAGTTCTATGGTTTTATGAGATTAAACTAGGACAATTAACCACCACATGTATATTTTTTGCAACATGAAATTAAAAACTAGGGCAATTTGAATCTACCTCCTGCGTGGGATTGCCTTCGATGCGGGTTTGATGTTCTTGGGGGTTGAAGTCGCCATGGACGCCTACGCGGGATTGCAATTCACAAATGAATTCCCAGCCTCTTTTTTTATTTTGTAATGGTCGTTGTCATCGGAATTACGACGAAGTCAAGCACTTTTTTGAAAAAAAGAAAATTCTCATTGCTAATGCCTTCTTCGTCAAAACCAAATGGTTATTTCCATCGAAATTATGACGAATGCGGGCATTTTTTCAAAAAAAATCAAATTTGGCCATAATATACCTTCTCCATCGGAAACCTCAATCAAAAATCTAGTCCAAATTTATTAGTGAGACAATCTCTTCTTCCAGTAACACTTGATCTTCTACCGGTAACCTATTTGTCAGTAACCATCCATAACAGCTAGTCTTGACATCAATTACAAAACATCAATGTAACACATAATTAATTAATCCATAATGCTAACAATCTCCCCCTTTGGCATTGATGGCAACACTAGATGTGAAAAACATCTAAGTACCAAGAAATGCCAAACAAGTCTCCCCAAACAAGACTCTTAGGGATGCTGATACAATTTCCGCCCTCCACATCCCTAAAGAGGAACAGGTTACCCCTGGAAAAGCTGCCCCCCCATCCGGTCCTCCTCTTGAGGGTTTGCATGGTTTCATGGAAACTATGGAGTGGCTCATTAATGGCTACAAGAAAGCTGAGGATGAAAACAAAAAACTCTGCAACAGAGTCTTGATCCTGGAAACCATTAATACTGAGGAAGGGAACACTATGGCCGACTATATTGAGGACCTAAAAAATGCCATTACCAAAGCTGAAGACATCAGAGATGCTTTTAACCCCAGGTTTGAGAAGATTGAGAAGGATTTGCTGGAAAGGAAGAGCCTTGCTGACACTAGCGATAAAACCCTCTTGGATACCGTTACCAAAATTGGTAAAATTGAGTGTCTGAAGAACATTGTTGAACAGAGCCTAAGTATCCTGAAGATCTCAGCTAACAACACCCACACCCTCATTAGCAAACTGGATGAAGAAAAGGAAATCCAGGACATAGACCTGGAAGCTGAAGGAACAGGGGAAGCTCAAGGTCCCAGAACCTGCACTAGAGGCAAGAGGAAGGGAAAAAAACCGAACAAGGATCTGGAAGACCTGAAAGTTGTTGGGGCCACCTACGACAAGCTGGTGATTAAGACAGAGGATTTGCTGAAGAAAATTACTGTGCAATGCCTTCTTTGTTTCTTTGTTGTTTTTTGTTGTTAAGTTGTTCTTTCTGTCTGCTGGTCTTTTGGCCAGTCTTTTTGTATGCGGACTTTAAAGCACTGTTCTTCTTAGTGCTTTTTCTCTATCTATGTTGTAAAGGTTTCGGTTCCTGAAAACCTATTTTTTAATTAATCAGAACAAGTCTCCCCCAGTGGAAGATAACCAATCAATCAATAGCTCTCCCCCTGTGAATGATATCTTTGTAAGGTTTTGAATGATTCTTCACATTACTATCTCTCCCCCTTTGACATCAATGCCAGAAATCTGACAAAAATATCAAAGCAATGATCTATAATCCTCTGAATCTCAAAGCTAACTACTCCCCCTGAGTAGTAGCACTACTCATCAGTGTTGGAATGAATAATATTTCTGATAATACATGCCAGACTGATGACAAACTTCATCAATCAAGTCTTTGTCGAAGGGGCAGAAACCCCTAACCTCTCTCTCAAATAATCAAATGATTCCTTAGACAATGGTTTAGTGAATATGTCTACAATCTATTCTTTAGTGTTCACATAAACCAATTTGACCTCCTTTGCTTCAACCTTGTCCTTGATAAAGTTATACTTTATTGAAATATGCTTAGTCTTAGAGTGAAATACCGGATTCTTAGACATGTCAATAGCTGCAGAGTTATCACAGTAGATAACTATTGGTTCACTATAATTTATCCTGGTATCCTTCAACATTTGCTTCATCCACAAAACTTGAGTGCAATTAGTTGTTGTTGCAACATATTCAACTTTTGCAGTAGATAAAGAAATGCATGAGTGTTTTTTGCCTATCCATGAAACTAGTTTCTATCCAAGAAAGAAAGCTCCACCAGAAGTGTTCTTCCTATCATTAGTATCACCTGCCCAATTTGAGTCAGTATATGCACATAAAGTGAAATCATCATTTCTGGAATACCATAAACCATATTCTAGTGTTCCTTGCAAATACCAGAATATCCTCTTTACTGCACATTCATGATTTTATTTAGGACTACTTTTATATCTTGAAACAATACCTACTACATTCATAATATCAGGTCTAGTCTAAGTTAGATACAATAGACCACCAATCATAGATTTATACCTTGTCGGATTTACCAGTGTAGAAGTATCCTTGATAGATAATTTATCACTTGTAGTCATAGGAGTAATTACCGGTTTGGAATTATCCATACCAAACTTTTTCAACAATTCCCTTAGATACTTAGTTTGACAAATAAATATGCCTTTGTCAGTTTGAGTAATCTACAAACCTAAGAAAAAATTCATCTCACCAATCATGGACATCTCAAATTCATTCTTCATGTTGTTAGCAAATTCCATGCACAGTTTATCTTCTCCTCCAAAAATTATATCATCAACAAAAACTTCAATAATTAGAATATCATTATTAGTGTTCTTATAGTATAAATTACTATCAGCACTGCCTTTACTAAAACCAAGCTTCAAAAGATATTTATCCAACCTTGCATACCAAACTCTAGGAGCCTGTTTCAAACCATATAAAGCTTTTTTCAATCTGCAAACCATGTCTTTGTCATTTGTTAGTGAAAGTCCATCAGGTTGCTCAATGTAAACTTCTTCCTCAAGCTCACCATTCAAAAATACACATTTGACATCCATTTGATAAACCTTATAGTTTTTATAAGCTGCAAAGGCAAGAAATAGTCTAACAGCTTCAATTGTAGCTACAGGTGCAAATGTCTCACCATAATCAATTCCTTCCATTTGAGAATAACCTTTAGAAACTAATCTAGCCTTGTTTCTTATAACTTTACCATCCTCATTCAATTTATTCCTAAAAAACCCATTTAGTTCCAATAACATTCTTATTTTTAGGTCGGGGAACTAAAGACCAAGTTTCAATCTTCTCTATCTGATCTAATTCATCTTCCATAGCCTATAACCAATGTTTATCCTTACAAGCTTCAATTACAGTTGTCAATTTAACTTGAGAAATAAGACATACCTCTTCATTTGTTAGTTTTCTTCTTGTCATAACTCCCTTGTTTCTATCTCCAATAATTTTATCTTTAGAATGATTTAATCTTATATACCTTGGTGTCTTCTGAACTTCAGGTTCACTGCTCTGATCATCAGTCACAGTTGAATTTTCTAATTGTGTCGGTGTAATTGTCTCATCTTCTTGTACCGATTGAGGCATTTCTGGCTCACTTATGATCATTTCCACTATTAGTTCCCTGTCATGTGATATAGAATGATTTATGTATTGTTCATGCACTTTCACATTAGCACTTTCCACAATTTTCTGCAATCTTTTGTTATAACATCTATAAGATTTTCTCTTAATTGAATAACCAAGAAATATCCCTTCATCACATCTAGGATCAAAATTTCCAATTGAATCATCTCTTTTGATATAGCATTTACTTCCAAAAATTCTAAAATACTTAACAGTAGGAGTATGTCCAAACCATAGTTCATAAGAAGTCTTACCGGTTTCACCTTTGATGCGAACTCTGTTGAAAGTGTAGATTGTTGTACTTACTACTTCTCTCCAGTAGATATGAGGCAATTAGGCTTCCATCATCATAGATCTAGCTGCATCCAAAATGGTTATGTTCTTTCTTTCAACTACTCCAGTTTGTTGAGGAGTCCTGGGTGCAAATAGTTGTCTCCTGATTCCATTTGTTTCACAATAACTGTTAAATTCATGAGAAGTGAACTCACCACCATGATTTGATCTTAGACATTTAATTTTCAATCCAGTTTTTTTTTCAACCTTCGCTTTAAAGATATTGAATTTCTCAAAAGCTTCAGACTTCTCCTTTAGAAAATTCACCCACATCATTCTAGAATAGTCATCAATAATCAACATGAAATACCTATCACCTTGAAAGCTTCTAGTCCTTGTTGGACCACATAAGTCAGTGTGAATCAAATCAAGTACATCATTCAATTTATCATGTAGGCTCTTAAAAGAACTTCTTACTTGCTTACCCAATTGACATTCCTTACATACCGGATTATGAGGCTTCATAATCTTAGGTGTATCTCTAACTGCCTTAGTTGAACTGATCTTAACAATACAATCAAAATTAATGTGACACAACCTCTTATGCCATAGCCAACTCTCATCAATATGAGCAATCAAACATGTCTTATTGTCAGTGTTCAAGTGAAAGATATTACTTCTGGTATGAATACCAGTTGCAATCTCCAAACTAGTCTTGTTAATGTTTTGCATTTTCTATCTTTAAACTGAAGTTAAAAACCCTTATCAACTAATTGACCAACACTCAAAAGATGATGCCTTAAACCTTCTACATAATATCCATTATCAGTGTTATGCTTTCCATCCAAGGAAATTATACCTCTACCTTTGATCATACATGCCTTGTCATCTCCAAATCTGAATTGACCGTCATTGTATTCTTGCAGTGAAAGAAATTTTCTTTTAATATCAATCATATGATGTGAGCATCCACTATTAATTACCCATTCATCCTTATCTTCAAATTTTGCTACCAGGGCCTTTTCCTCATCTTTGATAGACAGTCCTAGTTCATCTTCCTTCAAAGCATAGAATACCCATTCTTTACCACTTCCAGATCCACTAGTAGAGTCTTCTGTCGGTTCATCTCCAAAGTCATCAATTACTCCTTCCTCATATGCTATGTAGCATTGTTTGTTTTTCTTGAATCTATATATGTTCGAGTTAGGCTTCAAAGTTTTCTTGACTCTTTCCTCAAACCTTGCATTCCTTTTAGGACATCTAGATGCAAAATGACCAATCTTATTACATGCAAAACATTTAAAAGGTTCTTTTCCTTCATACTTACTTCCAGTTGGACCTTTAGGTACTCTTCTAGCAAATAAGGCTTCAAGTTGCTCAAGCTCTTCATCTTCTTTCCTCATGTCTTCCATTTCTTTTTCATATAGGTCTCTCCAAACACTCTTTCCGGTAGATGTTGATGATGATGCATGAAAAGTAGGCTCAGACTTTACAACTCCAGAAGATCCAAATTCTTCAAGCTCAAAAGCGGATAATTTCCCAATCAGAATGTCTCTGATAACTGAAGTGTTTGCCATTGTTCTTAACTCATTAATTGCAGTTGCCTTAATCTTGTAAGCTAGTGGAAGGGCTCTCAAGACTTTGGAAACTATTTCATCTTCACTTAGAAATCCTCCACAACATTGAATTCCCATGACAATCTCATTTACTCTTTCCATAAACACAACAATTATTTCATTATCTTCCATCTTCAAGTTTTCATACCTTACCCGGTAACCATCAAGTTTATCAATTTTGACAGTAGGGTCACCTTCATTCAAAGTTTTCAATTTATCCTATATAACCTTAGCCGATGATTCGTCAGTCAATCCCATAATCTGCCGATTAGTAAGTGCACATAAGAGGGCTTCTCTAACTCTGCAATCATTTTCAATATTCTTATCCAGTTCTGCAGGAGCAAGATTGCCAGATGTAGGATCATAAGGTGTGTATCCTTTCTCAGTGATCTCCCAAATATCCTTGCCAAGACATCTAAGATGAGTCTCCAATCGAATTTTCTATATCCCATAATTTTTTTCATCAAGCTTAGGGATTTCTCTTCTGAAAATAGTTGTCGGTGGATTAGAAGTGTTAGTTTCCATAGGATCTACCTCAAGCGGTTAAGCTTCTGCAAAAGAGGACCAAATCTCTGATACCAATTGTTAGGATAACCAATGAACAACTGAGAGGGAGGGGTGAATCAGTTGTTAACAGATTATGACTTTTAATCCACAATACAACCTTAAAAAAATCAAGTACCGGTAAAGCACATACAGATACCGGTAAACAATACAACTTAACAATTAACCAGATAATCAATGCAAAGCAACCATACCACATAACACCATGATTTGTACATGGAAAACCCAGAAAGGGAAAAACCACGGTAGGAAGCCTACCCACAGTCAGATGATACTTTTGCAGAAAGAATGTGTTATAATGAGGGGCCTACACTTGCAGGAAGGCACACTGCCTAGAGCGTACTGTTCATTACAAAAGAGTCTCACTGACTATAGAGAGGCTAAAACCTTCTCAAGATAAGTGGGCAACAATCCAATAGAGTGAACTGCTGAAAATAGCATCTAGTATGCCTGATTACAGTCCCGGTTAAGCTCAGTGTCAGAGGACTAAATCCTCTTTTGAATCCAGTTTGATCACCAACGATTGACCAACTCCTCTGCCTGAATGATATTACAATATTTGCACATTACAATCCTTGACCATGACCTTTCCAATAACCATGATACTTTACAAAGAATTTCTACCTCTTATTTATATAAACCCTAAGGCTTAAACCAATTAGGTCAGCCACCTAAAGATATTACAATATTATCATTACATAATTCCATTTACAATGATATGCCATGTCGACTCAAGACCAAAACAATAACAATAAATTTATAAAACATCTTTTATCATCTCGGTAATGTGTAGAGTACATGCTAGCATGATACCGGTCCATAACCTAGATAGGTACCGGACCTATTATGGGTCTACCATGCCAAAGCAAAGACTTCAAGCATTTGAAGCACGATCAACGAACATCTTCAGCATCCTGAAATCTATCAAGAAGCTGCACCAACACCAATTGTGCATCCTATCACAATTCCTCAATGAAAGCTCTGTCAGTAAATCCATAAACCAGTGTCGATAAGGGTTTACCAGAGTGTATGATAACATCCAATTACCAAGCCAATACCAACTGACCAAAACATGCTCATGTAGCATATATAACATGAAATCCAATATACATCACTAATCCAAACATGTCGGAAGTGGTCAACAGACAATCTCTTATGCCGGTAACACTTGATCTTCTATTAGTAACTTGTCTGTCGGTAACCATCCATAACAGCTAGTGTTGACATCAATGACAAAATATCAATGCAACACATAATCAATTCATCCATAATGCCAACAATGTACACCTACAGGAGCAACACCTTATTCATTGTTCTATGGTACAAAAGCAATTTTACCTATTGAAATAGAACTACCTTCTTTAAGATTTTCCTTAAGACACATCATATCAGAGGAAGACTATCGAATTAAAAGATTACAAGAGCATCAAATGCTCGATGAAAAGCGAAAAACTGCATTAAATAACTTGCAAGGCTACATAACAAATAAAGAAGGAGTTACAATAAACGAGTAATATCAAGGAATTTTGAAGTAGGAGATCTAGTTCTCAAGGAGAACCAAAGGAACCTAGGAGAGTGTGAAAAGCTAGGAAAGTTTGAACCTAACTGGCTAGGTCCTTTTTATCATAACAAGGTTCATAGGAAACGGAGCATATAACTTGGCTACTATGGAGGGAGATACACTCCTTGACCCTATGAACAACATGCACCTTAAAAGATACTACATCTAAGGGTTGGGTTAGTTTAGGTTTTACTTTCCACATTGCATATTAATTTCTTAAAAGCACTACATCACATATAGTTTCTTTTTCAAATGCATCGCATTCACAAAGTTTTTGTATTGGCATATAGCAGCATCAATAAAACAAGGCCCAAGTTTATCATATGTTTGCATTCAAGAGAAACAAGGGTCGCCTCATTTCTTATATATTCGGGCATGAAGTCTTTGAGATCCTAAGGTCATTCATTTTCAACATCACCCTATGACAATGATTTACATTTGGTTGGGTAGAGATTTCACTATTTGAGACTAGATAACCCAAAATCTATCAATTTCTATATCTGAAACACATTAACAAAATCTCTAATTCATTCTAGACACCTAGTTGATCATATGACTAGTGAAAAATCCAATATTCTACTTCAGTGCCGCTGTAATTGTCACACCCATATGGGTTTCATTACTTACAATTCAAGGCAAGAAAAGAAAAAAGAAAAAGGGCTATGCCAATATCCATCTCAAGGCAAAAGAGAGATGATATAAAATTGAAATATCACGCATACAAGTGTGACAAAAATCTTGACTTTGGGAACATGAGAATAACTCCATCAAGGCTATGGACGTCTGTTGGCAATGGAGAAATATTCAAGAGATTACAGTATATAACCTCATCGGAGCTCTAAAGACTTGCTGGCAACGAGGCTCTATCCGAGATGCTTTTGAACAGAAGGAATTAACTCGTTTTCACACACATGGGCAAAAGAAGATCAAAGTTTCAAGAATCAATGGGGAATTTTTTCGCATCTTCACTGGTAAATTCTAGTCACTAAGTGTGTTAATTTGTATGATCCAAGGGATCTTGAGGATCAATTGACCGCTTATCTATGAAATGTTTTGTACCTCCAATTCAATTGGTGTGCTACAAAATGCTAAAAAAACACAGTCATCCTTATCGAAATAGGAAATGCATCTTCATCATGGATAATGCATTAACATAGGTCATGTCAAAATTCATTGTCCCCACATGCATTCTATTGATCATCATATCATAAATAGGTTTGCACACTAGGGGCATAGCTAAAAAAATCCAAAAATATTAAAAAACATAAAAACCCTAAAAATCATAAAAAGTCCTTTAAAAATCAATCAAAAACATTCAAATACAATCTTTAAAATCAACCAAAAACATCTAGATAAAGCCCTAAAAAATCAATCAAAAAAAATCAAATATCAATCCACAAAATCGAAAAATCGAAAAACAATCAGAAAACTTGCAATAAAATGTCTCGTAAGAATCAAACACCCTAGTAGATATCCAGCAAACGCCTCGCATGAAGTTAACAAAGGATACAACTATCTAATCGAGCATCTGCAATCAAGTGATGAAACCATCTTATCAATCATATCAATATCCATATCAAGTGATCATTATCTTGTCTTAAACAGAGATGGATACACTCGAAATCAGACACGTCAGTCTTAAACAGGGTCCACACTTTCTGAGACCAGGCATTATCAACCATCACATCAAGCAACCACGAATGAAGGCATAGATTAGTATAGCTGCTGAATTTTGTCCTAGTTAAACTCTATCTTTTATCATTTGGCGACGAATTATGTTCATATGCTACTCAAGGATGTCCACAAGTGACTAGAGGAGTCATGATGGGCATTATATTTTTCTTTATTTGTTGTTTGTGGTGAGAACTAATGAATCTTTGGGATAGGTGTCATGGGTGTCTGTGATAAGAGTTTTTATATTTTGAAATGCCACACATACGTCGACTCCTAGCATTATTCCCAAAATGGAGGGTTCACTCATTGTTTGATACGTGTTTGTTTCTTCAATGAGATATCTTTGTACATCTTGGTTCCTTATACCCTGATGTGTTAAGCTTCATTGTTACATAATAAGGCTCAGTGAAGAATATATATTGCTCTATGAATAATGATAAAATTTTGTGAATCAGTCATTCTCATTTCACCTCATTTTCTTATCTAATTATGTTGATTCTATCTCAAGATCATTCTCTCATCGAATCATTTTCTATCATGTAACATTATTCCTTCATCAATCTATTATCTCTTTCATCTTACTAACATTTCTTCAAATGGATATCTGAGTCAAAAGAGGTAAAGCAATAATCTAGCATTATTAAACAAACAAAAAATTGCATTCATTTTAGATCATTTTCATATGTCTAAATTCCATTCATTTTAGATTATGTTCATAGAGTCTAAATTGCATTCATTTTAGGTCATTTTCATAAACTATAGATTGCATTCATTTAGTCTTTCTAATCATATTCATATAGTTTAAATTACATTCATTTAAAAAATGGTCATATAGTTCAACTTGCACCCATTTAAATCATATTCATGTATTATAGTTTGCATTAGTCCATTTAAGTTGCATCCATATAGTTCATTAAACATTGCATTAATCATTGTAACAAAAGCACATAGAAATCATTGTGTTAGTCATGTAAACATACATTCATTAATCATATAGGCATGCATCACATAAACCGCATAAAATCATACATCATATACAGAACACAAAGCATAATAAATCGCCGCCAAAAAACTGCATATCATATGTATAACTCAAAAATGGTAATGTGTCAGAGTAAAATCATCAAAAATGCCCAAAGGCTCATATAACATGATATAGTGTCTTAACCAACACTACCCCTATCTCCAGGTGGATCCTATTTTCTATATCCTGCCCCGGGATGTCCCAAGGAAGTCTGAGGTGGACCCATGATGCTAGCACTACTAGTATCTCTTGAGGTAGATCTTCCCGATATCTTACCAACCATATAAGAATTGTAGCTCAGAACTCACTTTCCCTCTAGGAAAGCTCTCTCATACTCTCGACACCAATACATCCGCTCCTCAGACAACTGAATAATGTGCTCATCGCATTCCAGATTACCTGTATCAAAGACCAGGTAAACTGATCATATGCATCATGTGTCAACTGAGCTCTCCTCACTGCATCATCTCGCTCCCTTTGGAGACGATCCCTATCACTAGAAATCTAATCCCTCTCCCTATCTAAGGCAACATAGTCCCTTCGAAATAGCTCCCACTGATCACTCTGTCGTTGTCTCAGTCTCACAACCTCATCCTCCAAACTCCAAATCTATGCTCTCAAAATCTACGGATCATCATCATCTATATCACCACCCTATCCTCCATCCCCACCTCCCTCTGTAGTTGGTGCATCCTCCAACTCGGACATGTCAGTGTCATCCCCATCCTCATTGCTTGATGATCATGAAGTTGAATCATCAGCATCTTTGTTGCTGCTAGACTAGATGTCTCTACCGATGTCTATGTCCGTGTCTCCATCTCCTCCCTCCCCATCTCCTCCCCCACCCCCATTTCCTCTGTCATCTCCCCCATATCCCTCTTCCTCCTCCTAATCATCCCTCCTTCACTATCTATGATGACGTATCTACTGAGGTGTGATAGGAACAGTAGGATCAGTGAGTGGAATAGGCCTATGTCTGGCCCGCCATGTGTCATACTAAGGTGTCGTGCCTGGATCTGCAACACCTGCTCTCCAACCCCACTGTACTGCTTGTAGTGCATCAAACTCTGCAACAGCCACATGCGGCTATATACACACTCACCAATCAGATACCTCTTGAGTAACCCGAGAAAATTAGTTGTGACAGTAGGTACTCCATGTACCTCCCCAAACTTCCTAAGTACTCATCTTGGTAAGTACATCTCAATGATCATCTGTGTCTCCACGGTCCTACCATGAGATATCTTTGCTACCTGCAAAATAGTAAATGTTGATCATCATCTGCCCAACCAGGGCAATCCAAGTACAGTCTCTAAATAAAGTGTTGCAAGATGTCAAACTGATGTCGCCAATATAATGTGTTACCTGAGCCCTTGTGTCTAATCCTGCGTGTATATCTGTAAGCGTATGGCTCCTCAAGTTGTAAATCCACGTGAATCACTGGCCTATAGATAGAAATGTTCTCCCACGCCCAAGTCTAGAGCAGTGTTACACCGCAATTGATAGATCTATATGTCAAATATACAATAATGTGCATCTGATAGTAGACCATGGCTAAGAGACAAGGTGTTGGCATTTTTTATGTTTATGTTGTGATTGTCATTGATGGACACACACTTGTATTGAGATCCCCTTTATATGTATGAGCTAGAGCTCAACCGGTATTTGTTCCAACCAGTATGTTGTATTCTAGTCTTTAGACTATTGGTGATTTTACAGAATGTGTTTCCCAGTCTGAAGCGGCATGTTGACCCCAAGCGGTTCAAAGATCTCAAGCGGTACGAGGAGGCAAAGCGGCATAACACATTCTTACCAGTCTTCATTTTTGTCAAACCGGCAACTAGTATTTTGTATGAATCGGTAATACTCTGTGATGAGTTACCAACTGGCATTTTGTGATGAGTTACCAATCCACCGATTGTTTGATGGTGCCGACACACTGACGGTGCTCTTTGTGTCATGTTACTGAGTATGTCTAAATTCATTGAACCTAGGAAATTGTAATGTAATCCTATTGGACCGACATGAAATTAGATTCCTTTAAAAGGACATCATGTCTAGGGTTTTAAGTTGTTGCTGAAAGGGTTTATGTTGTGACTAGGGTTTAAGATGGTTGTTGAGTTGTAAGAGTGATCTTATCTAAGAAGATCAAGTTGTAACTAAGAGAGATAGAGAAGACTAAAGTAATGCTAGAATGCATTAGCGGTAAGCTATACTGGATCTAATCAAGCAGTTTGTGCTATTACATAGATCAAACACTTGTTGATTACTCACAGCTTTGACAAGTCTGTAGCCCTTAACCAGGTAGGCCCAAAAGCCTTTTGTAAAATCCTCTGACAAGGTGGTTCACTTCTGTGAATCTAAAATCCTCTAACAAGGTAGTCTTTAATCGGACTTATCTCCTAACAAAGATTGAGATTCCTAACAGGATTTGTTCTGGTGAAGAACATTGTAAGACCTTAACCGGTCTGACCTTAACCGGTCTGGTTTCTATTCTGCAGATAGTGACTTGTGAGTTCCATCTCACCGTGGTTTTTCCCATTTGGGTTTCAACGTCAAATATATTGTCTTATGGTTGTATTGCTTTTGTGTGTGAATGCTTTATTTGCATTTTGGTTTGCATGTGTGATAACTGGTCTGTCTGTTAAACTATTTTACCGGTTTATCTTCAGACTGTTTAAGTGCTTAAGTACAAATATTTTTGGCATACTAATTCACCCCCCCCTCTTAGTATTCATCAATTGGTATCAGAGCCTACCTTTCTATTAGTTTAACCACTTGGAAAGAGATATGGGGGAATATACCTTGAGGGAACTTACTCAATGGCTCACTCAGTCTGAGCAAGCTTATGATGATCTTATGGTCAAATACAAGGCATCTCAAGCTAAAAGGAGAGAACATGCAGAGAAGTTGATGGAGCTATCTGAAAATAGTTCTGAAGATGAAGCAAATATGGAAGCCATGATTGCAGAAGTAAATAAGCTGAATGATTCAAACTCCAATCTGAGAAAGGAGTTGGAAGGACTGACTATCCGGTTTAGTCAAGAGCTTGAGAACCGAAGGAAAGCTGAAGATCTGGTAAAGGACAGAGATCATGAGATCTCCAAGTTGAAACAAGAGATTAGTGCATTGACTGCTCACCTTCATGAGAGCAGAATGGAAAAAGAAGGAGTACAAGATGAACTGAACATAGCCATCTCTGAAAATGCAAGCCTAATGGAGTCAAATACTGCTATTTCCAAAGAACTCTCTGAGTCAAAGGAAATACTTGCTAAGTTTAACAAAAGTACTGTCAAGCTAGAGCAAAAGATTGAGTCATCTAGACTAGTAAAGAATACCAATGGACTTGGTTTCTCTAGACATGAGGAAGGAGAATCCTCAGGAACAAATGTTGAAGCATCAAAGAAGCAACCGGCACTCAAAGGAAAAGGTAAGCAAAAATTCAAACCTGTTTGCTTTAACTGTCTTAAAAAAGGACACACTGCCAATGTATGTAGGAGCAAAGCCTACATTAATTTTCCTTATTTTATCAACAATGTACCTAGATCCAATAAGTTCAATGGTCATTTGTATGCATGCAACAAGTTTGGGCATAGAGCATCTAAATGCAGGTATGTCATGAACAATACCGGAAGATATCCTCAAAGGACCCAAGGAGCTGGTCCAGAATCTTTTGTGAACTGAAACCCTAACCGATTTAATGCTTACAATTATCAGTCAGGCAACAATGGTTATCAACCAGCAACTGGATGGAGAGAAAACTGTTGGATTTGTCATGGACATGGTCACATTGCTGCTACATGTAGAAGGAAGAATGGAAACATGAACAAAGGACCTTGGAGAGCACCTGGATTGGTTTGCTATCACTGCAACAAACCAGGTCACATTGCAAGATTCTGCAGAAGCAGAAAGAGTATATCTGATGATATATTGGTCACTCAGAAAGGAGAAATTGATGTTGAAACAGTTCAAGCAGACATGAACAAAACCTGGAGGAAGAAACCAACAATGTTGGAAGAGGAACCGATTTCTGCACCTAGTGTAGAAATATCGGAACCGGTAAACTAAGCTCCAAAGAGGCTTAGGGGGAGCAAACGGCGAAATGATTGTGAACCCCCCAGTTACACCGGTAAAAGACCTTAACCGGTATGTAATACCTGTCGCTTGGCAGAAGACCGGAAATGGTAAAAGAGGCAAATTAGGGTTTATGCCCTAATAGAGGAGCATTAATGGTGGTAGGTGAGAGATGTATAAAAGCATATTTCAAATCATTTCTCACTATCTTTTTTCAAGCGAAGAAAAGTTTTTCAAAGTGCAGAGCGAAGAAAAGGCGATTTGAGCTAAGATTTCAAGAAATTGACAAGTCTTGAAGGAGATTCAAATTCAGTTTGCAAATGATCGTGGAGAACACAAAGCGGTGATTTGGCAACCGACAGAGAGTGGAGTGAAGCAGAATCAAGAAGCCCTAAATTTGCGTTTTAAAGGTATTTTTTTGTGTTCTTGAAATACTTTACAATGGCTTCTGCATCTCATACCAGTTCTAGTACATCAATTGAGTCGGAAAGTTTCATTCAAAGGAAGTCCAAATATAATGCCTTATCACAAGTTCTGGCTAGAGTCATAGTTGAAGAGGGAATTTCAGACTATATTGATTGCAAAATAGAAGACCTAGGGTCTTTAGCTATTCACACCCAGTTAGGTTTATTTTGTGGCAAGGACAAGAAAATCAAACCGGAATACAGTATCCTAGAAAAGAAGAAACTCCACAATGTTGTATACTTTCTGGAAGACTTTACGGAGGATCATATCAGGATCATTTTGAGAAGAGTCCATGGTGACAAGATGTACCTAGAGAGGACGCATGATATCACACCACAGGCAATTCATGCAGTCACCAGTTTCTATAACACAGGGAAAATGCCAGCCCTAAGAACGGTAAGTAAAATGGAAATGGCCAAGCTCACCGGTTCAACAAGTGACTCACGAGGTATGACAGTTAATCCTATCAAGGATGATCTGGTGAAATACGCCTGCATGGTGATAGGCTACAAAACATTCTCAGCAAGCAGGATTAATTCTGTATCTGTTGCAGTGGTAAATGCAACCTACCGGATGATTAAAGAGGATGTATCATTCAACCTATGCACCGGCATGCAGAGGCAACTCTTGTCTAATCTGAAGTCGATTAAATAGGATAATGCACTGAGATTCAAGTTCGGACAACTACTAGTTGGGTTGTTTTTCTATTTCCAAGGCTACTTTCCTGGAGTAGGAGATGTCCAGTGGTCTCCTGACCAACCGGTAACCAAGCAGATCAAGGAAAGCATACAAGCCATTGGAACCGGTTACCCTAATGTGCTGAACAAGTATTTTGATGAGTTCAGAAGGAAGATGAGTCAAAGAGTGAGGATCTCAGGTGACATCATTAAGAAATACGAAGATGACATCTATTTCACCATCCAGGTGGACAAATGCCTAATGGAGGCTGTTGAGCCTAGAATGGAAGAAGTGGAGCCAATGGGCTATGAGGTGATGTATGATATGCTGGAAGGGTATGTCTCAACCCTTTTTACCTCGCCTCTTGATCCTAAAGCTAAGAGGAATAGAACCTATTTGGAGAGGATTGCACCGGCTGAGGAACCCTCTGTTAAGAAAGGAAAAGAACCGGTAGCAAAGAAAGCCAAGGCAGTGCCTGCAACATTGGCACCGGCTACTACTGCAACTCCAAGAGTGACCAAGCAGTCACCTGCAAAGAAGAAACCTGAAGTGGCACCGACAAAAGTCTTTGAAAGAAAAAGAAAGACTAAGTCAAATGAACCAGATTCTGAAGAGACCGAGTCTGATGAAAAGCCAAAGAAGGCCAGACAGACAAAGAAAATGAAGAAGAATGAACCGGCAGCATCCGCACCGGTAAATATTGATATCTCCTCATACAAACCTTTGACACATTATCAAAGGACAATAAAGAATATTAGGAGAAAATTACTTAATGATTTAGTAGATTATTATGATGATTTTAGTGATGAGGAGAAAGATGAAGTATTACAGGAAATCATTATTTATTTATGTAAAAATGACTGGTCGCCATCAGAGATTAAATCTAAGACACCAGATTCTTTATATAAAGCATTAGATAACAAATGGCGCATTGCCATTGAAAAAGAATAGGAGATTAGGGAGAAAGTCTTTGCACAATACTTTCCCGACCTCTCAAACTCAGAATTATTTGATGTATTGGACCAAAATAAAGGACTCTTCTTCGCAAGGAGAAGAAGACTCTGGTTGTTAGAGGGGAGAATTGATGATGTTGAAAAGACACTCATCAACATATGGTCTATGCTATCAATTCTCACAAAGCACGAATGGCCAACCTCCAAGTGGAAAAAGAACCAGTTATATCCAAACCGGATGAAGTTTTTGATGAAGAAGGAAACCCGATTGAAGAACCAATCGACACTATTGATGTTGATGCCCTAGACATAGAAGATGTCACTCAGGACATACCGTTTGAGGGAACAGAACAGGTGCAACAAGCCGAACAGGGCAGTGAGCAAGCCGAGGACAGACAAGAAATGGCTAAGGAACAGGAAGAGAAAAAGAGGAGGGATGAAGATGAGAAAAAGAGAAAAGAGGAAGAAAAGAGAAAAGAGGAAGAGGAGAAATGAAAAGATGAAGAGAAGAAGAAGTAAGAAGATGATAGGAAGAAGAAAGAAGAAGAGGATAAGGAAGAAAAGAAGAAGAAGGAAGAGGAAGAAAAGAAGAAGAAGGAAGAGGAAGAAAAGAAGAAGAAGGAAGAAGAAGAAAAGAAGAAGAAGGAAGAGGAAGAAAAGAAAGAAGAGGAGAAGAGGAAGGAAGCAGAGAAAAAAAAGAAGGAAGAAGCAGACAAGGCAGCGGAAGCAATGAAGAGCATGTAGATGGAGACTCCGAAGGCAACCGAGAGTCAAGCCAAACCAGCTGATATCACCAGTCCTATCCATCTCCAGTCTGCAAGTGAGTCGGAGCTAATGCAGAGCATCAAGGTTGCTCAAGAGCGCCTTGAAATCATATGAAGGAAAAAGGAGCAAGACATAATTCAAGTGGTTGTAGACACCCTTACCGGTTTGATCCCCGGTACCAATCTTCCTAACACTAAATCATCACTAGCACAGCTTAAACTACTATGTACTATAGTGGATGATCAGGTGCAGAGCCTGGAAGAAGCAATTGAGGCAAATATCAAGAAAGAGCTTCAAAAGGCTCTTAACATTGCTCTGGTGAAAAAGTTGAATGAACTCTGGTCTGAACTTCTAAAAGACCAAAAGGATATAAGGGACGCTTTGGATGAGGGAAACTTGCTACTAAGCAAAATCTGTCAACCCCATCTATTCTGCGATGATGTGCTAACTCAGAAGCAAAAGCTTCAAATGGACTTATAGTCCTACTTGAGCACATTTAAGCCACCCTATGATTCCTTTGCAACTTATGGGCAAACCATTCACCGGTTCCAGATCCAGTCAACCAAAATGGAGCAAGAGATCAGTACACGGTCTAGAGATTTGCAAGAGCTACAACTGGTTTTACTTCCACGTCTGCAAATTCTTCAAAAGTTTTATATGAACCTGGATGCCTTGACAGTTACGCAGGAGCTGAGCATAGTTGATGCCATGGAGGAACAGGTATCCTAGATGCAAACAGAGAAAGAAGTGGCCACCTACCTACTTGAGTCCTGGTCTCTATCCATGAAACAATTTTTGCAGGACTATAAATCAGATTTTGACAAGTATTATTCATTGTTGTCATAAACTTTTATTATTTTAATATCAAATGGAAACAGGGTTGTTCAGCAGTACTTTGTCGTTGTTGGCAAAAGGGGAGAAGTACTCTATCTATTTTGGAGATAAATAGGGAGAAGTATTTGGTTTTAAAATTTTGATATATGTTTTGATATATGCTATATGCTCTGATATCTCAATGTTTATGCTCTATATGCAAAATTGATATACATTGTATTGATTAAGGGATAGTGTATATGCTTAGGGGGAGCAATTTTGTTAATGGCATGTTTTTGTTGTAAAACACTTAGATGTCAAAATTTTATTTTTCTAAGTGTTGCAATCAATGCCAAAGGGGGAGATTGTTGGCATTTTTTATGTTTATGTTGTGATTGTCATTGATGGACACACACTTGTATTGAGATCCCCTTTATATGTATGAGCTAGAGCTCAACCGATATTTGTTCCAACCGGTATGTTGTATTCTAGTCTTTAGAATATTGGTGATTTTACAGAATGTGTTTCCCAGCCTGAAGTGGCATGTCAACCCCAAGTGGTTCGAAGATCTCAAGCAGTATGAGGAGGCAAAGGGGCATAACACATTCTTACCAGTCTTCATTTTTGTCAAACCAGCAATCGGTATTTTGTATGAACCGGTAATACTCTGTGATGAGTTACCAAGCAGCATTTTGTGATGAGTTACCAATCCACCGATTGTTTGACGGTGTCGACACACTGACGGTGCTTTTTGTGTCATGTTACTGAGTATGTCTAAATCCATTGAACCTAGGAAATTGTAATGTAATCCTATTGGACCGACATGAAATCATATTCCTTTAAAAGGACATCATGTCTAGGGTTTTAAGTTGTTGCTGAAAGGGTTTATGTTGTGACTAGGGTTTAAGGTGGTTGTTGAGTTGTTGTAAGAGTGATCTTATCTGAGAAGATCAAGTTGTAACTGAGAGAGATAGAGAAGACTGAAGTAATGCTAGAATGCATTAGCAGTAAGCTATACTGGATCTAATCAAGCAATTTGTGCTATTAGATAGATCAAACACTTGTTGATTACTCACATCTTTGACAAGTCTGTAGCCCTTAACTGGGTAGGCCCAAAAGCCTTTTGTAAAATCCTCTAACAAGGTGGTTCACTTCTGTGAATCTAAAATTCTCTAACAAGGTAGTCTTTAATCGAACTTATCTCCTAACAGAGATTGAGATTCCTAACAGGATCTATTCTGGTGAAGAACATTGTAAGACCTTAACCGGTCTGACCTTAACCAGTCTGGTTTCTATTCTATAGATAGTGACTTGTGAGTTCCATCTCACCGTGGTTTTTCCCATTTGGGTTTCCACGTCAAATATCTTGTGTTATGGTTGTATTGCTTTTGTGGGTGAATGCTTTATTTGCATTTTGGTTTGCTGTGTGATAACCAGTCTGTCTGTTAAACTGTTTTACCGGTTTATCTTCAGACTGTTTAAGTGTTTAAGTACAAAGATTTTTGGCATACTAATTACCCCCCCCCCCCTCTTAGTAATCATCACAAGGACCCCAAGCATACATGCATCGATGAATGATCATATCATGAAGTACCCTACCCCATCCGACTAGGAATATGTGACCTCTCCTATCAGGGATGTGAATGCCTGCTACAATACTGCATAGTACAACTATCAAATCATCATAGTCTATACGCACCCATGGTATATCATAATGACCACTAATCTATATGTCTTGCTCCTTACACTCAAATAAGGCACACAATCCTATGAGACCATCATCATGATCATAAACGACTCTATCTCCATGAATGGGAATATGCAAAATCTACCAGACATCCTCTATTGTAATGCATGCCTCATCGGTAGGAAGATGGAATGAACAAGTCTCGGAATGCCACCGCTCAACTAACATGGTGATCAAGGCTCTGTTGGTCGTAATCTATGGAAGACACAATGCATGATACAAACCCAGATGTCAGATATGTGCAACCTCCTCATCAAGTAACTGATCACGAATATTGAGACCATTGGGTCTACTCTGTCTACAATACAACACTCCAAGATTCTCTTGTACAATAAAAAATGATGAAAATGTCAAATATTGTACTTCACGTGAAAAAATTAACATACGCATGACAAAAAAATAACCATATCCAACGAATGTGTAACAATTATGACTCATTCGTCGTATTTACCACTAATGCATTACATTTATCATGATTGTGTAACACTTACCATGCATGCGTGAATATATAAACCAACGCGTAAAAACATAGTCGCATGCGTGATACTCAAGACTTAAGCGGTATACTTAGACTAATGCATGACAATAAACACTTATGCATGATAATAAACACTTATGCATAACATAAAATGCTAATGTGTAAAAATCGATATACGTATCCCTGAAGGTTAAAAGTTGGATGCTCTGGAAAAAATTGGAAAAATTGACAGAAATAGGCAAAAAAATTGAGTTAAATTTTGGATACTTACCATGCTGCCCATCTTAGGTGGTCTCTGATATGAACGTACTCGCTCGGACAAATGTTGTCGTGCTCTAATGCCAACCATGATGATCAAATACTCGCAAGAAATCTCGAAAATCACAATGAACTCCAAGAACTCAAAAGAATGCAAATAAGCAAATGAAAGGTCAAAATCACTATTTATAGCTCAAAATTAGGGTTTTTGTCACTCTGACAGTCGTGGTCCCCCTGAACTTCAAAACACTTGTAGGTTAGTCAAACGGACTAAAAATCGCACGAAACTTCACACGATTGCTCACTAGCATGGTATCGAAAAAATGGTCTGGATTTCAAAAAAAATTGACCACTTTTTCCAAGGGGGCATATTTACACCCTAAGCGTCCCTAGGGCAGAATTTTTAAATTTTCTTTGGAACAACATCATTCTGACATTGTCTCAAAGAGGGGCAAATGTAGACACCTAAAAATGTCTCATTAATCGTTGTACTAATTATTTCTCTAATTGATTAAATAATTATTTAATTAATCTTATTCTTCTAAATTCATATTTATTCATCATATTACTAATTATTCTATTTAAATTTCTATCCTAATCGATTAATTATTTAACCCTTTTCTAACATTAATTAAATATTTATTATTTAATCAATTATGATTTAATTCTTTTAATTAAATAATTTTAATTATTTAATTAAATTCAATTTCTCAATAATTAGATAATGTCCAAGGGGTTGAGCTTAGTTGGTTAAAGCATTGAGTTCTCAATGTGGAGACCCAAATTCAACTCCCATGATGGACATCTTTGTGGAATTCTAAGTTGTGACTCTTGGTCTTTCATTGGTTGTATTTGTCACATTGTTTAAAGTTTGTAATAAGTTTGTAACGTGGATGCTTGAATGAGCAAAAATGAGCTTTCTGATTCTATGATACTTAGTACAAAAAATAGTTAGATAATTTCTTTAAATTATTTAATTAGCTAATTAATTATTCTGATTCAAATTCCAAATCCCCAAATTCTAATTTCATTAATTGTTCTAATTTCATTAATTTTTCTAATTTCATTTAATTCATTAATTCTCCAAATTCAAATTCAAATTCATGTTCTTCTAATTTCAAACACATGTGCATGATTTCAAAAATCAAATTGAATAACAAAGTAAAGTTCTAAATATATTCAAAGATTTAATCGAATTTAAAATAAATTCAATATTTGAATCGATTCTCATGCAAAGATTAAATTAAAAATCAAAATCAAAGTTCAAGCACATGCTAAATTAATAAATTCAATTAATTAATCAGTTAAATCAATTATCTTTTCAACCTCTATTTCTATCTTTCACTTTGTTTTTTTCCAAAGAGCTTTCAATCAGTCATCAATCAGTTAACTATTCAATCTATTTTAATTCTTCAATTCAATTAATTGAATAATTAAATCATTTTCTCAATTTCCTCCAATCATTCTTTTTAATCTTTCAATAAATTTTTTTCTCAATCATTTAACTCAACTAACAATTCAATCTATTTTATTCCACCTCCAAATCAACAGTTCAACTATCAATTAACATGTAAGGTCACCTGAGTTCCACCTCTTAATCATTTTTTTCCACCTCTCAATCAATCTCACCAACAAATCTATAAATTCGGGATCAACTCTCCATTTTCAACAATCACGAACTTTGAATCTTTGTGTCACTTGCAGATTACCAGTGCAATATCTGAGAGCCATCATACCACAAAGAAGAGAAGAACAATGAAAGCTATTATGCAGAATAGGGAGCTTTATATAGCTTAAATTATTTCCATTATGCATCTATTTCATTGGTTTATGTTTGGATTGCTTGAATAGTTAAGGAATTCATAATTTTCCTTATTTCGTATTTAGCAATGATTATTTTAAGCATATACAGTTAGTATATTAGAGGTATGAATGTGTTGAGTTGTTAAGACAACTCAATATATTTGGGTAAGTTGTTATGGGAGTTTCCTATAATGTAGGATACTAAAATCCTATGTAATTGTGATGTATTTGATTAAAAATATATGAAGTACGATATTATTAGTGTAAAATATCTATATGCTTCTATTCTACAAAAAAATTTTGTCAAGATCAAAATATTGGTGTTTCAATCTCTCTAGATCCCCTTTATTCTCCTAGAGCCTATCTTAATCATCAAAACATTTGTAGAGAAGATGATATTATGCATTTTATTCTTGATCTATCTCCCCAAATAACATTATGTAAACATGAGGCCCTAAATGATAAGGATCTTCCTTCTCAATCTACCAAAGAGGATATGCATGATGATAGAAAGGAAAATCTCCCTACACAAGATATTCCTTCTTCATCTACGTTTCCCTTTGCTCCTTCTAGATACACTTACACTACAAATTTCAAAGAGATTCGTTATAATGTTCCTTCTCCTTCTTAATTAATAAATTCTTATAGGAGTGGCTATACATAATATCAAAACAAGGTTCTAGAGGACAAGGACTTGGAAAATTTGAACAAGAAATTAGAGTCCCTATAAACCTTCCTACAAAAATTACTACTGAAGGTCTAGGACATAATCATGACTCTCCTATGGGTGATCTCCTTGGAGTTAAAACCTCTATGGATTATCCTACATGACATAAGACTTAACGCCCATCTAAAGGTGCTTCTTCTTCAAACACGCCTTTTTGCTTACATCATCAAACTAATGAGCACAATACCAATGATTGTCTGGATTTTCAAAATGGAATACAAGGACTCATTGATAATGGCATAGTCAAAATCATAGATGAAAATTTGTCTTCTTCCAACAAACCTTGTCCTACATCTCACGAGACAAGACCTACTTCTATTGATGACCAAGAGAAATTAGCCACTAGAATCTTTTGAAGATTGAAGTATGATAAGAATTTTATTTTTCCTTTCATTAAAATTAACTACAATTCTAAGAATAAGGTAATTTGCATTGTCTTTTTTATAGTAGTTATTCTCACTCTCTTGGAAAGTGTAAAGCATTTAAAACATTTTTTCAAGAACAATATGATAGAGCTCGCATAGCTCTTACAACTGATCTTGCACTCTTCCTTGGTGAAGAGGTAGTTCCTTATCACTTCATTCACCTGTCATGTTGCTCCTCAACTTATGAAACTAGTATTTAACTTAATTAGGGACTCTTTATCATAAGAGGTGATGATTTTTCAATAACAAACATCTTGGGGTAGCAACCTCATTCATTCTTTTCTCTTATCCTATCTCTTCTAGGTTTCACTCCTCCCTTTAGGGGTTGCATTGTTCATTTTTTTATGTCCCTTCTTGCATGGAATGGTATGTCTCTAATGGTTAATTTCTCCTTAGGGGAGTTTGTGATCCTCCATTCTAATTCTTTCCTTCCTTCTTTGAGGATCACTTCTTCTTTAGAGTTGCATTTTTCATATATTAATGTCTTTTTTTGCATTGAATATTCCTTCATGTGAGCATATTGTGCATTTTCTTATGTCTAATCTCTCCTTAGAGGTTTTGTAATTCTTCTCATTGTCCCTACACTTGGGGGCATTGATCTATTTCTTATCCTTTCTAAGGATCCACTTTTCCTTTATTGAGTGGTGTTTGCTTATAATGATTTGATGTCATTCCTTGTGTGAAGTTGTCCTTTGCTCAAGATTTCTCTTTTATTCAAGAGGTGTGTATCATTGACTACAAGCTCTTTTATTTAATTTAGTTAATTAGATAATATTATTATTATCATTATGCTCCAATTTATTATTAGATGTGAGAGAGATGATATCACATCATTCGAATATATGACAATGCATGTGATGTTATAATCCCCTTCCAAGATATATATACACACATAATTCCTTCACCATTATTACATAAAAGTGAGGATTCCTTACAAGATTTTCTTCTCCTTAGAGAACTAAGACCAACACAAAGGTACTCAAAGGCATGAACATGAAGAAATTTACATCCCACAACTAGGAGTACCCACATAACAAAGGCTCAACGACCCCAAACACTACAAGAAATACCACATGGCTACCCAATAACCACAAGGGCTAGAATCAAAGAAAGGTTTCCATGTTGTTGAACACTCAACTATAGCTAAAATAAGGGTTAAATAACCTAACTCACTCAATATTCCCCAATCTTTGAGGTGACATTGAATCCCTCACTAGGGTCAACGTCTCGTACTCACAACTGCAACCAAACGTAGGATGATAAATTCTGCTTATCAAAATTGCATCCTCTTCTAGCCTTGGGATAGGAACAACACAAACCACTAAGGAGAATCCCCCAACTCATACCAACCTCCAACATGGATTCTAGCAAAATAAGGTGTCAAAGCACTAACAAACGGTACTTCCCATCCCTACACTATGTCAACCATACATGTAGTTAGGGAACTCACATCTAAAGTAACAAGTTGAGCACCTATAATCAACAAAAGAAAAAGATTAATGGTGCATTAAACATGTATGCAATCACAATAAGAACATCAAGAATAAGGAAAAACATGATCTTCTCGCTCTGCAATCTTTTTCAATTTTGAAATTTTTTAGTTCATGGTGGTTGTTGTGGGTGGGGACTTGTTTCCCCCACCTCTTGATCCCCCTTCAGACTCTATGTTTGATTATTCTGACAATATGGTTGACAAGGA
The DNA here is from genome assembly GCF_030272615.1 of Cryptomeria japonica. Taxonomy (NCBI): domain Eukaryota; kingdom Viridiplantae; phylum Streptophyta; class Pinopsida; order Cupressales; family Cupressaceae; genus Cryptomeria; species Cryptomeria japonica. The sequence goes on along the minus strand of NC_081411.1, from coordinate 568,957,869 downwards.
TAAAAGATCTACCAAAAATAGTCTTAACACTACTGGCCCATCAAGTCGACATCAATCATTCCATTCTTACTAATGAAGTTTACCAAATCAACCATATCATCAGATTAATCAACCAGAACTCCCCTTTCTAAGAAGGAAAAGGAGGGGAATTAAAATCATTGGCCACAATCCAATGGGAATCCTGGTCAAGTTGGATCAAGGAGGAGATCTCATCCCAAAGCACCAGATGACCAAGTTAGATTGAGAGACAAACCACACTCTCGAGGTTTCTATGGAAATTATACTTGAGATAAAATTGTAAGTGTAAAATCTATAATTGAGAGACAAACCACACTCTTGAGGTTTCAATGACACCTACCCCAACAATGGTGAAATCTTTAATTTTCATTCTAGGGCTACCATCTCTAGCCATGTAGAGGGAAAATTGGAGGAAAACATTAGATCAATGTAAACTATATATTTGCCTCTAAATCTAAACTCTATTGGGTTGATCCCCCTCTGGACTTCATTAGTAAGAATAGAATGATTGATGTCCACTTGATGGACCAGTAGTGTCAAGGTTTTTTTGGGATATGGAATATCTTTATACATGGGTCTATTTATGATTAACAATATTAAGACATGCATTGTTCATAATCACAGATCATGGGTTATTTCAAACCACGCATTTTCATACATTCACATCAAAGACAAAGATATGATGATAGTGACTCTAAAAATTCATCCAGGATTGGAGTAGATTTTGGAAAGCCAAGCACAAAAAACCTAAGAGTACATAAGCTTGATGATGATGTATTTCCTTATATTGGTTCAGACTTATACAGTGGGGATGTATTAATTAGAAAGATGAGTTCACAACCCTTTGATGCAAATTTCAACCTCAAGTTGAAGCATACTTATCTCATTAAACATCAAAATGTACTAGAATACCATATTGAAAGTTAATATAGCAAATAGCCACTATAAGATGTTTGCCTAGATAATAAAGACAAAGTGAAATACCATTAAATAAATCAATGTACACTCCATGCCTAATTACAAAGGACGTGAATACATTGTAGCTAAAGAAATTACTCATTATAATCAATAGGTTATCTTTCCCAATTTTAGGCATGTTGTACATAAGGGTTCACATGGGTTTGGTTGATGGACCACTTGGTACTACTTTTAAGGAGGTGATTGCTGACGGTCCAGAGACCGTGATGTTTCCAGACAGGTCTAGAGATTTTGTCCCTAACTCCAAGGACTATGTCATTCATACTAAGGAAACATATAAGGGGGGACCTATTGATAGTACTACTGTCAAAGGCTAGAAAAATGCGTTGGTGGGAAACCCTCCAAGGGGGGTGGACCCCAACTTTGTCCCTGTTTGTATAAAAATTGGGGAAAGAACAACTATTGAGCTCCCTAATAAAGTTATGGACCGCATCTTGCTCAACATGAGTAATACTTTGGTGGGAAAAAAAATTCTCTTCGACCCACTGTTGAGATGGTCTGGAAATAGGCCTCTGACAAATGGAGACTTAAGGGTAGTGTCTTTGTTAGTTCTATGCTTGGTTGGTGCAGGGGCACTTAGCAAGTTTTGTTGAGTTTGTTTCTAGGATGTTGGAATCATGTTTTTTAGTTTTGTAATAAGGCCAAGAGGCCATTGAATGTGTGCTCAAATGATTGTGAGGGCCCTAAGAGTCTTTGTTTGGCCGGTGTTGGCATGTGAGCTCTTAAGGGCGCCAGGTAGAGCATTTAATAGGATAAGTTGTTTTGGGGTTAATTTAGGTTGGTTGATGTTGTTTTGAAGTTTTTGAGGTCATATGAGTCATGTGAAAGTGACCAAGTTTGGGTTTGAGCAAAGTTGCTCACCTATGCAACAAATTGCAAAAGTTGCAAAAGTTGCTCATAGCAACTTTGCAACATCTTCATACACCAACGGTTAGTTGGTTAACACAATCAGTTGTGAGCCTGTGTAACTACTCCAAGACCAGTATAATTCTTGGAAAGACCAAAGATAATCGGTCGTTGAAGATCTGAAGAAAATAAACTAATTTGGTTTCCCATTTGGTGTGTTTTTCTGAGTCACCGCCTGTTCTTTGCAAGTTTGTATGGCCTGTATGGGTTGAGAATTCCAAAACAGGGTCATGGATTGTTAGATTGGTATCTTACCTTCATTTTTTTTTTGGTTTTGAGTCTTTAAGTGTTGTAGCTTGTGAATAATCTTCATTTTGTTGCAGGTGGGTTCAAAGGTCCTAGAAACCAAGGTTTAGAGAGCAAAATGGCTCCAACCTAACATTCCATGGTGGATATCCTCTCTAGAACCTTGTGGAATGTTAGGTTTCTATGTGTAATATGTTTTTTTAGTTTTGAGTCAAGGGAAGCTAAACCAAAGATTTGCCACCATACCCTAGGCTTGGCACATTGAGTTGGCAAGCATTAGGAATCATGGATAACAGGCTCTAATCTGGTGAGTCTGGTGGGTGGAGGTGAAGTATGATTGGAATAGAATTACATATGGAAGCATAGCCCTAAAACTATCATCAATTCACTTAGGCAAACAGATCGGTGAAGGAGTTTTGACCAATCCCTACTTTCTAGGCCTAGGAAGGGGCGATTAGGCCTAATTAGCCCAGTAAGGGTTAGATGTGTTAATGAAGAAAACCACCTCTAGTTTTGCAAAATTGTATGTAAAGCCTGAAAGGGTGTATGGAATGTAAAAGAGTTCATAGGCTTGTTAAGGAAGTTTAACTAGTAAATGCAGAATACCTCGTTGTCAAGGCTACTAGAATTAGGTCTCCTATTAGGCCTAAAAGTGCAGTTTGTTTGTAAAAATCCAAACCAGTAAATGTCAAAGCTCTTGAAAAAGGAGTAGGGTTGGTCATACTTCCAAAATCATCCATCCTTATGTGTGTAGTGTGGGGAATGAATATCCTATGGTAGAGGGGTTGAACTCTCAAGTAGAGTGTGAAAGGGAGTGGAGAAACAAGGTCTCCTAACCAAGAAAATGGAACTCACAAAACAACAAGTGCTTATCCTAGCCTAAGGGCCTTGGGAAGGTTATAGAGGGTAAGTCTTGCAGACCCTTAGCGGGTGTGAGGTGTAGAATCATTGGAAGGTTCTTGTGTAGCTTGGAGGAGATACTTAGACAAGGTAGCGTAAATAGGTGAGAGACAACTCACTCTACATCAAATTGGTATCAGAGCTAATTGATTGAACACAGTGGTGTATGTTAGACCCAGAGGTAGAGTCAAAAGCTAGAAGCATGCCACCAAAGGCAATGAGCCAAGAGGCCATCAAGAAGTTGGTCCAAGACATGCTTAGTGAAGCTCGGGAGAAAGAAACCAAGAAAGGCAAAGGCAAAGTCACTGAATGGGGTGATGAAATTCATGATGAAGATGCAGATGTGATAGGAGTCATAACAGAAAAGAAGGAGCTGGACAAAGATCAACAGATCTTCTTGGATGCCCTCAAGTCACTCAATAAAGACAACATAGAATGTTTACCTATCTACAATGGAAGCCTAAATGGAGAAGATTTATTGGATTGGATAGAAGCCTTGAACAATCATTTTGAATACAAGGAAGTTGCTGAAGAAAAGAGGGCCAATTTGGCCAAGTCAAGATTGAAGGGATCAACCCTAGTGTGGTGGAACATGATGCAAGAAGAAAGAGAACAAACTGGGAGGAAGAAGATCATCTCTTGGGAGAGAATGAAGATCGAGATTAAAACTCAATTCCTACCTATAGATTATGAGGTGCAAATGCACAAGAAGTTGTAGAATTTAAAACAAAGAGAAATGGATGTGAGTACCTATACATAGGAGTTCAACAAACTTACCCTAAGAGCTAGGAAGCAAGAGGAAGAAGTGGAGAAGGTTCCAAGGTACTTAAATGGCCTTAGACAAAACATTCAAGATGATATTAGCATGATAGCACCTGACACAGTCTATAAATGCTTTTAGTTAGCCTTCAAAGCAGAATATAAGATCAAAAGGAAAGGTGAACATAATCAAAGGGGTAGAGGTGGAAAAGGTTATAGAGGAAGAGGCACCTTTGGAAAAGGATATAATCCCACCAACAATGAAGAAGGCAATCAAACAGAGAATGGTGGTGTTAATCCTAAAAAAGGAGGGTAGTTTAGAGGCAACTCTAGAGGGAGAAATAGTTATAGAGGTAGATTTGGCAATTCGGGAAGAGGAACCACAGTCTTCACTAGCAAATGCTACCATTGTCATCAAGTGGGGCATACCATGAGCCGATAACCTGAAAAAACTTCAAGCTCTCACATGGGATACAGGAGAACTCAGTCGGTGCAAGAAGAAGACTGTCAAAGTGTCACCTCACCAATCAGCAAGGCAGGACCAGTCCTAGATGGAGAGAATGTGATGTTAAGAAGGACCTTGTTGAAGGTACCACAGTCCAAAGAACCTACTCAAAGGAAAACACTTTTAAAAACTAATTGCAGATCTCATGGTAAGATTTGTAAGTTATAGTGGATTCAGGGTCTACTGATAATATTGTAGCAGTTGAAATGGTAGACAAACTAAAATTGAAAAGGTTGCCACATACCACCCCCTATAAGGTGTCTTGGTTGAGTAAGGGTCAGTATGTGCTTCTAGATGAGAAAACTTGGGTAGATTTTGAAATAGGATATTATAAGGATAGTGTGCTATGTGACATATTACCCATGGATGCATGTCACTTGTTGTTGGGATACCCTTGGCAGCATGATATCAAAGCCATACATGATGGGGAGAAGAATTCCTATGTTATCACCAAGGAGGGTAGGAAGTTTCAAATGGATCCCTTGATTGATCAAGGAGAAGAAAGACATGTTGGATCGAGTGTTATGTTGCTTAGTGGGAAAGAATTCTTGAAGTTGTTAAAGCATGAAGGGAACCAAGGATGTTCTCTCATAGGGGAACCCAAAGAAGAGACAAAGACTGAAACCAAACCAGTGATACCTCAAGAAATGCAGACCTTGCTAGACCGATACAAAGACATAGTTGTCAATGAGATATCAGATGCCTTACCACCTATGAGAGATGTTAACCATCAGATAGACCTCATACCTAGTTCAACTATTCCAAACAAAGTTGCTTACAAAATGACACCTACTCACAATGAGGAAATACCAAAGCAAGTGCAGGAATTGCTAGATAAGGGGTTGATCAAGAAGAGTTTAAGTCCATGTGTAGTGCCTACTATTTTGGAACCTAAGAAAGATGGCAAGTGGAGGATGTACACTAATTCAAGGGTCATAAACAAAATCACAATTAGATAACGGTTCCCAATGCCAAGGATTGAGGATCTAATGGACTACCTAGGTGGAGCTTGCTACTTCTCTAAGGTGGATTTGAAAACAAGTTATTATCAAATGAGGATCAAACCTAGTGATGAATGGAAGATAGCCTTTAAAACAAATGAAGGGCTCTATGAATGGTTGGTGATGCCTTTTGGGCTCACAAATGCACCTAGCACCTTCATGAGACTCATGAATGAAGTTCTTGGATAGTTCATTAATAAGTTTGTCATTATTTATCTTGATCACATTTTGATTTTTAGCAGGTCAAAAGAGGAGCATATCAAACATTTGAATCAAGTTTTGAGGAAGATACATCAAGAAAATTTGATGATCAACTTGGATAAATGTGATTTTTTCAAAAATGAATTGGTGTATCATGGTTTTGTAGTTTCTCAAGGTTGTTTAATAATGGATCCATCAAAAGTGGAAGCAATAGTGAATTGGCCTACTCCTAAGTCAATAGGAGATGTAAGAAGTTTCCATGGTTTGGATTATTTTTATAATAAATTCATTAGAGGTTTTATCCATGTGTGTGCACCTATCTTGAACACCATCAAAGGTGGAATAAAATGTCAGTTTAAGTGGACTAGTACAGCAGACAAGGGGTTTGAGTTGTTAAAACAAAAGGTAGCAGAACTCCCTTACCTTAGGCTCCCTAATTTCAATCATCTCTTCATTGTGGAGTGTGATGCTAGCAAGTTCGCTATAGGGGCCGTTTTGAGCCAAGAAGGTCACCCGGTTGCATTATTCTCTGAGAAGCTCAATGAAGCAAAACAAAAGTATTCTGCCTATGATCTAGAGTTATATTATGTGGTGCAAGCACTCAAGAAGTGGCGGAATTATTTGTTACCTAAAGAGTTCATAGCCTACACCAATAATCATGCACATAGTTTTTTGAACGGGCAGGAGAAATTGAATCAAAGACACCTCAAGTGGGTTGAGTATTTGTAGGCCTACACCTTTTCCATCAAGCACAAGAAAGGAGTCACAAATAAGGTAGCAAATGCCTTAAGTAGAAGGGTTCTAACCATTAAAGAGATGCAACTACAAAGTGTGGGGTTAAATGAGCTCAAAGACCTCTACCAAGGTGACAAAGATTTTGGTGGATTATATGATGTTTGCTCGAAGTTTGATAATGCTTTTCATGTTGCCTATTCTGATTTTATGTTGTAGGAAGGATTATTGTTTAAAGGAAACATACTTTTCATACCACAATACTCTATGAGAGACAATATCATCAAGGAGAAGCATCAAGGCAGTCTAAGTGGACATTTTGGTCTTGACAAGACCTTAGAGTAGGTTGGCAGGTTCTACCATTGGCCTAGACTACATTTAGATGTTAGGAAGTTTGTGGAGCAATGTGTTATTTGTTAGAGTGCTAAGGGTACCTCCAACAATTCAATTTTATATCAACCTCCCAACAAGGAGATGGGAGTGTGTGAGTATGGACTTTGTTCTTGGTTTACCTAGAACTCCAAGAGGCTATGATAGTGTCTATGTAATAGTGGATAGATTCAGCAAGATGGCACACTTTGTGCCTTGAAAATGCACTAATGATGCCTCCTACATAGAAGGGTTGTTCTTCAAAGAGATTGCAAGGATCCATGGTTTACCTCTTACCATTGTGAGTGATAGAGACACAAAATTTGTGAGCCACTTTTGGCGAACCTTGTAGAGGACACTTGGTACCAACCTTTCTTTTTCATCTACATACCATCCACAATTTGATGGTCAAATTGAAGTAATTAATAGGTCCTTGGGTAATTTACTAAGATGTCTCACCAAACAGCATGGTCAAGCTTGGGATCTAGTATTGGGACAAGCAGAATATGCCTACAATGACTTTGTCAATACGAGCACAGGCCGGAGTCCATTTGAGATTGTATATGTATGTCATCCAAGGGGTATTTTAGAACTCAAATATCTCAGTTCCATGGACTATAGGAGTGCTCAAGGTGAAAACTTTGCAGAGAATATGAAGGAGATCCATGAACAAGTCAAGAAAACATTGCAGCAAAACAATGAGAAATACAAGACACAAGCAAACAAAACAAGAAGAGAAGTACAGTACAAGGTAGGTGATCTAGTTATGGCCTATCTGAGAAAGGAGAGACTCCTTAAGGGGCATCCTATAAAACTATGCATGAAGAATATTGGACCTCATAAGGTTGTGCATAAGTATGGCAATAATGCCTATGAGGTGGAACTACCACCAAACTTGGGAATATCGCCAATCTTTAATGTGTGTGATTTGTATCAGTATAAGGTAACTCAATAAACTACAAACCAAGAATATTCTACTGCTACTGAAGATGTAGATTGGATACAAGACCTATCTCCAAGCCAACTGGTGACATTGGAATGCATTCTAGATCCAAGATTGTCAAAAGGACTTGGAAAGGAGTCTATAGAGACTACTTGGTTAAATGGATAGGTCTCCCTGAATCTGAAGCTACATGGATTTCTAAAGGAGATATACTACAACATGGAACCATTGTTCAAGCCCTATCCACTCAAGGGACATGAGTTCTTCCTACCCTGGGAGTATGGTGCTAGGGCACTTAGCAAATTTTTGTTGAGTTTGTTTCCAGGATGTTGGAATCGTGTTTTTTAGTTTTGTAATAATGCCAAGAGGCCATTGAGAGTGTGCTCAAAATATTTTAAGGGCCTTAAGAGTCTTTGTTTGGCCAATGTTGGCATGTGAGCTCTTAAGGGTGCCAGGTAGAGCACTTAATAGGATAAGTTGTTTTTGGGTTAATGTAGGTTGCTTGATGTTGTTTTGAAGTTGTTTTGGTCATATGAGTCATGTGAAAGTGACCAAGTTTGGGTTTGAGAAAAATTTCTCACCTATGCAACAAATTACAAAAGTTGCTCATAGCAACTTTGCAACATCTTCATACACCAACGATTAGTTGGTTAACACAATTGGTTGCCAGCCTGTGTAACTACTCCAAGGCTAGTATAAGGCTTGGAAAGATCAAAGATAATCAGTTGTTGAAGATGTTGGAATCCAAGAACACTGAGAGGGGGGGTGAATCAGTGTTCTACCAGAATGATCAATTTTAACCAAGTATTAAAACATGCATACACCAACTGGTATATCGATACATATAGAATTGAAAGAAATAAAGAAACCAATAAGACAAACACACAAATTAATACCATAACACACATAATTATACATGGAAAAACTCAAAGAGGAAAAACCACGGTGGGGTTTGTGAACCACAATATCAATCCACTGACCATATGAAGAGATATTACAAAATATAGGGGCATGCACTTGCAGGAAGGCTTACAGCCTAGAGCACACTACTCAATCACAAAAGGAGCCTCACTGACTACATAGAAAATCCAGACTACAATCTAGAGAAATGATTGAACTACAAAGATAGCATCTTCTATGTCTGAATACAGCTTCGTTTAAGCTCTATTTGTTCTGATCTGAAACCCTAAACCCTTACCGGAGTAACCCTTACATAAATATCCTCACATACATGATCGCTCTCATATATTTCTCATTACATAACATTATCATATTCTTCTATATATCCATATTTAAAAATGATCTAACCAACTGACCTATATACCCTTTACAATTCATCATGCCTTATGTCGAATTACAAAGATATTTACAATATGAATATACATGTCAGCTAGATAACATAAATACATGAATATCAAAAACAATTGTCAATGTCGGATCTCCAAATGATGTCGGCCTCCAATATTGATAACCTGATTCTAAACCATATCGGCCTGCATTGCCGATAACCTAAGAATTCCTTCCAACTTGCCGATGTCGGTGCTAGTGAAGTGTCTGTGAAGTGCCTGTCAGTACACAATTGAACCAAAATATGAAGTCAAAACAAGTTTCCATATTTCCATCAATGACAACATAATGAAACCAACCAATTGAGTGTCAATTTCCAACAAAATATTTGAAGCAAATAAACTAATTTGGTTTCCCATTTGGTGTATTTTTTTGAGTCACCACCTATTTTTTGCAAGTTTCTATGGCCTGTACGGATTGAGAATTCTAAAGTAGGGTCATTGATTGTTAGACTGGTATCTTACCTTCATTTTGTTTTTGGTTTTGAGTCTTGAAGTGTTGTAGTTTGTGAATAATCTTCATTTTGTTGCAGGCAGGTTCAAAGGTCCTAAAAACCAGGGTTTAGAGAGCAAAATGGCTCCAACCTAACATTCCATGGTGGATATCCTCTTTGAAACCTTTTGGAATGTTATGTTTCTATGTATACTATGTTTTTTTTTAGTTTTGAGTCAGGGGAAGCTAAACCAAAGATTTGCCACCATACCCTAGGCTTGGCACATTGACTTGGCAAGCATTAGGAATCATGGATAACAGGCCCTAATTGGGTGGGTCTGGTGGGTGGAGGTGAAGTGTGATTGGAATAGAATTCCATTTGGAAGTACAACCCTAAAACTATCATCAATTCACTTAGGCAAACAGACCGGTGAAGGAGGTTTGACCAATCCCTACTTTCTAGGCCTAGGAAGGGGCAATTAGGCCTAATTAGCCCAATAAGGGTTAGATGTGTTAATGACAAAACCAACCTCTGGTTTTGGAAAATTGTATGTAAACCCCAAAAGGGTGTTTGGAATGTAAAATATTTCATAGGATTGTTAAGGAAGTTTAACTGGTAAATGCAAAATACCTCGCTGATAGGGCTACTAGAATCAGGTCTCCTATCAGACCTAAAAGTGTAGTTTGTTTGTAAAAATCCAAACCAAAAAATGTCAAAGATCTTGAACAAGGAGTAGGGTTGGGAATCCTTCCAAAATCATCCATCCTTATGTGTGTAGTGTGGGGAATGAAGATCCTGTAGTAGAGGGGTTGAACTCTCAGTTTGAGTGTGAAAGGGAGTGGGGAAACAAGGTCTCCTAACCAAGAAAATGGAACTCACAAAAGAAAAAGTTTTTATCCTAGCCTAAGGGCCTTGGGAAGGTCAGAGAGGGTAAGTCTTACAGACCCTTTGAGGGTGTGATATGTAGAATCATTGGATGGTTCTTGTGTAGCTTGGAGGAGATACCTAGACAAGGTAGCATAAATAAGTGAGAGACAAATCACTCTACATCATTGGTGCTCTTTTCCTCTTCAATTTAAATGTTGAAGAGGATTTTTCTATGGTTCTCTCTAGGTGTTGGACCTATGGCAAATGCAACTTGTCTCTCTATAGATGGAAGGCTGGTTTTGACCCTATTGCTTACCTTCATAAGTCTGCTCTGATTTGGGTCCGCCTTCTCGGACTCCCTCTTTAATATTGGGATGACTCCGTCTTTAGATGGATTGGAAACACTTTCAGACACTTTGTGGATGTGGAAAAGATCACCAAAACCAAATTCAGATTGGTATATGTACACTTTTACATTCAGGCTATAGTAAGTAAGGATCTTCCTAACTTTATTACTCTCAAGTCTAAAGTTGGAAAGTTGGACTCAAGATCTAGTCTATGAAAACACAACTCTCTTTTGTCAAAAATGTCACAAGGCAAGTCACATAATCTTTGACTGCAAAGCAAGGGGCCCTAAGCCCCTCAAGCTCAAAGTTCATGTGGTTAGTGAGGAATATGCTATCCCAACATGTCCTAAGCCCCTGAAGACCATTGATCTTGTGGTTTGCAATGAACCTGCTATCACAGCGTGCCCTGTGATGGACTGTGAGGACTACCCCTTTACAGAGAGCATCAATGAACTCATGTACTCTCCTGCCAAGGTGGTCGATGGGGTCCCTAACTCCTTGACGAACTTGGTTCATGGTTTGACCTCTCAAGAGACTCTCTTATTGCCTTAGGGGCCCTGTTCTTCTGAGAAATTTATCTCCACCCTTTGAAAGTTTTGACTCCTTTGGAGGATGGTGAAATTGCTGACAAATCCTCAACCCTAAATGTTTGTGGAACTGTCGGCACCCCTCCCAAAACTTTTCTCTTGAATAGTCCCCAATGTTTTGAGAAAGGTGTGCTAAACCCTCCTTCCCCTGGTAAGAGTTTCTTCTCTCCTAGAGCTTCCTCTAGTGGTTGCATACACCCGGGAGATGATGGTTGGATCATGCAAAGGTGAAAGACAAGAAATGCGAAGACTGATGTTGGGACTAACCCAAAGATAGGCCGCCCATCACAAAGACTCACTCGACAGAAGGAAGCAGCAAGGGAAGTCACCAATGGTAGATAGAGAACCTTGGAGCCGACCATCAAAGGTAAGAAATGAAGGTTCTTTCATGGAATATGTGGGGCCTCAACGGCCCATAGAAGAAATATGCCCTGAAGAATTGTATTTTTAAAAATAAAATTGAGGTCCTTCTTCTCCAAGAGGTTAAAATGACTGACACTTCTTTGCCTATATTGTTGGTGTAATCTGGCCTGGTGCTCAGTTTTTCATTAGTGATACCATTGGGGCCTCTGGTGGTTTGGTCACTTTGTGGGACCCCTCACTATTTTCTAGCAGCTTGATTTCTTTCTTTGCCAACTTTCTTATTTCCAAGATTTCTTCCAGTTTGGGTTTTTGGTTCCTAATTAATGTTTATGCCTATAACATAAGATCGGGTAGTCTCTCTCTTTGGAAAGATATCTCTTATCTTATCCAAAATAGTACCAATACCCATTAGATTATTGTGGGGGATTTTAACTCCCCTCTCTTCCCTTCTGAAAATCTTTGGGGACTTTAGGAGTACTCTGACAACATGACTGATCTGTCAGACTTCATTAATAATAATGGGTTAGTTGATGTGGACCTGGTTAGTCAAAGATTCACCTGGTCTAACCTTAGAAAAGGTAAAGACCTTATTCAGGTCAAATTGGGTCGATTCCTCATTTTTGGAAACTGGGGTATTGGTTTCAATGTGAAGCTTTTGGCTCTTCCTAGAACTATTTTTTACCACAATCCCCTTCTTCTTGTCTGTCCACCTCAACGTGTCAGGAGAGGTTAACCCTTCCTCTATGAAGTTATGTGGACCACTTAGCCTGAGTTAAAAGAGTGTATCAAATGTTGGTGGAACTCTCCTGTCTCTGGAACACCCATGTTTCGGGTTGCTCTAGAATTGGACTTAATTAGAAGAAATGTTCATGGATGGACCAAAAACACCTTTGGGGATATTTTGTTCAAAAAAGGAACTCAACACCAAACTCACGACCATTTAGGAGCAAAATGACAAAGGTGACCTCCTAGAATCTACACATTAAGATGAGCCAATCCTGAGAAGGAAATGGAAGGAAAACTCAGCTAGGGAGGAGCTATATTTGAAACAAAAATTCAGGATTCAATGATTAAAGGAAGGGGATAAAAATACTTCTTTCTTTCATAGATCGGCTAGTATTCACAGGCATAGAAACCACATTTCTTGTCTAAAGAATGATCAAAATCAAGATGTCAAGGATGATGTTGGCCTTGGGATTGTGGCTTCTGAATACTTCTCTTCTTTGTTCATGGATGATAGAAGGACTAGGGACCCTATTTTGGATGAGAACCTCCTTCATTGCCTACCTTCCCCCCTTAACAGGGAAGACAATTATCTCATTATGACCTTGATTACTGAAGATGAGGTGAGGAATGCAGTCTTCTCTATAGAGATTTCAAAGCCCTAGGCCCTGATGGCTTTCCCTTGGATTTTTTCTAGGATTTCTGGTATGTGGTTGGCCCTGATGTGATTCTTTCAAACCAAGGATTTCTTTAGATCTGGTAAACTGCTCAAAAAGTTAAACAACACTTACATTGCTCTAGTTCCAAAAATTCACGAGTTGACTCTTCTTAAGGACTTTCAACCAATCAGTCTTTGTAACACTCTCTACAAGACATTCACCAAAGTCTTGGTTAACAGGCTTAAACCCTTCTTGGATTCTCTAATAAGCCCACATTATAAGGGGTTTGTCCCAAGTCGACAAATTCTGGATGTCGCCATCTCCACTCATTAAGTCATACACTCTATGGATTGCAACCATAAACCTAGTATGGTTCTGAAACTCGACATCTCTAAGGCTTATGATAGAGTGAACTGGAGATTCCTTTTTAAAGTTATTCAAAAGTTTAGCGTAGGGGGAAGTTTCTTAACCTCAACAGGGAATGCATCACTATTGCCAATTACTTTGTTCTCATGAATGGTATCCCCCAAGAACCCTTTGGGGCATCAAGGGGCCTTCATCAAGGTGATCCTCTGACATCCTACCTTTTCATTATTCTAGTGGAGGTCTTGGCAAAAAGTTTCAGTTCTCTCATCAATAGGGGTGTCCTCATGGAAATTAAACCTGCTTCTACTGTTACCCATACTATCCTGCAACAATTTGTTGATGACTATTCTTTTGGGGATTTCTTTGGTATTTGAGGCCAAGGGATGGAAGTCCTTCCTCAACCTTTATGCGGATGCCTCAGGTCAGCACATTAATTATGATAAAAGCAACATCTATTTATTTCAAACTACAGACAAACTTCAAGCTAAAATTAGGGGGATCATTGACTGTTAAATTGCCTCCCTTCTTAGCACTTACCTTGGGATACCACTTCCAGTTAAGGATGTCTCCAACTCCTTTTGGGTTTACATTCTTGAGATAATATAGAAGAAATTGGTAGGTTGGAAAGAAAGGTTTCTCAATAGTATCAAGAAGCTCCAGCTATTGGCCTCTTCCTTGCAAGGGATACTGGTGTACTTCCTCTCCCTTTTAAAAATCTCTACCTCTATGACTGACAATATGGAAAGAATTCAAAGAAATTTCCTTTGGATGGGAATGGAAGAGAAAAGAAGGCTTGCACTTGTTAGTTGGGAAAAATTCTGCTACCCAAAATCCAATGGTGGTCTGGGAATACGCAAAATTACTCACTTCAACAGAGCTCTTATGGCAAAAATGGCTTGGAATCTTATCCACAAATATTTAGATAAGGGTCATATTATGAGGGCTAAATACCTCGGCCAAGACATCTTTCACTTAGCTTTGAATGAGGAGGGACTCTCCAGAGGGTCCAAAATATGGAATACTATTCTTAAATACAAAAATCTTATTTCCCAGGGCATGAAGTGGCTCATTGGTAATGGCAGAAACATCACCTTCTGGGAAGATTGTTGGCTTGGAGATAAGCCTCTGATTTCCTCCCCCTCCCTTAGAAAGATTAAAGACTTAACTACGAAATTGTTTGGTGACAGGGTCTACAATTACTTCTCCAACAACACATGGAAGGTTATTTCTTATTGTTGTTACAATCAACCGCTCCTGCTGACAATTGCCATGGAACTTCAGAATTTTCTTGGTATGATAAGACTCCCACTCTTTCCTAGGGATGATAAATTTATTTGTAAATGGAACCCCACCAGGGAGTTCTCTGTTAAAACTGCTTACCACAGCCTGCTCGGGGATCCCAATTCTTTGGTTAGGTGGAATGAAGTTTGGAATCCTCATCTTATCCCTAAAATATTTTTTTCTAGTGGATCCCTCTTCACAACAAAATTCTCATCTAGGACAACTTGGCTAAGCATGGATTTCAGTTCCCTAATAGATGTATTCTTTGCAAAATGGATGAGGAAATTCCCCCCATCTCTTCCTCCATTGTACCTTTGCTAAATCCCTCTGTGGTATGGTTTGCCATATTTAATCTTTGCTAGACCATGAACAAAAAATTGTTACAACTGCTGCAAGAGTGGGGAGGGCACTACGAACCCCCTGGTCCACCAACTTTGGAGGCAAATCCCCCCGCACCTCTACTGTAGCATTTGGAAGGACATAAATAATAAGATCTTCAAGGATAAGGAGGCTCCTTTGGAAACTATCTTCAACAGTTTCCTCAAACTCATCTTGAAAATATCTCTGTCACCAAGGTTAGGAAGCCTCCTAATCCTCCCTCCAATAGGGATTGGGATATTTCTCTCTGCTATAATCTCCCTCGTTCCTTCTCTCTTACTGATAACTCGAAGCATCTCCTCAGACAAAATACTAAGTGGTCCCCCCTGATTCCTGGTTGCTTGAAACTCAATTTTGATGGTGCTGCTAGACATAGTCGGGCTGCGAGGGGTGGTGTTATTAGAACTTACAGTGGGGCTCTTGTTGTTGCCTACATGGGGAATCTAGATGGTCACTCCAGCAATCAAGCTGAAGTTATGGCCTTGGCTTGGGTGATCTTTTTGCCCTCTCCATGGGCATCAGGGATATTGACATTGAGGGAGACTCTAAACTTATAATTGATGTTGTCAAAGGGTGGAATAAACTCAACTGGTTGATTGATGGTATCATCAGAGATATTCTCAGGCTCATTTATAGGCTTGACTCCTTCCGCATTATGCATGTCTACAGAGAAGGTAATGGAGTGGTTGATGCTCTTGCAACCATTGGGTTAACAGTCCAGGGCCTGACATGATGCAAGAATCTCAACTCCCTGCCTCTCAGTGTTACCTCACTCTTACAGGGAGAGTGTACTAAGCTTATTCTTTGTGAATAATCTATTTTCTAGTTCTTCCCGCCCATTCCTCTCAACTCACAAGAGTTGCGAGAGGAAAGAATTTGAAAATTTGAAAATGTATAATCCTTTGATGACTGGCTTCAATGGTCATGTGAGGTGGACTACCAACATGGCTAGTAAGTATGATGTGTGCACCTTAATCATTTTTTGGTACACCTTCCTATGTTATTTTATCATCATGATGCTAGTGTGTGATAATACACACATAAACCAACTTGGATGGACGAAGCTTATTGGTTGTTTCATGCAAATTGCTACACGTGGTCCTTACATTTATCATCACCGCTCTTGCTCTGAGTTCAAGATGGCCTTTTGTATGCTCAAAGTCATGTCTCAAGGTGTGATTAATATTTCACACAATTTTTCTAACTTGAAGGAAAATTATGGCAATTATTTCACAACATGGCTTCTTGATCACCAAATCCATATCAAAAGCACTGACTTTTATGATGAAATAGTTGATGTTTTCATTAAGTGCTATATTCTTGATACTTCCTCTTTGTTTTTGCTTATGTCTCGTGTTGAAAAAATTCTTACTGCTAAAATTCCTGACTTGGCCATGTGGGGGTGATAGATTTTGTTATGAACCCGACAAACCAGATGGTTTCAAACAAGACGCAGTGGTCTGGAACTATTATGTCAAAGGTGGGGGTGGGAAAATTTATGGAAAGCCTTCACGACCATGACAAACAACTCTCTGCCCAGTTTGCGGCTTCTTAGCTTGGTAGAAGGGTTAATGTTGGTGGGGTTTATTTGAAGCCTTAGAAGAGACTATTGCTCAAGCGACAACCCTATCCCTTGATGGTAGAAGATGAAAGAGGACCAGTCATGTCACTAACAGTCAGGGGCAAAATAATTTTTTTAAGGGAAGGGAAGAACCAATGGAGTTGCGAGGAGGGTTCTCCAGAGAAGAGCTCAAGCATCCTTGGAACCAAAATTGTCTTATGATCATGAAATACTTCACCCTTGAGGACCGCTATAAGGTGTTTTACTATTATCACATGCCTCTGCTTAACCATTTTCATAACAAGGATCTCCTTTGTCAGCCTTTTTACCTTCTGCATTCTTTGGAGTTCTCTGTCAAGGAAGCCCTCGATCCTAAGAATAGGGATAAGTCGCCCATCCCTCTGCATAAAGGTCTCATTTATAGGATATATAACTACCACTTGTCCCTCTACCCTTCAAGGAACCTCATGTTCATCCAACCCCCGTTGATTACCTCACATCCTCTTGCAACCTTTTCTAATGGCCTTGTCCTCCCTAGATTATTACATCTTTTGAATGAACCCTTTGCTTCCTCTTAGTTCCCCTCCTTTATATTGATAACTGAGATAACACCTCACTCTGTGCCCTCATCCTTGATCAAGAAAGATAAGAAACCTACTCCTTCTAAGGGTAAAGGGAAATCCTTTGCTAAATGAAAGAGAATTGTCATTGACAATTCTTCCTCGGACAACCTCGATGATGAGAACCCTACCCTCGAAGTTGAGGGTAGAAGGAGGTCCCGAAGGCTGGTTTCCAAAGGCTCCTCTAAGAAGAAGGATAAAACCCAAAGTGTCTCTGACTCTGAGGATGATCATGCTGAGGGTATTTTTGGGCCCCTTAATGATGAGGATAACTTGAAGTATGATGAGGAACCTATTGGCCAAATCAACCTGTTGACCCTGATGAAATAATGAAAATGGTGGACTCAGACACTTCTGGAGCTCATACTATGAATGTTGCTAGGGATGATGTGGCTAAGGACGCAGTGACTAACAAGGGTGCTAAAGAGAAAAGTGGGGATGCGATTTTGCACAATCAGGTGGAGCAAAACGATGTTCATAGGGATGAGGGAGGGGTTCCTAAGGGGAACCCTTCCATGGAACATATACAACACATGAGCAATGAAGTTCAAGAGCTTTAGAAGTGAATTTATAACTTGGGCCCAATCTTGGAGGCCAAGGCTGTCCAAGGGGAGATTACGGAGATCAAGCACAGGTTGGATGCTCATGACAAGTAGATGGTTAGCATAAATAAGTTCTACTTGCAACTTTTTCATAGCTCAGTGTTGACTCTCTACCCCTTGCGGGAGCATACTACGGTGGATGAAGCTGATAAGGATGCAGCTAGGGAGCTTTACAAATTCATGTATGATGACTAGAACAAAGTCATTAATATGACTAGGGCTCGCAAGCTGACCCCATGGGTCTTCTTTTTGGTCTTTTGCTTTGGTTAGGGTTGTTTACTGTGATTTGTGTAGACACCTAAAATTAATGTTTAATTAATTTAAGCCTATCAACATAATTAATTGACTTAGTTGTGTTATCCTTATTCTTCTCAATGTTAATTAAATCTAATTTAATTAATTCTATCACTATTGTCCAATAATTAATTTATCAAATAAGTTAATTATTCCCCTATTCTTCTAAAGTCCCCTCCAATAATTATTTCATCTAAACCCACTCAGTTAATTAATTCTAATTAATTAACCTAGCCATGTGATTCCTACAAATCACTTTTTCCTAATCCCACACAACCTAATTAATCCTTCTAGAATCTCTCATAGTCATGCTTATCATTATCCCTCAATTTTTAATTCCCACTCATGTTACATCAATATTGAGCCTCTCAAAGAAATTCAAATTTATTTGAATCCCTCAATGCATCCTTATTTAGGAATTTTTAATTCCTCATGTTTGAAATTCAAATTTCTCCCCCCATTTCCCAAGGAGTTTTATATTCCTGTTTATTTTCCCAAGGCACCCTTGATCCATGCCTTCTATCTCAAATCAATCTCAACCCTTCATGATTAAATCAATCTTGGCCCTCCATTGGCCTCCTCCAATCTATAAATTGGAGCCTATTCTCATCACAAATCATCCTTTTCTCATTCATTGTCATGTTGCTCTTTTCCTCCTCTTTCTTCAATCTTTCAATTCAAATCCATCCAATAATCCTATCAAATCCATTAATCTTGTTGAGCAAAGGAGATCAATACACATCCAAATCAAGCAAGCAACACATCAAGTGGAGCATCAAGGGTGCATCCTCGTCATTTACTTCATCAAGCTCAATCCGAGGGAGAGGTAAAAATAGCAAGGTATAAATGGTTATTCTTTGTGTTTTGTGTGTTTGACTGCTTCATTTGAATACTAACCATTTGACCTTACCTTGCTACGTTTTATCCTCAAATTTCTCCCCCCTTTTTCCCAAGGCACCCTTGATCCATGCCTTCTATCTCAAATCAATTTCAACCCTTCATGATGAAATCAATCTTTACCCTCCATTGGCCTCCTCCATTCTATAAATTGGAGCCTATTCTCCTCACAAATCATCCACTTCTCATGCATTTTCATGCTGCTATTTTCCTCCTCTTTCTCCAATCTTTCAATTCAAATCCATCCAAAATCCATCCAATAATCCTATCAAATCTATTCATCTTGTTGAGAAAAGGAGATCAATCCACATCCAAATCAAGCAAGCAGCACATCAAGTGGAGCATCACGGGCGCATCCTCACCATCCACTTCATCAAGCTCAATTTGAGGGAGAGGTAAAAATAGCAAGGTATAAATGGTCATTCTTTGTGTTTTGTGTGTTTGACTGCTTCATTTGAATACTAACCATCTGATCTTACCTTGCTACTTTTTTTCCTCTTCAGTAACCAAAGATGTCATATATAGAAAGGATGTCTGATAATACATTCATTCTCATATGGAAAAGGTCAACCACACAAGAAGAATCAAGGGAGATTTTGTTGACACTCAACACAAATGACTACTTGTCATGTAGTACATCTGAATAGCATAAAAGCGACTAGATGTATGGAACACTTCTTGGATTTCACCACAAAGGAGAAATGGGTCTGCATGGTCTTCAATCGACTACACAATGAATATCTCTACCTTCATAAACCCCAAAAAATCACTAAGGAGGCCATCCAAGCAGTAACCATGGCATGGACACAACAAGAGATCCCTTTGAAAAAGGCCATAAAAAATGTTGAGGTTACTATTACACGTTACTACATTTTATGCTAAAATAGGTTTATACCTTGTCTCTTTATGTCATAGACTGGTTTTGAAAATGTTAGATAACTTGATCTCTTTTGCCTAAATCTTTGGAACTTGGCAAAAAATGAATGGAGACTTAGTAAAAAATGACCGAGTCAAATTCCCACGTTAAAGAAGAGGGAAATCAATTTTCAAGGGGTTGAGCTAGGGTTTTCCCTATTCTCCTCATTTCCAACAACATTTCTCCATCTATGATGACAACCAGTTGTTGAGTAGGTCATTAGGTGACTTTATTTTTGCAACGCAGGAGGAATGAGTCTCAAGAAACACATTTTATTAGCTCCTTATCGCCATGCACATGAAGAAGAGAGGTGTGCCAAATATTTTCTATTTTTATCTATTTTCTCATCTCCTTATCTCCATTCAACTCCTAGGGTTATATAAAAATCAACCTCCAAAAGCATCTATCATCCATGTATTATCAATAATACATCATTACAAATGCAACCATGAAACCTTTCAAAACCCTGGCCATCAACAAACACTCCATGTGAACAAGCATGCAACCACACATCCCATGCAATGCTTCTAACATTCACAAATGCTAACTTGGCTTACCCAAACAACTATCCTTGCGGTTTCTTTTATAGAAATTGTGTGCGGGAAAAGTGCTGCAATGAAACGAAAATTACGAATTCAGGACTAGTCCACACACCAATGGGACTCTTGGTGCAAGTTATGGAGCTATATGGAATAGCTCAACTTCCCAAGGGATGTTCCATTGTCCTTTATCTCACAAGACCCCTCAATCCAATGCCTTTGCTCTCAGATCATTGAGCAAAGTGACTTAGGGATGACAATCATGAGAATGAGGGGTGTTTTGATCAATCTAACATGAATGCAATCCTAATGTGCATGATATTAACAAAAGATGAGCTAAACTAGCAAGAATATGATGATAAGAAGAAAGGATTAGTAACAAAACTATCCTAGCATGCTATACTAGTTTGCGATGAGTATTATGTGATAATACAAATGCCTATTTTAAGATGCAATGAAAATTATCAAAGAGAGGCTAAATGCTTGATTAAAATAATTTAGATTAGATGCTTAGTAAAATGTCTATAAGTTTGATGCTAAAGACTTGGATGATAAAAGGAGGAAAGAGAGCTCTATTTATAGGAAAAATAGGGCAATGAAGGATCAAGATTGGATGATCCTATCGAGGGTCAGGATTGAAAGTTATCAATCCATGTTTACAATTCTCACCAATGAAATGGTGATAATTGTCAACATAAGACTGCTTGAGAGGAGATGCAAGAAGCATTAAATGCTTGAGAAGACCTCATGATTACCTTAGAAGGTAAGGGTTAAGGTTAGATTAAGAAAACCCATTGGATAAAGCTTTTACCCAAAGGATAAACTCTTGTGCAAGGGTTAAAGGAATAACCATGGTCAAAGCAATGAATGCTTGATGAGACCCTAGGCTTAGATGAGGGTTGAGTTAGGCAAAAAGTCTCCAACCATGTAAGACGGTTGAGTTAACCATTAATGGTTATGTAAGAGACTTAAATGGTTAAGTTGTTAAGGACATAAATCCTTTAATGGTTATTGAAGACTTTAAGGGTTTGAGAAGTGACTTCCCTTTGCTTAGGATTGTGACAATATTTGGTAGATGGGTTAGGCTAAATTAGAAGGAATTATAAGAATTTAGAAGGGGTTTAGAGAGGCAAGTGGGAGATGTAGGAAAATGCAAATGGATGGAGGGTAATTTTAATAAATTGTTATATTTCAACAAAATAGATGCAAGTGGAGGATTTAAATAAATTAGATTTATTTATTTGAAGTGAACAATTTAATTAAAAAGAGTAGAAGGGGGATTTAATTAAATAAAGTGATTTATTCAATTAAATGATATGAAGGGCCTAGGTGAATTTAATTAAATAAATTGAATAATTTATTTAATCAAATAGATGAATGTGAATAATTTATTAAACAAAATTTAATTAAATAGAGGAATGAGAATAAAATGAACATTAAGTATTCATTTAGGAAATTGGTCATTTTTATACGTCTACATTTTGCCCCACTTTGAAGTGATGTGCGTGCACTTGTTGATTCAAAGAAAATTGATGTGTTGCCAAAATTTGATTGATGTGATGTCGTGTGTCGAAACGTTGATGTCATGCCCCAGATTTGTTGAATGTTATTGATGAAGCCCCCTCGGGAGATGAATCAAAAATTTGAAAATTTGTTGAGTTGATAATCGTTTTTTATTTGATCGCATTTGTAAATTGTGTTTGTGTTTAATGTGCGCCAATTGATTCATCTCCCAAAAAATGATGTTTTCTAGGGTTACAAGCGAAAGCACGAGCAAAATACATGCCCACCTACTAATCCTAATTTACTTTTACCCTATAAAAAGGTGAAAAGTGATCTTATTTGTATCATTTGCACCCATTGACTTTTGTGAAAGTGACAATTGGAGAGTGACAAAATGTCGGTTCCCTATGCTTCACACCGATTCGAGTGTGTTCGTTGATACCGGAGGCCCGCCACGTATGATCCACCTATAAGTCATCTAAATTTTGCCCCTTTTGCTTTTTGTTTTGTCATTTTTTATCATGTTTTTTTATTTTTTGTGTTGGATTCTCACGGTTTAGCGCATCAGGTTGTTTGCGTAGCGCATATAATAAAACAGTTAGCGCATAGGGCTAGTAAACTAGGGTAGCGTCTAGGTGTTGTTGGATAGCGCATTGCAGGTGTAGGGTAGCGCATAGGGTAGGATAGCGCATAGGACCAACAATGTAGTGGATGCAGCAAACAGGGTAGCACATAGGGTAGACCTAGCGCATAGGGTAA
The DNA here is from genome assembly GCF_030272615.1 of Cryptomeria japonica. Lineage (NCBI taxonomy): Eukaryota > Viridiplantae > Streptophyta > Pinopsida > Cupressales > Cupressaceae > Cryptomeria > Cryptomeria japonica. The sequence continues at coordinate 568,935,269 of NC_081411.1, read as the reverse complement.
AGTTTTTAGCGCGTAGCTGAGTTTAGCTAGCGCATTGGTGGCAGCTTAGCGCATGGGGAGATTTCTTAATGCGTGGCCAAAAAATGTAGCTAGAAAGGAGAGAAAAGATGACTTTGGGGGGGGGAATAGATCAAGGAAGATGGGTTGGGGTGGGAGGTGTCTGCCAAGTTTTCCTGGATGGGTGTTGCAGTGTCTGCCAAGTTTTCCTGGATGGGTGTTGCAGCCAATTTTGTGTCTGTTGTGCTGATGTGTGATTTTTGAAATTGTTTTTGATGTTGAAGTTCCAAGCTGATTGATTGAATGATGATCTTGATTTTCTGTTGATTTGGATCTTTGATTTCTATTGTTAATATAATGTCCAATATGAGTTCCGATCTATGATGTCTGATATGGTTCCTGATATGAGTTGTACAATATGGATTTTTGAGTTGTTTCTCGACATGGGTTTG